>NC_136914.1:209168757-209808757 GCF_949752795.1 Hyperoodon ampullatus
GGCCCAGCCGCTGCGCGGCACGTGGGATCCTCCCAGACCGGGACACGAACCCATGTCCCCTGCATCGGCAGGCGGACTCTCAACCACTGCGCCACCAGGGAAGCCCACTTGTGAAAATTCTAATAAAATGATTTGTGCTTACTCTATGAAGTACTTTTTGTCTCTCCTGCTGTTATCTCTTTTACTTGCCTTATGTAATATCATTGCACATAGGAGCCCCATGGATGAGGGTCATTTTCAGAGGGGAAAATGAAAGGCATCACCTTGTGACTTTCCAGTTTCTAATGATCCTTATATTAGTCATGTTCAAATCCCCCACTGTACTAGAACAGATACATTCCTTAAGCCTTTGAGGTTTGTGTACCATGTCTCTCTAGAATGTTAGAGCCAGAAAAAGGGCCTTAGAAGTGGTCCACTCTATGAAATCGTTTTATTTTTTAGATGAAAAAAATAGTGTCCACAAAAGTTGAGATGACTGGTTCAAGGTCATTTGGCGAGGTGGTGGCAAAGCACAGAATAAAATCTATTCTAATCCATCTTCCACTCTGTTATCCTACCTAACAGCTGAAATTGAAGACACCACGCTTTTCTCCTGCAAAGTTTTTAGCTAAAAAAATAAGGAAAGAATCTGGTTTCTCTTCCCACTTAATCTTGGCTCCAGGTCATGCACCTAAGTTCTTAAATCAGAGGATAATAGAATAGACATGATTATGGATGTATTCAGAGAGCAGCAAGAGCAAAACAACTAAAAACAATAATCTTTGCAGAATCCAGTAAGGAAACACAAGACCACCCACATGGTCCTGTGTCCAGTGACACCCAGAAGGAGGCCAACAACACGACCCAGAAAGGAGGCAAATTAAAGCACACAGAAGGGAATGAAGCTGGAGCACCTGCATCATCAATAACCAGTGTTTGTTTGAACAACTGTAGCACTGAGAGAAGGAAAAAAAAAGAAAATTCCACTATTGTAGTTGATTCAAAGAGAGACATGATCCAGTTTCTTTGATGTTCTATCAGAGGGGATCTGCAACAAGCAGCTGGGCTTGAAAATACAGAGCTCTTCTGTTGGGAGGTCAGCATTAAGACCAAAAGATGTCAGGAAACATCAGTAGGATGGACCCAGTGCTTTCTACACATGTGACTTGGATGCAAGACTGTTTTTTCAGCTGTTAGAGCTATGCAGCATCCATCTTAGCACCATGCCCTGAGGTGACCAACACGGTGGCAGGAGATGGACCATGGTCTCCTTGATCTAACCGGAGAGACATGGCAGCACCACACTAATGATACTGACTGCCAACAACATCAAACCTCAGTGCCAGTGGGTGAAACAGCAGTGAGAACAGCAAGAGTCCGGCTGAGGAAAGACCCCTAGGGGTGGAGGTGAAGGACTTAGAGAGGAGGTCCTGACTCTCTCCCCTTTCCTGACCACCTCCTCTTGGGCCTGTGGGTCTTAACCTTGATGGTTCATTTGGGGCCATCGTAGCGTCATCCATTATTTCCCTCTTTGTGTTCCTCCTCAGGACGGATACAAAAGTTGGGAACATGAGCTCCAGCTCCTGTGCCACCTCCTCGTGTTCCCAGCACTGGCCAAGGCTGCATGGCAAGCTCTTCACCAACTCAGCCTTGACACAATACAGGGGCTTCCCTGGTGGCACAGTGGTTGAGAGTCCGCCTGCCGATGCAGGGGACATGGGTTTGAGCCCCGGTCCGGGAGGATCCCACATGCCGCGGAGCGACTGGGCCCGTGAGCCATGGCCGCTGAGCCTGCGCATCCGGAGCCTGTGCTCTGCAACGGGAGAGGCCACAACAGTGAGAGGCCCGCGTACTGCAAAAAAAAAATAAATAAAACAAATAAACACAATACGGTGATGACGGTATCATGGTCCTGCTAATACACTTTTCAAGCCCCATGTCTTCCTCACAGGGCCCTTAGCGCTCTTCATCCCCATGTCTCCAAATCTTCATTGTCCCTTTCCCCAACAACGCCTCTGGAACAGTCTCCTTTCTCCCAAAATTATTAGCTCATTCATGTGCTTGGGTGACTCCTGCAGCCACGGGGGTTTCTCTTCACCAGTTCCCTTTCTTCATATCTTTGAATGATGCAGCTTCTGGATAATTGATGATCTGTGCTCACCTATGTAACATCAGTGAATCTCTTCACTCTTCTAATACACATTTAACTGGGACTTAAAATATCCCCGTGAGCTACCCACAATATAAGAAAAATAAAAAGTTCTCTAAAAGCCTCTTATTTTTCCCAAGACATACTCTGTGGTTGTTATCCTTAAGTATTATTGTAAGTGTTATCTAACAGTGCACTGGTTGCTGTGAAGAAACAGAGGTGAGTTTCAGTGAGTTACCAATTAGAGAAAGAAAAAAAAAAATATATATATATATATATATAATCTTAGAAGTCAGGGAAAGCACAACAGGAAAGGAGACAAAATACTAAGAGATTGTTAATTACTTTGTAAGAATGTTTGAGATGCATGGCGGGGTGTGTGTTTCTGAACGTGTGTTTAATAAACCTGCGAACCCACTGGAAGGTGCTTGTGAGACGCTTGGAGTGTTGCTTTGATGACTTAAACTGGCAGCAAACTAGTTCCCAAATGGAAAAGCTTTCCTTTACTTAGTTTAGACAGTCAGTGTTAATTGTTCTAATCACTTTGACCAACCACCCCACAGGTCTCTGGATCCTGGTGGTTGATCTCTGGCCATTTCCAGATGGGTCACACCTTACTATAAATGGGCTTGTCTCTGAGCATGGGCTGTAACCTACACAGTCATTTTTCTTACAGAAATGAGTAAGTTTCCAGTAAGGACAAGGCATTGGAAGTCCAGGGGATACAGTAGTGAGCAAAGCAGACAAGGTCTCTGTCCTCATGGAGTTTACAGTCCAGCACAATGGACGCACTTACACGTGTACCTGTGTGATTGTCTCATTATAGCTACTCTGGAGGCAGAGCTCTGTGAAAATTCAGGTGAGAGACAGGGGTTTCCCTGAAGATGGGGTGATTAAGCAAGGGTATAGGGGTGGGTGGGGATTAACTGGGGAAGGGGAAGCAGCATCTGGAGGTCCATTAGCACAGAGAGGGTGACACATTTGAGGAAACCAGACGGTGATCAGTGTGGCTAGAATATAGACAAGACTGGCCAGACATGGGGCCAGAGAGCCAAACAAGGGCCGGCTCAGGCAGGGTCTTGTGGCTCACATGGACAACCTTGAATTTCATTCCAAGAAGAATGGCAAGTCACTGGGGTGTGTTAAATGGTTGGACTTGTGGTCCAGTAACTATGAAGAGTAGGACAAGGCTTGACTGTTTGAAGCATGCTTGCCTCTGACTGATATGAAGTAGTCCTTGAATATCTCTCAAATTTGTGTATGTCTTTTTACAAGGGAACCTTAAGAATGTCATGTGAGGCTTTTATCCTCTCAACACCTGCATGGAATCTCTGCTCTTGACTGCCCAAATGGGGGGAGCCCCGTTTTGCTTTGGCTCTGGAGACAGAGCCCTCTTGTGTGCTGCACATCTGCCCTCCTGTGTTTCCTTCAGAAATCCACTCCTGGGCTTCCCTGGTGGTGCAGTGGTTGAGAGCCCACCTGCCGATGCAGGGGACACGGGTTCGTGCCCCGGTCCGGGAAGATCCCACATGCCGTGGAGCGGCTGGGCCCGTGAGCCATGGCCGTTGAGCCTGTGCGTCCAGAGCCTGTGCTCCGCAACGGGAGAGGCCACAACAGCGCGAGGCCCACATACTGCAAAAAAAAAAAAAAAGAAATCCACTCCTTTGTGAGCCAGAGTTCAACCATGGAGTAACGAGGGAGGTGAACTAGGGAGCAGGGCGTGGGTCGGGTCTGTGGGAAAACCAGCGGCTAAGTTACCCGGTGGACGAGGGATCTTCCTCAACCTCACTCCCCAGCCCTCCTGGGACACGTGTTCAAACCTTGGGTTATGCCAGCTAACGTGAATAGCTATGGAGTTTTGAAAATAATTATATCAGTTTGAAGTAGCAACCAAAAAATTGACCAAATCCATAGAGATTACTGAAATCAGCGTCTTGAGGCACATCTCAGTTTAGGGGGAGCTCAAAATTAAGAAGGATATTTGCTGTTGCTCCTGAGCCCCTGCTGCCTTTTCCAGCCCACCCTGAGGGCCATTTTCCCTCCACTCATCCTTTCTTTTGGTGACTCTGGGCACAGCCTGCTTCCTCTCCCTCATCCTACCGGCCAACAACTCCTGTTCCCCTACCCTGTCTATCTCCTAACTACTTTCTTTTCTCTTGTTTTATGCTTATTGATTTCCTTACAGAATGGAATTGAGTAAAGGGAAGACGTATGAAGAAACTGTACACACAATATTCTGTCAAGAAGAACTTCCTCAGAGTCAGCTCTGTTACATGGTAGATGGAGTTCCCAAGAAAAATAATGAGGCCAATCACCTGAGTTGTTTAAAAATCAGCTGGACAAAGAAACCAAGGATGTGCTAGCAGGAAGGCCCCAGTCTCAGCTGTACTGGAATGAAGAAAATGACCCTAATAGGTTTTTTCTCTCCTCGTTTTACTTTTTCTCTAGGCTGAATCCTTTAACTCATGCTGAAATCAGTTATATCCTAAGACAGCAAGATTCACTACTTTCCTATGACCAAATTCATCAGAAACTAGAACAAAAGCAGGGAAAGGAGATATTAAAGAATCCCTTTTTCAACTATCAAGAAACTGTCTGGTCCCATGGGAGAAAATCAATGTAGAACTCTCATTCTTGGCCTGTTCTTGATTCTGTGATCAAAGAAAAAATTCTCTGGAACCAGGAGGGTAAGTTCTGCTAACATTTCATGGTAAAAACTACTATGTTATACATAGCTTCCTGCAGTATCTGCATATAATTTTTGTCCATCAACAAGTAAAACTTTATTCTCCGAACAGCACATGTTTTCCCATTACATGTTTATGGCAATTTCTCTGAAGTCCATTTATTTTTTTATACAGCCTTACAGAGCATTGCAGAAGCCTTTTCAAACTCAAAATATATGAAATATAGTCATTACTATATTGGGGCATATCAGTGTCCTTACCACCTAGCACTCGTGTCCAAGCAGAGATGCTATGGTTTTCCATCTTGGCATCGTCAGATAAACATATACCTTTACTTGACCCAAGACTTCAATGAAAAATCTACCATGATTTGATAATGAGATAGTACCTCATACTTAGAGCACTTGTACTTTATAAACTCTTTCACTGGTATCCACTCTTTTGATCTTCAATTTGGGTATTATTAAGTCCAGTATACAAATGAAGGATCTGAAGCTCAAAAAGGGGGAAATAATCTGCTCAGTGAATGACACAGAGGTAGCAAGGGCAGGCTGGAATACAATCCCCGATCTGTCTCCAAAGCCCTGGATTCTTCCCATTCTACCACGTTGCCCTTCTCAGGGGTTTGGGGCAGCCTCAGCCTAGAAACATGCAGGTGATAAGTTTTAGATGCTGAATGCAGCCTCTATATATGTCAGACCAAAAACCTACACCCTCACATAGACAGGACATTATAAACATGGTGTTTTAATCAGTGACCCAGATGAAAGTAGCTGCTTATCTACTTTCAAGCATTTTTCGTTCATGGGGAAACAAGGATGCAAATTAATTTGAACTTGGTGTCTTTGGGTTGAAGGAACTCACCTGATCCCTGAAAACGAGATTCATTCTGCCTGTTCTCTTTGCAGACCCTCTTTTCCTGGCCTCCTTACACCCCCAGGGTGCCTAGGGGTCTTCCCCTGGGCATTGAGAAAGCAGTGTGTTGGAGTAACAATAACTTACTGCTGATTAGGTTTAATTGGAAGATCAAGCAAGGTAAACCCACACAATGCCTTACGCAGGGCCTTTCTGTCTTCTGCAGCTGACTGGTTCTCTACCATTTCCAAGGACCATCAAAAACTGCAAAAACTTGACCTTAAGGATGGCAAAGAGTAAAGGAAGAAAACTTGTGAACATGGAATTAATGCCCTACTGAAGGCAGACCTCAATAAGGATTTTAACAAGACTCACCACTACCCCCTGACGGTAGGCAGGACCTGACATCTGCTTCTAATTAATAGAATATGGCAAAGGTGGTGGGACGCTGTTCCCATCTGGCTAAGCTGGTGAAGTAAGCATCCATGTTCACAGAGCTCACCTCTTTGGCTTAAGGTGATTGGGGTGGGCATTGGTTTTTGTTTTCTGTTACTTGCAGCAGGAATTGTACTAACTGATATTATACCACTGGCAAACTTAGAAGTCTAGTTTCCCAAGTTGATCTCCACAGCAACATAGATCAATCAGAGTTACAGATTTTTTAGGGCTGAAAAGAACCCATTGAATTTCTAGTCCAGCACACTTTCTTTATGAATTAAGATCCACAGCGTTTTGGAAAAGGGTGACAAACTATATATCAAGATCAAATTTCTTGACTTGAAGTCAAATGATTTTTTTCGACTACTCCACACTACTTCAATAATACATTAAGAATCTTTTAGACAGTGATTTTGGATAACCAACTATGTACTCAGCTTTCTGCTCCCCCTTAAAGAAAGACTGAACATTGAGAAGTACTGCCCTTTGGAAAAACTGAAGAAAGGCATAAGAATGTCAGTGCAACCAATAAAACAACAGTAAAAATTCTGTTTCCCCTCCACACATTCTAAGATGATGTAAGATTTTGTAGGATTTATATTTATCCACATATAATTTTCAAAATAGCCTATCTTTTTCCAATTTTTTATTGTGGTAAAATACACATTAGTATTCATAATAAAAGTAGTGAGTGGAAATATAGTTGAACTATACTTGTTAAGGACCTTTTCACTGTGTACCTTCAATTACTCCTTCCTGTCCTTTGTGCTATCATTGTCATGTATTTTAATTTTATGTATGCTATAAACACACAAAACATTGTTACTATTTTTGCTTTAAACAAGCATGTGTCATTTAGAGCAGTTAAACAGAAGTAAATTTAAAAAAAAAAAAAACTGAATAGATTTTTATCCCCTATCTTCTATTTCTCTTCTTCCTTCCTTTTTCTCAGCCACCATTACCACCATATCATTTATTGCAGAATATATTTTACTTAGTCAATGACCTTGATTACAAGTCAAATTTAATTGACAGGTTCTTAAAATGTAATTGACAGAGTTCTTATTTATTTATTTATTTTAACATATTTATGTATTTTTGGCTGCGTTGGGTCTTTGTTGCTGTGCGCAGGCTTTCTCTAGTTGCAGCGAGTACGGGCCACTCTTCGTTGCGGTGCACGGGCTTCTCATTGCGGTGGCTTCTCTTGTTGCAGAGCACGGGCTCTAGGCGCGCGAGCTTCAGCAGTTGTGGCATGCGGGCTCAGTAGTTGGCTCGTGGGCTCCAGAGCACAGGCTCAGTAGTTGTGGCACACGGGCCTAGCTGCTCCGCAGCATGTGGGATCCTCCCAGACCAGGGCTTGAACCCGTGTCCCCTGCCTTGGCAGGCGGATTCTTAACCACTGCGCCACCAGGGAAGTCCCGACAGAGTTATTTTTAATGGGATTCTGGATATAGGTGGAGGTAAGAAACTCCTTATCTTAACCATAATTTTCAATTCCTTTATCATATAGTAAATAATTTCTGAATTATATCCATTAATAAAATTAACTTCTCTATCTACAAAATGTAATATTATCTAGAAGTTGTAAACTTATCTTTGGTCATTTTTTAAATACACAGTTCTACGTGGTGATGGAGCCAGAGTTAATAATTTGGACCTCTTGTTTTACTTGCTTTCAGTGGGAAAAAAATTATGTTGATACCAAGAAGCCATTCTTTTTAGAAAGGAACCAGCTGAAAGCAGTGGATCAGGAACAATCTCTAAATATGGATGAGTGTTACATTTGATTCAAGATGGATTTGGGGACCTGTTTCAATCTGGTTTAATTATAGGATGTACATTCAAATGTAAAGGAAGGGGATTTTGCTCCTGGCCATAATAGAATAGCTATAACATCCTATCTTTTATTCTATAGCCAACTTGACCTAATGGATATCTATAGAACATTCTACCCCAAACTGCTGAATGCACATTGTTTTCAATTTCACATCTAACACTCGCCATAACAGACCAGATGCTAAGTGATAAAACAAGAATCAATACGTTTTTAAAAGTTGAAATCAAAGAAAGTATGTTCTCTGACCAAAATACAACTAAATTAGATATTAATAACAAAATGATGTCTTAAAGATCTCCAAATATTTAAAAATTAACATATTTCTAAATAGCCTATGTGTCAAAGAAGAAATCACAAAAGAAATGAGAAAAAATGTTGAATTCATGAAAATTAAAACACAGCATATCAAAATACATATGATGCAATTAAAGAAGTGTCTGCAATATATCCATGTACAGCACAGGGAATATAGCCAATATTTTATAATAACTATAAATGGAATACAACCTTTAAAAATTGGGAATCACTATGTTGTACACCTGAAACTTACATAATATTGTATCTCAACTATACCTCAATTTAAATAAATAATAAAATAAAAAGTGTCTGTAGGAAAAGTTATAACTTTGAATGCTTACATTTAAAAAAATGATAAACATAAAAATCAGTGTATGACAAAGATATTATAAGAAAAGACAACTACAGGCTGACATCCCTTGTGAACATGGATTTTTTTTAAATTATTTTTTAAAAATTAAGAAAGTGAATCCAGCAATATATTTAAAAAACCAAAAAATTATGACCAAGTGGGAGGTGTCACAGGAATGCAAGTTTGGGTTAACATTTAAAAATAAATCAATACAATTCATCATATTAGCAGAATAAAGGAGAAAAGTTGTATGATCATTTACTTGGATGTGTAAAGTGTTTTACCAAATTCAACACCCATTCGTAATAATAACTCTTAACAAACTAGGAATAGAGGAGAATTTCCTCAACCTGGTAAAAGAGTGTCTGAAAATCCTACTGCTAACATCATACTAAATGATGAAAGGTTTAATGCTTTGTCCCTAAGATTGGGAACAAGACAAGGATGTCCACCCTCACCACTGCTATTCAGCATTGTACTAGAGGATCTACCTAATGAAATAAGCAAGAAAGAAGGAAAGAAGAAATAAAAGGCATGCAGATAGAAAAAGAAGTAAAATTGTCTTTACTCACAGATGACATAATTGTGTATGGAGAAAATCCTAAGGAATTCACAAAAAGCTACCAGAACTGACAAGTAAGTCTAACAAGTTTGTTGGACACAAAGTCAGCGTACATAGATCAATCTTATGTCTATATACAAAGTGGAAAGTGAAATTTAAAAAAAAATACTACCTTTAGTAGTATCAAAAGCCATGAAATACTGAGATAAATCCATAAAAATATATGCATGACCTAGAGAATGGAAACCATAAAACATTGCTAAGAGAAAATTAAAGGAGTTCTAAATAAATGAAAGATATACCCATACTCATCTATAGATACAATGTAATCCCTGTTAAAACCCAAAGAGGTTTGCCAGTATATTTTAAAGCCAATTCCAAAATTTATATGAAAATGCAAAAGACTGAAATAGTCTAAACAATTTTGAAAAAGAATAAATACAGAAGACCTACACTACTTGATTTCTAATTACTAAAGACTTAGTAATTAAATTATGTGGTGTTGGCATAAACACAAACACAAACATACAAATTAATGGGACAGAACAGAAAATGCAGAAATAAACCCATATATTTATAGTCAATTGATTTTTGGCAACATGCCAAGGTACTTCAGTTGAGGAAATGCTATCCTTTTCAACATTTCTGTTGGAATGACTAGACATAAATATAATATACCTCGCCTCTACCTCACACCATATGTAAAAATTAACTTGACATGGATCATAGACTTCTATGGAAAAGTTGAAACTTAAAACTTCCAGGAAAAAAATAAAAAATCAGAAAAGATCTTTGAGACCTGGAATAGGCAATGATTTCTCAGTTAGGATACAAAAATCATGAGCCATAGAAAAAAGAGAGAGGGAGGAAAGAAGAAGAAGGAGAAGGAGAAGAAGGAGGAGAAGAAGAAGAAGAAAGAAAAGAAGAAGGAGGAGGGGGAGGGGGAGGGAGAGGAAGAAGAAGGAAAAAAGGACGGGGAGGAAGGAAGAAAGAAGAAGAAAAATTTAAGATTTAAGACTTCTGCTTATTAAAAATAAAAATGCAAGCAACAGACTAGGAGAAAATACTTACACTACATACATCTGACAAAATCTAAAAATTTTTTAAACTTACAAAATAACAAGAAAACAAATAATAAAAACTGACCAAATATTTGAGCAGACATTTCACAAAAGAAGATATGTGAATGGACAATAAGCATATGAAAAGATGCTCAACATTATTAGTCACCAGGAAAATGCAAATAAAACCACAATGAGATTACCACTTCGCATACCCTAAAATGATTAAAATTAAGACTGAAGATACTATGTGTTGGTGGGGGTACAGAGCAACTAGAATTCTCATGTGTTGCTAATGGAAACATAAATTAGTACAATTACTTTAGAGATCATTTGGCCATTTGTTAAAAATTTAAATCTACACTTACCAGATGATCCAGTAGTTCTACTCCTAGATACTCACCTAAGAAGAGTGAAAATGTGTGTCTACAAAAAAGACTTCTGTTCATAGAACTTTATTCATAATAGCCAAAAACTGAGAACAACCCAATGTCCATCAACAGGTAAATGGATAAACAAATTATGGTATATTTATACAATGGAATACTACTCAAAAATGAAAAGACTACTGAGATGCACAGCAATATGGAAGAATTTCAGAAACCATACACTGAGCAAAAAAATCCAGAAACAGAAGAGTACATGCCATATTGTTCCATTCATTTAAAAATTTTGAATAAGTAAACCTAATCTGTAGTAACAAAAAACAGAGGTTTCCTGGAGCTAGGGGTGAGGGGCATTGAGTGGAAAGGGGCGTGAAAGCGTTTGGGAGGGTGATAAAAATGTTCTATATATTGATCATGGTGATGGTTACATGGGTGCATATATTTGCCAAAATGTTAAACCGTCCACTTAAAATGAGTGCATTTGATTGTAGATAAATTAAATCTCAATAAAGTTGGTTTTTAAAAAACACAAAAATGAAGAGTCAGCTGCAGGGGCAACAGTACTCATTCCCCTTCAGATTACTCCCCATTTTTCACGTGGAATTGGTCCTCCCAAAGGACAGAGTGCTGAATGTGCTGATAAGCCCATGTTCTGAGCAGACAGTTTCCTTTTAGTGACATCTAACTGTCACAAGCAATGCCCGAGAGATGTCCTTGAGATGGACCTTTAAATGGGTCTCATGGCTATGAAAGTTGGAAGGATGGCAGCCTCTGCCTTCCTACTCCGGGGGATGAAGATGGCATTCTGATTTAAGGACTGAGTAATTTCCTTGTCAGCATAACCAGTGTGTTCCCCCAATGGCTGTAATCAAGGGAGACTTGCTCTTTGGCCCCAGCAGTAAGCCGTCCTTCACTGAGTTTGCTAGGACTGAGCAGGGAGAGCTGGCAAATTGTGCACAGGGACACCAGAGACGCTGTATATTACTGTTGCCACGTAATTCTCGCGCTGTCAACATCTAGTAATCTCTCTAGCTCATGAATGCTTTAAAATGGCAAGCAGTTGTTTACTGGAGCCAGCAGAGGTCTAGCAATTATAAAACTAATTACTAAGATGCCCCCACAAAAAAAAAAAAAAAAAATAGTGAATAAGTATTCTCCCTGCAGTTTTTTCACCAAGTTGTTATCAAGAAGCAAGTAGCTTAGCTGGGATCCACGGAGAGGGTTATGGCGTGCTTTTAGAGAAGAAACATACCTGGAAAAGAATTTTTCATGACTGTTTTCCACTTAAATGTATCAGGGATGTTGAGAGCCATGGTGGCCAGGAAGAAATACACCAGTTAGTGAAGGATACTTCACTGAATTCAAGGGTTTACTGAAGAATTCCATAGAAGTTTGCTGTACCCTCAACTTTCTCATCAAAGAACGACATTCAGATCAGAATATTGTGAAACAGGGAGAGGGAATGTGGGTTTGTTGGTGCAGGCGGGGTGGGGGGAGGCATGAAAGGAGCCATCTGCTTCAAGTTTGTTTAAAAATTATGAAGTTTGGGAGTTAGAAGGGACCTAGAGCATCTAGTTCTGAGGTTCCCAACACTCAAGGAATGAGGTGGTAATGCCTGTGAGAACTAGGACTCAAAGGCAAATATGGCTCAGCTTCCAAGATAGTTCTGTGCACTGAGGTTTTCTGCATACACATTCTACATTAAAACAAACACAGATATATCAACACTATTCAGTCAAATGAGCAATTTGCCTGAATTTTTATTTATTTATTTTCGGCTGTGTTGGGTCTGTGTTGCTGCACATGGGCTTTCTCTAGTTGCGGCGAGCGGGAGCTACTCTTATTGCAGTGCACGGGCTTCTCACTGCAGTGGCTTCTCTTGTGGCTCACGGGCTCTAGAGGGCAGGCTCAGTAGTTGTGGCGCATGTGCTTAGTTGCTTCGCGGCATGTGGGATCTTCCTGGACCAGGGCTCGAACTCCTGTTCCCTGCCTTGGCAGGCGGATTCTTAACCACTGCGCCACCAGGGAAGTCCCATTGCCTGGATTTTTTAGAGTGGTATTGTCAAAAAGTTTATCGATTGCAGTAGCCGCTTTCGGCTGTGCTCCAAGCCCACAGGCTTTCTCTCTCCTCTGCTACCAGGTGGACCCCAGTGGAACATAAGAGGAGCACAGAGTGAATCACCTCCTTGTCAATTCTGTGATGATGAAGAGGGGACCCAGGAAATGAAAGGGGCTTGTCCAGGCCGTGCCGTGTCTATGGGTAGAGCCCGAGCTGGGTTCCCCTTTCACCTTTTCCAGAACCTCTCCTCTGACCTACAAGAGAAAGGAACCTGCCTGACCCCACTTTCTCCAGCCTGGCCTTTGGGTGAAGATAGATTAACTGGCTGCTGTTTCTGGGGAGAACTCAGTCCCTGGGTTCATGGTGCCTGGTCCTCCTCTAGAAGCCAGGTCTCATGGCTCCCCACCCCTGTCTCCACCTTCCTGCAACACTCTCCCCCACAGTAGAGCCAGGTACCCTTCTCTCTTCATGGGTGGTGCTTAAGAGCTCATTCATTCATTCCGTCATTCATTCCTGCACTCTTATTCTATGCATGTTGAATGCAGAACTAAGTGAGCCAGCCATTGCCGCTCCCCTCAGGGAGCTTACACTCTAGTCTAGCAGGAAGGCAGCGAGAATTGACGTACATTCACCTGACACGAGGTACACGTACATCCTCCTCCTGGTCCTCACCCCAGCAGGAGTTTCAATGACAGAATGATCAGTTCTGCCCACACCCAGTAGCTGGGTTGCTCTGCCCAGTTTCCCTGGCAAGAGAAAATAACCATCGCTTTCTGGTCCTGCCCCCACTCCCATAAAATGTACCCACAACAAACAATGGAACTGAAGTTCTAAAACTGAATCATTTGGGTAAATATTTGCCTGCTGCTGATGAGGCCACTGGCTAACTTTGGGAGAACGCCAAAAGCAGCGGCTTTGTGTGTCCTGAGGACTTTTTTCCCCTTGTTTCTGGGTGCTGCGTCCTCTCCTCTGCCTGCCACCTGTGGCCATGTGAGGGCAGGATGGAGAGTAAGGTGAGCCATCCCAACCAGCAGTAGCAGAGGGCAGCCCGGGGTGTCCCAGCCAAGCTTCCTCTCCTGACTCCCTCTGTGACCAAACCCCTTTCTCTGTTCTTCGTGATAACCCATATTTCCCTCCATCCTGTTGAAGGAGTGAGCACCATGGAGCAACCCAGCTCATACCCTGGACCTTCTAAGAAGGAGAAGACCCTGGATTTCAGAGGCCAACCAGCCATGTAGTGTCGAAGAGTGTGGCAGAACCAATGTTGACAAACACAATTTTTGACAGGTAGGTTTTGTTTCAAAGCATCCCTCTACCTTGCCGTTCACTGTATCTCTCCATGCTCTGCTTTTTATAAATGGCAACACCTTTCCCTTTCTGACTCATGAAATGGGATTTTCTTTTTCTGCCAAGCCACTGAGGTAGGAGCCCTGGACTCTCAAAGACTGGGATTGACAGACACCAGCTGAGTTTACAAGCAGCTGTGTGATTTCTCACCCAGATTCTTCTTGCCCAGTTGGGAGATTACGAAAATGTTTGTGTATAGTTCATTACCAGGACTTTAAATACTTACAATTTTGCTTGATCCTTGCCACAATTCTGTGAGAATTTTTATTATACTGAGGAAGAAACTTATTCAGCCAATATTTACTGAGTCCTCAAGTGCCATCACTGTGCAGTGGATATAAAGTAGAACCACACACACTTCCTGTTTTTAGGACACTTCATAGAGTGTGATAGGCAGGCAGCAAGTAGACAAATAAGTATAACTCTGTGATAAGTGAGCCCTACTACAACCAGACTGTCTTACATGCGTGGTGTTAATAAATGTGGATGGTTGTCCTTAGTCATCTGCCCCACCTGGAGAGACCAGGGGAAGGTCTAATGAAGGGATGCTGTTTTTGAAGGAAGACAGTTCACCAAGTGGACGAACCTTTGAGAAAAAGAGATGAGAGCAACAGGGTATGCAAAGAAATGGCAGCATTGATTTGCAGTACAGTGTGTTCACAGAACTTCACAGCAGGGGCAGGGGCCAAGTGACTTGGATCCAAGGTTCTACCACTGCTCAAGACTTGTCTTTAAGGATAGTTCTCCTTCCATGGCATCTTTCTCCCCAGTGGTAAGTGACCAGGCTCTCCCAAACACACTGAGTGAGCTTCCTGAAATGGAATGCTGCCTGCCCATTTGCCCTCCAAATGGGTGCTCATAGCAAATCATCTATGTTATTCTTGATTTCAAGCTGTCTCTCTTTGGACAGGCCATCTCTATATACTGGCAAATTGCAATAGTTATGATCATAGTAATAACATCACAAGAATAATCAAATGCTATTGAAACAAAATGTACCAGTTTAGACCAGGCTTCAGCTACTGTAATGTGCATTTAAGTTCATGCACATTTGTGATTTATGATAAAGACAGTGCCCTTTATGATTCCTTGGAAGCTGTGATAGACTGCCCTCTGCAATCTGGTTTTGTTTGGGCATTTATCTCCCCTTTTCCCCCATCCTCAATCTTGAAAGGGAGGGAGACCAACCCACTTGCTGCCATCTGAGCCCAGGCATACCAAGGCAAAGCTGAAGCCATGATGAACTACTAATTGATAATTCCATTCAATCCACTTTCCACTGGCAGGACCAGATTGGGTTTGTGTGAATTACCTTCATGCAACAATCAGTTCAGCAAATCAGTCCCTTTATCACTTCTCTGAGGCTGGGTGGATACTACATCCCTCTGCCTCAGGTCAGTTGGTCTCATTCTGGCTGCTCTGGTAACTTTCAGACTCTAGAAAGCAGACAGCATCTGCCACTGATTTTCTCTACAGAAAGAAGCAATCTGGTTGGAATAGGCGCCAGAAGACTTTTTTTTATGCTATCATATTTGCATATCAAGGACACTGGGTTTACTTCGATTGTGTGTTTACTCGAGGTAGCTTGGGGAGAGCTGATGCAAGGTGTAATGAGAACTCTCCCAGTTCAGGCCTCAGTACCACTAGCAGGAGACCCGTCACTGGGGGGCTGCTTTGCTCTTCTGTACCCATTTAAATTTCAAATTCCCCAGGTAGAATTCCTCTCTCCATCTCCACAGTTACCCTGGCACTCTTCACCTACCCGAGCACTTTTTACAGCCTGCCAGGTACAAGGATTCCTTAGGTTCACGGATCTTTTCTCGATTCCATGAAGAGCTCTGAGAGAAGAGAGTGTGTCAGTTATCTCTGTCCCCCCTCCCACATGTATGTTAGAGCTTCAATAAATCCTGGGCAGCTTGTCAAAGGCAAAAACCCATCAATCATATCTCAGTAAAGCTGGAGGGGGGAGGCAAAAAACAAATGAATAAGAAGATTGATTGTATTCAGGCTATTGCCATAAAAAGATCCCAAGATCAGAATGTCTCCACAGGGTGGTTTTTCTTTAACTTTTAATGGGAAGGGAAGGAGAATAAATAAGTTACAGATGAGGTGATTTACAGTCGGGGTTATTTTGCAAGCAGGACAAGTCTCAATCAGTTGTCAGATCAGGAAATGTTTTTCTCTGCGGTTAGCTAGTTTCAGGGGGACAAATGGTTCTAACCTCAGCTGATCAGTCATGAGACAAAGACCAGGAAGTTGGAGGGGCTGCCTTGTCTGCAGGCTCAGACAAAAGGCAAAGGTCTGTGCTTGGCCTTGTCACAGGTAAATAAGGGAGCCACCCCCCAAGCCTTGTGAGAACCGTGAGAAAGAGTGCACTTTAAGCCTCATCTAAGTCACATGAGGAAGAGTAGTTCTTTGTGGTAAGCTGTCTGTTGGGACACACAGGTCGGGGAAGTTTCTTAACTATCACTGTTTTCTGGGAGCACAGGGCTCAGGTAAAGTTCAACATTGTCAAACTGAATGAAATGGTTAATGGGAGTGTCTCCTTGATTTCTCTTTCTGATTTTCCATTGCTAGTGTATAGGAATGCAAGAGATTTCTGTGCATTAATTTTGTATCCTGCTACTTTACCAAATTCACTGATTAGCTCTAGTAGTTTTCTTGTGGCATCTTTAGGATTCTCTATGTATAGTATCATGTCATCTACAAACAGTGACAGTTTTATTTCTTCTTTTCCAATTTGGATTCCTCTTATTTCTTTTTCTTCTCTGATTGCCATGGCTGAAACTTCAAAAACTATGTTGAATAACAGTGGTGAGAGCAGGCACCCTTGTCCTGTTCCTGAAACAACCTAAATGTCCATCAACAGATGAATGGATAAATAAGATGTGGCACATATATACAAGGAATATTACTCAGCCATAAAAAGGAATGAACTTGAGTTATTTGTAATGAGGTGGATGGACCTAGAGTCTGTCATACAGAATGAAGTAAGTCAGAAAGAGAAAAACAAATACCGTATGCTAACGCACATATATGGAATCTTAAAAAAACGGTACTGATGAACCTAACGGCAGGGCAGGAATAAAGACGCAGACGTAGAGAACAGACTTGAGGACACGGCAGGGAAGGGTAAGCTGGGACGAAGTGAGAGAGCAGCATTGACATATATACACTACCAAATGTAAAATGGCTAGTGGGAAGCTGCTGCATAGCACAGGGAGATCAGCTCGATGCTTTGTGACAACCTAGAGGGGTGGGATAGGGAGGGTGGGAGGGAGGCTCAAGAGAGTGGGGATATGGGGATATATGTATACTTATAGCTGATTCACTTTGTTGTACAACAGAAACTAGCACAACATTGTAAAGCAATTATTCTCCAATAAATATATATTTTTTAAAAACTGAATGAAAGCAAACGTGCAATATAGATAGATAGATAGGCCAGTGATCTCTTCAAAGAAAGATTATTCCCACTCTCTCTCCCTGCCTCACCTCGCTATTTGTGACCTACTAACATGGAAAACAAGAAAGAGAAGACAGGAACTTCCAAATGGAAGAATTGCCTTTAAGGTTACTGAACTTTAAAACTTGCAGTATAAATATCACATGGTAACTTTTCCACCAGAATTGAACATGTGAGAAACAATGAGAATAAAGGATGCTTCTGCATGTGTATTGAGAAGAAGATGGGTGTCAGAGGGACCGTGGTCTGAGGAGCTGTAGCCAAGAAAGTCATTATGATTTGTTTTTTTCTTTGTTTGTTTTTTAATTTATTTTATTGAAGTACAGTTGATTTACAATGTTTTGTTAATTTCTGCTGTATAGCGAAGTGATTCAGTTATACATCTATACACATTCTTTTTCATATTCTCATTACACTTTGGTTTGATCCTTGCTTACTCGGTAGGGATCCATTACTCAGCAGGGATCCATCACTCAGCATCCCTGCAGTTGACTCTGAAACTTCATATCCAAGTTGTTTCTGCAACCGCCAACCCATACCTGAGGCTTATCAGGTTAGGGTCCCTGAGGAAAGAAGGAGGCCCGCTCAGGAGTCAAACGTTCTTTCTCAGAACATGGAGCTTTTGCTTATGTTTCTAGCCCAGGCTGGAGAGGCGAGAGTTAGGAGGCTGGAGCCAAAAGGAAAAGAGTTGTAAGCTGAGGCAG
Source organism: Hyperoodon ampullatus (assembly GCF_949752795.1). NCBI lineage: Eukaryota > Metazoa > Chordata > Mammalia > Artiodactyla > Ziphiidae > Hyperoodon > Hyperoodon ampullatus. The sequence continues at coordinate 209,186,937 of NC_136914.1, forward strand.
TTCTTTGAAAAACAAGCTTTGTTTGAAGTCTGGTCAGAAGTTCTAGTTGCCACTCCTTTTTTTATTTTTAATCACTTTGTTTATCCCTAACAAACAGTAGACGAGCAGTGCTGGGAATAATTAGTTAAAAAGAAAAAAAGATAAGTCTGTGTGTAAAGAAATCCTTAGCTTGTTGGATAGGGCGCCATGTTTTATTTGATTCTAACATCTTGTTACCCGTGTTAGTCTTTGGAATGGAGTAGGTGCTCAGTAAATGTTTATTAGTTGACTGAATTGCCTTTTAGTGCTGTTTATCATTCTCCTCTCACAAGGGCGTATAGCTGTACCTTCCAACGTTTTTGTGTGGCTTGTCAGAACATGGCAAGGTTTGAACTAGCCATCCTGGTTGATCTGTTTCCAGTCTTTTTAAGAAGCCACCATTGTCATTAGTGCAGGAGGTGAACACTTTTCCTGCAGACACAGAGGATGCAGGCCACATTTGCCTGAAGACAGCACTGGTGGACACCCAGACAGTGCTAGCTCTTGGTGAAAATGAAGAAGCATTCTCTAATGCTGTCTGACAAAGCTTGACATTTCATTCATAGAGAACGAAGCTTTTCACAGCACAATTCATTTAGGCCTTGGCAGCCAGAGTCCTTCTCCTCCTGTGTGAGCCCAGCCCTGGGTCACAGTTCACTGGAGCCGAACAAAGCTGAGGCATAAGATTCACCTGGAATCAGGGCATGGGAAGCAAACCTTGGGAATGGCTGCAATGTGCCCAGGCTTTTGCCAGGAGCCATGACGTATGTGAAGCTAAATAGAACAGGGTGCCTCCTCTAAGGGCAAGCTCCGCTGGGGGCAGCACCCTCAGAGACCCTCTGTGAGTCCCTTTAAGCACCCTAAGGTGCTTTTCTCCTATGACAGGGAGTGTGAATTCACAGGGAAGGTCAAAATTGGGATGGAAAGAGAAGCTTAGAGTTAAAGCCTCATTCTACATGGCCCAGTGCTCCTGAGGCGAGACTTTTGGAAGATGCTGAGACCAGGCTGTATACCTCCACCAACTGGTCACCCTGAGCTGAGTACCATTTGGAAAATTGCAGTATCTTGCTTTGCTACTTGCCCTAGTGGTACCACCAGTTTCTAACTTCCCAGGGTAATTTAGAGAGGTGTTGTTTTTCCCCTCATGCAGTATGAGCAGTTAACCCACTGGGTACCAGTGTGTTCTGTTAAGCCCAGCTGTTCCGAGAATCTCTCTACCTCCTTGGGGCTGGGCTTTTCCCTTTGGCCGTTCCAGGGTGTTTTCTGACACCAACCACCAATTCTCTGATTCTCCAGACACCAACTGGGTATTCAGTAATTCAGTTCAATTTGGACACAAACTACTCAGAGTTAGCACAGACCCCACAGGTGAAGGGCTCGGTCCCACAAGACGGCTCCCACTTCAGATGCCAGTCACAATCCTGGCCTCCCATACTTCTGACCAAATGGCTATAAATCAGAGGCTCCCTCAACCCTTTCCTCAGGGTCAATAATTTGCTAGGACAACTGACAGAACTCAGGAAAGCCCTTTACTTACTATTACCAATTTTTTATAAAGGATATGACTGAGGAACAGCCAAGTGGAAGACATATACAGGGAATGGGACTGGGGGGAGGTGTACACAGATTTTTCCATGCCCTTTTCAGGTGTGTCACCCTCCCAACACCTCAATGTGTTCACCAACCCAGAAGCTTTCTAAACCCCATCATTAGGGAAGTTTTATGGAGGGTTTATGTAGGCATGATTGATTAAATAATTGGCCACTGGTGATTAACTCAATCTCCAGCCCCCTAACCTCCCCAAAGTTTGGGGAGTAGGGCTGAAAGTCCTAAGCTTCTAATCAAGGGTTGGTCTTTCTGGACCAAGCCCCCATCCTGAAGCTATCTAAGGGTCCACCAAGAGTCACCTCGTTAAAACAAAAGAGCATCCTATCACACTTATCAAGGGTTTTAGGAGCTCTGCCCTAGAAAACAGGGACAAAGACCAAGTATCTCTCCATGATACCACAGCTGTGTCTTTGTGAAAATTTTTGAGATGTTAATACATCTAGTAATATGCCTTGCCCACTATTAAGACATAGCAGTTCTCTAAATAAAGTGTCTCCTGCTCCAATCCCGATCAGTTGATAAACTAACCAGACATGGGATTGTTGAATGTGAGCAGTGAGAGTAAAGCACAAAAGATGGAAAAGATGGTGTCACTTCCGTTGGGAAGCTTATGGCAAAGTCAGTATAATTATTATGTCAATTAAAGAATAATCCAAGGGGCTTCCCTGGTGGCGCAGTGGTTGAGAGTCCACCTGCCGATGCAGGGGACACGGGTTCGTGCCCTGGTCCGGGAAGATCCCACATGCCGCGGAGCGGCTGGGCCCGTGAGCCATGGCCGCTGAGCCTGCGTGTCCGGAGCCTGTGCTTCGCAACGGGAGAGGCCACAACAGTGAGACGCCCGCGTAACGCCAAAAAAAAAAAAAAAAAAAAAAGAATAATCCAAGACAGTGTCTTATCAAGTGCTGAAGCGGATAGTTTTCGGGTTTCCTGCTCAGCCCCACTGTCTCCCCATCCCCATGTCAAAGAAACTAAGGTACCCTTGGTTGGGTCACAGCTGATTGGACCAGGGTGGTATCCAGTGAACACCAAGATGGACTAATAAGAACTCCAAGGTGAGCTGAGCTAAGATGGGCTAATTACTGTCCCTCCCATGACACTGGAGTTTCTGTGAGTCTCTTTAAAGATTTTTTTGGATGTGGACCATTTTTAAAGTCTTTACTGAATTTGTAACAATATTGCTTCTGTTTTATGTTTTGTTTGGCCGCGAGGCATGTGGGATCTTAGCTCCCTGAGCAGGGATTGAACCCACGCCCCCCCCCCCCACCGCCCTGCATGGGCAGGCGAAGTCTTAACCACTGGACCGCCAGGGAAGTCCCCTCTGTGAGTTTCTTTAAACACCGGAACCAGAAAGACACACCTTCATACCTTTAATTAAGGCATTCTGCCTGCCTCTGACGCCTCTCCTCTTTTCATCTGGATAAGCCTTAGCATTTTTGGAGAGATGGCTGAGAGTAACTCCCTGCGGGGCCCCTTCTCTGAGGCATCAGCTCTGGTCCCAGTCCTTCCCTGAGTTTGCCTCCATTTGACATTTACACATAATAGCCCCAGTCATGCTGTGAGCTTTTCAAGGGCAGGAATATCCTATATATTCATGCATAGTCTTGTTTCCAGTGCCTGTCATTTGTCCTGGCTCTTAATGGGGCTTCAATAAGGGTTTATTTAATGAAGTAATATTTTTAAAAAGATAAACCAGACTATATCATTCTTTTGCTGAAAATTTTCTAATGGCTTCTTGTTTACTTACAGTAAAATCCAGATTTTGCACTGATGTCTACAAAATTCTAGGTGATTTATCCCCTAAATATTTTTTGTTTCACTATGTGCATAAAACAAGCCTTGAAATGATCACCTGATCCACAGGTAAATTAACTGCCTGCCAGAACACAACTTAACACTGCTATCAAAGGAGACAATGAAATACAGATAATCACACCATGGCATCCAGCATACCATCAAAGCTTTCTAGTCATATGAAATACCATGAAAATGTGACTCATATCCAAGAGAGAAATCAGTCAACAGAAACAGATACAGAAATGAAAGGGATGATGGGAGTAGCAGAAAGGGCTTTAAAACAGCCATTACAGGAGATAAAATAACACCCTAAATAATTTTCAGTTTATCTTAAAGAATGCAGGAAAGGAGGTAAAGAGGAACAAAGAGTAGATGGCCCAAATAGAAAACAAACAGCAAGATACTAGACTCAAATCCAGCTGACAGTAAGTAGATGAAACCCTCCAGTTAAAGAGCAGATGATGTCTGACTGAATAAAAGTAAAATTGAAAATAATCATGTGGGTCTGCTTTTTTGTTATATTCACTAGTTTGTTGTATTTTTTTTTAGTAGCTACCAGTGGGGAGGGGAGGAGGGGCAATATAGGAGTAGGGGATTAACAGGTACAAACTGTTATGTACAAAATAAGCTACAAGGATATATTGTACAATACAAGGAATATAGCCAATATTTTATAATAACTATACATGGAGCATAACCTTTAAAAACTGTGAATCACTATATTGTACACCTGTAATTTATATAATGTACATCAACTATACTTCAATTAAAGGAAGGGAGGTAGGGAGGGAGGAAGGAAGGGAGAGAAAGAGCGAGAGAGAGAAAGAAGGAAAGAAAGGAAAGAAAGAAAAAGAGGGAGAGAAAAAGAAAGAAAAAAAGGAGGAAGAAAAAAACGAGGGGAAAAAATAAAATAAAATAATAAAATAAAAATATCTTGTAAAACTAAAAAGAAAAAAGAATCACATGGGAAATGGCAAATGTCCAGTTTAATGACGTCATTAGATTTGGAAAGGTAAGTAACAAGAGATAAGCCTGGGACATTTGATGAAGCCAAATTATGTTGTGTCATAGATGTCAAAACCTATACTTACTACAGTCACTTGTGCCTTCTGCGTGCAAATAAATAGTCCACCCTGTAAAATGGAATGACCTTCTGGGAGAACAGGTATAAAGCTGACTTACTTTCCAGAATATTTTATTTCATAAGAAAAGCAAATATTTCTCCCATCTCCTGGTTTTTTCTTTCCTTGTGAGGAAACAGCGTGGCCGTGGTCATGCATTTCAGCTGCCCAAGCCCCCAGTGCATAAACAGGCCAGGTGACAAACAAAATGTGAATCTTTAAGCTACATGCTATGTGATCTTTCTTTTTTTTTTTAATAAATTTATTTATTTACTTACTTTTGGCTGCATTGGGTCTTCGTTGCTGCGCACAGCCTTTCTCTAGTTGCAGCAAGCAGGGGCTACTCTCCATTGTGGTACACGGGCTTCTTATTGCAGTGGCTTCTCTTGTTGCGGAGCACAGGCTCTAGGCGCACGGGATTCAGTAGTTGTGGCTCACGGGCTCAGTAGTTGTGGCTTGTGGGCTCTAGAGTGCAGGCTTAGCAGTTGTGGCACACGGGCTTAGTTGCTCTGCGGCATGTGGGATCTTCCCGGACCAGGGCTCGAACCCATGTCCCCTGCATTGGCAGGCAGATTTTTTTTTAAGTTATTTTTAGCATTCAGGATTTCTTTTTTAAATTTTATTTATTTATTTTTGGCTGCGTTGGGTCTTCATTTCTGTGTGAGGGCTTTCTCTAGTTGCGGCGAGCGGGGGCCACTCTTCATCGCAGTGCGCAGGCCTCTCACTGTCGCGGCCTCTCTTGTCGCGGAGCACAGGCTCCAGACACACAGGCTCAGTAGTTGTGGCTCACGGGCCTAGTTGCTCCGCGGCATGTGGGATCTTCCCAGACCAGGGCTCGAACTTGCATCCCCTGCATTGGCAGGCAGATTCTCAACCACTGCGCCACCAGGGAAGCCCAAGGCAGGCAGATTCTTAACCACTGCACCACTAGGGAAGTCCCTGATATTTCTTTTAAAAGTGAAAATGTACTTGGAAACTGAAGAAAGTAGTAGGTCTAATCTTCCCTTGTCATTAAATCAATAAAGAAATTAAAGACAACATTACTCAAAACTAGTTCTTAGACGACATCTCCTTTTTTTCATTATTGTCATTATTACTATTGCTATTTCATTTTTCAGTGACCACCAAATATGAAGGTTCCTGGAATTAAAGGCATAGCAAGATATAGAAAAGATATTGCCTTTGCCTAGTTTCATGAAGCTGATATCAATCTTTTATTTCACAAACTTCAGGCTGGTTATTGCTTTAAACGCTGGCTTTGGTGCATTAAATGTGGCACTGATAGGAATACAAATAAGAGAATTCCCAATGATACTAAGCAGGGGGACTGGGGAAGGACTGACTTCCCTCCCACGGCTGGAGAATGGAATTCAGGAAAGGTCACAAAGCAGCCAGACTTCAGAGATAAATCTGAGCTGAAACGATTCAATGAATGACTCAGAGGGACAGTTTTTGCTCTTGCTTTTTCCCTGTAAGAGGAGAAAGGACAAAGGATCTGACTGAGCCTCAGAAAGAGGTCTGGCTGTGCTGAGGTTGAAAGGGCCCAGACCTCGAGTCAGAAGGTCTGGAGTTTACCCCTAACTCAGCCCCTAAATAGCCCAACCCTCTGGGCCTCAGATCTGTGAGATGACAACATTTTGCAGCAGTTAATCTCTAAAAGTCCTTTCTGGCTTGAAATTTTAAGAACCTAGTACCTACCTACATGGAGCAATTGTTCATATTTGGAAAATACTCTACAAAACTCCAGTTGTCTCAGTGCTAATCACAGGTTTGAGAGGAATAAAGGGTAGAGCTGAGTGAACTGAGGTTTAACAAAGCTGAAGGACACACAGCTAACCAACTGATAGGTCTGGTCCTAGGCTGCAGGTCTCCTGGCTTCTAATCCTGTGTCCCTTATCCTATCCCACACTGCCTTCCAACAAAGAGAAGATAAGACCTGTTTAAATCAAAGCAGGGAAATGGTGCTTTTGAGTTCCTCAGGAGGGATGGATCTGGGACCAAGCTGTGAAAATGGAATGGGATTGTCCATCAGGTCAGGATTAAGAACAGAGTTTGCCCACCTCTGGGTATTTGCACAAAAGAATTGAAAATAGGTACTCAAATCATACACGAATGGCCTTAGTGTCAGGGGATAAGAACAGGACATCTGGGTAATTTCTTCTTGGATTACAGGTTAAAGGGTAAAATCCTTAACTTCCAAAGTCCCCCCCAATCCGGCCTTCTCTTGCCTTTCCAGCCTAATCCTCACTTCTCCCCATCATGTACCATCCACTCCAGTCAGATCAAAGGATGAGCCTTCCCTGTACCTGCCTACCCGTTCCTGCCACCATGTCCTCACTCACACTATATCCTTGATCCAAAATTGTATCCTTTCTGTTCATCTAAACCCATCTCCATAGTTCCAAGCATTCTCTGATTCTTCCAGCTGGAAGTGTTCCTCTCTCTTTCTCCCTAAACACTTGCCTCTTTCCCCTCTGTAGATTTTACTTCTTCCTATAATTACTGCTGAACCTGCCTTACTTCCCCCCTTAAATGGTACATTCCTTTAAGGCTAGAGGAATATGTACTTTCACAAGACCTGGATTTAGAGATTCAAGTAAATCTTAACTTGATCTCTGAGGTGCCAGGAGCTGCTAAGTGTCATCTCAAATTGGATAATAAACAGCTCAATACCTAGTACGTGCTCAATAAGATTTGTTGAATGTTACTTATTTGTTCATTTGATTTCAGGGCCACTTCAACAGTAAAACCCTCTTCCCCATCTTTATTGACTAATGTTTTTAAAAACTGGCTTCTGGAGTAATATTATCTAATACCAAAACAAATTTGTGAAATAGCTGAGGACATTTATGAGCATTTTTAGGGAATTTTCTTCTATAAAAAATGGGAACACTAAGGACCAAGACTCGGGATCTCTTTCCCATCCTCAGTTCTGCTATCACCAGGAGAACCTCAGCTTTGAATAGAATTTTCTCTGTGACATGTTTTTAAAGCCCCCAGATGAATATATGCTGAACTGAAAGGAAATATTTTCATTTCATTGCTTTAAAGCCTTATTCACTTGACTACTAAAACACATACCTAATCATGGCATATATTTAAAGCCATGAAATATTTACAATACAATGCCTAAGGCAGATGATATGTAGTATATTCATTCTACAGTTCAGTAAATTCTGGATACAAAGACTCAAATTGATGCTCTCAAGTGATCGTGTCAGTGCAAACAAACGTCCCTTAAAAAACAGTTCTTCGGGCTTCCCTGGTGGCGCAGTGGTTGAGAGTCCACCTGCCGATGCAGGGGACACGGGTTCATGCCCCAGTCCAGGAAGATCCCACATGCCACGGAGTGGCTGGGCCCGTGAGCCATGGCCGCTGAGCCTGCACATCCGGAGCCTGTGCTCCGCAACGGGAGAGGCCGCAAACAGTGAGAGGCCCGCGTACTGCAAAAAAAAAAAAAAAAAAAAAAAAAAATTCTTTATCTCCAGGATTTGATTTCCATTCTGAAAAATGGTATTCTCTAGATTCGTCTTAGCTGACTTAAAAAAAATCTAGGCTCTAGCTCTTTCCTACAGTCACCAAAGTACATTCTGCCTTGTGACTGAATCATTTCTGAAGGGGTGAGACTCTTCCCGCTGCTCCTAACATGTAAGAGCTACCCCATCAGAGACTCTGCCTAAGTATTTATACCATTTGCTAAATGAAATAAAAATTCTCAGTTGAATTTCCCAGAGTTCTGAACAACTCCTCACTACTGTTTTGATGTCTCATGGGCAGTGCAGGCTACATCAGTAAGTTTATAATCCTGGGAAACCACAAATACCTGGTAGTAGCCATGAGTTGAAGTGTGGAAAGCCAAGAGCCTTTGTCGGACACTGAGAAACACATTTTACTAACTACTGTATTTTATTCATTTGCCTCTTTAAATCATGTTGCCTCCGCAACTTTCCTTTCTCCGGTGATTCCACCACCATTATATTTGGGGTTTTTTTCCTTTCTCACTTTGTACAATAATCACTAGAATCGCATAGTGGATGCTCAATAAATATTTGCTGAATGAATAGAAAATTAACTGTGAAACTTCGCTACCATGTGTGAGGTATGGTGCTATATGCTAGAGATGAAGTTGTGAGAAGAAAAAATACGGCCTCTTAGACTGTGGAGTTCACAGTCTAGTGGGGGAGATAGACCCTCAGTCACATCATGCTAAAATAAATGTTGCCTCACAGACGCCGATAAGGGCTAGAAGGAGCGGGCTGTGCGGTGGTGAGAGGGCTTATGGTGGAAGCCCTGATCTGGTCAGAAGATCAGGGAACACTTCCCTGAGAATATGAAGCTTTAGCTAAGATCTGACTCATGAGTGGGAGGTGACAGGTGCAGACAGAGGAGATGAGCATTTCAGGCAGAGTGAGTGAGTGTGCAAAGGCCCGGGGGAAGGAATTTGGAAGTTGCCAGGGGCTGAAAGTAGGGTCGTAGGGCTGGAGGGAAGAGAGTTAGGGAGCGGGTGGCAAGGGATACGTTAGAGAGGAAGGGTAGCTTCAGATCATGCAGGCCCCTAACCCCACGTTCCAGGGTCTTTATTCTGGGAGCCAGGGAAGTCATTGGAGGAGTTTAAGCAAAGCATTAACATCATTGGATTTGGGTTTCAAAACCAGTATAAAAATTATCGCTACAAAAGGAGGAACTGCCTGGTGAAAGGGGGGAAATATTAACCAGAAGTTTAGTAATAACAATATGCTTTCATGATTGAGCTTTACTCTCCATGCTAAGCTGACACATCTGTTCCTAGAGGAATAGTCATTTTGAAATCATCTCCAAGAAGATCCATGACAACCCAGCCTCCTGTACTGGCCCTTTGTCCTTCAGAGATACTAATGGCGATAATGGGGGGAAAGGCATGTCTGTGGCCAGACGTATGAAAGTATGGTGCACCTCCTGGTGGTCATTCATTAACTCATTCAGCTTCAGCGGGAGGTGAGTTCAGAGGCCACCACGTGGGTATTGTCACTCTACCTGACCCAGGATGACCGTGACTGAATGAGGACCTCAGTCACGATGGGCCCACTGGCCACATGCCACTTCACCCTGCAAGAACTCCAAGCCATGACTTAGAGTCCTAGGTCTATCACATTTTGTTTTGTATATGAATCAGTGGCTGTAGGAAGGTCACCCTGATACCAAGCTTGTTTTTGCTGCAACTTCCTCCTGCGGGAAAAAATTCAGTTCCTTGATGGGAGGAATTTTTGTCTTTTCTTTTTACCTCTTGTAACCCCAGTGTCTAGAATGGAGCCTGCCACAGAGTAGCACTCAATAAATATCAGTTGAATGAATGAGTCTTCACTCTGCAGAGCCTTCTGAGATGCTGAAGACCCTGACCTTCCTGCTAAAACTTCTCTAAGTTTCCCAGCTGCTTCACCTTCCTGGTCTGTCTTCTCTGACCAATAAATCAAGGTGCTCAACAGACTGGCTCAAGGTGGCTTAATCCCCCTAAACAGGCTACAAGCCCCATGAGAATGGGGGCCATGGTCATAATTATGTCTGTAATGCTCACACATTCTGGCATATTGCATCACTTAACCTTAGACCCATATTGCTTCGGGATATAACCTGTGATTTAATTAAGCACTGTGTACCCAGCCCTTACAGAGCCTAGTTTGCAACATTCCCCAGAGAAGGCAAAAAGAGCTTGAGGCTCTGGAATTGCATCCTAGGCTGTTTCGAGCATTTATGATCATCCAGGCACTTAGGCTCACTATGTCATTCTACCTCCTGCAATCCTGGCACGATGAGAAAACCCAGGCTCAGATGACTTTCCCAAAGTCACTCGGTCAACAATTAGGAGATCCAGGATGTAAACCCGGTCACTGTGATAACCAAGCCTGTGATCTTGGTCACTAGACCATGACGTAGGCAGATGAGGAAACGGAGACTCAGAGAGGTCTCACAGCTGGGACAGGAATTGTCGCTCAGGCCAGTGAGGAAACAGATCAGACTGCCCCCTGCCCAGGGGCCCCACCTCCTGCCAGCCAAGCCTTGTGCCTCCCTGCCTTCCAGTCTCTGTGCAAACTCCCTGCTCTGCCAAGGCTCCCCCATTACCCACGAGGCAAGTCCTTCCCGCTCTGCAGCCTCTCAGGACTCACCGGTTCTCTGGGGCGCCACCTCAGTCTGCCCCAGCTTATGTGCTATGCTGCTGAGAACGTTCCTAAGACATGTGCATGCGTGTGTGTGTGTGTGCACACAGGTGCACGCGTCCTTCCCCCAACTCAGCTTCCTCTTCCCTCACAGCAGGGAAGGAGACTCGGGTGGTCTTCACAGCACCCACCTCAGAGCCTGCACACAGGCCCTGCCCACAGTGACATTAAGTAGCTCCTGTCCAGGACATGCTGAGGGAGACGGCCAAGGCTAATGACAGCAGGCAAGAGACAAGAAGACACAGAAACAGTGGCCTATGACCTGTGGTGGATAAATTATATTCAGACAAAATGCAGCGTAGAAAATGGAGCAGTCATTGGAGAGATTCAGACAAGTTCTAGAGAATCCTTCCAATGTGGGGTGTAGGAAAAATCAGGACAGGCTACAAACAGAAAACGACGTTTCCTCTGGGCTTTGAAGGATGGTAGAAGTTGGGAATGTGGGAGGGTGTGGGTGTCCCAGAAGGACAGCAGGGACAAAGCTCTGAGGTGGGTAATCACAGGGAGGACGTGAGAGAGAGATCAAGTCCATTGAGCTGGATCTTCAGGCACAGGAAGGGTGAAGCTGAGGAATGAAGTTGGTTAGGTAGGTGGTGTCCAGATGGCAGAGCTTGAACCGTGAAACGGGATTTGAGATCTAGTCTTGTGGACCGTAGGAGGTTTTAGCACAGAAGAGTGATGCAATCGGAAATGTGCTTCAGAAAATATTCACCTGCTATTTACGTGGAAAATGGACTGGAAAGGGAAGGGAATTGTAGCGGGGATGCTGGTATGAGGAGGTCAGAAAGAAGGAACAGGTTCTGAAACAACTAGGGCAGCAGCAATGGGAAGGGAGAGGAGACAGTTTTGAGGGGTTCCCAGGGGCAGAATGGACAAAATTGCACGAGACAGGGTACGGGAGAAGAAGGGATCAGTAGGGACACCTGGGAGGCTGGGCATTGTGCTGAGCCCTTTGTGCAAGTCTTAGCCCACAGGATCCTCATAACCACCCTACGAGGTAGGCAGCCCCATTTTATAGGTGTGGTCACTGAGGCACCAAGAGGTTACACAGCATGCCCAAGCACACTCAGCTGGTTAAGTGTCAGCGCAAGGATTTGAACCAGGGCATCTGTCGCCATGGCCCACACTCTTCATTACAAGACTAGGCTTGTATCTCAGAAATCGGGGAGCCGTGAATTCCAGCAGGTTAGGGCAGGAGAGGCTGAAAGGCCAGAGAAGATTCTAGAAAGCATCAGAGAGCTGGAGGAGACCCTGGGGAGTCCAGACATCAAGAGAGGGGGGAGCTTCCAGAAGCTACTTACCGAGCACTCACCCCGTGCCCAGAGGCACACCAAGCACTTTAAACACTTCCCTCCCTGAAGCCAGCAGCTGCCCTATGAAGTAAGTACGATTACCTTTATTCCTCCAATTACAGATAAACTGAAGCTCAGAGCTTGTGCACAGATGAGGTTCTGGGATTTAAACTCACGCCTGAGCTCTTAACCAATACTTGGCCAAAACTGACACAAGGTTCAACACAAATGAGCAAAAGAAGAGACCACTGTATATGACTACTAAGAGGTAGTGTGACCGGATAGCTTCATGTCCAAATCAGAACACTTCAGAGAGCGAAACGGGGTGCTAGTCATAAGAGCTCGGGTACCATGGGACTGTCCCAGGCAACCTACGCGTGTGTTCATCCGACTCAAAGGACGTTGGTTGTATAAAATCTAATGAAATGAATTAATTAAACAACAAAATAAAATGGTAGTGAGGATGGAGTCAGATAACAGCAAGTGGAAGAGAAATAGGACATGAGCTGGAAAGAACGAAGATGGACTCACCTTCCTCAGAAAGTCTGAAGACACTGAAAATAACTTGCGAGGCAGCCAGATCTGCATGTCTGTGAGCAGAGACCGTGTCCATCCAGCACCTGGTACAGTGTCCAGCATAGGCACTTCCCAAATATGTACTGACTCATTCATTAATCAGGACCAGGAAAAGGATTGTTTTCAGGAGGGAAAAAGACTGGGTATAACTGTAGTCAGAAGGATAAGACCCTATGGGGGAAAAAAAGATAAAAGATGCAAATACAAGAGGAATTAATACAATAAAGCAGGTTGGATAGCCTCAAGGGTGTAAGTGGGAGAAGAGTTTGCCTTGAAAGGGAGGAGGAGAACTTTCTTCTCTAAAGAAATAATAAAATGAAGCTGTCGTGAGCAAAGGACTTGCAGGTTGGAAGTAGACATCTCTTCAGCAGAGGGAATTGAAGAGCCTCAGGGTGAGGACAGGGTATCAGCAACACCCACTCCACGTTTCACCCATCAACTGAGCCCCTTCTCCATGGGCAGGCCACCCCCCAAGGCATCCGGGACCCTTCCTGCTAGTGCAGCTGCCAGCACTGCGATTACTAAATGACCAGGAAGCCTGAAGCAGCGAGGGGTCCCCGAGCTAAGCCTCAGACTGGGGAGCCTGTCCCAGTTTGGCCAATGACTTACTTTGTCACCCAGAACAGGTGCCTCCCTTCTTGGGGGGCTCGGTTTCCTCCTCTGTCAAATGTGGGGTTGAACTTGATCAGCAGGTCCCAAAGGGCTAAAGGCTCAGGGTAGACAATGATGAACTGTGTGTTTTAAACACAATTCCAGTATAATACATACAGAAAAGTGCATGTTTCATAAGTGCACAGTTCTCTTTTCACAAACCGGACGTGCTATGAAACCAACACCCAGATGAAGAAACAGAGCATCACCGGCAGCTGCAAAGCCCCTCATGCTTCCTTCCAGTTGCTAACTCCCCACCCAGAGTAAAAAGATCCTGACCTCGGGCCACATAGATCAGCCTCACCTGTGCTCATCCTGCCTCTATATGACTTCTAGAGTGTCCCCTATTTTGTGCCTGGTTTCTTCCATTCAGCATCATCCATGGTGCCGTGTGTAATGAGGATGTTTGCAAGAATCTAGTCCCCAAAAATGCAAAAAAAAAAAAAAAAAAAAAAAAGAATACCATGAGTTTTATAGTGAGTTAAAATATGTTTAAGTTAAATGACAGTCCTTTATTCTGAGATGATATTTGTCTATCTACTTTGTAATAATGTCCTGGAAGTTTGGTTGTTTTTTTGTTTGTTTTATTGTTGATACATTTGGGTTTGTCCCTGTTCAGCAAATTCTCTCTCTAAATTATATTGGCTTGAAATTTGGGCCAGGAAATCCCCAACCATGGGCCCTGCTGGTCTGATTGAGCTCCAGCGTTCTGGGTGCCTTGATGTACTGGGCAGAGATTCGAGTCTCAGCTTTCTGATCAGAGCCCCCTCTGATGGCCGAGTGTGAAAGGAATGAAGTCCATAGACTCTCAGCGGGGCCTGGGAAGCTGCAGAACTAAAACATTTGGCTTTTCTTGAGAGGAGAGAGAAGTGGGGGAGGTTTGTAGCCCCCCCCCCATACTGCATCCACACAGTGACAGTAAACAATAGTTTCAACTTCCCTTTAAAAAAGACTAGATGGGGTTTTTTCAGGCAGCAAAGAAGTCTGCAACCCACTTACAGGACAGGACCAGAAAACAGAGCAAGAAAGCTTCAATCCAAATCTGAGTCCTCAACTCAGGAATTCAGAGGAGAGGAGCATGGGCTGTGGGCCATGTCCTCAGGCCCTCAGAGCTGAAGCAGGACTTTGAGGAGACTGCAGTGCCTCATGGCAGGCACTCAGTTTAAAAAAAAAAAAAAAAAAAAAAAAAAAGCATGTTGCACTGACTTCTGGGGCACAAGGTAAGAAAAATTGCCTGGGTTGCTGTGAACATACCACTTGTGATGGAGTTTGAGTCCATCTGTACCAGCATCCATTCAATGTTTACCCTATGGAGAAACCTCAAAAGAAAAATTACTCAGACTCATCCCCTGCCCTGAAGGAGCCATGGAGGCAAAAACATAAACATGAAATAAGAAAAGTAAGAAAATCCCAGTGCTCCCAGTTCTTAAGAAATAATTATCTGGTGAGATTATGGTGTCTGTGATGAAATTTTCCATCAAGGAGAGAGACCGTCAAGGAGAAACTCAGATCTCCCTTTCCTAAACGTGTGCAGTTCCATATGTAGCTGAATCTCCTTTGGAACGATCCTTTATAGGACAATTCCACCTAAACCTGAATCAACCTGAGCCTGGTTGCATCACAACTTTGCAAAAGGATGCACCAAGAGTGTCTTTTAATTGGTGGTATCCTGGCCCGTCTGACCTAGGATTCCTTATAAACATAATTTTTTAAACCTTATATTTTGCATAAAGCAAGATATATACCAGCATCTCCCTATAATTGGTGGGTTTTGCCACTGTTTCCCCAGAGGACAGTTTCGTTTTGTTTTGGGCTGTCCAGCCTTCAGCCCTCGCCACTATTTCCGTTAGCTTGTTTGGGAGAATTCCCCACGTGCAAGATCTTGACAGAAGTTAAGTCCTGGTCCCTGCCACCTCGCACTGCCTCCTCTACCAGGACATGTCAAGAGGCCACATCATTTCTTTACTAACCCCTGACCCAGTGACCCAAGCTAGACCAGTCACATGTTCATGCCTGGGACCTTGACCCTGGGCCAAGTGTCACCAAGTTGGAGGGGCAGTGGAAGGGCAGATTCGGCAGTGACTGCAGCCTTCTGACACCAACTGTTCCTGATGCCTCAACACCAACGCTATCAGCAACCTTCCCTGAATCCCTCTCCCTTCCACATTTTTTCCTAAATATGGGCAAAGTTTCTGCTTCTTGCAAACAAGAATCCAGCTGGTACAGTTTCTATCACACGTTTAATGTGACCCCCATCTCCACCTAATAAACTCTAATTCCAATATAGGTAGGTTCTTCAGTAGTAGAGGCATGTTCTCGTATCCCTTCCCATTCCACCAATGAAATAGATGCTCAGTGAAAGGGCTGAGTGACACTGTCAAAAAAGACAAAGAGAATAGATGATCTCACAAGTCAAAGTATCAAAACAGTATGAAGTTCGCTGAAAAGAGGCCAAGTAGAAGCACCTTAAATCTCCCAGAGTGGATTTGGTTTTAAATAATACAGTAAGTTAACATACTAAAGTGAAAGAATATAAATAACTCCACTTCATGTCTTCCTCATGAGAGATGATGTCTTAGGTATTTAATATCAAAGTCACAGTGAACATTGTGTTTTAATTAGTGACTTGCTTCTTAAGGCAGTGAGAGCATTTCTGCCCGTTAGCATCAGGTCTGTCTCTTACACATATGTCTTCTAATTCTGCCCTTGCACACTGGGCTAGGGGGGGTGGAGAACAATGACCTCCCCTTCTCTTTATGCACATGGATTTGTACACCCACTGGTACCTCATGTTTTGTCATCTTCCTGCCAAAGGACAGCTGGAACATCTACATCTGTGTCTGCAGATGCTATTCCTTGACCCATGATTGTGGCAAATACAATTTCGTCCATAACAGAATCACCAAGAGTGTTCCCCCCAGCTCCCTGAGCCTTCCCACGACATCCAGCTCATGCAAGGAGTGTGTCCAAATCTGCAAACGTCAGCTGCCTACATGAGAGCAGCATGGAAGCAGAGGTGAGGGTTGGGAGTGCAGGAGACGGTGGGGGTTAGCAGTGAGAGGAGATCTTGCCTCTCAGATAGGAGCACAAAAGCTGGATCTCGGGCAGGGAGAATCATTCAGAAGCTGAGGCCCTACCTCAGAAGTGGACACAAAGGAGAAACAGGACTGGCAGAAAAAGGATTTGGAATCACCTCAGTATTCAGCTTGACTGAGGATGGGCCTGGTCCTAGATTCTGGGTGAGCTGGCCCTGGAGGTAGTGGCTAAAGGACCTCATTTTTGAACTGAAGGGATGAGGACGGGGCAGAGAAGCCAGGACACCATGACAGTGGCGACAAGGTTAAAGGTATTGGCTACGATCATGGAACAAAGGAAATCCACTGGCTCACCTGGGGTTGCAACAAAGGATTTTGATCTTATCGGTGCTGAGCTCCAAACCACTGAACTAACAGACTACCTGAGGCTACAGAGTACAAAGCACAACACGTGGTGAGGGCAGAAAAAGATTCTGGGGTCCGAGTGAACATAAACCTCTAGCGATCTCACAGCACAAAGCCTTTGTTTAAAAAGGAAACAGCACTGTAGAAGAGAACCTTTATCCATATATTGATACTTCCTGTTGCAGAGGATAGAATCCACATGGAGTTTCACATTCTAACAACTCAGAAATGAGGATGCATCTTACAGTCACAATGTCTCTGTGTGAAGACCTTCTTTGACACCTTCTGGAGAGATCAAGAAAGCACCAGCACCAACATGTCTCCCTTTCAGTAGGTGAATTGTATGGCATGTGAACTGTATCTCAATAAAACTGCCACTTAAAAAAAGCAGTTGGGTTGGAAGACATGGTTGTACACGCTGAGTTAACGTTTGGGGACACGCTCTGCAGGAGCTTTCTCGTTCAGGCTTCACAACCAAATGACAGGGAGATGCCACCACTAACTTCACTTTACAGAGAGGGAAGGGGGGGCTCAGAGAAGTTGTGTTCTTGCCTGAGGACGCACAGCGAGTTCATGGTGCATACAGTAGGCAGTCATCCCCTCATTCAGCAGTGGTCACCTGGCCTCAAGGCTGCCGGTCGAGACTACATGCCTGTCCTCAAGGAGCTAACAGTCCAGGAAGACAAAGCTGCTGTCCAAGAACCAAATTCAGCTCACACGTGTTATGCTTGACCTACCATCTTTGTTGTTTTGGTTTGTTTTGCATTACTTTGGTTATGAATGTTTAAAAACTAGAATATGTCACACACACACAACACACACACACAAGTTTCAGCTCCTCTTTAAAATCATGTTTTAACACTCCTCCTGAGAGCCTTCATCACATGGCCAATCAGCTGTAGATGGTACCGCCTCTCCCCTCCCCCACCATCATGGTCCAATCCCATCAGCTCTAACCTTGCCCACCTGGCCACTGTTAGTTTTTTTAACTTAATTATTGTTAAATCTAGCACGGATACAAAACACATGAAAGAAATTAGAGGCTTTAATGAACTATAACAAACACGCTTGTAACCACAGCCCCTTGTTATTCCATTTCTTCTGCCCTGAAATGTTGCTGTGAAAACGAATGGCAATCTTATACTTTTTCTACTATCCTGACTACTAAAGGATTTTTTTCTTTAAAGTACAATACTTTTTTCTGATGCTTATTTTGGGGTTCTCAGGTCCATCACACACCCCATTGCTTCCTTTAGTTTCCTCCTGCACAGCTGCTGACAACACAGTCATACCCTGGACCGGCTCACATTAAGAGTTTGTGGGAATGGATACTTGTCCCCTATATTTGGTATAAACCTCATCCATGAGTTTTAGTTTGCTATCCCGGCTTCTCTGTGTTTTATGGAGTGATTTGAAGAGATTCAAAAGCTATGACACAACGGCCACCACCTTGCCAGATTCTGCATTTTGTTTTCAAATTCTGATCCTATGTATTTCTCACTCTGTGCACTCCCAACTGCTTTCAGGAACCAGCAACCACGGTACAGGCATTAACATTGCCAAGCACCCCTCCTGCCCTCTCCCAGCCCTCCCGTTACCTGCTTCTGTCTCCCCCTAGGAGCCAACAGTGCTCAAGCTGTTGCTTGAAAGATGTCACTTGAAAGGTGTCACAAAGGGCTGCATGTGAGTCTTCATGTCATTGCTGGTATAAATCCCCAGCTGCTGGGAAACACCAAGGGCAAACCCTCCCTCACAGCTTGTGAGTACAAGGATGGCTCCTTTCACAACCACCCCTCCTATCTGATAAGAAATGATTGCTATTGCTGGGTGGCTTAGATGCCGGGCACGGCCCTCAGGCCAGACAAGGGCTGAGAGCGAGGATGGTGGGACAGGCCCCTCTCATCACAGGACAAGCGACACAGATGGATTTCTTACCAGAGGGTGAGCAAGCTTCTGGAAGTCAGCACCTGGGGCATTCACGGTAGAGGCTCCACATCCGTACCCTTTTTTGAATCCTATCTTGTACATGAAACTTCAAGAGAGGATAAAGTAAGCAAGACAAAGACACAAGAGCAGCTTCCCTGGAATTCCTCCACAAATTTAGCATAATGCATGCTTTTGCACCCAAACTTTTTTTTTTAATCATTTATTTAAAGAAGAGTGAGGGGCTTCCCTGGTGGCGCAGTGGTTGAGAGTCCGCCTGCCGATGCAGGGGACATGGGTTTGTGCCCCGGTCTGGGAAGATCCCACATGCCGCGGAGCGGCTGGGCCCGTGAGCCATGGCCGCTGAGCCCTTGCCTCCGGAGGCTGTGCTCCGCAACGGGAGAGGCCACAACAGTGAGAGGCCCGCGTATCGCAAAAAAAAAAAAAAAAAAAAAAAAAAAAAAAAAAGAGTGATTCTTTTGATCCACATTTGTATCTCCCCATCATCCCCTGAGCTCTTGCACATTACAGTTTTATTTTGGTCCTCGGTCTTTCTGGGGCCATCTCACCTAGTTCAGGGCTCTTGGACCTCATGCCAAGACATGCAAGTCCAGGCAGGAAGCTTCGGCACCAGGAAACTTTGCTTTTCAAGCTTGAGCCAATTAAATCAAACTTTGCTCTGAGGCTGCCTTGGGAAATGACAGGATTAACAGCCTGGTGAACAAACACTGGAGTTGCCGTCACACTTGAGTTACAGTCTGTTTAAACTCCAGGTCAGCTGCAATTCACGGCTCCCATTTCCTGAGAAAGGGGAAGCTTCCGGATGTCACAGGAGAAGACGGTCTGAGTCCGCAAGGGGAGGGCCTCTGCCTTTTAGAGAGTTGATGGATAAGAAACACGATGAGTAAGTTCTACCATCTGAGGAGAAATGTCTCTTTTAAGTCCAATCTTAGGGAACACATTAGAAATATGAGCAAGGGTGAACCAAAGGCATTCACGGATTGATCTTTGGTGGATCAAAATACATGTTATTGTGAGGCACTGCTCCTCTGTCTTCCTGGCCTTGTTACAAATATAACCTGAGTACTAGCTGTCTCTCTTGCTTCCTCCCACATAGCAAGCTGGAATCAATGGTCCCTGAAAGAAGGCAGGAGGGGCGGTGTAAATGTTGACAAGTCCAGTTTTAGGTACTCTTGTCAATTTAGGCTCACCCTACCAGTGAAGTTGTCTTTGCTGCTACCCTGGATCTGATGGTAAATACAGGTTAGTTCACTTCATTTGCTGCTCCCCAGGTGGAGAAAGTAATGAGCATTGAACCTTGCCAACTGTGCTTTGGTGAAAGGCCAAAGTATGCTTCTACTTACCTTTCACAGCCATCCAAATCAAAGATGTGGTCTGAGATTTAATGAGACTGGTTTTAAAAAGAAGACAGTCATGCAATAGAATAGTCTACAGTCATTAAAAATAATTGGATCTATAGGGACCAATATGAAAAAATAACTTGGATATAGTGCCAAGTTAAAAAAGGAAATTGCCTATGTACAGAAGGGCCCAATGTCTGTGCATATGATGTGCATGTGTGCATATTCTTTTATCCATGCACACATACTTTTTCTATATATTACTGAATGCTAAATACAAAGAAAGAAATTGGCAAAAATACACAGCAAATAGTGGTTATACCTATGGGGTATGACTTGGGTTCCTAAAGAAGCAGACCCAAAGACAAGGATTTGCATGTAAGTGGTTTAATGGGAGATGGCTCCAGGAAACACTAGTGGGAGAAAGGGAAAGTAAGACGCAGAGGGAAGGAAGCAAATAAAGGGTGCGTTATAAGCAAGGAGGGCTCAGTCCCACTGAGAAACCCCAGGAGGCAGTGCAGACCACGCCTCGGACATCCCAGCCAAGGGAAGAGGAGTCCGTTTTCCCATGCCCAGCCATCATGGTCTGAGGCCTCAGAGGCATTAGCTCTGCCGGCCCTTCAGGCTGCCCCACGTGTGCAAGTCCAGAGAAAGCCCGAGGATAGGGAGTAGCAGGTACCTGCCAAAGACCACTGTCTATAAGTAGTGAGACAATGAGACGCCTGCACCGTCCACTGTAGGGTAGAGCATAGTAGACTGCCACTTTCGACATGATTTTTTTTTTTTATATCAATGACATTTTAAAATCAGGAAAGAAAAACTTATAATAAGAATACTCAACAAAATATTAGGTTTTCTAGAGAAAAGACTTAAGAGGCTTGAAATTAAGTCAGAAAATATGCAGGGAGGCCAGGGAATCTCTCCTCAAAGGGGTCCTTCCACCTAGAAAACGTGCCCTGGACGTGAGCCCACCCCACACACTGGGTGGATGGTGCCGGAAGAAGAGAGACGGCGGAGATGAAGCACGTTCTGACATTTTATTCACTGGTCATAAATACAGTCTCGTGCGCATGAAGGGGGTCATGAACAAGGGACTAGCACCTGGAACGTGACTGTCACAGAGCGCTCACCGCTTCACCATCACTGGCCGGAGGACTCCCTGCAGCTGCCCGGGGGGGGCGGGGCGCACCCCCGATCAAGCTTTGGGCTTTGTGGCGATCCTCCTTCTGGGGCAGCAATTTATTCTTGGCTCATTCTCAACAATTTTTAAAAAATTCATAAAAGATCGAGTGTTTGCAAGAAAATATCAAAGAGGATAAGAAGATTTTCAGTTCTTCTCAGAGTCTAAAAGTAAAACGGGAAGGTAAGGAAGAAGGAGAGAAAGGGAAAAGATGTCAGGGGTGGGCCAGGCTTCTTCCTTTCCCCAGAGCGTTTTGAAAAACAAAACAAAACCGGGAGGTATTAATGCTGTTTGGAGATGGGCTGCGTCTCTCTGATGAGCCACTCGAGGGCTTCCTGGCGGCCCTGTTTTTGCAGTTCCTTCCCGATCACGTCCCTGCAGGTCAGGTGGTAGTTGTTGAGCCAGTCGCACTGCAAGAGGGAAGGAATACAGACGTGGTCTCACCATCGCACCTTCACCAAAGGCTGCGCAGCGAGCAGTGAGGCCCCATGTGCTGAGATCACAGGATGAGAGTAAAGGAGCACAAAACCTTTTCTCCCTGCTCATGGACAAGCATGTCCATGTGTCCTACCTCCCTGGAAATAGATGGGACGAGGCCACACGGCCGATGGTGAAAATGCTCCTGGAACCATCTACTGCATGTGGACTGGAGTGACTGTGAGGGAACCACGAGTGCCTGACGGCAAGCTGTGGCTCTGGGCTCCCCTGAATGCAGAGTAACTTGTAACCGGGTGTCCCCCTCGACAGCACCCCTGGAAGCCATGACGAGAGAGTGGGGGCAGGGGTCTCACAGCTTCTGCACCCACCCTGGTTGCCTCACTGCTGTGAAGACACACCTGAGGCTGTCCTGCCAATGTGCTGAGTTTCCTATCCCGTATCCGCCTACAAAGCTGAATAAACTAGGATCAGTCAAGCCAGTGAGGGTCTTGTGAGTGTGGCCGTCTAGATGCGCCCAAAGCCTTTGGAGGTCAAGGCCTGTGCTGCTGCAGGGTGGGGTTGGGAGTAAGCTTGACTTTCAGAGGCTCAAATGAATGGGGCCACCACACCAGGAGATAAAAAAGAGGTAAAAGTATGGAGGCTGATGGGACTTGGGGTGTGTGTGTCTGTGTCTGTCTGTTGGGATGGGGCGGGGGGCACTGATGCGCTGAACCTGATGACAAGGGTTCTGCCAGTCTCCTCCGGGTGAGGAGGGAGGGAGGATGAGGGCTGGAGGGAAGCACATTCTGCCAAGAGGACGACAACCCACGCTCTCCACTGCCCCGAAGGGGGCCTGACCACATCACATCAGACAGACGGGGTGTGTTGCCTATGACTTTGACCCAACTGGTGCTCCTGTGCCCACTGATAAAAGCCTCCTAGTCTTTCTGGGAGGTGGGGAAGAGGGGTGAGATATCAAACGCAAGCAAACGGCTGCATGTCAGCAGCAAGGCCAAGCAGGGCTGTAAGGCAGCCTGCCGTCCAAAGCAGCTCAACAGTGCAGACAGGAGCAAGCCTGGGGCCACAGAGACACTCCCAAGACCCTTTTGGTTGGGGCAAGCTGGGGCACCCGCAGGGGGCTGGAGCAACGTCACAAAGGCCTTGGCAGCCTGCAGCACCCACATTCATATCCAACCAAAATCCTCTGCTGCCACCTGGTGACAAATCGATGGGAATGCAGACCTAACCCAAAAACTCCCTAAAGTTTCTACTAAGACTGGGAGACGGTAAAGGGCAATGACTGGTGCTTTAAAAGCCCAATGGACAGCATCCTGCTGTGGGGTATTACTATGCCTTAAGACAGAATGAAGCCCCAGATTTACTGAGTGGTATATGGGAAATGAACACTTTTGCTAAAAGAGTTAATAAATACACTCTGCTTGGAATATTAAATACTGTCCTCTACTTGTAATTTGTGGAAACTTGCTAATGATTCCAAGGTAAGAAGATAATTATCTGTCCTATAAAAACTAATTGGCTAAAAGAACAGTTCAGTGATTGGGGTATGTAAGGTATAGTAATGAAGACTGGACCAGGCAGAGAGCACTGGTCTTTGTCCAGTGTCATGGGGGAGTCACAGGTTAAGAAGACTCTCTCCCTCAAGGAAAAATGGCCTCGCTAAACCTTCCTCATGCACTATTTCCCTGGATAAAGTGGAAGGTCACGTGGGAGAAATGGCTCCTGACTGGTACACTTCATGCGGACAGCAAGGCCCACATGACCTGGAATCACTTGGCAGAAGCCACAGCCTTGGGCTTCCAAGAGGGCAAAGTGACTTATTAGTAGAGGGTCCCTTGCTAAGACCCTGGAAGCTGTGCTCGAGGGCCACAAGAAGAGACTGGCTCCTTGGGCAGAGGGCTGTAAGCAGGGTGGCTGCCATGCTCACTTCTGTGCTGTCATCCCCTCTCACCTAAGCCAGCACTGTGGGGCCCGGAGAAGAGGCCCAGGGCCGCAGGAGAAACTCTTCCCGCTGAAAAGACACACCTGACACTGTGCTGCTGACAGGCTGCTGCCTGTTCTGTATCCATCTACAGCCTGAATAAACCAGCATCAGCAGGGCTTGTTTGGGTTCCCGCTGTGAGCGGGAACATTTGGCTGAATCGCGGCACTGGCGGTCAAGATGAGGTGCCCAAGCACGGAGGCAATCGAAGCAGCAAGTGGATGACCTTCCTCTGTCACCCATCTGTGAGCTGGATGGGGCAGAGAGGGAGCTTCTGGCTGGGAGGAGCCCATTCCACGGCCCTACAGAAGGGGGCTCCTCAGCCCTCAGAGGCGCTTTCCTCCAGTGCCAAGCACAGGGCCCACACAGGCTCCACTGAGGGTACGTTTCTGCCTCAAAAGCCCCTGGGATGAGGCCAGCGGCTGCCTCTGGTAACAAAAACTTCTTATTCCTAGAGTGATGCACCACGCTTGTCCTGCCTTTGGCTTCTGCTAGGCATTTGCTTTCTGCTGGACTTCTGCCTGCCTGCCTTGCTCTGGAATTTGTGTCCTTCTGGCTTCTGTCTTCCTGGCTTGGGCCTGACCACTTCACAGCAGACAGACAGGGTGGTGTTGTTTCCACCCAATTTTGACCCTTGTCCCTGCTCTGACCCTGATCACCTGCCTGATCCCTCAAGCCTTACTCCAGGTTCCTGGGCCTGCCGCCTCACCTGGCCTCATGAGCCTGGGGAGCCGTGCTGGGATTTGCAGGGGTTCCAAGACCTGTCACCCTCTGAGCCTGACAGGTGAGCACTGCTGTGCGTCTGCTCTGTGACGGGTTTCAGAGCCCAGAGCAACAACCTCTCTCCCTGCCTGTGACAAAACTCGGCATATGGTAATAGCGTTTGCTTCTCAGTTCCTTAACATTTCACGCAACACAAGAAAACAATCTGGCGTGTGCAATGGCCCCACCCACCCACAAAAATGCAGGGAAGACACATGCCCATGTTTGCTAAACACGCCTCAGGGCAGCTATGGCTGTGGCCCTCCTGGAAAGCAACAGCACACTATTCATTCCCACCTGTGAAGCCCTACCATCCCCAACAGTGAGGAGAGCAGGGCTATATCTACCTCGAGACCCAAAAATACAGGAAAAGCACCTCCAGTCCTCAGGAAACCTAGGATTTTCCAACTCAGCTGGCCTAGGCTCTAACTTAAAAGTGATAGCGGGGCTTCCCTGGTGGCGCAGTGGTTGAGAGTCCACCTGCCAGTGCAGGGGACACGGGTTCGAGCCCTGGTCTGGGAAGATCCCACATGCCGCGGAGCAACTGGGCCCATGAGCCACAATTACTGAGCCTGCGCGTCTGGAGCCTGTGCTCCGCGACAAGAGAGGCCGCGATAGTGAGAGGCCCGCGCACCGC
The DNA here is from genome assembly GCF_949752795.1 of Hyperoodon ampullatus. Lineage (NCBI taxonomy): Eukaryota > Metazoa > Chordata > Mammalia > Artiodactyla > Ziphiidae > Hyperoodon > Hyperoodon ampullatus. The sequence goes on from NC_136914.1 coordinate 209,211,907, forward strand.
GATGAAGAGTGGCCCCCGCTTGCCACAACTAGAGAAAGCCCTCACACAGAAACGAAGACCCAACACAGCCATAAATAAATAAATAAATAAAGCAAACTGTCAACAACAAAAAAAGTGACGGCGGAGGGGAGAACGTAGGGCAGCTCTCCACCCCACACGCTTCTGCCCTCCCCCAAGGCTTCCTCGTTACCTCTTTGTCTGTAAGAGAATCCACATCTATCATTTTGGTCTGTATCGGAACCAAAGTTAGAGGGTCAAAGGTCAGGCTTCCCCGGTTACTGAAGTTATACTGTGGGAGAAGGAAGAAAACAGAAGCTTTTACTCCTCTTTACCACAATGACCCGCCACGAGGTCACTCCCACCAGACAGGACTGTCCCTCAGAGCCGGGTGTAACTAGGAATCGAGACGTGGTTAGCTGGTCACCATTTTTAACAGACACGGGAGACACGATGAACACAGCGGATGCCACTTTCCAAGAGCTGCTCCACTGTGCAAACAACAGCCTGTGCCACCAGGAAAAGCCAAAGAGTGCTGAGGGGCTCCCAGCAGCAGGTCCGCAAGACTCCTGCCTGCTGTGATGGAGAAGAGGCACAGAGGGTGTCTGGAAGCAGGGGCATCTCTGGTTTTGGTTCTCGAGCCCCGGCTAAGGCATAAGTCCCCCAGCACATCCCTTTTTTTGACATCAACCATGCAGCCTGCCTTGACCCAGCCAGGCACATCAGGTGACAGGTAACAGGTCTGTCCAGTGCACGTGGCATGCAATGGCCGGGGCACACAGGGCACGCTAGGTCTCTGTTCCTGGCGGGGCCTGTGGGAGTGAGGGGAGAGGCCACTCTCAAGAGTGACATCGGTGTGCAAGCAGAGAGCAGACCCTGCAGTCAGCTTCCCTGAAGACTTAGGAAGCCACCTCCCCCCAACGGTTCCATTTCCAAAATTACCCATGGAGGAGAAGCAAACAGGTCTTCTAGGTCAAGTCCAGCACCTAAAGCCTGCGACCTCTTGGTAATGTGATGGGGAGAGGGTGACACACCTGTCTTCCAGAGGGTACCACACCTGTGGGGCCCGACCCAGGGGGTAACTCAGGCCTCCTCAGCTTTACCTGATAAAAATCATCTGGGGCATTTGTTGAAAATAGTTCCTGAGCCCCAGCCCTGGAGATTCTGCTTCAGTGTCTGGAAGGGGCCTTTAAGCGAGCACCCCTCCCTCACAGCAGAGGAGGCTTCACAACAAGAAGCTGCCTCCAGTAAACTCGGAGCCCCAACTAACAGCAAGCAGGGGGCTGCCTGGGGCTCCGTGAGGTCCAATTCAGGGTCCCAGTTCACTAAGGATTTTCCTTCTGGCTTTGCAGAGGAGAATGAATTCCAGGAGAGACACCACTATCAGGGGAAGGAGGCTCCATTCTGGCCCCAGAATGACATGCTCTTAGTTCCCAGGACAAAAGTCCTCATCCTCCCCCATTAAGGAATAAGGGAATTTTAAAAACAAAAACATAATTACTCACCTTGGTCTTCACAGGCACCACCAGGACAACATTCTCAATGCGAATTCCGAAAGCCCCGTCTTCATAATACCCTGGCTCTAAACAAACCAAACCCCAAAATGAGAAGCAGCCCACCATGAAGATAAGTACAGAGAAGCTTGCACTCCTGGGATGACAGCGCTTCCCAAGAAACAGATGAAGGGCCACTCAATCTGGGTGTAAGAGCCCAGAGACGCCTCCTCCCGTGGGGCACTTTTAATAGGCACTTGAGGTCCAGACAGAAAAAGGCTCAGAAGTTCCTGAGAACTGGCTGCAGGGTAGGGAGTACAGTAACAGAGGATCCGCCAAATAAATTATGGGGCATATCCATAAGACGCAATGATGCAGGCAGTAAAGTACATTCACAAAAATGTGGTAACGATATGGGAAAAGACAAGAAGCTAACATAGCAAAATATTAAGTCATGTTTCCCCTGGGTATCTGGATTACAAATGATTTTCATTTTCTTCTTTATACCGTTCCATAGTCTCACTTCTTCTACAATGAATATTTATCACTTTTATAATCAAAAAAGGTTGTTGGTTGTTGTTGTTTAATTCAGGAAGGGGAAATTATTTCCAATTTACTTTATAATAATGAAAATATAAGAAACAACAAAGAGCTTTCAGAAAGGCCAGAGGACCCATGCACACCCTCTAGGTGAGGGACACCTACCATCAGTGACAATCATGCCGGCCTCCAAGGGCTCATCAGAGAATGTTTTATAACTGATGCCACAAGGACCCTCGTGAACATTCAGAAAAGACCCAACACCGTGTCCCGTCCCGTGCAGGTAATCCAGGCCAGAATCCCATAAAGCTGAGCGGGCAAAGGAGTCAAGAAGGTGGCCTGAAAGACATATTAAGAACCACTTGGTGATTTTGTACAGTACTTTTCAACTTGCAAAGCACTTTGGAGATTACATTTGTTATGTTTGGCTCCAGAAGGTGAAACAGAAACCAGCGGGTAAAAGTTACTGGAGGATTCAGGTTTCAGCCCAGCACAAAGAAGAACTTTCTAACAGTCAGAGCTCCTGAGGAGGGCAGCTCCCCCACCAGTGAGAGCTCAGTCTGAAGCTGGAGGATGCTGGTGAGGAATGGTCACCTGTAGCAGGTAAGGGCTGCAGTAGATGACATGGACGCTCCCTTCCTAGCGCTGGGACCCTACAGTTTCAGAATTACAAGTTAAGATTCTAACCAGACTGCAAGCATGAGGAAAGCGGTGCCCAGGGAGATGAGTGCCGGCCCAGCCTAAGCAGACTCAAGGCCCAGGTCTTGTCAACTCCCTGTGCAACGGCCCACCCACCCATCCTCATGCAAAAAGGTATATGTCTCAAGTCAGGTTCTCAGTAAAATAAATCCCAATGAGGGTCCTGAAAGGAGGCACCGGCCCAGCACTGAAGGGCAGACAGGAGGCTGCGCCGACTTCCACTGGGGCCCTGAGGCCTTCATGCCCTGCTGCCCTCTCCTGGGAGCCACCCACATGGGTCACCCGACACCATAATTGGTCAGGAGGGAGGTTCACACCTGACCCTGGGCCCAGTCCGAAGCCTGGCTCCCTGGAGGTCCTCTCAGCTCAGTCCATGCAGCACCCCCATTTGCCCAGGATGGGCCTGAAGTAGGCTGGGGGCTGGTACGGCGAGGGAAGGATGTGTTCTTCCGCCCAAACTTAGACACGTCTGATGCCTGAACAAGAAAAAGCCTGCCATATGATTGAAGGAATCACCTACCTTTGGTTCCAGTCGGGAAAACAGCTGCACTCACAGCTATGTGGCCCTTGAGGACACATGTGAAGCATTCCTGCCAAAGAAAACCCAGAGGGCATGTTCAGGACTGGCACAGATGTTTTAATCCTATAGTTTTCAGGTAGTTCTGAAAACCTTGCCTCTGAAGGTTCTGTAGCAATACCACAGAGAAAATCAGAGGAAAAAGGAAAAAAATTTGGTGGTGGAGAAAAACCTTGGCCTTGGTACCAATTTTCCAGAAAATCTTGAAATTCGATTTAATAAAAGAGAACTGAGAGATGACCCCACCAGTCTTCCCCTTGTAATGAACATTCTGCCACAGTCTCTGCCATCTGAGCCTCAGAAAGACTGGGGGAAAGCACTGATGACACTAGCTAACGCTTACTGAGCTACTCCTCTGTGCCAGGCGTGATACGTACAGCACTGTAGGTTTAATCCCACACTTCCTGTGGGAGGCACTCTCGCCATCCCCACTTCATAGAGAGATGAATGCCAGGTCGCGCAGTTCATAAGTGGCAGCATGTGGCCTTGGAGCCAGGCAGTCCTGCTTCGACCTCTGTGCACCTCACCACCATCTATACTTAGGGTTTAGTCCCTACTGCCTGGACAAGGAAAGTGCTGTTTGGAAGGGTAGTGGCTTGCCAGTAAGGTGGAGAGTCAGGACTAAACCCCACACTGTTCAATCTGGTCTGGATTGAACACAGTACAAGAAGAGTCACACCAAAGGTAGGTATCTGGACCCAAGGTCAAACCCTTCTTCATTTGCTGGTGCCTACAAATGAATGACACAAGGGACCAACACTGGGAAGTCTGCCCTGCTCTATCCCATAAAGCCCTCTTCCCTGGACAAGCTTCCTGAAGGAGCTCCCTGGAGAAAGAGGTATACTCAGAGATTCAACCAGTATTTGCCAAGCAGTGACTATCATCCAAGAACCTGCTGGGCTCATGGAACCTTCACAGCCAGCCTTGGAGGTGAGTACTCTTCTCGCCGTTTTTATGGATGGTCTAAGTGTTGAGGTTAAGGTCATGGAGTCTGTAAACAGCAGAGAAGATCTGAAGCCCAGTCTCCAAACTCATGGTACACATCTCTCTACCTTACAGCTGTTTCCTCTTTTCCATGCCAGACAGACCAGAAACTGAGCAGTGCATGTCATTTCAGAGGGTTCCTAGAGAGTTCAGCCTATAAATAGGAATGCTGAACTTGAAAAAAGAACGGGGGTAGCTTTCAGAATGAAATCTAGACACTGTTCGTAAAAAGGCATATATTTCACTACCCCACTCCCTTCCCCAAAGAAACTTCCTGACTGAAGAGAAGGCCAAAGCTATTAAAACTTGAATCTGAGCCACTCTGACCTTAGAAGACAGAATGCTTTTAAAATCTCTCCAATAATTAATTAAATGGATGTCATAAAGCAGATAAGCCTGATTCCACAGTAATGAGCTATTTCACTGTCCCACATATAATTTTTACTTACGTATACAATCCTTTTCACAAGAGAGAACTGTCAAAGAGCAGAGAGAGCCTCTCGAGTTTTCTCTTACCTTCTCATAGGCCGTAGGGGTTCCAAAATGCATGGTACGAGTCACATCTGTGGTTCCATCCCTTTCCAAAAGGAAGGACAAATTAGTTTTCACTCAGAATAAGCTTTTGCTCAAATGTGAGACAGATGAGGATGTGGAGAAATTAGAACCCTCATGCACTGCTGGTAGACATATAAAATAGTAGAGCCACTTTGGAAAACAGTTTACAGTTCCTTAAAAGGTTAAACATGGAGCTACCCTAGGACCCAGCAATTCCACTCCTAGGTAAACCCCCAAGAGAACTGAAAACGTATGTCCACACAAAAACTTGTACACGAAATGTTCATAGCAGCATTACTCATAATACCCAAAACGTAGAAACAACCTAAATGCCCATCAACTGATGAGTAAACAAAATGTAGTATACACGTACTATGAAATGCTATTCAGCAATAAAAAGGAATGAAGTACTGATACACACTATAACCTGGATGAACCTGGAAGACATTACACTAAGTGACGGAATTCAGCCACTGAGGCCCTATAATTCCATTTATATGAAATGTCCAGAATAGGCAAATCCATACAGACAGAAAGTATACTAGTGGTTCCCTGGGTAGGGGAAAGTGAGAAGTGACTGCTAACAGGAATGGTGTTTCTTTTTTGAGGTGTTGAAAATATTCTAAAATTGATTGTGGTGACAGTTGTACAATTCCATGAATAAACTAAAAACCATTAATTGTACACTTCAAATGAGTAAGCTGAATTATATTTTAATGAAATTGTTAAAAAAAAAAAAAAAAAGAGACAAAGTGTGAATGCAAGGATGGCCCAGTGTAGTGGGAGTAAACTCAGTCAGGCCCTGACACACACACTCTTGGTCTACAATGTGAGGACTGTTTCACGGAAGACTCCATCCCTGGGATTATGGATGAAAGGGAGGTGGACAAAGTAAATAGGAACCTGTTTCTAGCAAAAGAAGGTCAAACTCTAATTCCTCCTGTCAGGATGGCAAGCAGTTTACTGGACCCTAAAAAGACTCAAATGCATCTTTTAGAACACCCTAATCCACCCCTTGACACAGAAAGAGTAACTTCTAGAATCCTGCTAAAATATAGAAGTGGACCAAAGTTACACCATTACCCAAGAAATCCAAATACCCTTAGCTCTAGGCTTTTATTAACTCCCACCCACACGTCCCAAGGCTAGGTTGTGGCTTCCATCTCCACCAGCCAAAGTCCCAATGTCAGTGGAGCAAGGAGTAGTAAAAGGCCGTGCTCGTGCTCTCTCAGTGCAGACAACACCTATTCCCGCTCCTCCTCGTGGGTTCCACATCAAGACCCAACCAAACTTTGGTTTCTCTGAGCAACTATTCTAGATGATGACTGCGAAAGCAGCAAGGCATGAAGAAGGAAATTCAGAAATTCAGGGACAACCCTTGTTTCTCATTCATTCAAAATTAAACCCTCCCCTCACAAGGCCCTGGGGAGCTGCCAGGTGGTTGTATGGGCTGGAGCAGAAGACTTCCCCATGGTGCTGAAAGCTGACTTTCAGTTATTTATTTAGTGTTTAACAGCTTCCAGCCAAGGACTAAACATTTCTATCAAACAGGCTTTTGTGGGAACAGGATCACAACTGGGCTATTTCAACAAGGGGTGAAAAAAAGGACAAGACATGGAAACAATTCCATCAGTGGCTGGCGCAGCATGAGATGACCAGCTGAGCAATCTCGGCTGGAGCCTGGCTTGTCCACCTACTCAACTGCCTTGATTCAGTGGAGTCAGGCTCTACACAGCCCCGATTCACTTACTTGTATTGAGCGCCCGAGTCAATGAGGTACACCTCATCCAGAGACAAGGTCCTATTCGTCTCGGGGACGGGCCTAAGAAAGTTAATTAAAAATTAATTATTCCACAAATGTAAATGCTTCCTGAATCTGGGAGGAAGGAATACAAGAGTTCTTTGTACCATGCCAATGATTTATGTAAGCCTTAAATTATATCACACTAAAGTTACCCAATAGGTTAATTATTTCAACTAATATTAACCTTCTACTATTCAAAGACCCAGTCAACCTATCTCCCCAACATATAAAGAGCTCAGGAGAAGGAAATAACATATTTCTTTGTATCTTCCTCCATTTGTGACTGGAAGAAAACAAGTGTTCATCAGATAATTGTAAAAGCTACAAAAATAATAATCAATAGAAGCAATAGGACCAAGCTGGGAAGTGGGAAGAGAGCAGCCGCAATCATTTGTCTTTTTTTGGGGGGGGGGGGGAGGCAGTCCAGGCCCCTGCCTCAGCCTCCACTTCCCTCCCTCAGTCCTAATCCCATCAGGTGCCTCCCCACTTGCTTCCCAGACCACCAGACAGGCAGAAGGTCAGTGTCTCAGTCTGTGAGAAAACCTAACGGGATTTTTGCTGGGGAAAGGAATGGACCATGATGCTCTTATGCTAGAGCTTTTTTCAAATGAACATCAGGTATTTTTTAAAGTAATCTGATTTCTCCATGCCTTTTTCCAGACAATATGCTGCACTGGGAAAAGCTACAAGGGACACGAGCATTCCAAGTCTCCATCCTGCAGCCGAGAGAGGTTCTCAGAGAGGTTCTCCTTCACTTCCAGGCAATGAGGGTGAAAGTGGGCACTCGAGCCCAACTGGCAGAAAAGACAACCAGACATGGGCCCAGTTTCAGCACCCTCCTGTCAACAGGCTTCCAACAGCCACAATGAAGAGACACCAAAGGAGAAGCAAAATTCTCCCCCCTTGGTCTGAAATTATTTATTGTGTTAATTATATGCAAAATTCTAGAGTAGTATCCAGCCAGGAAATTCATCACCTGCATTAAATATAAGACAAAACTGAAGTCCTTTTGCTATTTTAATGTTGGAACAGAGGCATTAATGTGAGAGAACTGTGCAGTCACGTATCTGTAACTGTCTCCCACACAACAGCTTCAAAATTTGTCCCAAGACTAAAAACTCTAGAAGTGATTAAAAAGGCGGGGGGTAGGAATTTGTGCCCACGTACAGCACTGCAGCACAGTGAGACAGCCAAGTGTTCCTTCACTATGCACATCACAGGTGGAGAGCAAAGGACTCAAGATGCCCACACGAGGCAGAACCGTGTAAGCCAGGCGAAGCTGAAGCTAGAGCCCCACTTCCCACCATCTCTACAGTCAGGTCTAGCAGTCCTAAATTCATCAGCACCCCTTTGTCTCACAGTGCAGGGATGCGCAGCTCTGTGGGTCCATGGGCTCTTGTAGGTCATGTGGTACAAATCCCCATAGGCTGGGGAGGAAAGAGAGGTTACAGATTATCTCTTCAACCATAGCAGGGTGCTCCGCAGCCTAGTGATAAGCTTTTTTGGTATGGAGGTGATGGAGCTCACAGGACGTTTGGACTAGTGCATCAAGAAGGCTGCCACTGTCAGAAAAGAAAAACACTAAAAATTCTAACTACTAAGATTCAGGGATTATGAATACAGATACTGCAGCCTCAAAGGAAAGAGGGACAACCCGTCTGACATCGCGAGAATGTCAATGCGAAACCTCTGTGCCTAAGAGTTGGCTCCCAACAGGCAGAGGCTTGGGGATTTAGAGCAAAGAAGAGAAAATAAGACCTCCAAGGTCCTATTTCCCATATAAGAACAATCTCAACAGACACACGGAGGTGGGCACCAGGGCCTCTGGTAGAATAATGTCTCTCCCCTGCTCAGGCTCCTGTGCAGAAGCAGCAGCAAAGCCGGGCAGCGTGCTCCTCCGCATGCCTTACGCGTAGTGAATGATGGCGCCGTTGGGTCCCGTACTGGAAATTGTTGGGAAGCTCAGGTCCACAAAGTCAGCCTGCTGCCTGGAACAGAAAGACACACAAGAGCAGAGTGGCTTAAAGGTTTTTACTGTGCCAACAGTCAGGGCCCTCCCGGCTTCATTTAACTTGCCAAGGAAATGAGCACAAGGTTCGTGGGCCCCCAAAGTGATCCTTACCTGCGGAATTCCTCAGCTTTGTCAGCAGCTGAGATCTCCGTCACGCCACCTTTGGGCACCTATAAGGAAGTTGCTTATAAACCACTGGGGTGTGATAAATTCATCCGTCTCCTACATATTATAGGAGGTGCATTAAAAGCTTACTTTTTCCTCAATCCCCATGTCCCAACTGTCCAATCTATAGGACACAGCATATGTCTCATCTTTACAAGGAGGGAATTTCCAAAGGCTCTTACCAAAGCCATCTAAAAGTAGAAGCATTTCTATACATTTAATTTTTCAACCAACTATTTCCCTCAGTGTTATATCCTGAAAACTCCCAAAACTTAATATGCCTAAATTTAAAAATTAAAAAGCATCCCCACCTAGGATATCATCCTAAGAAAGTGATCCTAAATAAATAAAAAAGATAAATGCAAAGATATTATTACAAGGTGTTTAGTAAGTGCAAAAAAAATTTAAAACAATCTAAGACATTTGAAAATAGAAGGAATGGGTAAATAAATCAGTCTAGGTATTAAACACAGTCTCTATTTGAATCATTTTTTTAAAGACCTCAAAGCACATGGAAAATGCTCACACTATGATAAGTAAATACAATAAACAAAATACAAAATCGTAGCTGTACAGTGAGAGACATGTAAAAATGATTTATGTTGAAAAAACAATGTACACAGATGAACAATTGCCAAAGAGGAAAAAACTGTTACACCAGTGGGAATCAGGGCGATATTTTCTTCTTCCAATTTAAGCTACTTTAAAAGAGTTGTTTATATAATATTTAAAGGGAATATGATATTGTTTAATAAGAGCACGAAGCAATCACCTTCCTGTCAACTACAAGGAGTGAAAGGGCAAGAAACTAATGCCCAGGAATCAATTTAATATAAAAAGTTTTATGGCTTAAAGTTCAAAACATACACAAAGATCTTTTTTCTCTTAACACAGCCAGCTTGCCTGTAATATCGTAAGAGTCATTTTTTCTTATAATGAAACTCCACTTAGTTATAAGACAATTCCTTAGCCAGAAAGGATCCATTCTGTTAAGGAATTTCTTTCTTCATCTTTGTTACTACTGTCTATAATTAAAGAATTTTTAAATACACACACACCAAATTTCCACAAAGAACTATTAAAACAGAGTACTAAAATTAGATCAAGATCTTAGACCTCGTGGTCAACCAGAGCCACAGTTCGAATCACATGTAGATAATTTCTGAATAATCTATATCCATGTGTTAAACAAAGACTAAGAACAAACCTCTTTCTCCAGCCAGTTAAAGAGTTCACAGAGGGCAACAGCATCTTTAATCTGTGCAAATAACAGAGACATTTTTTAAAGTTATTACTGAAAATCAGATGGGCAGATTCAAAGCCCAGTCCTAATGTGATACTGAGAGGGCTGCACTTACAGGGCTACAAACCATCAGCAATCAGGGCTTTACATGCAGGCATTTCCTGTGAACAAGTGTGCAGCAATTTCCACTATGGGGGAAAAGGCTCCCCTGCTGTTGAGTAATTCAGGCACAATCAGGAAGGGGCCCACCTCAGAGCACACAGGAGCACCCTCAGAGGGGTCATTCCTGTACTACTGGAGCAGGAAAGACAGGCCACTGTCAAAAGCTGTCTCTGGGCCCCAAATCTTTCTAGATCCACTGCCAGCCTTGAAACACAAATCTAGGCCTCTTCAGAGGCTTCACCTTCATCATCACCATCACCTACACTATCATCATCAACCTCCTTTTGTGTTTTATGTTATATTATGTAAAGATCTAGCCCATCCAGTATTGTATTTCATTCTCTCATTAACTCTGGAAAGCTCAGAGAAGTTCCCACCTTGTGCCAGGCTCAAGGCCACACAGCAGGTGAGGGAGCTGGGCCTTCTGACCACCATGCATCCTCTCTTCTGCATAGGCTGCTTTACTCACGTGAGCTCTCCTCATGCCTTCTGATTCAGCAGAATTCTTCACAGCTTTGGCGATGCAGATGGGGGTGTAAGGCATACAGCAGCGATGATCCTGGGGCGAAAGGCAGTCATATGCGAAATTGAGTCTGGCTCCACTCACCCAAGACCAAGGCTATCGCCTCTCCACCCAGCACAGCACACTTAAGACAAATCATTGGAAGAGCTCCCACTCAGGACCCACCCAGCTGTCCCCTGGGGCCCGAAGACCTGCCCTTTTTGGTTGGTGACTCTGAGCATGGCGAAAGGTGCTTGAGCTCATCCAAAAAGATAAAGTAAAAACATAAAACAAGTTATTTCTCGTCTATCCCCCACCCCGTAGCTTTCTGAGACTGCTGGCTGCCAGCCATCAGAGAGATACTGCTTTTCAAACCTCCAAGGTCATGGTCAGAGTTCACTAACAGATCAAAGCTTGACCGAAACAACCCCTTTCTGGCTGCACAAAGGAGGCTTTTTCCCACTGTCTAGGGACGCACATGACAGATGAGGGGGGAGGGGAGGCTCCTGCTCCTTCCCGCCTCCTGCTCAGGGATCAGCTACTGTTAAGGGTCTGATCTTAAAGGGCCTTAAAGGGCCGGGGAAGAGCCTTCCCAATTTGAAAACAAGTTAAAATCCAGCCCTGTGTTACAGGGAAGGGGGGAGGGATTTTGCACCACCTTGCACTTACACTAGCACAGAGCTTCTCAAAGGGCTTTCTCTTTCTCCACTCTCCTTGCTCTCTCTCTCTGAGATACCTACCCATCATGAGACAAAAGCAGGCATGACCCCCAAGAAGGTAAAGCTCTGAGTAACTATGTCATGCAGTGTGACAGTGACGGGTGCAATGGCAGGCGAGGCCTGGGCTCCTCCCAGGATGGCCCACTGCTTAGTGGAGGAGAGAGGCCCAGGGCAGGACAGTCAAAAAGGCTACAACTCCTTCGGTAGGTTTATTCCTAGATATTTTATTCTTTTTGTTGCAATGGTAAATGGGAGTGTTTTCTTAATTTCACTTTCAGATTTTTCATCATTAGTGTATAAGAATGCCAGAGATTTCTGTGCATTAATTTTGTATCCTGCTACTTTACCAAATTCATTGATTAGCTCTAGTAGTTTTCTGGTAGCATCTTTAGGATTCTCTATGTATATTATCATGTCATCGACCTGTATGCGGAAAATTATAAGACGCTGATGAAAGAAATTAAAGATGACACAAATAGATGGAGAGATATACCACGTTCTTGGATTGGAAGAATCAACATTGTGCAAATGACTCTACTACCCAAAGCAATCTACCGATTCAATGCAATCCCTATCAAACTACCACTGGCATTTTTCACAGAACTAGAACAAAAAATTTCACAATTTGTATGGAAACACAAGAGATCCCGAATAGCAAAAGCAATCTTGAGAACGAAAAATGGAGCTGGAGGAATCAGGCTCCCTGACTTCAGACTATATTACAAAGCTACAGTAATCAAGACAGTGTGGTACTGGCACAAAAACAGAAATATAGATCAATGGAACAGGATAGAAAGCCCAGAGATAAACCCATGCACATATGGTCACCTTATCTTTGATAAAGGAGGCAAGAATATACAGTGGAGAAAAGACAGCCTCTTCAATAAGTGGTGCTGGTAAAACTAGACAGGTACATGTAAAAGTATGAAATTAGAACACTCCCTAACACCATACACAAAAATAAACTCAAAATGGATTAAAGACCTAAATATAAGGCCAGACACTATCAAACTCTTAGAGGAAAACATAGGCAGAACGCTCTATGACATAAATCACAGCAAGATCCATTTTGACCCACCTCCTAGAGAAATGGAAATAAAAACAAAAATAAACAAATGGGACCTAATGAAACTTAAAAGCTTTTGCACAGCAAAGGAAACCATAAACAAGACCAAAAGACAGCCCTCAGAATGGGAGAAAATATTTGCAGATGAAGCAACTGACAAAGGATTAATCTCCAAAATTTACAAGCAGCTCATGCAGCTCAATAACAAAAAAACAAACAACCCAATCCAAAAATGGGCAGAAGACCTAAACAGACATTTCTCCAAAGAAGATATACAGATTGCCAACAAACACATGAAAGAATGCTCAACATCATTAATCATTAGAGAAATGCAAATCAAAACTACAGTGAGATATCATCTCACACCAGTCAGAATGGCCATCATCAAAAAATCTAGAAACAATAAATGCTGGAGAGGGTGTGGAGAAAAGGGAACACTCTTGCACTGTTGTTGAGAATGTAAATTGATACAGCCACTATGGAGAACAGTATGGAGGTTCCTTAAAAAACTACAAATAGAACTACCATATGACCCAGCAATCCCACTACTGGTCATATACCCTGAGAAAACCACAATTCAAAAAGTCATGTACCAAAATGTTCATTGCAGCTCTATTAACAATAGCCAGGACATGGAAACAACCTCAGTGTCCATCAACAGATGAATGGATAAAGAAGATGTGGCACATATATACAATGGAATATTACTCAGCCATAAAAAGAAACGAAATTGAGTTATTTGTAGTGAGGTGGATGGACCTAGAGTCTGTCATACAGAGTGAAGTAAGTCAGAAAGAAAATCAAATACCATATGCTAACACATATATATGGAATCTAAGGGAAAAAAAAAAAGGTCATGAAGTACCTAGGGGTAAGATGGGAATAAAGACACAGACCTACTAGAACATGGAGGGGGAAAGGTAAGCTGTGACAAAGTGAGAGAATGGCATGGACATATATACACTACCAAACGTAAAATAGCTAGCTAGTGGGAAGCAGCCGCATAGCACAGGGAGATCAGCTCGGTGCTTTGTGTCCACCTAGAGGGGTGGGATAGGGAGGGTGGGAGGGAGGGAGACGCAAGAGGGAAGAGATGTGGTAACATATGTATATGTATAACTGATTCACTTTGTTATAAAGCAGAAACTAACACACCACTGTAAAGAAATTATACTCCAATAAAGATGTTAAAAAAAAAAAAAAAAAAAAGGCTACAACTAAGGTGCCTTGAACTCCTGTGCCAGGCCTCAGTTAAAATGAGTGTGAAGGTGTCAGCTGCTTAGCCCCGCCCAGCAGGGGCTCAGTCAAGGGCAGGGCTATCAGTATCATTTGATCTTTGACAAATCCCCAACTCCTAAAGCCTCCCTGGGCCTCATGTCTCCTTAACTATGAAATGTGGTGGGAGAGATGGGTGTAGAGTAGTGTCTCCCAAACTCCAGATACTCTCATACCACCTGCACAGGTCTTACCCTAGCTGCTACCCCCTGGACCCTTATTTACTAAGACTTTTCTTTAGACTATCTTTGAATCAACATAGGTTACTGAACTCAACTCTCTCTTAAGAAACAATTTTTATAATATATGGTCTCATATGCTAATTATATTTTTTTCTAGTACACACTAAAACACTTTTTTATAGTTGATATAGAGTATTATATAAGTGCAAGGTATACAACATAGTGATTCATAATTTTTAAAGGTTAAATTCCATTCAAAGTTATTATAAAATACTGGCTATATTCCCTGTGCTATACAATATATCCTTGTAGTTTATTTATGTTATACATAGTAGTCTGTACCTCTTAATTCCATATCTCTATCTTGCCCCTACCCTCTTCCCTCTCCCCACTGGTAACCACTAGTTCATTCTCTGTGACTGTTAAAACGCTTTTAAAACAGAGACATTTAAATAAACCTAAGTATGAATGTGTACCACCTAAAATCATCTCTCATGTCACGTTTTGGAAAACACAGAACTCAATGGGTTCTAAAAGCCTCACACTCCAGCCCAAAGGGCTCATCCAGGGAGACGACACCTCTGACCCAACAGCCAGTCCTGGAAATCTGCCTGAACAACCTCTGCTTCAAAGACAAGCCGCACGATGCCAGGACTGGAAAGGGCCTGGCAGCTGGAGCGCCAGGTTTAGACGGGTCTCTGGGGCTACCAACCTTGGGGATGGCTTCGCTCACGGCATAGCTGGCCTTGTCGCTGACCCACACCTTCTCCCTCGGGGAGAGGCTGGCACACAGGGTCTTGAGCTCGCTCAGGATGGACTTGTAGGGAAGCACCTGGATTCTGTACTCAGCTTCCAGGCCCAAGTCAAGCAGCAGGTGCTCCTTCACGCTGGGGGCGTCTGTGCGGTCGCCATCAATGAAGAGCCTGCAGAGGGGCCAGAGGTGAGGTGACAGGAAAGGCAGGCACAGGAGTGAGAGGACGAGAACACAGACCCACACACAAGCAACAGGCTCTACCTCCCGGCATCCAAACCAGGCAGTTTCTCTTTCCTCCATGCCTTTCCCAAATCCTGCTCCCCAAACTGTGTTCCCTGCCCTGTGTGTGCTGTCACCTTCCACCCCACCCCCCAAGCCAGGGCCTGGGCACTGTCCCCCTTGATGTTCCTCCTTCCCTCCTACACTGAGATCTTTGAACCTATAGCCTAAACACCCCTCAAACCTCTCCAGCTCTCACTGTAGCCTGGCCCAGTCGCTGCCCAGGTTCAGGTCACTACCGTCTCTCACTTGGATCAGTGCCACAGCCTCCTAACTGGCCTCCCTGCCTCCAGTCTTCCCTATCCACCCTATCTTTTGCAGCAATCATAATTCACCCCGTAATTTCACTCCAATCATAACATCCTTTATGATTTACAAGCCTGACCATGTAGTTCCGTGTGAAAAACTCATTCAATAGCTCCGCAGCATCCTCAGGACAAGAGCCCCAAGCTCCTGAACCTGGCTCACAAGGCCTTCCTTATGGGGGCCCTGCCCACCTGCCAGCTTCCCACTCCAGGTTCCAACCACACTGGACCACTCTGGGTCCTCCACGCACACTGTGCTCTCTCCTGCCCAGAGCCTCTGAAAATGCTGCTTCCCCTGCTTAGATCACCGTTCCTCTTCCTCCTCGCCCCCCACTCACCTAGCTAACCCACATGCACCCTTAATCTCTGACTCAATATTACTTTCCCCAAAAGCCTCCTCTGACCAGGTCAGACCCCTCCAATAACACCCGTACCCACCCCAATGACAAGTTAGTGCCCATTATGTGCCCAAATGCCCTCAGGAAACCTCTCATCTCTGCAACTCTAACCCAGGACCCTGTCTGTCTCATTCACCCCAATACCTAACAGAGACCCCAGCACATAACAGGCACTCAATAAATATGTTGTCTGAATGCAGAAAGCCATCCAAGTAAGAAGAGCAATGGCAGGTTGGCCACAAGCAGCAGTTTAAAAGATAAACTGACAAGGCACAGCTCAGGGGGGTTTTCTGTGTCACTTCTGACCTTCCAAATGACTGGGTCTATTTGCATCGTGGACCCAGGATTGTATAACAGAGCCCATATTCCCCTTGGCATTGGCTGCTAGGAAACCTGAAATCAAATGTACGGCCTGAACAAGACTTTGCAGCAGGAATTCTGTGAACTAACCTCACTCTCTCCAGTTTTGTTCTGATGTCCTCGACCACCTATTTTTTTTTATCTCCTAGTACTACAGAGACTTTCAGAGATTTCAAATCATTTTCAGGATTAAAAGAGAGGCAGGATATAAATAAATATCTATTGTTAAGGAAGACAAGAAGGGGAAGGAAGAGAGGCAGGAAAGGGAAAGGGCAGGAGAAAAGCAGCGTACTAGCGCACGTCAGGCCGAGACTGGCGGGCCCGGGCCAGAAGGGGGCGACTGGGGCTCCGAGGAGCTGTGGGGAAGGACTTTCAGGCGCAGGGCCAGCACTCACATGATGGTCTCTAGTCCTATGATTGCATAGGAGAAAAATACTGGATTGTGCTCCACATCTGATCCTCGGAGATTGAACAGCCCTGAAAAAAAAAAAATCCTGTCACCTGCCTGAGTGAGAGTTTAAGGGGTAGGTTGTAGAGCAAGGGAAGAGCTTCCACTCGCTAGGGAAGGACTGGGTGGCATCTCTCAGAGAAGCTGGGAGCCTCACTTCCTGGTCCCACCTCTGAGCTGCAGTTGCTCATATCTGCCAAATGATGGCACCAGAACTGTTTCTTACACTACCACATCACCATCCCGAGAAGGGGATGGAAGAGTTATTAGTCAGAAAACCCAACAAATGCCCTCCAGACAAGAGTTGAAATGGTCCACCTGGCGGTGACCTGCCAGGCCTAGCAGGCCTGACGTGCCACAGAAAAATGCTCTGGCACTCCCAAATACAGGGGAGGGAGCCAAGCACTCGCTCCCTTCTGAGGGGAACGACCTAGAGTAGAAAAACTGAGGCCCACCCATGAGGGAGGCCAGATGAGGCCCTCTGTGCGAGGGTCAAGAGCCCCAGGAAGGCGGGGCTTCCCGGCAGAGGAACAAAAGCAGTGAGTCAGCGGTGCTCCAGCCCACAAATGAAACCCGAGCCTGCGGCCCACCCGGAACCACAGCTGGGTGGAGGACCTGCCTTGGCCAGTGTCAGGGGGTCTAGTGAGGTCACGGAGTGTTGGAGAAACTAGAGGGACCAGCAGAGAGCACAGCTCTCGTCCGAGGACTTCCAGCTGCCTAATGCTTGCTCTACTGAGGATCAGAGTGCAGAGAAGACCCTGGCGTAAAAAGCACTGCCTCTGTTTTAAAATCATGGCTTCGCAAAGTAAAGCAATGAGGCAACATGTTTTACCTATCAGACCAAACTAGCACTCTTTCAAAATGACAGCACCTGGAGCTGGCGAGGGTGTAGCAAGAGGGGTGTACTCATACACCGCTGTGCAACCTTTCCGGCAGGTACATGGCAAAATGGTCAAAAGCCCTGCCATGCATACACCCTCTAATCCATAACACCACCTCTAAAGCCAACCAGAAGTTGGAAGAAAATTATCAGAAACTAAGACGTGGATTGTGATGCACCAAGACTCTGATGGATGTAACAAAATCACGAGAAAATTGGAAATTACTCAAAGGGCATATGTAGGGGAATGGCTAAGTAAATTATGATACAACCATATGATGAGATATTTCATATTCACTTAAAATTATGCTTATGTATGCTTAGAGTATCCCGATACACTGGAAAAAATCTAGCTACAAAATTACATATGTGCAGAATGTTAACTGTAATTCTCTGGGTGTAAGAAAATTATAGGTGATTTTTTTTCTTCTTTCTACTTCCTCTGCACTTTCCAGGTTTTCCGCAATGGAAATGTGTGTCTTTTTAATAATAAAAGAGAGAAATTAGCTTTATATGTTATTTTCTCTGACGTTAAAGTTATTTAGTTAACTAGGGATATAAATCACTGACACTCTTGACAAAGTTTGGACCTGGGGATTAGAGAGCTAGGACACTGTGCAGTAAGCTTTCTTTCTCTAGTGAGAAAAATCAAAGGATAAGGCAGTGCCTTGTCTCAGGTACCCTGGGTCAAATCCAGTCAGAAAATAGCAGACAATAAGAAGATTCCTTCAGGCTCTAGAAGGCACTGAACAATTCCATGGGGACAGTTTAAGGTCTAAAGATTAAAAAACTGCTATTGTACCAAAAGGCTTGTTGAAGAACTTTCAGTTCCTGAGTTTTCTGAAGTAGAAATATTTCTAGAGCATCCTCATTGTGAAGAACTTGGGGATATACAGGAAAAGGATAAAGAAAAAAATATCTCCTATGATCTTATTTCTATACCCATAGAGACACACGAATGTTGACAGGCACCAAAAGTTTGTTGGAAATGTCCCTCCTCAGAGGTGTCACAGTCCTGAGTAGACTGGCCAGAGGGGGACATCATCACAGATTTAACATCAGCCCCTGGCTGTAATACAGCTCCAGACCAAGCTACATTCCCCTCCCCGACTCCCTATAATTACTTCTCCATCCTACTCGGCATATCATATACCCCACTGGTGACAGTCTTTTGCTTATTCCCTGGCCACTCTGAAAGCTGAATTGCATGAACACACAGATTCCCAGAGAACCAATGCAGAGACTGGGTAACACACCCCAACAGTGAAACCAGAGCACTCACATGCAATCTCATCCAGGGCAGTGACCACAAACCACACGACGTTCCTCTCAGCCATTTTCAACCGAAGATCTACAACCTTGTCCTTCCAGGAGATGCCTGCAAGAAACAAATGTACTTGCGACTTCAGCCCTGGTCTGGTCCCAGGGACCTGCAGAAGCCAAGTGAAAGAACCCATTCCAAACATTTTTAACCAGCACCATATCCCAGGGAGCATGTTATCTGAGCAGACAGAAGGCCCAGATTCAAGCCCCATCCATGAGAAGTGACTCTAAGCTAGTTGACTGTCAAGAGCCCTGACTACCTCAAAGAAAAAGTAATTCATTTGTTCATCCAACAAATGTCTATGAAGCATCTACACTTCCCAGGCATAGATACCATGCTGGTCACTGTGGTTACAGCTCTGAGCTACATGCAGTCCTTGCGCTCATGGGGCTTACAATCTAGAAGGGAAGACAGACAATTAAACCAGCAATTAGTGGGACTTCCCTGGTGGCACAGTGGTTAAGAATCCACCTGCCAATGCAGGGGACATGGGTTCGTTCCCTGGTCTGGGAAGATGCCACATGCCTTGGAGCAACTAAGCCCGCGAGCCACAACTACTGAGCCCGTGTGCCACAACTAATGCAGCCCGCACACCTAGAGCCCGTGCTCTGCAACAAAAGAAGCCACTGCAATGAGAAGCCTGCGCACCGCAATGAAGAGTAGCCCCCGCTCGCCGCAACTAGAGAAAGCCTGCACAAGGCAATGAAGATCCAACACAGCCAAAAATAAAATAAATAATCTTTTTTAAAAACCCAAAAAAACAAGCAATTAGTTACACTTCTGTACAGGGAGCTTTGAGAACACACTACCCAGCAGAGAGAACTCACCGAGTCTTAGAAGTCAGGGGAATATCACCTACCACTTTACATTCCTGGAGATACGAGACTTGCCTTTCAGTGCTAAGACCGAGGAATTCTCTACAGTCTGACTCAGTGTGACAACCACTTCCAAATCACACTTGCACTGTCAGACACAGCCACGGCCTCCCTGCTCTCCCCAGGATGAAACTGGGGTCCTAGAGGAGCTCACCCCATCACCACCACCACCACCACCACCAACCATGAAACAGCACATGTAACGCAGGGCACAGCCACCTGTGAACATGGCAGGCATCTGTCTTATTCGCCCAGCACCTAGCAGTGTCCTGTACACAGCAGGCACTCATGTGTCTGCTGAACAGAAGTTTTACCAGCCACACCTGCTCTCCCCCCTTCTATAAGCAATAGGTCAGAGCCTCTGCTTCAGTTGAACAAAACTCAAAACACGCTGATGGAAAATGTTTAGCTGACCCTGGGCCACTCACTGGACCCATCCCCCTGATCTGTCATACCCTCAGGTGAGGGTGTCACAAGGAAAGCAAGCTGGGGGCTGTCCCCACAACTAAACGCTGCTTTGAAGACCAGCTCGGGAATGCTGTTTAAAACTTGACTGAGAGTCTGGGCTGTACTGCTTTCTTCCCAGGACCCCTCTGGGCAATGTGCCTACATTCCAGACATCCCCCCTGCACCTCTCCTCTGCCGTTTCCACAGCAAGGCTCCCTCCCCTGCAGCCCCACCTCCCAGGCCTTTCCCTCTGCACTCCTCACTCTGGCATAAATCACACTTTCATCTCCCACAAAACGTTCACAGAACTTGCGCCTCACTCACCACTATCACACAAGCCAAAGAAACCCACCCACACCCCAAAGCTACTAAAGCAGAGGACAGACAGAAGGAGGGCGCCTGGGAAGGTAAACCTACAAATGCTGACAGAAGAAAAGGAAATGGAATCTAGAAACCTCTAGGCTCACTACAGTCCAATAAAAATTAATTTAAAAAACAAAACAAAAGACAATCTGCTAAGGCTGGGGTGTGTATACAACCCGATCAGCTGTTGACACTCATTGTGGATTAAAAAATATGTGAGAAGGAAAAAAAATTTAAATAAAGAAATAAAACTCTCAAGGTGACTAAATCAAAAAAAGAAAAGAAACCTCTAGTCTGTTTCCAATATTAGACATGTTAAGAGGGGCAGTTAGCAACTGAATGGTAAAAAAGCCATCTCAGCAGCACCCACAGGTCTGCCCAGAAGAGCTTTGCAAGAATAAACTATGCCAAAGTAGGTGGCAAGTAGGTGGCAACTGTGGAAACAAACTGAACTCCTGCTGCGTCAAATGCCCCATGTGCCAGGGCGGGGCAAAATCCTCCAATCAGCTCAAGCTCAACCTGGATTCAGAGGACTTTCATTTCGGTGAAGGGGCCAATGGTCAGGGGCCTTCTGGGCACAGCCGTGGTTCTGACCTGTGTAATCCAGGCCCAGTGTGATGAGGGGCTTGCACGGACGCTCAGGACGGTCTGTCCAGATCTTGTCCACAAGGTTCTCCTTGACAGGAATGAGGTGGTGGCCAGCGCTTCTCAGAACCTTGGCCATCTTCTTCCAGTAATCTGAGGAGAAACACACGTGGTCTAGCTATGAACTGAACACCCTTTACAGGCAGCAGGGCTTTGAGAGCCTGGCACCTTCTGAAAGGCTAACCCGCGGCCCTGTGCTAACTCTTCTCCTCACCTTGACCTTTGTTGTGACATCAAATCATGCTGAGCCCCCAGATGTTCCACAACCCACAAGCAAACAGGGAGGATGGAGAGGCCTCTAGAACTCACTTCCTCACCCAAGGTGAAAGGGCCTATGCTTACTCACCTGTAGGAATGATCAGTGGGTCCACACCAACCCTGGATCCTTCAGGAAGTATGCTCACCAGCCAGTCTTCCTGAGTTGGTGTGTCCTTCAGACCTACAGAGGGAAGAACTGATGAGAAACAATTCCCAGGGGGACCCGAGCTCATTGTCCTATCCAGAAGGAGGCAATTCACCAACATCGTGATAGCAGGGTCTTTATTAAAGCACCTTCTTCAAAGAGAATTGACAGCACTTGGAAAATCTGAACTTCCCTTAATCCTGGAAGGCTATGAAAAGTGCAAGATGCTATAAAAGGAAAACTTAAAGTAAGATGGTATATAAGGAATGGGTGAGACAGAAAAAAAAAAGAAACAGGATTTTCATTAGACCCCTGGTAAAAGGCATCCCAGGAATCGCTGCAATACAGGTACATGGTGTCATCGTGAAGGTCGTCTTGTAACAGCCTTCAGTCACTTTACCACTGATGAGAGGGTGGGTGGTGATATGGTGAAGGCTGGAGCTGGGAGCCTCCCTTACATCGCACACCAGCTAAGGGGAACACACACCACAGTGCACTCCCCTGATCTGTAAGGCAGCATTGCAGAGTGAAGGCCGCCGCCAGACAACCAGGCCTGACTGGCAGCAGAAAAATGTATCCAAAGACTCTAAGAGGGACACACAGGAACCCAACATCGTGTCTTTAACTGGCTCCCTGGGCTTCCCAACTACCAAGAGCAAACAGTCATAGGACACCAAATAAGCTTCAAAAAAGGAACTAAAGTTATTTTTATATCCCCGTTTTTCTTTAATTCGACCCAATATCTTGTATGTTTCAGATGTATACTTTTTTCATCAAATTTTTGCTAAACAACTAACATTTTGGTAAAATATTAAGAGTGAGAGTTCACATATTCTGAAATAGTACTGTTTTACTATTCTCCCTAGCGAGTACTGAAAAACACATAACCACAGAAGGGAAGTTCAAAGGTTTGTAAAGAAATGAGCTCATGGGACTTCCCTGGTGGTCCAGTGGTTAAGAATCCGCCTTCCAATGCAGGGGACGTGAGTTCGATCCCTGGTCTGGGAACTAAGATCCCACGTGCCTCAGCCACCTCGATGCCAACTAAGCCCAAGCGCCACAACCACCGAGCCCGCACACCTCAACTAGAGAAACTGTGTGCCGCAAACTACAGAGCCCACACGCTTTGGAGCCTGAGCGCCACAACTAGAGAAGCCCGCACGCTGCAACAAAGAGCCCGCATGCTGCAACAAAGAGCCCGCGTGCCGCAACTAAGACCCAATGCAGCCAAAAAAAGCAAACAAATAAATAAATATTTTTTAAAAAAAAGAAAAAGAAATGAGCTCATGAATCTGTTCTAAAAAACTGCCTAGAGGCTGGCACTGAGCTGTTATTTTGCTATTTGATTCTTTCCTATTTTTTTCAAACCGCTAAACAAGCCACTTACTAACAAAGTTTCTTTAATGCCCCTAGTATAACTTTCACAGGATGAAGTCATATCATCTCCTAGAAGACAGATATTTGGCAAAAATCCCAGGGATGAACCACTCCCCAACTACACCCACCAGAATCTCCCTACACAGGAGAGACAGTGAGGAGGTGGGCTTAGGGCAGAAACTAGAGAGGGGCTTGGAAGGGAGAAGGACTCATCCACTGGGGCTGTTCTAGAGGACAGGCAGACAGTATTCGCTCCTCTGACACTCTGACCCCCAAAGCGCTGACTTATCTAACACCTGGAGTTTAGGCCCCAAAGAGAGATGCCCACCCCCCAGAGGCACACTGAATGATCCACTGGGGTACAAGCAAAAAGCATTAGGACTTCCATTTGTAATTTTTCTTAAAAAATAAGATATTAATCTTTGCTTGTATTTGAAATACAGATGGACTGGGTACATATACCGTCAACAGAGGCATGTAATCAAAAAGTTTAAAGGCCTAGTGGCCTATCCATTTATAATGGCCCTACAACCCCAAGTGCCTCTGTGTGTGTGTGTGTGTGTGTGTGTGTGTGTGTGTGTGAGAGAGAGAGAGAGAGAGAGAGAGAGAGAGAGAGAGAGAAGAGGGAGAACAACTGGGGCAACCACCTGTAGCTTTGATGTCTATATATATATATATATATTTTTTTTTTTTTTTTTTTTTTTTTGCGGTACGCGGGCCTCTCACTGCTGTGGCCTCTCCCGTTGCGGAGCACAGGCTCTGGACGCACAGGCTCAGCGGCCATGGCTCACGGGCCCAGCCGCTCCGCGGCATGTGGGATCCTCCCAGACCGGGGCACCAACCCGTGTCCCCTGCATCGGCAGGCGGACTCTCAACCACTGTACCACCAGGGAAGCCCTGATGTTTCTATATTTTTAAAAAGACTTTTGAGAAACGGAAATTTAAAATAAATCCACTGCCAGGATAAAAACGTTCCTAATTCCTCCCTCCCTAAGACAAACAACACTTATATATGTGGAGAGTGTGTGAAACACACATACATACACACACACACATACACACACACATACACACACACACACACACACACACCCCCTTAGTAGGCTAACTGCTTGGATCTTGGAGTCAACTCGACTCAACTCAGTGTCAACAGCCCTCTGTTCCGTGAACCACGAGTCTGGTAACAACCTGATTTCCTCGTTACTTCCAACTACAAACAAGAAATATCAGGGATTTGGCCTCATCTTCTCTTCCTCACTCAGCCCTGGTAGCCCCTTTTCCCTCCTTCTATTGTCCAAGTTGAAAATTCAGCAGGCAGAGACCTTTGTACAACCACTAAAATCATGTTTCAAAAGACTATTATAGTGACAAGGAAACATACAGCACAAAATTAAATGAAAAAACAAGACTGTACACACACACACACACACACACACACAATCATTATCCAATAAACACTGAGCTCTATGCTTCCCATATATTATTTCTTTAACCCTCACCATTTTATGTGGTACTTACTATTACTATTCCACCTTACATATGAGGAAACTGAAGCACTGAAGGTGAAGCAACTTGCCCAGGAAAGTTCCAGACCCATGCTCTTGCCCTATGGCTGAGCTGCCAGAACCAAGTCAGGATCCTCAGACGGAGAGCTTCCTAGCTTCAGTTGCCAGTGGCCCCTTACCTTTATCTCACTTTGAATCATGAGGCAGCAAGGAGCAATGGAAAGGCCCCAGTGCATGAATCAAATGCACAGCAAGCTATGTGAGCTGCAGCAAAGCAACTGTCCTCTCTGGCCCTCAGTTTCTCTTCACTGAAATGAGTATCCTGAACCAGGATCTTCCAAAATTGAGCATGTAATGGTATGTGTATATCAGCATGTCATTTTCTTGGTTTTCCTTGTGCCATGAACTGGACTGTGTCCCCTCAAAATTCATACATTGAATATAACTGTATTTGGAGACAGGGGGTTTAGGAGGTAATGAAGGTTAAATGAAGTCATAAGGTAGAATTCTAACCCAGGAGGACTGGTGGCCTTCTAAGCAGAGGAACAGAGAGAGATAGCCATGTAAGGATACAGTGAGAAGGAGGCTGTCTGCACGCCAGGAAGAGAGCTCTCACCAGAACCTGACCACAATACACCCTGATTTCAGACCTCCAGCCACCAGAAACGAAAAAGTAAATTTCTGTTGCTTAAGCCACCCAGTCTATGGTATTTTGTTTTGGTAGCCTGAGCAGACTAAGACACCTTGGATTCTAAAAGGGGCCCGTGGCCCCATAAAAGGGGTAAGATCCAGAAGCCCTGAGGAGCCCTAGGGTCCCCTGCCAGAGCTGGCCAACTACAGTTGAGGTGGCTGTGCCCCTACGTACCCATCTTCATGAGCGTCCAGTTGCTGTCCATCTGCTTGGCAGCCTGGAGGAAGTAGCGCCCATCAGTCCACATGGCCGCATGTTCTTCTGTGACGATGGCTGTGCCTACAACAGGGGAGCAAAGAGATGAGAAAGGTTTCTGAGCACCACCTAGAAGCTGCACAAAACGGCAGCAGGCAGGCAAGCACGGTGAGGGGCACCAGATCCCGTGTGGCCTCACCACCGCTCCGGTGGGGCCTCTGGTGGGGCAGCGGGGCCTTCAACTCCAAGAGAACCTCCAGGCAAGAGAAGATGATACCACTGAAAACCAGCTGTGGGCCAAGCTCTGAAAGAAACAGTCTTGAATCAGCCTGGGTATTGGTCCCTGCACAGAAAGGACCCCACTTGTACGGCATGAGTCAAGGCCAATAGAAAGAGGTCTGTGGACCTGCGGCCACAAGGGTCTCGTAATTAACAAGATAGTGGTGGATCTGTTCAGTGATCACAGCCATCTGTTCCACCAGACACCCTAAAGGAGGTGTTTCACCTTCCCCAAGAGAGACCACCTGGATGCTGTCAGTGTTCACTGTGATGCAGCAGCTGGTCACCAGCCGGGAGTTTACGCCTCCCACCTCTATCTGCCCTCAGTTCCCACAGGCCCAGCAGAACTCAGGGCTTTCAGCAGAGGTGTCAGCCAAAACCAATCCTAAAGTGCCTTTTACATCAACGGAAGCAGTGCGCTAACTGCGAGGAGGGGGGCTCGCACCAAGTCTAGCAGCTTGAAGGATGGGAGTCTGATGCGGGGAACCCATCCTAAAACTCAAGGGCACAACAGCTTTGGGAAAGTTAGGGCAGAGCAACAATGTAGCTCAACATTCATCTTTGTTATTTAAGCTGAAACTGAAAACAGAGAAACCAAAAGTCAAGCACTTAGACAATTACACAGGACCAATAGGCTAAGGAGGGGGTTTTTAAGGATGCTATTAGTGTCCCACTTCTTATTTGGAGTGCTAGTTACACAGGGATATTCAGGTTAATTGATACACTTTTCTGTATGTATGTCACAGTTAATAAAAAGTTCAAAAATATTTTTTAAGTAACATTTTTTAAGATTTGAAAAGCAAAGGCACAGAGAAAAGAGACACTAAAATGTAAGCTTAGGAGCTGGGGATGCCGGGACCACATCCCCTCTGCAGAGGCTCAGTGGGGACGTCTGGTTTGCATTTTTTTTTTTTTTGGTTCTATATCACAGGCTGAAACTGGGTCTAGTTATTTTTGAGAGGCAAACAAAAGTACCAAAAGAACAAAGACAGAATTTAGAAACTCACCTGCAGAGCCATCAAATCCAGAGACAAAGGCCCGCCGACAATCACACGGAGCAATGTACTCGCTCTGGAAAACAAAAAGGACAAGGAATTGGACCTTGATCAGTCACATGCCGACTCCTGCTCAGCCCAGCAGGACTGCAAAGGCTGGCAAAAGCTGGGCACCTGCCTTCAAGGAACTGCCAATCTAGCTGAAAAGGTAAGCTGAACATTTTTTTTTTAATTAGTGCACATTACAGAAGACCCTATTTAATTATGGGCTAAAGGGCTGTTCCCTTTAATCTCAATTTTTTCATCTGGAGAACAAAGCAAGTCAAGAGAAACAGATCAAAATTGCTCTTTCCTCACGGAGATGTTACTCAGAAAACAAACCAATAGCCTTCTCCCTTCCTTGCCACTGACATTTAGGCATCTGTTATTTTTCTCAAAAGCCCAAATTTCTGTTTTATGTGCCAATAATGCTGGTCTCTTTAGATACCAGCTTATTTCTGAACTTCCTGTTTGTATCCCCCATCCAAAGCAGTGTCACCAATCTCTCCCACGCAGACCCTGTCCCTTCCTGTTAGGGAACAAAGGGAAATGCTTCCTCTAACCCAGGAGGCTTCAGCAAAATAAAACATCATGTTCAAATCCAGGTCCTTCCCAGCCGATAATCCCTTGCCTCTGAATGGAATGGGATTAGGGCTAAGAAGGTAAGAGGTTCCCATTCCTGGGGAAAGGGTACGAGGCCACATTGTGTAACTTCTGGTAATAGCCAGTGAGGCACAGAGAGCCAAGTAACTTGTCCAAAGTCACACAGCTAATAAGTAGCAGAGGCAGGATTTGAACCTGGGCGGTTTCAGAGCCTCAACTCTGAAGCCCTGTGTCATGCTGCCCCCATAAAACATATCGTATCCCATCCTCAAAATAACTCTCCAGGATAAGACCAATTGCAAATGAGAAAACTGAGGTTCAAACACAGAATCTTTAAGTAACTAACACGTCAATAGCAGGGACAGGATCTGGTCTACTTGAGACCAGAGCCACTGCTCCTTCTCCTGTTAAGCAGGTTTATCCTGAGCTAAAGGACTTGGCAGGGTTAAGAATGCTTAGGATAGAGAAGGGGGCTGCTGGCTGGACCCCAAGGCATTTTGGGACAGTCAACACGATGTAGGGGAAAACGGCTCCCAGGTTTTAGTCCTGCCATGTGGATGAGAGCTGCCCCTTTCACCAAGGCAGCCACAATCGCAGCCTCAGACCAGTCACAAGACCATGACCCACAGAGGTGCTGGAAGGGTCAGCAGAAAGAATCATGATGGCAGGATGAAGGAGCTCTGGGTCGCACCTGCCCTCTAGCAGGCCCAGCTACGTGGTCTGCAACAAGTCTCCTCACCTCTCTCAGCCTCAGTTCCTCATTTCTACAACGGGTCATTTCAGATTGCTGAACGCAATGGCAAGCAAATGTTTGATCCCGAAAACACAAGGGAACATTGACCAGACAGCACTAAGGACATAAAAAGAAGTGGCCTCCAGCATCACTTATGAACTGTAGAGCCCTCCCCTTGTTTACTGACCCAGGAATTAATGGTGCAAGACTGAAAAAAAAAAAGGCCAAAAGGGGGAGAGTCTGTTCCTACCCTTCTCCTAGTTCTGTTGTGAGGAACAGTAAGTGAATGTTCAAAACAACTCACCAGAAACCTGGGAGTGCTGTGTATATGCAACAGAAGAGACGATATTAATCTCTTCCTCCTGAGTGGTGAAAAAGCAGCTAAGAGGCTGGGAAAACTCAGTTAAGAAAAAAAAACCTTGTGCTAAAAATCAGAGTACACAATGGGGAAAATACAGAGGGGGCACTCTGGACCAACAAGGAGGTCCCCCTGGCTGGGTGCTCTCCCACCCGACGCACAGTGGGGAGGCAGGGGACGGGCTCGGCCTGGCTGGGCTCTGGCACGCAGGGACACAGCTCTCGAGGAGTGCCCCACCCCTACCTGGGGAAGCCGGGGCCGAGGCTCACGTCCCCACAGGGGTTACCTGGAGCTGCCTCTCAGCAAAGGCAGAAGAGTTTCTCCAAAGGGAGATGGAATTAACAGCAGGTGGATGTGTTTGGTTTGGGATCGAGATGAGGGTGGAGCAAGAACGTCTAGACATGACCTAAGTGGTCAACATGCCAGAAAGACATCACTGACCAAAGCTGTCACCTCCACATCAACAGGCTAAGCAGAGGCCAGACAAGCACTGGGCCCGGGCCTCCCACTCTTCCCCCAGCCATGAAGCTGGAAAAGCCCGGGAACATTCTCCCTAGAGAACAGCAAAAGGCCTAAAACAAGCCAAAGTCTTGGCATACTAGGAAAAAGCCGCAAAGAAACACAGCCGTTGGCTTTTTTCTCCGGAACTGTCCATTTCTCTCCATCTCTAATTGTCCCCGTCCAAGCCTCCCCCATCTCTACCTGGACCACTGTCCCTACAATCCACTCTTCACACACACTCAGAGTGAGCTTTTCAAAATGTGTAGATATCATGTTAGCATCCAGCTTAAAATCCTCCAGTGACTTCCCATCACACTTAGGATAGAATCCAAACCCCAGGCCAGTCCCCAAGGCATAGCCTGGTCCGGCCCTGCTCTCCTCCCACAGTCCTCCCACTCACAGTGCTCCAGCCACACCGCCTGCTTTCTGCTCCTTGCGCTTGCCAATCTCATTCCTGCTTCAAGGCCTTTGCACATGCTTTTCCTTGTGCCTATAAAAGTCTCCCTCTGGTCGTGGCATGGCAGGCTCCTTCCCATCATTATATTTCAGGTCAGATGTCACCTCCCCAGAGAGGCTTGCCTAGACTATCCAGCTACAGTAGCCACTCAGCCTCTTCTACCTCTCTGTACAGTGCATTCTTCTAGATGTTTCTCTTCTTAATGACTCTTTTACACTGTTATTGTCCTGCTCCCCAGAATGTAAGTCCCATGAGATCAGGGTGTTTGTCTGTCTTGTTTGTCACTGTCCCTGTACAGGGCACAGGTGACACACACTAGGCCCGCAACCAATACTGGCAGAATAAAGGAACAGCAGGAGGAGAGATGAACCTTTCTCCGTAGTTAAGACCTCAGCCACCTCTTTGAAGACAGAGAAAGGGCTACAAGCCAAGAAATGCAGGTGCCCTCTAGAAACCGGAAAAGACAAGGAAATGGATTCTCCCCAGAGCCTCCAGAAGTCACTTTAGCCCTGCTGACCACTGCAGGCTCCAGCCCTCCAGAACCGTAAGATAATAAATTTGTGTGGTTGTAAGCCACTAAGTTTGTCACAGCAGCAACAGGAAACTAATGCTTTATCCAACAGGAAAAAGGCCAGAAGGGATTATAACTGGGGTTTCAAACTCAAAAGCCCTAGGGTACAGGCAGGTAAACTAAATGAGTAAAGCAGGACAAGAGGCTGTCTCTTCTAGAGAGAGCAGCTCCCACTCAGCTCTGATTCCTGTCATGCTGGAATGTGAACCACGTGTTGCCAACCTTCAATATTTCAGGAAAAGCTAAATATATGTATGTTCGTGAGAGGTCACTCAATTTTTAAACGTTGGCATCTAATTCAAACAATTTAAATAACACACAGCCAAATAAAGCATATCAGTAAACTACAGAAAAAAAAAAAGCCTCAGCCATGTCTCAAAATCCAGCTCAAACACGCCCTCTTCCACAAAGCTTTCTGACCCATCCAGCTTTCAGAGATCTCCCACACCTCTGAATTTTACCAAACCATCCACAATGGCATTTATCCATGCTCCCCACCTTGGGTGATGATAACAAATAATACTGGATAAGACTGACTACTTGCCAATAACTATCTTCATTTCCCCTAATTCTAACCCCAACAGCAGCTCTGGAAGGTAGCATTCTTCCCATTTACAGATTAAAAAAAAAAGAAGAAGAAGAAGAATCAGCAGCTCAGAGAAGTAAGTTACTTACTTACCACCACCCCACAACCAAGACACCACTGCTCTAAGTGGCAGAGCTGAGATCTGATCTCAGGTCTGACTTCCAAAAGCCCATGCCTTTGCCACACTGCCAAGCAACTGCCCCCCATTCACCTCTACCTTCATCAACCACATGACAGATGTCTCCTACATGCAGGAATCAAACCTATGTTCAAGCCTGGCTCCCCCACTTACTGGCTTTCTTGTCTCTTAAATGAAACCAAGCCAAGGTATGTGGGAAAAACGGATAGCTGCCCAAAGATTCACGCCCTTTCCTTACTGTAAAGTCACTGAAGAGCGGTTGGTTTCCCATCCAGGTCTTCATTTCCCAGGCCCCCTTGCATCTAGGCGGGATCACATGACTAGTTCTCACCAATGGAAAGTGGGTGGGAAGTGATATCTGAGTCAGGGCAGTTAAAGATGGACGCACCCTCTCCATACTCCTTCCCTTCCGCCAGCTGGAACGGTGGCATCAGGATGGAAAGTGCCTGGATCCCTGAATCACTCTTCTTCCTAGTGAAAGAAAGTCAGCCACCAACCAGGAACACTCACTCTGGACTGCTACATGAACAAGAAATAAGGCTCTGCAATACAGAGTCACTGGAACTTTGAGATGTGTTACCACAGCTAGCGTTACTCTAATTAATACGGTGAAGAAAATCACTCTGGGATAAAAATCACTACCTCCACCCCAGGAGAAAGCCTATTTAAGAAATAAAAACAGGAAGCCAGCTCCTGGAGGAATGGGAGTAGAATCAAAAAGAGTTTCGGAAAATCGGAGTCATGTCTTCCAGACGGAGGAACCATAAACACAGGCAAAAGCTCAAGGTGGCAGAGCCGCTCCCACAAGGATGGGATCTGTGGACTAAGCCGAGCCCAAAAGCAGACGAGGGGCCTCACAGAAGGGGAGGATGAAGAGTTCGGATTTCTCAAAGGTGGGGCCAGTGCAGTTCTGGCCCCAGCCAATGATTCTCCTGGTTTGGGGCCAGTCGTGCCCGCAAATCCCAACATTTGGCTTAGAAGGTACAAGAAAACACCCAGATTACAAGAGAGAATGGACACTTCCTCGCTGAAAAAGTCCCCCCGGGCCCAAACTCATTAATACTACAACCGTTGTTCTGAGTCTAAAAGAAAAAACCCTTAGAGTGGAAAAGGACAGAGAGGAGCAGACCCCTGGAGCGCCAAGTCCTCGCACAATTACATATCCGGGGTGCGTGTTGTCTCCAGCATGCAACAGTGTGTGGGTGTGTGTGTTTGTGCTTTGGAAAGTACACAAAGTACACTAACACCCTCCCTCCCCAACCCGTAGGAGAAATTCCATCAACCCTGAATCCAGCCTGAAACGAAACAGGAACAAGAGCCCCAGAGCACAGCAGCCTCTCTATTACTGAGGGAGGAGGCTCCTGCGGCAGGTCACACACAAAGCCAGCACTTCCTCCCTGTCCTCACAGTCCTGGCAAGGACCCAGAGTCCCACTTAACAGTCAGCCCAACGAGGGCCCTGCTCTCCACAGGAGCTGAAACAAGGAACGTGGGGCTTCTCATTTCTTTCTGTGGATGACGCCACAAACCCTCTCAGCTTCCTAACTTCCCAGTTCCCTCGGTCACCTGCCTGCAAGGTCCTCGCTCAATCTATCTACCGCTTCTCCTCCAAATCCTTCCCTCCTTCTCTGCTCCTAAGACCAGCACCCAAGTCCAGGCCCTCTGTACCCCGACTCTGGGATCCTGCACTGGCCTCGGAACAGGCTTCTCAGTTCCCAGTGTCTCCTTCTCCAATCCACGCTGAACACTGCTCCCGTTGACTGATCGGGTCACTCTCTTATTCAAAGACCTTCAGTGGGTCCCTGCCGTCTAACAGAAACCTAAACTCCCGACTCTGGTGGCTTCTGAGTGGCCTTGACCAGACCCTATTATTCTTTCTTCTTTAGGGTTATCATCATTCATGTTCTCCTATTCCATGGATTTGCCCATGGTATTTCTTGCACCTCTCTACCTATAAGCACCCAAATTCTACCTGTTCACATTCCAATTTAAATGCATTTCCATCATGAAGCCTTCCTTGAACCTGCCAGCTTAAAATATTCCCTTTCACCTATGAGTTCAGTCCACACTTTAAATCTGCGCTTAGCATTAGAGTAGCCACCAGACACATGTAGCTACCAAGCACTTGAAACGTGGCCAATGTGACTGAGAAACTAAATGTCTGATTTTATTTCAACTAATTTAAATATAAATTTTAAAACTGATGCTCAAGGCTCAGTTATTACAAAACTTTTTAAATATGTTTAGAACAACTCTGGTATGTAAGGCCACTTCTTCAACTGTAAATTTTATGAAATCTAAATACAGATCAAATATTTCCAATAAACATTCCACATTCAACTTGAGATGTTTTGTAATGAAATACATACCAGAATTGAAGACTCAGTATAAAAAAAGAAATGTAAACTATCTCATTAATGATTTTTAATACTGATGATGTGATGAAATGATAATATTTTGGACATACTGGGGTAAATAAAATATATTATTGGGCTTCCCTGGTGGCGCAGCGGTTGGGACTCCGCCTGCTGATGCAAGGGACATGGGTTCGTGCCCCGGTCCGGTAAGATCCCACATGCCGCGGAGCGGCTAGGCCCGTGAGCCATGGCCGCTGAGACTGCGCATCCGGAGCCTGTGCTCCGCAACGGGAGAGGCCACAACAGTGAGAGGCCTGCGTACCGCAAAAAAAAAAAAAATGTATTACTAAAAATAATTTCACTGTTTCTTTTTACTTTTTTTTTTTTTTTTACTATGGCTATTAGAATAGTTAAAACTACATATGTGCCTCATATATTTCTACTGGACAGTGCTGATTAAGTTCTTTCCTATGACATTTACTAGTCGCATCTTGTGTTAGATTTGTGACTGGGGCTATCTACTCTTTAACCTCTTTAAGGGAATATTTTCCCTCATGTATTTCTATAATAGTAATAATAACAACAACAGAAATAGCAGCTAATATAATGAGACTTATTAGGTGACAGACATACTTTAAGCATTTGTATCTATTAACTCATTTGATCCTAACAACAGCCCTAAGAGATAGATATGTCACTGTCCCATTTTTGCTGGTGGGGAAACTGAGATGCAGAGAGTTTACCTGACACTTAGGAGTTTGAGGTAACTTACTTGAGGTCAAGCAGCTTAGTTAAGTGGTAAATCTGCCACCTGAACCCAGACAGTTTCTAGAGCCCATACGCTTACCTATATGCTAACTGCTTGCCTTTTACATTTGTCCCAATACTTAGCCCTGATATGGTAGTCAGGAAATATGCACCAGACAAGCAAAACACAACTTCTCCCGCCTTGTAAGGCAGATGGCTAAGCTACAGCAATAGAAATGATAACCAAAGATTATAAAAGAAAAATGGGGAGGGGGGTAGTGGGGAGGGAGGTGAGAGAGAAGAGGACAGCAAGAGTACAAGAATGTAAGTTTGTGAAGCCTAAAAAATTGGACTTCTGCAATAAACGTGACAGCTCATATCAAGCAGGCTTAACTTTTTGTGTTTTCAGGATGTTGCTGGAAAACACATTTTTCCAGGATTAGACCTTCAACTTCCTCATTTAGGGAGGAGCCATCCAATTCTGATATTCCAGATCCATTAGCAGGAGGTGAAACACTGAGGGAAAACCTGGAACATCACTGGGGTTTGGCCAGTGTCGCTGCCATTCCCAAAGCTGAATAAGAAATTGCTTTGGGTCTATTAGGTCACACCTAATGTCAAAGACAGAATTTTAAAAAATCCATCAGGGTATTAGACCAAAAACCAGCATTATGATACCAAAAAAAGTTGGCTCAGGAACAGCACCCAGGACCAAGAACATCAAGATAAACTTGGCTTGGCTACAAGAACGTCCCCTACCAGTAAACACAGATTTTATCCTAACTCCAGGCAAAAGAAAACTGAAACTAAAATACCAACACTACAAAGCTTCCAGCACACCCTTAACTGGAAACCTTCAAAGGTTACTGCAAGTAATACTCACAGGTCAAATCTTTCCATACAGTGAGGCCTCACCTGGAGGTGAAGGTTCATAAATAAAGCAGAACTAGTAGGAGTTTGGCTGCTGCTCCACGACAGCCTGTGAGACCCTTTCAAAGGAGAGACCCAGTTTCGGACAACAGTGTGCTAGTGCTATGAGGGTTAATGTTATGTGTCAACTTGACTTGCTAAGGGATTCCCAGATAGCCAGCTGGTAAAACATTATTTCTCGGTGTGTCTGTGAGGTTGTTTCTGGAAAAGATTAACATTTTTATCGGTAGACCCAATAAAGATCGCCCTCACCGATACACATGGGCTGCATCCAATCAGTTGAAAGGCAGAGAATGAAAAACACCACTGGTGAATCCAGCAGAGAATCCATGTGACAGGAAGCCCAAGTCCAAAGGCTGAAGCCTGGGGCTGACAGGAGGCAAGGAAGAGCCCATCAGAGGTACCCAGGCAGGAGAAGAAAAAAGGAGTTCCTTGAAGACAAGGCCAAGGTCTGCCCTTCTTAAATGGTGGGATGCCCAGTTCCTCTGCTACTTACACCTCCTCAGGTCCAAGCTATGTTGGCTACCCTACCTACTCATCCAGCCCTTAGTCAAGATGAAACTTTGGTTCCTATGAAGTTGGTGAACCTTGTTCATCTAGAGAACAGAAGTGAATGGAAGAATTGTGTTACCAAAGCCCCACCCTAAACGCCACCAGTCTCTCCTTACCTCCCCCGCCTACTAAATTTAACATTACAGTACACGGCCACCTCGGCTTTCTCACATGCCAACAGCCCCTTTCCGGCCTGATCTGCTGCTTCTCCTACACTTACACATTGTTCTCCCACCTCCCCCTTCACCCCTTCAACCACTCCCACTTGCCAAACCCTCATCTTCAGGGCCCTCTCCTCTTTACACCTCCCCTTCCTCTCACGTCTTCAAGGAGCAAGTTCAAACCCACTGTGGTACAAAAAGTGCTACTGAAGATCAACAGACTAAGGAATTGCATGGAACAGAGTCCCCTACCCCACTCCTGAGATGACTGTGGAAATTCCATGGACATTTAAATCTGAAAAGTGCTGAATACTTCATCTGTTCCTTAGAGTTGTACAGTGCACACTCATATATTAAAGGCCCTGAGAAATCCTACAGTTAAGAAACTGTTCAAATGGGCAAAGGACTTGAATAGACACTTCTCCAAAGAAGATACACAAATGGCCAACAAGCATATGAAAAGATGCTCAACATCACTAATCATCAGGGAAATACAAGTCAAAACCACGAGATATTACCTCATATCCATTAGGACACCACCATCAAAAAAAAGAAATAACAAGTGTCGGCAAGGATGTAAAGAAATTGGAATTCTTGTGCACTGTTGGGGTAAATGTAAAATGGCATGGCCACCGTGGGAAACAGTATGGAGGTTCCTGAAAAAATTAAAAATAGAATTACTATAGGATCCAGCAATCCCACTTCAGGTATATATCCAAAAGAATTGAACAAGATCTCAAAGAGACATTTACAGATCCATGTTCAGTGCAGCATTATTCACAAGAGCCAAGAGGTGGAAGCAACCTGAATGTTCATAAACAAATGACTAAAGAAAATGTAGTCTATGCATACAATGGATTATTATTTAGCCTTAAAAAAGAAGGAAATCCCGTCATAAGCTACAACATGGATGAACCTTGAGGACATTACACTAAGTGAAATTAAGCCAGTTACCAAAAGACAATACTGCATGATTCCACTTAGATGAGGCACCTAAGGTGGTCAAATTCTTAGAAAGTAGGATGGCAGTTGGCGGGGACAGGGAGAGGTGTTCAGTGGCTGTAGTTTCAGGTTTGCAAGATGAAAAAGTTCTAGAGATCTGCTGTACAATTATGTGCACACAGTTAACACTGATGCATTGTACAGTGGTGTGAAAAATGGTTAAATGTTAAGGTTTTTTACCACAATAAAAAAAAAAAGAAACTGTTCAGCTCATTTCACTATTTTCTTGACCCCTGACTACATTGTTGCAGAACAGCTTACAAAACACAACAGGAATGCTGTAAAATATGGTTTGGGAAACTCTGTTCTAAACATCAAAATATCCTGAATGTCATGCTGTTGCCTCAAATCATCCAATCCCTTTGGTTATTCATTTCAGCCCTTCATTTGCTCCTGAGGCCAGGAAATCTCCTGTGCCTCCAAGCAGGGGTCCAGTCTTGATGCTGTCCCCAGGTTAACACTGGCTTGATATTGTCATGACCACATGGTTTGCCACCGTTGGAGGAGGGGCGGAAGGGAGGTCAGCTAGCGTAGACCTCTGTCGGGAACTTTGCTTCAGCCTACAGTAACACCCTTATCTGTCACCCCCTCCCTCATGGCAGACCCTCACCAGTCATGTCAGTGCCACACGTGATCTCACGTGAGCGAGCACGCACGCACACATACGTACTTATACACTCACAGTGACCAAGGGTAAACACCAAGCTACTACACCAATCAAGTTCTCACCCAGGACTCCGGATTTGGAATTAAGGTTCTGGCTCAATCTGGTATCTTGAAAGTAACAGATAAAGAGATATATATGCAGAAACTGTGGGGTGGCCATCTAGTCACTATCTACCTTGTTGTCTGAGACAGAAAGAAACTTATCTGCAGCAAGAGCTGAAACCCCTCCCATTCCAGTCCTCCTAGAGGGCCAGCTGCACCTTGCCCTCAGGTTCCACGGGACATCCTACCTGAGGCACAACTCCAGAGAGTACCATTCACAACCTGGAGTTGTGCCAGTGCAGTGGCCCTGCCCCTAAATCCTTATAAAGCAGCATTTTTATTGCTCAAAGTACTTCAAGGTGGTTTCTATTGCCTGCAACTAAAGAATTCTAGAACACCAGTATTTCTGACTATTGCTTTTTACTTCCTTAGGCTTTTGCCAGAGGAACTTACCACCTTGTTTCTGAAAAGCACTCTAAGCTTCCCGGCTTCTCTGCCTTTGCTCCTACTAATCCTTCTATCTAGAATCCCTTCCCCCTTCTCTATTTACCCAACTCTATGCGTCCTTCAAGGCCAAGTTCACATGCCTCCCCTGCCCATGAAGCCTTCCATCACCCTCCCCTCTCACCCTCAAACATCCACAGCCCTCTGCCCAGGTTTTCTTGATGGCACGTCCACATTCTACCTTGCAATATAGACATGTGTATGCATATCTTAACTCCAATACTAAACTGTCTGCTTCTTGAGACCAGGACCATTCTCATCTTTGTGTCATGTGCCATACCTAAGGCAGTGCACATAAACAAAGGCTGTAAAAAGTATATGTGTAGATGACTCGATGGAAGAATAGCACTTTGTATACCGTCTCAGGTCTCTACTAAACCGTAAACACGGGGAGGGCAGGAATGCAAATTTAAATTCGTCTTTGTAACCCTGCAGTACCATGACCATGGTGTAGGCATCCAAATACCTGCTGACTCAATGACCTAAAAAAGTAAATCCTAGAATCCTTTCGTCCTCTGCTTTTCAGCCCCATCACATGCAGTCTCCACCTCTCTAAACCCGGCTCTCCCATAATTAAATCACTCGTGTTCTCAGATATAGAGGGCACTTATTGAAATGCTTCCACCAAAGGTGGTGGCTGGGGGGATGATGGGGGTAATATACAGAACCATCTCTAAAACCTGCTAGAGTGGAGATCCACGATGAATTTCTGGCTGCCCTTCTGGCTGTGCCAGTGGAACAGGACAGTCTGGATGGGGAGAAGGGAGGCAGGACAGACAATTCTGCTGGGGACGTGGTGTGGCAAAGGAGATGGGGTAAAGTGCGTCAGCAACAGAAAGGTCCAGACTTCTGCCCGTTCATTTATCTCCTAATTCTTCCACAATTTATGGAAAGCTAGCTATCTACATTGGAAATAAGGAAGCCAGGGCCAAATCAATAAGCATTCAGTGAGACTCTACTGGACACAGGTCCCTGTGCTTAGCCCTGGAGAACATGCTTAGATGTGGGTTGACAACTTGAATCCTACAAACACATTGGGGCTGAGGGAAAGGAATAAAAAGAAACGAGGGGCTGACGAGTTCCATCACCAGCCCATCTCCATTCAGTACCTGGTGGGCATCTCCCGACGGGATGATGTAGGCCTGGATTGGTTCTGTCACATACTCCAGGTTCCTCATGGCTTGTCTCAGCTGCCGAAGCAGCTCCGAAGTTACCTTTGGAGGCATTCTGCTGTCTGCAACAACAGGAGAGTTTGTACCAAAACCAGACGGCTCCACGCCACTCAATGACTAGTTAAGTACCAGAGTGGTACATTCGTTATAATTGATGATCTATATTGACACATCATGATCCCCCAAAGTCCACAGTTTACATTAGGGTTCACTGTTGGTGCTGTACACTCTATGGGTTTTGACAAATGTATAATGACATGTATCCGTCATTATGATTTAATAGTTTAATAGTTTTCATTGCCCTAAAAATCCTCTCTGCTCAGTCTATTCATCCCTCTTTCCCCTCCCCCCAATCCATTGGTATGACTAATCTTTTTACTGTCTCCATAGTTTTGCCTTTTCCAGAAAGTCATAGTGTTGTAATCTTACAGTATATAGCCTTTTCAGATAGGCTTCTTTCACTTAGCAATATGCATTTAAGATTCCTCCATGTCTCTTCATGGATTAATAGTTCATCTCTTTTCATTGCTGAATAATATTCCATGGTCTGGATGTACCACAGTTTGTTTATTCATTCACAAACTGAAGGACACCTTGGTTGCTCCCAAGTTTTGGTGATTATGAATAGAAATAAAACATCCATGTTGCAGGTTTTTCTGTAGACGTAAGTTTTCAATTCCTTTGGATAAATACCAAGGCACATGATTGCTGGATCATATGGTAAGAGTATATTTGGTTTTGTAAGGAACTACCAAAATGTCTTCTAAAGTGGCTGTACCATTTTGTATTCCCACCATTAATGAATGCAAGTTCCTGCTGGTCCACATCCTAGCCACCATTTGGTGTTGTCAGACTTTTGGATTTTGCTAACCCTTTTTTTAAACAAATAAAAAATACCTGACTTAACCAAAAACATCCTAATGTACAATGCTCTAAGTAATTTACGTTGAGGCTATTGTACTACAGGTTATCTTCAAGAATTTACACTCTGGCTCACTGTGGCTTGTACTCTGCTAGGTATAGATCCTTTTTTTGTTTTTTTTTTTCTTTAGCATTTTTATCTGCTGCTTCTCCATCATCACCAGCACCTTAGGCTATAAAAGCCTCAGTCTTTATGGTTATCTCCAATAGATTCCCCTACGAGGTACCATACTACTACTCTTGGGACTCACTGAAAAAGTGCCCCATTTTATTCATAATCTGCAAGGGCAGCTTCAGCTGCTGGCCTCAGGGCTCCCACTCAGAAGTCTCCGAAAGACAGAAGTACTCAAAGATAGAGACAATGGAAATGGTCCTATTCATGATTCAAACATGTCCATGATCCCTGCATTACAGATACTTTTTTTTTTTTTTTTTTTGCAGTACGCGGGCCTCTCACTGTTGTGGCCTCTCCCGTTGCGGAGCACAGGCTCCGGACGCGCAGGCTCAGCGGCCATGGCTCACGGGCCCAGCCGCTCCGCGGCACGTGGGATCCTCCCGGACCGGGGCACGAACCCGTGTCCCCTGCATCGGCAGGCGGACTCTCAACCACTGCGCCACCAGGGAAGCCCTACAGATACTTTTGAATACTTTTCAGAGGGACATCCTTTCCTTTTATCTGACCTACTGAGCCTATAATTTCTCATGTACTTGAAAAAGAGGGATCAGAAGTATCTAATCTGACCTAAATTTATATGTCAATACCTCCATTGGGTTCAAAATGAAGCCTATTATGACCTCATAAGCTTGCCGGCATCTGAAAACTTTATTATGACGTCTTTCAGGAGCTTCAGAATAAATCTGTGTTTCCGAGCCATATTTCTGAGCAATCTAACATTTTTAAAAGTCAAGCAAAAACGTAGACATCCTTTGGAGCAGTATTCCAACCTTGGCTGCACATGAGAACTACCTGGGGAACTTATTTAGTTAGTCTGGAGTACAGCCTGAGCATCTGGAATTTTAAAAAGCAACTATATGACAGCAGCCAGTATATTTTCTTTCAAGATCATTAATTTTCTCATAGAATTTGGCTTCTATTTGGGCACATCCTGATGTGCAGATTTTGATGGCACCGACTGGGTGTTTATAGCCCTGACTGTAGTATGGATCAGTATTATGTTACTGACTTCATCAATGAAGTCAACAGAACTAATGGCAAGCACAAAATCCTCAATTACAAGCTGAAAACCATCAAAGGCAAAATGGAGCCGGTCAAAGACATCCTCTGCTTCCTGGTCACCACAACCGGCCTCCTCAACACCACATTCTGACCTTCATCACCATCTCTTGCCTCATCATTACATGCCTCCTCTTGACTGGCCTCCCCAGGATCACCAGCATCCTCAGCTCCACTCCACTACAGTGGCATCTTCACACTTCCCTCCACAATGCCACCTGCCCTCCTCACCACTATTAACATCTCCCCTGCGCCTTCCTTCCTCATCCTTCATGCCCTTCATATTTGGTCGGTGTCCTGAGTCTAATGCAGCCACTTGTCACCTATATCAGACCCAATGAAAGAACTCCCAATACCACACCTAACAGATAAGATGTGATAAGGGGCAGTGGCTGAGGCAACGAATGGGCTGTGGCAGTGGAAGCACTTATCAAGGAGGAGGATACAATGGGCAAAGGTGGCTGAGGGAGAGGCAGCCACAGGCCAACAGGCCTTAAAAGTGACTGAATGGGTGAGCAGCTAGAGCTGAGGAGGAGACAAAGCAGGTATAATTATAAGACCCAGCCACTGAGGTGGCAGCAGTTGAAATGAGTCAAGATGGCGGAGGTGAAAATTATGGCTGGTGATCCTCATAGGGTAATTTTTATGAGGATTAAATGGGCTACTATATACAAAGCACTTAGAAACAGTGCCTGGCATATAGTAAATGTGGTGTTTGCAATTACTAGAGGTAGATACACAATTAACTAACTATGAAAGCAATGTGATAAATGGTGCATTAGGTGTATATATTGCTTCCCCTTAAGGCAGGGACCATGTCATCTTCATCTCTGAATCCATGTATCTAGCCAAGCACCTAACATACGCATACACTCACTCAAAGATGGCTGAATGAATATCACAACTTTGTGTCTATGATCTTTTCAGACTCAGCATAACAGTAATGAATCTTCAGTGAAAGAAAGCTAGGATCCTAGAAGATGCTGTATAATAGCATCTGCTCATTCCATATCCCATTACTTTTCAGAAACATTAGAAGCAGCCAAGAGCTAATCAGGGTGTGCAGGGAAGGGGGGAGCCAAGAACAACAAACCTAGGCCATGATGTAAAATTAGCCCATACATTGCCAGGTATTTTTAAATCATGCTTTAAAAAGAATGACTCATTTGAAAGTCTCTTGCATATGTGGGTCTGCTTTTAGACATAAGCTCCTAAACCTTCAGCCTTTATCACAAACAGAAGACTTTTCACTGCTTGGAAGTATATGAAGAGCACACCCTATTTACCTCACTGGGTGGCTAGAAGAATTTAACATGACAGCATGTGTGAAAGCTCCATGCACAGCATCTGATACATTGTAGAAGCTCAAGAAATATTATTTGAATCTGAATCTGAAGCACCAGCTGGGATTCCTACATGCCTTGTTATAAGAAGAGAAGGGACTAGTTTACTCCAATTTCAGCATCTTAACATTTGCACAGATGCCAAGCTGCTTTTCCAGCATTTAGAGATGGTGGTTTGTTTCTCTGTCCCACTGCTGAGCAAGGGCCAAGGGCTTTACATACATTAGTGGTTAATTCTCACAATAATCCCCCCCAGGGAGATTTCACTATTCCCATTTTACAGATAAATAAACAGGAGTTAAATCCTTGCCCAAATCAACTGGGTCATCAGGACCAGGACCCAAGCTCTATCCAATTACCAAGTGCATGCTCTATTAGATCATATTATCTAGGGAACATAACAGAGGCTCTCTTAAAGCATTCTAAGACCAAAGGAATCGAAACAAGTGGGTTCCAGTTTCCAGCTGGGATTTACAACCTCAGACAACTGAAGCTCCCAGAGCCTCTATTTCTTCAAATGTAATAAAAAGAAAGGTAAGTTCTCTTCAAACTCTAAATTCAATTATTCTATCACTTTTCCCTTTCCTACTTCCTCTTTTCCCCATTCCTTCCTCTCCTCCCTCCTAACACG
This sequence comes from Hyperoodon ampullatus, assembly GCF_949752795.1. Taxonomy (NCBI): domain Eukaryota; kingdom Metazoa; phylum Chordata; class Mammalia; order Artiodactyla; family Ziphiidae; genus Hyperoodon; species Hyperoodon ampullatus. The sequence goes on from NC_136914.1 coordinate 209,254,652, forward strand.
GCCCAAAATGTGTGGGATACATCTACATTTTTAAAGAAAAAGGACCTAAAATTGCATGTAGTTGCAGCATTGACCTTCCAAAGAGAGATCCGTTATGGTTTCTAATGTGCTTCACAGATTGATTTTTTCAGTCAACTAGAAGGAAACACTATAGTTCTCCTGGGTAGTCCACAGAAAAGCACCAGTTTACATGGGCCAGAAATATAGAAATACACCACTTTTCAGAATTCAGGTTTCTGGCAACCCAATAATATAACTAACCAGTCCTGGGAAGAGGATATGGTTCCAGAAAATTTTCCCAAAAAGATTTTCCTGAATGCCCATTCAATTTATAAAGCACAATAATACACCACAAACTTTTCTTATTTCATAGTCTTATGATGAAAACTGAAAGCTAATCTCTAAGGTGGTCAATAAAGGATTATATTAGAAATTAGAAAAATCAGAATAGGACTTTTTCAATAACAACCTGTCTCTACCACTACCACCACCATCACCACCATCCCAAGAACAGGAAATGCAAAAACCATAACTCTAACTTTCTACTGAAAAATAGCTATACACACACACACACACACACACACACACACACACACACACACACACACACAATAACCAATAACCCGGGAAACCAAAAGACAAAATGGTTTTTAATTTCCAGATATATATCCCTTCATCCCCACTCATGATCAATTATTAATCCCTTACCCTCTCTTCTCTCCCAACTTGGTGTTGGGGTGAGGGAACCCAAAATCCTTTTGAGATGTTCCATCTCAGTAAGAGACAAAATTATTACCTGTTTCTACACCTGGGTCTCCTGAGTGTGTCGCCTCGTTAGGTTCAATTATTCTTAGATTTTTCAGCTGAAAATCCTGGTAGTTTGCCCTAAGGAAGAGAAAGAACAGGATATTGCAGACTTTGACCTTAGTAAACGTGGCAAGGCTTAGTCAGAGAGGAACATCAACTTGACTCAGCCGTTTTCCTTCGTGAGTCAGAAAGACTCTCACCCCAGTATCAGTGATGAAATAAATAAGTTTCAGATAAAACTTGCAGATACAATACCACCATTGGCATGTAAACCTTCTCAGTCCCAATCTCTAATTCATGAATTCTCTTCAGCTATGTCTAATCTCCTATTTAACTAGTCTAAAAATATTTTATTTGCAATGACTATATTTTTCACATGTACAGTTCTGTTTGGTTCTTTTTCAAATTTGCTTGTCCTTTCTTCATGGTGTCATATTCCTTCACTATGGTTTCTATTCCTTCTCTTAGCTTTAATTATTTGGGGCCCTTATTTTAAAATTCATTTCAGACCCTCCATTAGAAGGTCTTGGAATAGTAATCCTCAAGTTTGCTCGGTCTGCTGGCTCCCTCTTGGTGGGTCATTCTTTTTCTTATAGACTCACAGACTATTTTGTCTACGTGAATGGACGTATCCTGGATTGTACAAGCACTGCTGTCACTGTTGTTTGCTTCTGAGATTAATTTTCACTTTAACTTCTTAGCAAGGAGATTTACATACAAGTGTCCTGTCCTCATACAAGGATAGTCCGGTGCCGTGGACCCCAACTACGAAGGCCTACAGCATGTATAATCCCTCAAGGCTCAGCTTACCAGCTGCCATGCAGGCTTTAAGCTCCCCTACATTTCTGGCACCTGAGGATTTCTCTTTCTTTCAAGGCCATTCCGCCGGAGCGGCTGGGCCCGTGAGCCATGGCCGCTGGGCCTGCGCGTCCGGAGCCTGTGCTCCGCAACGGGAGAGGCCACAACAGTGAGAGGCCCGCGTACCACAAAAAAAAAAAAAAACCCCAAAAAAACAAACAAAAAAGAGAATGCAGGATACAGGGCATTCCCTGGTGGTCCAGTGGTTAGGACTCCACGCTTCCACTGCAGGGGCACGGGTTCGATCCCTAGTTGGGGAACTAAGATCCCGCATGTCATGTAACGTGGCCAAAAAAAAAGAAGAAGAATGCAGTATACTAAATCAATATAAAAAAATCAATTGTATTTCTACCTACTTGCAATGGACAATGCAAAAATGAAATTAAGAAAAGTTCATTTATGACAGCATCAAACCAATAAATACCTAGGAATAAATTTAACAGAAGAGGTAAAAAACCTATACTCTGAAAACTACAAAGCATTTTGAAAGAAATTAAAGAAGACCTAAATAAATGGAAAGACTTTCCATGTTCATGGGTTGGAAGACAATATTGTTAAAATGGCAATACTCCCCCAAATAATCTACAGATTCAATGCAATTCCTATCAAATTCCGGCTAGCTTCTATGTAGAAATTTACAAGCAGATCCTAAATTCATATGGAAATGCAAGGAATCCAGAATAACCAAAACAATCATGAAAAAGAACAAAGTTGAAGGATTCACCCTTCCTGATTTCAAAACTAATAAAACTACAGTAATCAAGACAGTGTGGTACTGGCAAAAGGATAGACTTATAGATCAAAGAAATGGAATTCAGAAATAAACCGTCACATTTACTGTCAATTTTTTACAAGGGTACCATTCAACGGAGAAAAAATATAGTCTCTTCAACAAATGATGATGGGACACCTGGATATTCACATGTAAAAGAACCAAGTTGAACGTCTATCCTCACACTATATACAAAAATTAACTCAAAATGGATCACACAGACATAAATGTTTTTTTAGAAGAAAACACAGGCATAAATCTGCCTGACCTTGAGTTAGGCAATGCTTTCTTAGATATGACATCAAAAGCACATGCCCCAAAAGAAAAATAAATAGACTGGACTTCACTAAAGACTTTTATGCTTCAAAGGATACCATAAAGAAAGTGAAAAGACAACCCATAAAATGAGAGAAAATATTTGCAACTCATATATATGATAAGATTCTAGTATCCAGAGTATATAAAGAACTATTACAACTCAAAAATAAAAAGACAAATATTACAATTTTTAAATGGTCAAAGGTTTTAATAGATATTTCTCCTAAGAAGATATACAAATGGCCAATAATCACATGAAAAGATTTTCAACATCATCATTCATTAGGGAAATGAAAATCAAAACCACAATGAGATACCACTTCACATCCACTAGGAAGATTATAATTAAAAACAAACAACAACAAAAAAAAACAGACAGTAACAAGTATGGGCAAGGATGTGGAAAAATTGGAACACCCAGACATTGCTGGTGGGAATGTACAATGGTATAATAGCTTTGGAAAACTGTCTAGCATTCCTGAAAAGATTAAATACAGAATTAGCCTATGACCCAGCAATTCCACTCCTAAGTGCGTACCGAAGAAAACTAAGTCCACATAAAAGCTTACACACAACCAGCCTTTATCGCCTTTGTGCTTCTGTCTGTATTCCAACCCCCTTCCCCCCACTGGATCCTGCTGGAAGGGGCCCAGTCTGTTTCTGAGGCCCGGGTTCCTGTTCCGCTAACCCAACTCTCTAGTCACGTTTGCTTGGCTGTGTAACCAAATAGTTGGGATCACGGAAGAAGTCCCCTTCCCTGTGTGTCAGCACAGAGGCTGTGACTGCCACCCCAGCTCTCCGCCAAGTGCCCTGTGCCCGAACCCGTCCCTTGTGTTGCGCTGCGTAAGTTATGAGGTGCCTTTCCCGGAACCTTCCTCTCGCTTGGACCCAAGAGAGGCGACAGCTCTGGCTGGGGCTCTTGGTTTCGAGAGGGTCTGGACTTGGTTTTGAGAGGGTTTGGGTGCTTTAAAATAGATTTTTTAGTTCAGTGGTGCTTATGGGGGACACGGAAATAGAACTTCAGTGTGAGACTTGGGTGATGGGAAAGTTAAATATTGGTCTTTTTTATTATTTTTTTTTTTGCTTTGCTATTGTTACCACCTTTGTCTCCATGTTAAAATGCCAAAAATGAAACTTAAAAAAAAAAGCTTACACACATATGTTCATAGAAGCATTATTCATAATGGCCAAAAAGTAGAAACAACCCAAACGTCCATCAATTGATGGATAAATAAAACTGGTCTAAACACACAATGGAATATTATTTGGCAATAAAAAGGAATAATTACTGATACATGCTACATCACAGTAAACCTGGAAAACATTTTATGCTAAGTGGAAAAAAGCCAGTCAAAGAAGACCATATATTGTTTGATTCCATATTCAGTGTCCAGAATGGGCAAATCCATAGAGACAGAAAGTAGATTAATGGTTGCCTAGGGCTGCGGTAGAGTTGGGGAAATGAGGAGTGACTGCAATGTGTACAGGGTTTCTTCTGGGGAGGATTCAAATGCTCTAAAAATTGACCGTGGTAATGGCTGTACAACTCTGGGAATATTCTCAAAACCACTGAATTGTACTTTTTAATTGGTGAATTGTGTGGTACATGAATTATATCTCAATAAAGCTGTTATATTTTACAAAGTAAGAAACCTCCTTTTCTTGGACGGCGATACAAGTCACATTCTCACCTGATCTCCCTTGACTTAGGCACATTTACAAGATGGTGAGCCAAGGAAGTCAATTTCTCTATCTATTCAAATTTAACTGGTGCCAGTGACTGCTTCAGACACAGGACAAGAGAGCTGGAGGGAGGTTATTCAGAAGTAGCCCTATTCATTCACTTCACAAGAGAAGAAACAAAGATAACTTGCCACAGGCCATACACATCAGGAGCTGCAAAGCCAAGACCAGAAATCAGGTCTGACAGCTGATGCTCACAGAGGACTTGAGTTTAAGCTCTCTCTGTCAGCATCACCACCTCCACCTGCCTGTAAGGATCAAAAGAGCCACAAAGCAGCTAAACGTGAAAATGGTCATGCTCCTGTCATACCCTGGTCTCTGTAGAGTCCAAGATCCATCTACCCTTCACTGACTTGGACAGACACATTCTCAGACTCTCAGTCAAAGCAGGGCTATCATTAAATGTTAGAGCTAGAATATACCTCAGGGATGATCCAGCTCAGCTCCCCCCTCTAGAAAGAAACTGAGAAACAGAGATCCAACAATTGGCTCAAGGCCTCAGGGCTACAGGATGACACAGCTAGAACTGGGGTCCAGGCCTCCCAACTTCCAGCTCAGTGCTCTTCTGCCCAGGACTTCTTCAGCCTACACCTTCTCAGTGTCATGATGTGCCATGAGATGGGTAAGAAGAAAGAAACGCATGCAGAGAACTTCCTATTCAATCTGTCTATAAGATGGTTATGGCACATTTTTCTCCCTCTCTCTTTTTAAAGAAATCCCAGCAGTGTTGTTACCCTCCCCCTTCCCCCAGTCCATGATGAGAATCGTACATGTATATCACTCAGGATGGGGCAAAACAAGGACCAAAATGCTCAATCGTGCCCTGTGAGGTGAGACAAGGGTAGAATGGAACAAGTTCTAGGATGAAGAAGTGGGCAATGTTATTTTGCCTACCCAGAATCCAACCCTCCTTCTTTTGATCAGAGCACCTAGGTTTTCCTTCCGAGAACGTCTCTTCTCCACTTTCAGTCCACAGAGTTGGAATGAGTCTCACCCGCTCACTCACCAAGTACTGGGACCCAGACCTGCTCAATCCATCCCTCCAAATCACAATGATCGGTTCAGGGATGGACATAAGGATCAAATCAGTCCAGTGAGGATCACATCTGGAATTTCTGCTCCAACCATTGGGTAAAAGGGCCCTATTTTTGCGGGGGCTGTCAGACTAGAACTGTCATAACCTGCCAAAGGAGAAAGTCTGCCTGAGAATGAAGCCAACACTGAAGAAATCAGAGCCAAGAGGTGTAAGAGAGAAGCCAAGTCTGATGCCAGTGTGGTCTCATGGACTCAGCTGCACTAGAAGCCAGCTCACCCCCTTACATAAGTCAATTTGAGTTTAGTTTCCATCACCTAAACTAAGTCATGTTTACACTGAATGGCACTCAAATCCTGCCATTATGGGAGGTGCCTGGGGCAAATGGCCTCCCTTCTCTCAGCCTCTCAATTGCCTCTTGTGTGAGGTAAGGAGGCTCTCTCAGCTGATGCTGAAAGACCCTCCTACCCTTAAAATGTTGTGATTCTATGAATCCAGCAAAGACCAACTTGGTCCTCAAAGGCTCCTTCTCGGCCTAGAAGTTTCTAGAAAGAGAACTCATTATCCACTTGCCAGACCCCACTTCCAGCACTTAACACATAGGCAGCTCCTTCCCCATGCAGGTTAGCCGCACATCAGACATCCTTCCACCGAGCGGGAAGGTCCTCTACTCATCCCCAAAATGCTGTGGCAAGGCCAAGTCCAAGTCAAGGTCAGCTTGGGATCTGTCCACTCACAAACGCAAGCACAAGCCATGGTCTGTGTTCAGCAAGTGAGTCTGGCCATGCTGTCCAGCCTCTTCATTCAAGCTGCAACTGGTCAGAGGGCAGCTGATCCCGTGTGGATTGCCAGGGAGTTTGGCTTCTGGCCTTTGTGACCTCTCAACGTATCTCTCAGTCTCCCATTTTGTCAGCTGCTCTGGTAAGTATACCCTGGTTGTGGCGGAAGCACAGGCTGAACGCTGTTTAATGTGAAACCAGGGGATTATCCTTCTCACCTCCCTGAATCCAGGGAGAACCCAGGGCAGGTTACTGGTGGGATCTTCCTGGAGATTATGCCCAAGTATTCCCGTACACAGCCTCTGAAACCATCTGGGTGGGAAGGGCAGCAGCTGCCGATCCTAGTGACAGATCAGGAAGACGAACTGCAGGTGTCATACTGTCATACTGTAATTTGAGAATTAGATTCCCAGGGTAGAGGGGCGAGGGCAGGGGCTCGCCCGCCTCCCCGAACCCCGGGAGGGGCCAGGAGGGGTTCACTTCCTGCCACAGCGGGGCCTCTGGCCGGGCCGGGGAGGGGGCGGCGATGGCCACTGCCCCCTCAAGCCGAGCGCCGTATCTCCGCACACACACTCGTCCGGGCACCAGGTTCGGGCTGCCCGGGGGTGCCCGCGACCCCGCCGGAAACGAACCGGAACTTGCCCGGCTGCATGGCTCCCTCCCCGTGGCCTCGCTCGCTGGACTCCGCTCAGCCCCGGCCGGCGCCCGACTGCGGTGGGCAGCCCGCCGCTCCTCACCCGCTCGTCCCTGCCCTCCCGAGTGCAACATGCGCGCTCGGGGCCGGGGGTGGCGCGCGCTGCCCGGACACCGGCTCCGCGGCAGAGTGCCCTCACCTTACTCGCGGTGCCTTTCTGGAGGCTGCCATTCGGCGGTGACGTGCCCGGCCCACGTCACGGCAGCGCAGACCAGCTGATCTCCCGTGGACCTGCGGGAGGGAAGGAGGCCGGCCACGCCCCCTCCGTGACGTGCACCCGCGCTGCGGTCCCGCCCACCCTCAGCCCCCCCCCCGCCCCCCAGACCGCCCCACCCCCCGGGACCCGACTGCGTTCCCATCCCAACCCGCATCGCGTCTTTCCTTGCGGCGAGCGAGAGAGTGGAGGCTGTGCCGCGGCGCGTCAGTTCTGTTCATTTTTCTCGCCATTCCCCAAAGAGGAAGAAGAAGGGCTTTGTCGGCTAAAGGGGCTGCGGCGCGATGAGCTGCCCTTCAGGGATGTTCTAGCTTTTAGGAGGACGTGGCCGGTTCTGGAAGTACCTCAGCACGACCTCACTTCCTGAAGCTTTACTATACCCCCCAGATCACTTACACAGGCAAAATCCAGCTGCTCACTCCACTTGGATAGCCAATAGGCTCCTCAAACTTACAATGTCCGAACGGCACTCCTGGCCCAATGCACCAAAACAAAACTGTGCTCCACCAAACAATCAGTGGCTAGATCTTGGAGTCACCCCTGCCTCCTCTTTCACACCTCACGTCCAGTCTGTCAGAAAATCGTGTCGGCCGTGTCTTCAAAACAGATCCCTAATCCAACCGCTCCTCACTACCCACACCTGTCCGCCCTCTAGGTCTGCGTCACTACCTTCTCACCCTTGTGATTGATTACTCAGGCTTCCCTAATGCCACGGGCACCTGCACAGTCTAGTCTAAGCACAGCAGCCAGCTCAGTCCTTTAACTCTGAGATCTTGTCCCTGCTCTGCTTAGCACTTTCCGATGGTTCCTCATTTCACTCAGGCTAAAATCTCTGCTTGATTTGCCCCTAACCATTTCCTGCTGTTCTCACACTGATCACTCTGCTCCAGTGAATCTGACCTCCTTGCTTTCCTTGAAAAAGCCAGGCACACTCATGCCCCAGGGCCCTTGGACTTGCTCTTCCCCCAAATCCAGGGTCCCTTCCTCACCTTTCCCTCCCCTTGCCTTCTAATCTTTGCTCAAAGTATCACCTTCTCAACAGACCTACCCTGATCGCCCTATTTAAAATTGTAAACCACCCCCAACATTCCTAATCCCCCTTAACCTGCTCAGTTTTTTACTGTAGCACTTATTATCATTTAACATGATTTAAAAAATGTATTTATATGTATTGTATTCTGCCCCCTACTTTACACACACACACACACACACACCCCATAGCCATCAGTGCAGGAATGGTATCTGTGTTGTTTAATGATGAACAATACCTGACATGCCGTAAGTTCTCATTACATATTTTCTGCATCAGTGAATGTCCCCAGAATGTGCAGTACTCAAGGGTAGGGATGGTCGCTCTCTTGTTCATTGTTAGACCCTGGTGCTTAGAACAGCTCCCAGAACAGAGTCAGCACTTCAGAAATACTTGCTAAATGAAAGTGACCACATTTTTAAAAGCTATCTGCACCTCTTGCTTTGACCTTGGTGAACCCCTCATACACCTGTATCACAAGTAGGTTATGCTGCCTGCAAGAGCTTAGAGTTCTAGTTGTTATTCAATCAACATTTAGACAAGCTAAATTAGACCCTGTAGAAAAAGTATAAAAGAACTAAAAGATGTGGCACCTTGGAAAGCAGCAGACCGTCTGCTTCATTTCCCCAAATTTATGGAGCCAAAAAAAAAAAAAGAATGTAAATATAATGACTGGTTCCAGCCCACATCTAAAAGATGGTGGGAAAGATCAAGTTGTACGGAAAGAAAGGAGATGTCTGAGAGACAGATAAGTGGGACCTAAAGGGAACAGGTATTTCGTAATCACATCGCCTAAGAGGAGGCTGCTCAAGATTTATCGCATCTGGCTTTAGGTGAGAAAGAGAAATACTTTGTGTTCTCTGAACTGGATTTGAATTTCTGTTTGCAGGATAACAAAGCATCCCTCCCCTTCTTGAATTTCTTTCAGGAGAGCCTCAGGGAGAAATTATTGAGCCGAATTATCAGCAGAGGGTGAGAACACTGAGGTTATGTCAGGCTTTTCTCCTATCTCTGCAGTCCTCACATGTTTGAAGAGGTAGAACAGTCACACTAACATTTACTGAGTGCTATGTGCCTAGCCCACAACAACCCAATGAGCAAAGGACTGTAATCCTCATTTTACTGGTTGAGGAGACAGATTTACAGTGGTTGAGTCACTTGTCCAAAGTCCGCAAGCTAGTAAGTGGTTGGAGTGTTGTATACATTCAGGCAGCAGGATGGATTCCTAGCCCCCAAACACTTAATCATCACTAAATTATATGGAAGGGACCCTAGAGGTCACCTCATCCAACCTCCTAGTCTACACAGTGGAAAACGGGAGGCAACTGGATTCATCATTCAAACTCAGACTGGATGGGTTTTAAATGTAGCCAGAAACATTGTGTGGAAACATGTTATGGGTTGAATTGTGTCCTCCCAAAATTCATATGTTGAAGCCTCAACCCCCTATACCTCAAAATGTGACACTATTTGGAAATAGGGTTGTTGTAGATGTAATTAGTAAAGATAAGGTTGTACTGGGGCAGAGTGGACCCCTAATCCAAATTACTGATGTCCTTATAAAAAGAGGGAATTTGGAGAGAAAATGCCATGTGAAGATGAAAACAAAAATCAGGGCAATGCATCTACAAGCCAAAGAACTCCAAAGACTGCCAGCAAACCACCAGAAGCTAGGAGAGAGACATGAAACAGATTTTCCATCCTGGCCCTCAGAAGGAACCAACACTGAGGATACCCTGATCTTGGACTTCCAGCCTCCAGAGCTGTGAGACAATAAATTTCTGTTTGAGCCACCTAGTTTGTGGTAGTTTGTTACAAAAGCCGTAGGAAACAATGCAAGATGACTTCTAAATGTTCAAGTGTATGAATTGCAGAACTGTTATTTTGGCCACACAACATTCATCCATTATTCTTCTGGTAACCCTCCTCCTATTTCCCTCTAAGGACCCATCTTTTCTTCCATCCCTCCCTCTCTCATTCTCAGTCTGTGTTATTTGGTGAAACACTTGGATTCCAGGCACAAGCCACAGGGATAGGCTCAGAAATTGCTTTGGGACCGGTGCAACATAATTTCCATGGTGAGTGCTGGAAGAGAGCCTTGTTTGCCTTTGCCAGGCAAAAACCTGGATGTATCCACTCTGGAACTGCTGCCTCTATGTGCAGCATGTGGATGGCACCAAAGCAGCAGAAAGCAGAGCAAAGAGAAAGAGAAGCGGAAACCTCATAACATCATTTGATCCCTGAATCCTGCCATGCCTTAAACCAGATCTCCCACTAGACTTTTCAGATGTCAGCCAAAAAATTTCCTTTTGTGTTTAAGTCAGTTTGATATGGATTTTCTGTCACTTGCAATCAAAAGACTCCTCACTGAATCATTTAAGTAAATTATGTTTCATCTATACAACTGGATTTTATGCATGAAGTAGATATAATTGTATTAATATTGATCATTTTAAACTAAGAAATGGAACAAGTATTGATAGATTGTAAAACAATGTACTATCCCATTTTTATAATTTTATATAAATATGTCAATACTGATATAGATTTATTTTTTAGAATAAAAAGAAAACGATCCACAAAATATTAATAATGCTTATCTCAAGGTGGCAGAATTTGAGATGATCTTAATTTTGCTCTGCATCTTTGGTTTTTTGTGAGATTTATTTTTTAATTGAAAAGAAATTCAAAGTACTAATCATTTCTCTGAGCTTTTCAACTTTGACGAGAGAATGGGGAGCCTGTTCCATCCTTCAAATCTGAGCACCACAAGCAATAGTAGTCCTTCAATATTCAACTTGATAACTGGTGGATGCCTGGACCAATGATTGCGGCGAGGGGCAACATCCTTTTTCGTAAACACCCAGATGAGAGGACTGAAAAAAGAGAGATTCCTGTAAGCTATCAAACACAATTACAAACTTCAGAGGATGGTTTTAACCTTTTCAAACATTTCAATCTGTTCTAATAAAATTGATAGTTACAGGAACAGTGATGAGTGAGGCTCTCATAAATGGTTATAATATGGTCTTATTTTCTGTAAAGTTAACTGAAAGATAGGCTTGTGGTTACACCCTAGAAAGGAATCAGAGAAGAAAAGCCAACTTTCAGGATTGTAGAGTCTGCCAAAACAATGTACTGTAAATTAAGGGTGGGAGAATGCATTTGGCTCAGTTCAGAATCCACTCACCCTTTGTATTCAATGAAAACTGAACTCAGACCTTTGATATCTGAGTTCCATTTACTCTTGGCAAAGTTCAGTTCTCTGGTTCAAAAAAAAAAAAAACCTCAGGAGGCCCAGAGGTTTTCTTGGACATCAAAAGTTTCTTGCACAAACAACATATTGATGAGCTAAGTGTAAATGAATCAGAAACATACAGAGTAAGGGAATCTAAAACACGCACCCCCTCCCATGCTATACAAAAAACGTAGCACTCAGGGAAGCACTATGTTTGTCTCTTCCCTTAAAGAGGATTCCTTTTTACCATATTTTATCCCTTTCTCAAGAAGTCTTTGAGGGACCTTTGTAAAATGTAGCAAAAGAAAGAGAGTATATCCAGCTGTTCCTGATGTTGACTTCTCACAGTCCCTTCCTGGCTATGCCCTAAAACCTAGGCTTTGGATAGAGGTAGCATGGCCTAGAGGTCAAGGTCAAGAGACAAGTTCTGGCCCTGGCTCAGCCATTGAAAAGTCATGTGACTTTAGAACTAGCAGAGCACCCTCTTCTCTGGTTTCCTAAGAATTTGGCTTGGACCAGCCCCTTCCAGACCTGCTATGCATTTGATCAAGCCTTAATAAGAGGACTTGAAGTTGGCAGCCTGGCAGATAAGTTTTGTGTGGTCCTCACTGTATTCTTTTTTCATAATAGCTTTATGGGTATATAATTCACATACCATACAATTCACCTCTTTAAAATATGCAGTTCTTTAGTATATTCATAGAGTTGTGCATCCATCACCACAATCAATTTTAGAACATTTTCATCACAGCAAAAAGAAACCTACACCCTTTAGCATCACTCCCCAATTCCCTTCATCCTCTCCATTCTAGGCAAGCACGAATCCACTTTCTGTCTCTGTAGATTTGCCTCTTCTGGACATGTCATATAAATGGAATCATAATATACGGTCTTTTGTGATTGGCCTCTTTCACTTAGCATATTGTTTTCAAGGTTTATCTATGGTGTCGTATGTATCAACTTGATTCCTTTTTATTGCCAAATAATATTCCCTATAATGTTTATCCATTCTTTAGTTGATGCACACATGGGTTGTTTCCACTTTTGGGATATTGTGAATAATGCTGCTATGAACATTCATGTATAAGTTTTTTTGTAGACATATGTTTTCATTTCTCATGATTATATACCTATGGAAATATTGAGTCATATGATCAGTCTATGTTCAACATTTTGAGAAACTGCTGAACTGTTTTCCAATGTGGCTACGCATTTTACATTCCTAACAGCAGTGTATGAGGATTTCAGTTTCTCCAGATCCCCACCAACATGCGTTATTATTTTTCTTATTGATTCTGGCCATTTTAGTGGATATGAAATGGTATCTGACTGTGGTTTTGATTTGCATTTCCCTGGTAGTTAATGATGTTGAGCTGCATTTCATGTGCTTTTTTGGCCATTTGTATATCTTTGATGGAGAAATATCTATTCAGATGCTTTGCCCATTTTTAAATTGGATTATTATTATTGAGTTCTAAGCATTCTTTATATATTCTAGATGGAAGTCCCTCATCAGATATATGACTTAGAAATATTTTCTCCCATTCTGTGGGTCGTTGCTTTTTTTATTCTAATGAGACAGCAACATTTAAAAAGGAGATGTTCGCTATTTAAAAATCCACATCTTGGGAATTCCCTGGTTGTCCGGTGGTTAGGACTCCACACTTCCACTGCCGAGGGCCGGGTTTGATCCCTGGTGGGGGAACTAAGATCCCACAAGCCATGTGGCGCAGCGGCCAAAAAAAAAAGATGTAAATTCATTAAAAAACAAATAAAAATAAGAATCCACATCTTCAGTTTCTTCTGGAAGACCAGAAGTTTGGTTTTAGCCACACTGGTCCTTCCTTCTTGTTGCTGGTTGTTTCAGCAACACCAGCATGAATGGAGCAGGGGCTACTCCCTTGAGATGGGACAGGGAGCCCTCCATTTGACCACGTTGTCTTTTCTGTTTTACCTGCTAGGCCTCTGTACACATCCCAGTTTGTGGTTCCTTCTCCTAGAGAATTTGACAAAGCACGGACTGAATTTCCACTCCACTGAAATTGCCCTGGTAATTGAGTTGAATCAACTACTTCTTGCTAGAATGTTTTCACCTTTGGCACTTAAACACAGACTCCCCCAAACTTAGCACAAACAAGCAAGTCCCCCTCTCTTCCTGTTTTGTGATTTGGATTTTGTAAGGTGTGAGGCAACTCATTGGGGCTTGGCAAGGCCTCCAAGGTTTTGGCAGCCCTGTTGGTGCTGATGTTATGAGTGTCCCTTTTGCCATAATGCATCCTCATTACTAACTCAAATCAGTTAAACTCAAACAAATGGAGTTGAAAAATACAATAACACGCTGCCTGAGCTTCAAAGTACTGCCTAAAAATACCAGAAAAACAATTTTGTGCTTAAGACAATAGCCAGGAGTGAAAATCACAATTTCTGACTGTTGACCATCCCTTTCCCTAATCATAATTTGCCTTCCAAAAGCAGCCCCCTCTTAGAATAAAATGAGAATCTCTAAAGAGATGTATTAGTAACTTAACCTAGTCATATAACATTCTTTTCCCCTGTTTCTCATCAAACTTTGTTTAACTCTTTACTCATCCATTCCTTCATTTAAATATGTTTATCCTTACTATTCTTTTTTAAAACAGTTTTATTGAGATATAATTCACATACAATACAATTCACCCATTTAATGTGTACAAATAAGTGGTTTTTATTATATTCACAGAGCTGTGCAACCGTCAACACTATCTAATTCCAGAACATTTTCATCACCCCAAAAAGAAACCTCTTATCTTTTAGCATCAGTCCTCATTTCTCCCATTTTCCCCAGCCCTGGGAGACCACTAATCTGTTTTCTGTCTTAGTAGAGTTGCCTCTGCTGAGCATTTCATATAAATGAAATCACACAATATGACATCTTTTGTGTCTGGCTTCTTTCATTTAGCATAATGCTTTCAATGTTCATCCATTTTGTAGCACTTATCAGTGCTTCATTCCTTTTTATTGCAGAATAATATTCCATTGTGTGGATATGCCACATTTTATTTATCCATTCAAATGGACATTTGGGATATATAAGAAACTCATACAAACCAATAGCAGCAGCAGCAGGAGCATCACCATCATCATCATCATCATCATCATCATAATCCAATTAAAAATTGGGCAAAGGACCTGAATAGAGATTTTTCCAAAGAAGACATACAAATAGCCAACAGATATATGAAAAGGTATTCAATATTACTAATCATCAGGAAAATACAAAACAAAACTACAATGAGATATCACCTCACACCTGTTATGATGGCTATGATTTTAAAAAATTAAAAAGATAACAAATGTTGGCAAAGATATAGAGAAAAGGGAAACTTTGTACCCTGTTGGTAGGAATGTAAATTGTTACAGCCATTTTGGAAAATAGTGTGGAGGTTCCTCAAAAAGTTAAAAATAGAACTACCATGTGATCCAGCAATCTCACTTCTGGGTGTATAGCCAAAAGAAATAAAATCACAATCTCAAAGAAAATCTTCACTCCCATGTTTATTATAGCATTGTTCATTATAGCATTGTTCATAATAGACAAGATATGGAAACAACCTAAGCATCCACTGACGAATGAATGGATCAAGAAAATGTGGTATATACACACAATAGAATATTATTCAGTCTTCAAAAAAGAAGGAAGTGCTCCCACTTGAGACATGGATGAATCTGAAGGACATTATGTTAGGTGAAATAAACCAGACACAGAAAAACAAATATCACATGATCTCACTAATACGTGGAATTTTTTTTAAGTCAAGTTCATAGTAACAGAATAGAATAGTGGTTACCAGAGGCTGGTGGGTAGGGAAAAGAGGATACATTGATCAAAGGGTATCTTAGTTATAAGATAAATAAGTTCTAGAGGCCTAATATACAGCATGATGAATATAGCTAATAATAATGTATTATACAGTTGAAATTTGCTGAGAAGATAGATCTCAAGTGTTATTACCACCAAAAAAGGTAACTATTGGTGGTGATAGATATGTTAGTTTGATTGTTGTAATCATTTCACAATGTATACATATATCAAAACATCACATTGTACGTCTTAAGTATATATAATTTTTCTTTGTCAAAGATTAATTAATTAATTAAATTTTTAATCAATATGCGGGTTGTTTCCACTCTGGGGCTATTATGAATAATGCTGCTATGAACATTCATGTATAAGGTTTTTTTGGTAGATATAAGTTTTCCTTTCTTTTAGTTATATATATAGGAGTGGATTACTGGGTCACACGGTAACTCTATGTTTAATATTTTGAGGAACTTCCACACTGTTTTCTAAAGTGTCTGTGCCATTTTATATGCCCACCTGTGATGAATAAGAGCTGCAATTCCTCTACAACCTTGGCTATGCTTACTATTCTTTTTTTTTTTTTTTTTTTTTTTGTGGTACGCGGGCCTCTCACTGTTGTGGCCTCTCCCGCTGCGGAGCACAGGCTCCAGACGCGCAGGCCCAGCGGCCATGGCTCACGGGTGCAGCCACTCCGCGGCATGTGGGATCCTCCCGGACCGGGGCACGAACCCGTGTCCCCTGCATCGGCAGGCGGACTCTCAACCACTGCACCACCAGGGAAGCCCTATTCTTACTATTCTTGATTGATATGTTTGTCCTCCTTCCTCCATCAACTTTCCCCAGATTTCAATGAAATTCTAAATGACTTTTGCCACTGGGGAAGTGAAGTGGCACTTCATTTTAGAGAGAAGCCTTACTTAGCCTCTCTTTTCAGGGAAGCCATTGGAAAAAGTATACTTCAAAGGTCCCCATTACTCTAGTAAATCAGATTTATTTCTACAGTGTGCCATAAACCTGAGTCTCTAAGCACCTAGTCTACATATTTTAGATACAAACAAAAGAAAGTAATTCAATCACGTAAATTACAGCCATAGATTTATGGAATTTTGGAACTGGAAGGAGCCTCCCACCAAAGATTTCGTTTCATAAATGAGGATGCTCAAACCAGGAGATTCATGTGAGCGATGCCACATAGTCGGTTTCTTGTAGAATAAGACTGGAACCCAGCTCTGATGATTCTCTACTATTGGTCTTGTCAGTGCAACCCAGTCACTCAGTAATCTGAGCAAACCCAGCTCAGCAAACACTGGGGCAGTTATAATTTCAAGAGCAAGGGCTGCATCCATACACACACCAAGCACAGTGAAGAATTAGGTGATTTCCTGGATAATTCCCAGACAAAAGCCACTCAAGGGGCTTCCCTGGTGGTGCAGTGGTTGGGAGTCCACCTGCCGATGCAGGGGACACGGGTTCGTGCCAGAGTCCGGGAAGATCCCACATGCCGCGGAGCGGCTGGGCCCGTGAGCCATGGCCGCTGGGCCTGCGCGTCCGGAGCCTGTGCTCCGCAGCGGGAGAGGCCACAACAGTGAGAGGCCCACGTACCGCAAAAAAAACAAAAAAAACAAAAAAAAAAAACACTCAAGTCAAAACCTAGATCGAAAGTTGTGAATCGGGTACTTGAGGACTGAGCCTAGCCCATAGGTATGTTTAGCTTAGGCTACATGGTTTTTTAAGATTTAAAAATAAAATAGTTGCCAACTCATAAAAATGAAGAGATTTCACCCCTCCCCCAAAGATCTATTAACATTGGGCCTGTGGTTCCTGCTTAATTTTTGCAACAAACAGGCTGGAGCTGAGCGGCACCACCAAGGGCCCACCTAGTGGGCCCCACTCATCAGGCCACATGCCATGTTCATGAATGTATTTGAATTTAGGGCTCTTGATCCAGATGACTGAGACGTGGGTGAGGCGTTGGTGCGTTTGCTATCTGCAGGAGTATTCCCACTCTGTATGGCCCTGGTTAAAGAGAGCAGACAGACACCAGACAGACGGCCGCGTACTGGTGGGCAACTGAGATCTCTGCAAGGCTTATCAGGGCAGCAGATGATCAAAACAGGAACACCAGAGTGCTGGGAGAAGATGTTGGGCCTCTGCGGGGCCTCCTTTCAGCCACAGTTCACAAAAGAAGCAGCAGATGCTGCAAGGCCGCCACAGATTTCAAAGAGAAATCAAGACAGCATGTAGCCTCATAGCACAAGTCCCCACAAGAGAAAGTCTGGGAACAGCATGCCGCCTTGTGAGCTGGGACCCTTCACCTCTCCAGGTATGAGGTGCTGGGCTTTGCTTGTTTCCAGGAACTGCCATCTAGTTTGCTCTGCCGTGCAGCATGGCAGCTCTTCTAATCAATTGCTAATTGGTGACCCGGGGGAAAAGGAATACCTGAGACCCTAAAGGCGATTCTGAAGACTAAACAAAAGAACACAAGACAAGCAGTTTGCACTGTGTCTGGAGTCCAGAAAGAACACAAGAAACGTTAGTTCTATTATTACTGGTGAACTCCCACAGTGCATTTTAAAAATCTGATACCTATACATCTTCATAGAATCACGACTGTCAAAACCGCAGGAGTTGTGGAGACCATCTAGTTCACTAAACTTATGAGAAAAGCAGTCTCCTCTTCCCTCAGATGAGGTGGTGGCCCTGACCAGTGTGTGGTCCCATCAGTCTAGGGTTTTGTCAGTGCCTCTATTGTGTAAAGCAAGGCACACCTGTAGACTCCAGGGTCCATTTGCCCATGGGGTAGGCCTCACT
Source organism: Hyperoodon ampullatus (assembly GCF_949752795.1). NCBI lineage: Eukaryota > Metazoa > Chordata > Mammalia > Artiodactyla > Ziphiidae > Hyperoodon > Hyperoodon ampullatus. The sequence continues at coordinate 209,272,790 of NC_136914.1, forward strand.
GTTATGCTGGAGAGTCACCTTTCCTGGCAGTGTTGGCTCACTCCTTAACAGTCAGGACTTAAGAGGCCCTTGGGTGAGGCTCAGAGACAAATGAGCTCGGAACACATGTGGGAGGGCATGATTTACGTCCTTTCCCTCTTTGCTGGAGTTGCCCGAGTGTGTGAGGAGTGGGATGGAGGGCTCTCAGGTTGGAGTTCAGCACAGCTGTAAAAACAGCCCGTCCCACTGGCCTCCCCCAGCTCTTTGGCACAAAGAAGCCATGGAGTGGCTTCAGGAAGTAGGAGCAAAGGAGGAACTGCTCTTCAACGGAGAGAGAGTAAAACAAAACGTTTCTATTGTATGACCTCATCACCAGCCAAGTCTTTCTTCCTTTCTTTGAAGTTAGGTGGAATTGGAATCATGTGGGTGTTAAGCAATAAAAAATAAATGTAATAGATTAAAGCTCTCTAAAGAAGATTTTGTTGTATGACATGATCACCTGTCAACTGCAAATGGGCTTTAAAAGTCTAAAAACCTTAAGCTGCTATGCTGGGCAAGACTCTGTCCAACCCTCCACCTCACCAATGCCCCTCTCTCTGGGCTCCAGCCTCACCATCCAGTTCCTCAAAGGGACCTTCCCTTGTGTCTCAGGACCTTTGCACACTGTGAATGCCCTAAGAGGCTGCAGGTTCCCTGGAACAGCAACTCTGCTCCCAGGTGTGTGTGTGTGTTAGGGGGCAGGGGAGACTGGCACGGAGCTAAAGAAAAGAGGATCCAGCTGATCTCTCAAGAGAAGCAACAGGATGAACTGAAAGGAGAAAGGGTCTTAGGAGACCTGCTTCTGCCAATTGCTGAACTGTGTGACCTCAGGGGTCATTGTCCCCACTGGGCCATAATCCCCTTATCTGAAATATGGAAGAATGGATGCCCTCCAAGCCCTGTCCCTGCTCTAGCATTTGGTGACTCTAATATCAAGTGAAGAATGATTAAGATTTTCTTCTCCTATGTCTGCACAGCCAACAGACAGACATAGGTTCACCAAAAGGCACATACAGTTGCAGCGCTATTCATTGCAGCCCCAAATCAGAAACTACCCAAATGTCCATAAACAGTAGAATTGATAAATTGTGGTCTATCCATACAACTGAGTAGAATAAAGCCATGAGAAACTACTGCTCATGCACAACGTGAATGAATCTTACAAACAGGACCCAGACACCTAAGAGGTAGATGTTGTATAAATCCACCTTTATAAAGTTCAATAAAGGAAAAACCTACTTGTAACATTCGAAGTCAGGTTAGTGGTTACCCTAGCAGGAGAGTAGTGACTAAGGGAGATGAAATGGGGCTTCCAGGGAACTGATGATGTTCTTTCTTGATCTAGGTTCTGGTTCATGGATATGTTGACTTTGTGAAAATTCATGGAGCTGCACTATTACAACTTACACACTTTCCTATATTATTCTTCAATTAAAATTTTACTTAAAGACACTTTTAGAATAAAATACAGAAGACTATCTTTAAGATTTTGGGGTAGGGAACATTTTTTAAATAAGACACAAAGAATACAAATCATTAAGGAAAAATTGATTAATCTACTACATAAATTTTTTTAATTAAGAGGGAAACAGAAACAACAGCAGTGAACCGGTAAATAGCTTCAGTCTAAGGAATAACATCATGAATAGGTAACATTTATTTTGCCATGAACTATGCCACACCCTTTGCAAACATTATCCATTGAACTCTCATGACTACCCTGTGAGGTCAACGCTATTATCATCCCTATTTTGCAGATGGATAAACTGAGGCTTGGAGTTAAATTGCTTGGCTACAGGCACTTGGCTACTGAGCCAGTACTTGAATTCAGGTGGGCCTGACTTCTAAGCTTCCCCACTCCCTGCTCAGCCAAGGAGGTTTAGAGGTCAGGTCATAAGATATCCAGGCTGTAGGGAGAGGGAGGTCACAGGTCACAGGTCCAGATTCCCATCCCAGTCCATTCCCAGCTGTTTTTTCGAAAAGAACAGATGAGTTATGATACCAAGATGCCTCTCTCTGGAGATCAGGAGCTGCAGTCACATCAGAACCCTCTCCTCCTGAGGCAGTAGAGTGAGTGTGAAGGATGGGATATGGGGTTGAGAATTGAGAGGAGGAGGGCAGCCTTCTCCCTTTCATTCCCTGTGCTGTTGTCATCAGTGGTGATGGCTTCCATGGGTCCTCAAAAGGAAGTCTCTGCTCCAGCTAGTCCTCTTCCCCTGGGTGTTGCCCCAAACTGCCAGGTTCATTCCAATCTCTGAGCACAGTTGCACACTTTCTCCCACCTGGAAGACCCTAACCCTCCTCTTCTACCTAATTCTGCTATTGTCCAGGCCCAGCCCGAGCCATACCTACTCTATGAAGTTGACCTCTATTACTCTAGGCCAGCACTGCCCAATAGAACATTCTGGAGAGGAATCATATTCATTTGCTCTGTCCAATAGGGTGGCCACTAGCCACGTGTGGTTACAGAGCACCTACTATGGCTGGTATGACTTAGAAATTGAGTTTTTAATTTTATTTAATTTTACTTTACATTTAAATAGCTACATGTGGCTAGTGGCTACCATACTGGATAATACAGCTCTGACTCCCTGTATTGCCTTGATTTTATCCTTCAAAGAACAGAATACAAAGTTGATTGGTTCTCTAAATATTTTATTTGCCTAAGTGTTGCCTTTGGAGCTGAACCATTAGCATAAAGAGGGAGTTAAAGGTAGGAAAAATCTACTTTAATGGCCCTACTATGCTCGTGCTGAGCACAGAGCAGGTTGGTCTCTTGCTAAAATCAATTATCGCCCAGAACAGGCAGAGGTAGAATGCAAGGCCTGGAGTACTTGGAACCACAAGTAACCTGATGCTCCACTACAGAGGGGAGGTGCGGGGTGGTGGTGACTCCAGGGAAGAAGCAAATGCTCCCCTGTTACAGAAGCAGCACCCGGTGTCCCGATGAGGGCAGCTTTAGTCCCAGCCAAGTATTTCAACCCCTCTGAGGCCTCCTGCCTTTCCTGGAATCCTCTTCTTGCACCTCAGAAATGGCTCACGCTTCCAGAAACTGCCCAGGTCTGAGGCCCAGTGCAGAGATGATTGCAATGCAGCCGGACAGCGAGTGCAGGAGTGTCTCTGGGCGCTAACTAGAGACGCTAATCTTAGCATTCCTGTGAAGCGTTCCTCGGAACTCTCCCTTCCCTTCTCCAAGTCCCAGAAACAGCCTGCTTAAGATTTTCTCTCTGAAGTGCTGACCGACCAGCACGGGCCCAGTCCCCATAGCTTGAATTTAGGCACCACCCACTGGCCTAGGGTGTTTTCCATGGGGACAGGCAGCGAAGAAGGGGGTCACAGGGGTACTACCAGCAACAGCTAGAAAGGAGAAGGGCCTGTGAGTCCCTTGAGACAGGAGGATGAAAGACACGCAGGGGCTAAAGCCTATTAAAGATGTTCATCATATATACACTACCAAACGTAAGGTAGATAGCTAGTGGGAAGCATCCACATAGCACAGGGAGATCAGCTCGGTGCTTTGTGACTGCCTGGACGGGTTGGATAGGGAGGGTAGGAGGGAGGGAGACGCAAAAGGGAAGAGATATGGGAACAGATGTATATGTATAACTGATTCACTTTGTTATAAAGCAGAAACTAACACACCATTGTTAAGCACTCATACTCCAATAAAGATGTAAAAAAAAAAAAGAAATTAGGCAAAGGAAAAAAATAAATAAAATAAAGATGTTCATCAGGGCTTCCCTGGTGGTGCAGTGGTTGAGAGTCCACCTGCCAATGCAGGGGACACGGGTTCGTGCCCCGGTCCGGGAAGATCCCACATGCCGCGGAGCGGCTGGGCCCGTGAGCCATGGCCGCTGAGCCTGCGCGTCCGGAGCCTGTGCTCCGCAATGGGAGAGGCCACAACAGTGAGAGGCCCGCGTACCACACACACACACACACACACACACACAAAAGATGTTCATCAGATGCTGTGTCCCAAGTGCTCCCACAGCTCAAATAGGGAGTTTTGAAACAGATGAAAGTTGAGCGGCGAGATGAAGATAAGCATGAAAGGGAGAGGACTGGGGAAGCTCGGACATCGTGGGAAGTAGTCTACACACTAGACAACCTGGGAGGTCCTCGTATGGAGTTAGAGGAGCCTCAGTACTTCCTTTAGGGGAAGGCGGGAGTGGAGAGGAGTGCAGATACCCGCTACCACCCAGGATGCCCAAGCTGCCACTCAAAGATGCCCTGGGGCTGGTCTGGGTGGAGAGGAAGAGCAGGAAGTCAGCTGGGTTCCTGGGGGCTTCACGGAAGGATGGTCACCCTGGGGCACCACCAGTCCTTACCTAGTCTAGGAGAAGGAAGGATTTAGGCTCTACCAGCTGTAGTAGACCCCAGCCTCCACCTCCTATGCCCACACTTGCCCTCCTTGTCCAGAAAGAGGAACATCAAAAGGTTAAATGGCCTGATACAAAAAGCACTAACCCATTTAAGACCCTATCAGGAAAAAGATAGTCTTCTCCCTCTTCTCTGAGTTCTGCCCTAGCTCCCCCTGACCTTCAGAGACAGGCTTACAGGATGAGGAGCCCTGTCACTGCCTTCACCACCTCCCTTCCCCGTCCCTCCTCACTGACTCTCTTCCACCTGCCGCATCCCTCCGCAGACCTCTCAGCTGCCAAGCTGAGCACACACCACTGAGGCCTCATCTAACTTGGCCTCTGAGATGATGCCTCCCTCCTCCGTGAACTGCTCTCCCCCAGGCCTTCTTGATACAGCGTTCTCCTCCAGCCCCCGGGGTCCCCCTTCCTTTTCCCACTTCTGTAGGTGTCAGGATTCCTTCTCACTCACCCTGCACTGCCCCTGGGCACTGGCCCTGCACTGCCCCTAGATGCTCAACCTGAACTTACTTGTCTCCACTGTCATGTCCTTAACCACCTTATCTAAATCTCCAGCCCAAACCTGACTTTCTGAGTAATGAATGGGTCCTTATTCCTAACTCCCTACTCAACAGTATTGCCCAAATAATGCTGCGGGCACTTGAAACTCAATATGTCCAAAATTAACATTATCTTCTCCTTTTTCCTTGAAATTTGATTCTTTTGTTGTAGTTACAAATATTCAATACCATTCTATTCATTAATAAAAAGACAACCCCTAATGAGATGAATTTTTGCATGTATTCCCCTTCCTTCTGTTGACAGTATGTGGATTTACATTCAGCCAAGACCCTTATCCACCCCCACCCCACAACCCAGCCCATCTTATCTTCCCCAGTGTCTGGGGAAGAGAGTGCCAGGCATGGTCCTTGTTTACCAGCATATCCCATCCTCCGGGCCATAAAGTTTGGTTTAGGAATAGGCAGTACATGTCCCAGTTTGAACTAGTGAGATGGGAGGAGATTCTCTGGGGAAAAAAATGCCTCACCCTTATAAATTCCTTGGACAACAGCTTTTCTCCTGGTGGAAGTAAATAAGGAAGAATGTAGCTCTCAGAACATTCTGGCAGTCATCCCGTGTTCCTAAGACAGCCAGCCTTAAGGTGAAGAAGACAGCCTGGAAGTCTGAGAAGAAAGAAGAAACTGGGTCTTTGGTGAAGTTCTGGATCAAACCTCACCTGAAGGCCACCTTACCACTGGGCTTATCAATCAATCTGTATTATATTTTAAGACTGTTGGAAATGGATTTTCTCTCCCTTGCAACCAAAAGCACCCTAAGTGATACAACTAGTAATAAGTCCCCAATAACTATTTGTTGAATTGAACTGATCCCTGAAAAACATTAATTACACATTGGCCTCTAGGCGATGTAATGCCTTGATCCAGTTAAACTACACACGTCTCATTAAGAAAGCACTTCAGTGGCACAAACTGCTTGTTTTAGAGGTTTCCAGAAATAGCAGGCCTTGAGAAGTGTCTCAGTCATACTATGGAGGTAGTTAGCCATGCTGCCTACACATAAGCCTGGTTTTCTCTCTCTGTTTCAGTTTCCTTGTCTCTAAATCCAGGTGATAGAACTTGCACTTCCTTCTACTATTTCTGCATATGAAAAAGTTGGGAAATCAGAGGCATTAAATTTTGGTAAGGTTTTCTTCACATAGCAAGAAGTACAGATGCAATCTATATAAAGGAGGCCTTAGCAATCTTCTCACCTTTGGAAGGACAGTTTATTTCTTGGAAAACTTGTGCGAAGAGCCTTTAGGTTGGCTCCTTAAGTTGAGAAAACCTTTAATGAGGTGTCAAAATCACAAAGAAAACTTCAACTCATTATGCTCAAAAAGAAACTTACCAAGCTACAAGAATATCTGGAAAAAGAGAGGATCAAACTAGATCAGAGGTTTTCAGTCAGACTATTCTAACACCCTGGTAAATTGCAACCCATTTGTAATGTACGTTTTAAGTAATTTCTTAAAAATAATTGTCTAAGTATCATGTTTACTGTAGAGAACATCTGTTGGTTTTGCCCACCCAGCTTCCATTCTCCTAGTTTCTTAGAACAGCCCCTCAATTTTCCTTTAGGGAATACCCCACACCCACTCAGTCTATGTGGTTCAGACAAGACTAAGCCCACCTCCATCACCCATCCCCCCATAGTGGAAAAAGTGGGAGACAATATAGTCCCAGCCAATCAGCACATCCTATTGGCTTGAACCCTGTGGCTGATTCAGGAAGCGGGCAGTGCTTCCAGGCCAACCCAATGAGTCTTAATCCTAGGATTTATGCTAGAATTACAGTATTGAGAAAATAAAGCTCTCTTTACACAAAGGGTGCTAAGCTTTGAGAATACAAACCTAAGGCTGCCAGCAGCCATTTATCACTCATGAAGTGATTCTGCCTGAAAATATCAACACAAACTAAAGTAGAACCTAAAGATGGATAAATAGTCTAAGTCCCGATAAAACCATTTGTGCCTCTGGATCCAGCCATGACAGAAGCATCTGCCCTTGCATATTCTTATATGACACATGTCTGTGCATTTTATCTTTTGCTTATGTCAGTTTGGGTTGGGGTTCTGTTACTTATAAGAATCCCGAGTTTGCATTTTTGGAAAATAAATTGAATGAAAATAAATTGAGTGAAATCAAGGTTACCCTTATAATAACATCTCACTTGCTTGCATTCTGATACACTTTCTTGAGTGAAAGAGAATGAGGCGGAGAAAGAACCAACACAGACAAAGGCATTTGACCTACAGTTTAGGCATCCCTTGAAGCGAGAGAGCAAAAATCTGAACCGATAAAAGAAATGTGTTCTGTTCATGACACCATTCATCTGTCTTCTTCACAAGAGAAAGCTTGAAAACCTCTTTACTGTTTTATTTCTTAAATTCTTTCAAGAGTGTGTAAATGACTTTTATCATCACAGCACATTTCTGTCTGTAAGCATACCTCAGAGATATTTCAAGTTCGGTTCTAGACCACGGCAATAAAGTGAATATCACAGTAAATCGAGTCACCAGTTTTTGGTTTCCCAGTGCATATAAAAGTTACCGTTACACTATGCTGTAGTCCATTAAGTGTGCAATACCTTTATATCTTAAAAAATGCACACACCTTAATTAAAAAATATTTTATTACTAAAAAAATGCTAACCATCATCTGACAACGCAGGGTTGCCACAAATCTTCAATTTGAAAACAACACAGCATCTGCGAAGTGCAATAAAGTGAAGCACAATAAAATGAGGTATGGCTGCATAGCTTTTGGGATTTCCCAAAGCACTTCCCCGCTTTGGGATACACAGGCACATTTGTACGTATCCAACACTAAGCACCCAATAGCAATTCTGATACCACTTGACAGATGGAGAAACTAAACCTGAGAAGCGACTTGCCGAGACCCAGAGAAGGAGAAACTCAGGTTTGCTCATCCCAAGCAGCTCCCTTTCCTCCTCCTGTGAGGGCAAAATGAGATCATAAGTAGGAAAGCACTTGGAAAGAAGGAAACTCTATCGATGCCAGATGTATCATTATAAAGCCAAACCTAAGTACAGAATGACCTTGTTATCACCCCTGCAGTGGGAATGCTTACAGATCAGGCCTGCTTAATCTCCTGGTACCCTGGGGAGAGCATCTGGGGCCTTCTCCAGCAGGGTTAAGTCTTGCATGTTCCTGACATCACTTTCTCCAGAGGGAACCCATCAGGAAGAAAAGAGTGACATCCCCTTCATTCCTTAAAAACATCACCCCCAAATTATGCCCAAGTCAGGCCAATCCAAATGTCAGAGGATAATAACATCGATGTCAGGATTCAAAATTTATAGACACTGTGGACATGTGTGATGTTTTGTTTGGGGAAATGTATTCTTCATGTGCATGATATATGGCACCAGATAAAACATGCTGACAAGATTACACACTTGGGGAAGTGGGGGGATACACAAGCATATTATTTTGAAAGTACACTGTTATGACATTTAAAAATTCCAGAGTGAAGCCTGAGCAGATGCAGAGGTTACTGCGATGCGGGAACATGCAGCTGTGCGGGACCGTGAAGAACCATTCATTTTGCATCACAGTGTGCATTTTTCATTTTCTTCTCTCTCAAATCATAGAGCTCAGTGTATTTTAAGCAAATTTGATTGGGGGTATATTTAAAAGTGCATATTGTGAAGGTAATCATACAGACATTTTTTTGAAATTTTGAAAAGACTCTAAAATTAAAAGTCTGTTCAAAATTGCAAAATTTTTCACCCGAGAGCCCAGTGAATTGGAAATTCTGCTTATTCTCTTGCCAGCTGGCCAACATGATGGCTGCTATCCTTTGCCAGGAAGAGTCTTGCTTCATGAAATTTGTTTGTTTTTTACTTACATGAGGTCTTACAGAGTGCAACCCTCATATAACATGTAACTTCCTTATACTCAGATGCACTAAAGGCTTTTAGAGGGCTCATTAAGTACAGGCTTTCACACATCTGCTATTTTAAACTTCACAACAGCCTAAGAGGTAAATAATACCACCCTCACCTTACAGAGGAGAAAATGGAGGCTTAGAGGATTCCAGTAACTTGTCCAAGGTTACATAGATAGGAGCATGCAGAGCCAGAACTCACAGTCAGGGCGTCTAACTGCTCATACCACAGACACCGCAACCCAAAAGCAATGGAGGACATTCATATGTGCATCCATTGACCTCTAGCTTGACCCAGGTGCTGGGCTAAGTGTTAGGTCAATGGGGACAGGATGATGCTAGGACCAAGATTTCCAAGGGGCAGGCAGAGGCACAAGATACAGGGTCCAAAGTTCCAGGCTGATTCCAGCAGTTTTCAGTATCTAGAGATTCCCCTGCCAGTAAGAGCTGAGGGGTTGTGGGGTGAGGGTTGTTCCTCCTACCAACGGACTCTCTCACTTTCTCTTATTGAGTTCAAAGCTCTGAAAGAGAACATCTGATTGGTTTACTTAATCACTATTAATCCTCTTGTGCAAAACTTTTGTACCAGGCTACCTTATAGGCTGCTTTGGGGGAGCCTGTAGACTAGCTGCCCTTATGACAAGTGTTCATCTGTGATCTAATCAGCTATGACTTTGGGGTAGGAGATGTTAAGGATGTTGTCCAGTTCCAAGGATAACTTGGTTTACAAGATCTAGACACCAGACAGCACCCCAGTACAGAGAGTACAGCAAAAAGTTTAAGCAAAAGCCCAGTTGTTTCAATTAGGCAAAGGTAGCAATAGGCTGCAGTTCAGGGAACAAGTGAATCTCTGAGACATACCTAGTGCCATTGGGATATCGGACCCTGATGAGCACAACTAACTTGAAACCCTACTTCTACAGCTAGAAACTCTGACTTACCATCTGCCAAGATAACAGTGGGCTCAGGGACCAAAGAAAAGTGGACAAGAGAGGGCTGGGCTTCAAGACTCTGACTGCTGTCTTTTGTCCAACTTTCCCTTTCTGGGGATGCTGGCAAGTCTAACCAGCCTGGACTCCTTTACCTCTTAGGCTGTTGTGAAGTTTAAAATAGCAGATGTGTGAAAGCCTGTACTTAATTGGAGTTGGGCATGGAGCTAAGAGGAAGACAGTCTGAGACATGGGTGACTGGGAAGCAAGAACCAGATACAAAATAAAGGGTCAGCTAAGCAGATCAGGTGAGATGGCAGGAGCAGTGGGGGAGACAAGGTCCAGAGACACGCTCTGAGATAAATGTCCCAGGGCACCTGCATCAAACCTGTGGGTTGGCAAGTAAGATTGAAGATCACCATCTGGTTTGGATTTTGGATTGGCGTTTTGAATTTTTTGCACCATAATCCACACTTTATATACTGATCCAGGATACAAATAACTAAAACATAATTTCACAAAACAATGTTTACTATTATTAGAGGTGACTTCTCTGCTTCTAATCTTTTTAATTTCATTTTTATGTTTTTAAAAGTATGACTCACTAAATTGATTTCACAGCTCATTAATGGATCATAGCTCACAGTTTAAAAACATTGGCTTGACTATATTTATATGCCTTTTGGCTATTCATTTTTTTTGTCACTGGCCCTTGGCAATGCCAATGCCAAATTCTTTCAGTAGATGCCATGTTTTGAGACATCTATCCTTCCCATCTAATACCTTCTCTTCCATATAACCCGAGTGCCCCCACATAGGCTCCCCAAAAGGATTGAAACTCTGGATCCATGTGTCTATAACATGATGTTTCTAACTTGGGCATATCTGATTGGACAGGAATGAACTGACACACAATGGATGACCATTTTGAAATTAGACCATTGAGATGACAGTTGGATGGTGGATGGTCCTTGAGATAGGTCTGTAACATATGGTTCTACAGGTTGTGGACTACACAACTCTAGGGATTACCAAGCACATAGATAATAGTGTAAAAGGTGCCCCCTAGAGTCACTTGGTGAACAACCTGTACTACTGTACATGACAACCCTTCTGGAGCTCAAAGTTAATTGCGTTCCAGGGCTAAAAGGGCCATATTCCATCATGTCCATGTAAAATAAAGTGAAAAACATATTTATGCTATTACCAGAATTCATTTTAGGGAAAAAAATTATCTCTGTATGGGAAAGTACCTTGATAAGCTACTTAGGGAATCCTTCAATGACAAACATAAGTTAGTGCCGAGACATCAGAGGAGGAAGAAAACCACACTGCTTGAGACAAAGGGAAATATTTCTTGCTTTTTTCCCTAAAATGGAGACAGTTGAGAAATGCTGTCTTAGGAGGAAGTTGGTAGGCCACAGCCTGGAATGCCAACCTATAAACAGCAGTGAAGCCACACTATAAAAATGCCACTGGGGGCTTCCCTGGTGGCGCAGTGGTTGAGAGTCCGCCTGCCGATGCAGGGGACGTGGGTTTGTGCCCTGGTCCAGGAAGATCCCACATGCCACAGAGCGGCTGGGCCTGTGAGCCATGGCCGCTGAGCCTGCGCACCCGGAGCCTGTGCTCCGCGCAACAGGAGAGGTCACAACAGTGAGAGACCCGCGTACCGCAAAAAAAAAAAAAAAAAAAAAAAAAAATGCCACTGGAAATGTGAAGGAAATGGGAAATTTGAGGTTCCCAAAACTTCTCTCAGATACAAAAGTGTAAGTTTGTAACAGATACTCTGATAAGCCACATAGGTTGGGATGAGCCACCAGGAACATGATTGTATAAAAACAGAGAATTGGTTTTAAAACAACTTTTTAGGATAGTGGGTCAAGCTAAACACAATACTTTTATTTTACTCAGTGAGCCATGCATGTTTGGGGCCAGAGTGGAATTGCTCAGGAAGACAAAGCAGAGGCTGAGTGTGATGCTCCTCTTTTGTTCTCCCCCCATGCACCCCATGCAAGGCATTGCCTCCCCTCCAAAGATGGATTTGAAAAGTCACCCAGTTATCAGTCTTCCCAGGGTGACAAATCGTTAAACTGTCCACTGTACCCAAGAGCTTTTGTCTGGTTCTTGGTATAAGTAAAGGGGAAAGAGAAAGAGGAAGGGAGAAGAGTAAAAACTAAGGAGATAAGGTAAAGTGAAGGGCTAGTGAAACTCACCAGGGGTGGGGTGGTTTAAGAATGGTGACACCGGGCTTCCCTGGTGGCGCAGAGGTTGAGAGTCCGCCTGCCGATGCAGGGGACACGGGTTCGTGCCCCGGTCTGGGAGGATCCCACATGCCGCGGAGCGGCTGGGCCCGTGAGCCATGGCCGCTGGGCCTGTGCGTCCGGAGCCTGTGCTCCACAACGGGAGAGGCCACAACAGTGAGAGGCCCGCATACCACAAAAAAAAAAAAAAAAAAAAAGAATGGTGACACCTACTGTTTCATTGAAGTTTTACAGTTTGTGGTTGTAAGCTCTTCCTCCATTTCTTCCTCACCAATTTCTCTGTACAGCCTCTTATGCTCATAAGGAATTTGTGTGAATGAGAGGTGTGTGTGATGTGTATGTGTGTGTATAAGTCAGAAATGGGTTGAGTTTCTTGTCTGGTCACTATGGAACAGAAGAGAGAACTGAGGAACTCAAGAGGGAAAGGAATCCATAAGAACAGAAGCTCCACTGGGAATTCAGAGATATCTTAGAAAAGTCTTTGGATAACCACAGGACAAGGAATTTAGAGTTCATTCCAGTTTCACCTAGAACTCAAGGAGAAGGGAAGCTCCAGCTAACATCTGAGTTACATACAGAGGAGCAACGAAAGCCAGTCTTCAGAGAGAGAAAGGGTTAAGCAGACACAGAGACTATTTTGTTTCTTGTATTAATTAAGTAGGCTAAGCTGGGGTGACAAAATTTTATAAATGCTCACAAACAGTAGGAGTTTATTTTTCGCTTACTCAACAATCTGAAGACAGCTCTTTTCCATGTGCTGATTCAGAAACCCAGGCTCCTTCTAGTTTGTGGCTGCACTATTCTCCAGGGTCTAAGATCTCATCATTATCTATATCCAGCCAACAGAAAAGGAATGAAGCAAGGATGTGGCATATGACCTTCTTGGCCTGGAAATGGCTTACGTCACTTTCACTCACATTCTTTTGGCTAGAACTCACTCATGTAGCTGTGTCCTACTGCATATGTAACCCAGGAAGTGTGGTCTAGCTATGCATTCAAGAAGAAGAAATAGATTTTTAGTAAATAGCTTCAATCTATCACAGTCCACCCTTCCAGACACTAACTGACCATCTGCATCCTTCTTCCCACATAAAGAGCCTGCACTCATGTCCTTCTCAAGGAAGACAACCTAAAGCTCCATTTAGTCACTACATGCACCTCAGAGTCTGGGATTCTTGATGATGCAGTATTTTCTCTATCAGGTCTGTATGTGGTTCCTCACAGCCCAGTGATTTATTAACTAAAAGACCAGTTATCTGGCCTCTAACACACATCCACTCTAACATGATGGAATAGGACTTGATAACTGCAATAAGACTCCAGTTCAGAAAAAGGAAAAATGGGAAAAACAGAGTCTTTGGTTAATAGCATGATGGAGCCCTGCTAGGTGGACAGTACGAAGACACTCTGCCTGGTAACAAAGGGTAAGTTCCCTGTTTAGTCCTTTAATCGGCCCTTTGGGAGGATTTCACTGTCTACTTTTCTCTAGGCCCCTTTACTCCACCCTCCTGATATCCTTCCTTGCCCACTATTCTTTCTGGCCACTTCTGACATGCCCTCCTTGAAGACTCCACAGCCTTCATAGTCTACTTTCTACTCATGCAAATTTAGGACCAAAGGGTAAGGCTTGACCAATTTAAGATTATTTCACCCAGGTTTGTGACTCCAGTAGTAATACAATCCCCTCAAAAAATTTGGTAAGCTTCTCATTTATTTGCTTCTAGTAAATTCCAAATGCCAATAACCACACCCAAAATTCTTTCCTGGATGTAGTTCTGAGTCTCTGTAGCTTTCTCACAACTTAATGACAGCTACCTTGAGGCCATCTGAACAATAGACCCAAGTGGAAAGGCTACACCCTTAATCTGATCTTTGCTGCAGGGGTTGAACTGCTATATTTAACTGAGAATTCTTAATAGGCTTTTGTCCTTTCCAAGTCTGGGGTTTTAATTTTTTTCTTCTGGTCTTATTTCTTACTGTTTGAGACCCAGAATCAGGTTTTTCAAATTCAGAGGCTTTCTTCACTCCCTTTTATTTCTGCTTATAAACTGGCCAATTATTGCCAGGGCTCATATTTTTCTAGTAGTAACTTGTTACAAGTAGCAAGGAACTCAACTCTAACACACACTAACATTCTGTCTCTTTTTAATGGCTTCCCCTAGAGCTACAGGTTCATCTTGGTCTGCATTCCAAATGACTGCTGGCAACAGCTGAACAAATATTCTGCCACTGCATGACCTGGGTCACCATTTTTGAAGCCCACTCTATTTTCTTGTCTCTCGTTGCACAACTGCTAAATGAGTGCCACATAATGTAGGTGTTTCTTACTTAGCAGTCCTTTCTAACACCAATTTCTGTATTACTTAAGGTAGGTAAACTGCTGTTAAAAATAGACATGAAGTGTACAATGATTTGAGCAACATGGAAATTTATTTCCCACTCGCCTCGTAGTCTAAGGCAGTTGTTCCTGGTCAATTGAGTGACTCCCCTCCACACGGTGATTCAGGAATCAGATTCCTTTATCCTGTGGCTCTGCCACTCCTAGAACTTCCTCATCATCTGTGTCCAGTCTCAGAGTGAGAGAGGCTGGGACCTGGGACCCTCTACCGGAGTGCTTTGCACCTGAACAAACCTCTCCCTGAGCAATAGGATACAAAGAAACTATAAGAGACTAAAAATAACTGCATGCATGCGCAGTTGAGGCAATTATGAGCAATGAGATACAAAAAAGGCCACAAACAAACTGCCATTTCTGAGGTGCCGGGAGAAAAAGCAGGGTGCTTCGCGTGATCCCTGCACACAGCACCACCAAGAGGGTGGACAGACCACCTGAGCTACACCTCCTGCCTAACCCATGGATTCACCCTTGTTGTTATCCCATTTAAGGACCCAAGCACCTCCTCTCGGGAAGCAGGCAAGGGTACCTGTTTCTTGCTTTCGCTCCCTTGTGCTGTAGCATGAGCCCCATTAAAGCCTTGCCTGAAATTCTCATTTGGTCTCATCAATTTCTGTTGATTAAAGAGTCCAAGGACTAGGATCAGTAACAAGAGGGTAAAGAGAGTGCGAAGGGGCATTGCTGCTTATTAAAAGATTTGACCCAGAAGTGGTCCACATAACTTCCACTTGTGTTGTGCTGGCTAGAACTCAGTCATGTGGCCACACCCAATTATAAGGGAAGCTGGGAGATTAGCCCCTGGCTGGGCAGCTATTTTTCCAATAGCAACTCTCTAGCTCCAGGGATCTGCAAACTATATAGCCCACAGACCAAATCCAGACCACTGCATGTTTTTTAAATAAAGTTTTATTGGAACACAGCCATACTCATTCACTTACGTATTATCTATGGCTGCTTTTGCACTTTAAAAGAAGAGCTGGAAGCTGCAACAGAAACTGTGTGGCCCACGATGCCTAAAATATTCCCCATCTGTCACCTTTACAGAAACGTTTCGCTGACCCCTGATTTATACTATGGAGGCTAGAACTATTGCAGCCACCTTCCGACCACAAGGGGGAGTCTGGAACTGCTGGGGCCCACCACATGACTGCTGAAAATGAAGCCAGTCAAACAGACGGCAGAGCCTAGAGATGGAGAGAAACCAAGTCCTGATGACCTCATTCGAGCCATGAAGCCAGCCATCCCAGAAGCCAGCTTAGCCTTGGGCTTTTTAGTTACTTGATCTAATACATTTCTTGTTTCATTTAAACCAGTTTGAATTGGGTCTCTATCTCAACAGAAAGGGCCCTATGGCAGACCATGGGGGAGAGAGTGATGCTTACCTTATAACTAAGAGCAGTGACGAAACTTCAGTCTGACTGAGCACACCAATGGGTCAGACCTGAACTGTGGACAAATGCTACTGAGGTGTAACCAACATGTGACAGCTCCCCAATTTAAACACTGCAAGCTGTTGAGACACTGGTCGCTGGGAGCTTCCTTTGAATATTTCATGTCTCTCTCTGAGTCGATCAAATTTCTCAAAGCAGGTGAAGTGAAAGGCAAGGGTTCAGCGAGGCAGCTGCTTAATGATCCCTCAGCCCTAGGAGACCTTGCGTAAAACCTGGCCAAGAAACAAAGCAGAGATTTTTTTCCGTCTGGTTTGTCCTGGAAAGGCCCTGTGTCATCTACACAATGAAACATAATAAGCGGCCTCTCTTCCAGGCCGAGCCCTTGGAGTTCTCTGCAGGTGCACTGGCAGAGCATGGAGGGGTTGGCAAAGGGCAGGTGGCTTTGTTCCCCCTGCCGCCTCCTCCTCAGAAGTTCCTCATTACAGAGTGAGACGGCGGTGTTATATAACGCAAACTCGGCCTGATTCCACTGCAGTACAAGGGAGAACAAAATGTATAATGTCTTCTAGAAACAGCAGACTGAGAGGCCATATATAGGCCCTTTTAGATTCCGACAGGCAATGCATTGAAGTCAGAATATGCCCTAGTGTATGTATAGCCAATTCACTTTGTTATACAACAGAAACTAACACACCATTGTAAAGCAATTATACTCCAATAAAGATGTTAAAAAAAAAAAAAAGAATATTCCCTAGACTTCCTGTGAGCTGCCCCTTATGAAGGCAAACACTTGTTGTATGATAAGGGTCTTCTAGAGTAGAGTCAACAATAGCAATGCCTGTGTTTCTAATAATTCTTGGCATTGGCCAAGCAACCGCCCTTTGTGGATCTCCAGGAGCTATGCAAACATTTGCTGTCAAATAACTTTACACACAGGCATACAACTGTACTTAAAAATCTCCCTTGCAAATAAGCGAAAACTAATTATACATACTCCCTTTTAATTAATAAATATGTCCTTCTATAACCACATATATCCTGCGACATGAACAAGAAATACAATACCCAGGAGATGGAAATGAGTCCAGCTGCTTTTTAACCCTTTGTAAAAGTATGGGGGGCTTCCCTGGTGGCACAGTGGTTGAGAGTCTGCTTTCCGATGCAGGGGACACGGATTCGTGCCCCGGTCCGGGAGGATCCCACATGCCGCGAAGCGACTGGGCCTGTGATCCATGGCTGCTGAGCCTGCGCGTCCGGAGCCTGTGCCCTGCAACGGGAGAGGCCACAACAGTGAGAGGCCCGCCTACAGCAAAAAAAAAAAAAAAAAAAAAAGTGTGGGGACATTGTGTAAAGAATGTGGTTTCTGAGCAGAAGTATGTAGGGCAAGAACGCCATACGCCGCTGAAGCACAAAAAGGCAGGAGCCCTGGAGGCTGTGAGCATGTGGACAGTTGTGCATGTACCTAGCTGAGTTCAGTCATACCTGTTCAGGTCTCTTGGGGTCACTCAGTAAGGTCTCAGAGTTGGAGGCAGATCAGAGGAAGTTTTATTCAAGGAAATAAACAGTAGCTGGGCCAAAAAGCAAGTTTAAATCTTGGTCATCTAGGAGGAAAACACAAGGTTGGAACTAGAAATGTAGAGGTGAGAAGTGAAGTAAGTTCATGTGTAGAAAAATAAGCCAGATACTGAGAAGGTCACATAGGGAGGTCAAGTGCAAGGTGAGTCAGGGCAAATGGTCCAGTAGGAAATATATATATCTAGAGAAAGAGGAGAAAGATTTATTTTCAGAAATTGACTCATGCATTTGTAGAGGCTGGCAACTCTGAAATCCATAGGGAAGCCAGCTAGCTGGAAATCCAAGTAAGAGCTGGTGTTGCAGGCTTGAATACTAAATATGTGGGGCAGGCCAATAGGATTTCAATTCAGCCAAGATTTCTATATTATAGTCTCGAGGCAGAATTCCTTCTTACATCACAAGAAATCTCAGTCTTTGCTCTTAAGATCTTCACCTGATTAGATGAGTCCCACCTGCATTATAAAGAGTAATCTGCTTTACTTAAAATCAACTGACTGTAAATGTTAACCACGAGTGCAAAAGTACCTTCACAGCAACATCTAGACTAGTGTTGACCAAACACCTGGACACAAAATTAACTGTCATGTGTTGTTTAAAGGTACCCAGCAGAAACAAGTTCCTTACATCATAAAGATTCGGGGCTAGGAGAGACTCTATGGATGAGGAATCTAAGAAGCAGAGAATGGTGAAGAGTGACCCTGGGGCCAAAAAGAGAGTCTAGGATTTATGTCTCCTAAGGCCCAGTCAATGCTTTTTCTCAAACTCTGGAGCTAGGCATCCTAAGCCCTAGTGCCAACTCCCACACCGTTTCTTTTTTTGATCAAACTTGGTTGGGCATAAAAACACACATGTGCCTTTAAATTAGTGCCAGCTAGATCACATTCTATTCATCCAAATATCTATTTCTTCAATAACTTGAGGAGGAAGTTAGGGATAGCAGAAGGCTAAGGACAACAACAAAATGCAAGAGTTTCCAAGAGTCTGGAAAACATATGTGGACTTGGAGCCTTGCCCTTACGGGTTTTAATTTTGAGTCAAATGTGTCTAAGCAGTATTTACTTTGGGAATTCTCATTTGCACTTATGTTCATCTATTTGCAAAAATGAGTTGCCTCAACATGGGCCTGCTTATCAAGATAGGGTTGTTCACTTTTCCATTTATTAAGGCTATAGTGGAAAAATCAGCTTATTTCTGATTTTTGTCAATGAAATAACAGTGCTTGCTGTGTGGAACCATCTGGCCCATGCAGAGCATGGATTGTTTGCATCAAACCCTGCCTGGCATCCCCCTGAGTTCAGAACCCTCCTGTGACTGGGGTGCCTCCAGGAAGTGCTTAGAGCAACAAAAATTTGGCAAAAATAATCCACAAGAGCATCATGAATACAAAAACTCTCCCCACAACAGAACAATTACCAGACAAGCCAAGTACTTTTCTGTGGGAACCAGGGTGTACTTGAAGAAATCACCCAGAGACTAAGGCAGAGAGGAACGATCTGTTACTGTTCTTCTAATATGGTCTGCTTTCATTTCTCTAAAATCACAATTTGCAGTGTGTGGGTGTTACCATGCTGTTTTTTCCCCCTAGCAGAAATGACAACCTCCACCCTGCATTTGAGCAAGTATCTGTCAATTAGAGTGGTGTATATTGAATATAATAATAGCAGCTTCAGTGCTTATTATGTGTCAAGGAATGGTCTGAGCATTTTAAGTGAACCAACTCACTGAATCCTCACAACCCTATGAGGTAGGTACCATTATTATCTTTATCTTTTAAGTGGGAAGGTGAAACAGAGAGAGGTTAAATTAGAAAGATTAAATTTCCTAAACAAGTGCCATTGTTCATCAATTCTAAGACAAATTTTTGTCATATTTTAACATCACTGAAATTAGGATATTTCCTGCAATTGATGGCATATTAGCATTGTGTCATAATTTGGTTGGCAGCTCTTTTTCTTAGTGAGGCTTAAAATAATGATTGTTTTACAGTCAATGGCATCTTAAATGTGATGAGATACAGAAGGTGAGAGAGCCAGGGTAGAGTCCAAACAGTTTGGTTCTGGCATCAGTGTTCTCAGGCCATACAGTGAGAAGTTCCTGCTGCCTCAGGGAGAGGGTAGGGGAAAAATACACTTTGATTTCAACCAGAAGTTCAGAAAGTGCTGTGAATAGGATTTCCAGGAAGACCACACCACTTACCTAGTTCTTAAACTGGCCATTAAAAAGCAAAACTTTACTTACTTGGTTTTGAAATGGGGGAAAAAAAAAAACCAAGACCATCTAAGCCAGTTTCTCAGTCCTTTTTATTTTTTTAATCCTCAACGCTTTTTGACAAATCTCATACCAGTTCCCTCCCTCTGACACCTCCCAGGAATTCTGATATGCTGACCCTGCCATCACCCCACTCAGAGTGAGAGTCTTCGGCCTGAAGATTACCCCAAAATGTTCTTGTTCTGTGTACAGTTATGCATGGGATTGGATCCTTTTCTCTTTCCCTATCTTCTCAAGCATAGTAATATTCACACAGCACTAAACTCAAATTTTTTTAAAAGAGTGAGGCTGAGTCACAGGGTGTGAGGAAGAGTTAAGTTTATGTGCGTGCACGCGTGCGTGCGTGCGTGTGTGTGTGTGTGTATGCTGTGTGTGTTTACATGCTGTGTGTGTGGTTTGAATTTTTTGTTTGCTTTTTGTTTTGTTTTGTTTTATATTTTGGGTTGTTGGGCAAAAAATCCCTATTTTAGAAAAAGAAGAAAATCTGTAATGTAAACCAATTTATTGTTCCCAGTTTTTCTATCAACAACACATTGATTTTGTTGCCCAGGAAATTAGAGGAAGTTTCTGGAGAATTAATTACCTCATTCCAAACCAAGGGGTCACGAAACACTCTCTTTTCAACTCTGCTTTCATAGGAAACAAAGGCCATTCCTTGTAGCTCACCTGAGTCTCTCTTGAGTCTGAAACCTGAGCCTCTACTCATAACTGGGATTTCGCACTTCCTGCTGCAAACCATATGTTAGGTTATAACGGGAAAACCCTCTAGTTACAGTTCGGGGGAGGTGGAGTGGGGGAAAGAAAGGATGAGGTCACAAATCCCTGCAGGAGGCAATCACAGCTCTAACCCAAAGTTGCTAGAAAAACATGTTCCAATAAATTAGATAGATTGTTTTCATAGCCCTTCAACTTCAACATTCGGCTCTTCATGGTTGGAAGTGTCTTCCCCTATACTCCTTGTCATAATTGGGCTCTTTCTAGACATCTGCAAAAGCAGCTAGCCTGCCCTTGGCCTGTAATCAGCCTGGATTTTGTTCCCTTCACCTGGAAAGTTACTTTAATTAGATGCGTTTTTATTCCTCTTCTTCCTTTGTTGGAGGCACCATATACAGAGGATCTGGGGGCAGGTGGGGTCTTCGGAGTCACTAAACCAGACGGAGGCCTCTTAGGGGGCTTCCGTGGTGCCGAGGACCCCTCGGGACTCTAGAAAAAGATGCCTGAGGGATCCAGATGAAAGCACCATGGAAGAATTTGCCCTCCCAAAGGCACAAGGATGAGAGTGAAGACTCACAGGCGTGCCCCACTGTCAAAAAGGAAGTCTTGAGTACCCAGGAGTAATCCAGTTACCAGTCTGAGCCAAAGACGACATTCACCAGGAGTGAGAACATAGTCATTGTCACATACGTGGAGGACGACAGACGACAGGAGTGTTTCCTTAAAAATGACTGGCAGAGAACTGACTCACATGCAGATGGTGGAGGAGAAAGGGAACAGGATTGGAAATCTGGCAGACTTAAATCTGCAACCTGGCTCTGCCACTTGCTAGCTGAGTGATGTGCAGCAAAATATCTGAGCTCTCTGAACCTGTTTGTTCTTCTATAAAGTGAGGATTACAATAGAAAATAGGATTCTTATGAGAATTAAATTATGCCTTGTATTCCACAGGCACTGAATAAATGCTCTGCCCTATGAAATGCATCATGGGATCTTTAAGCAGAAGGTCCTCACTCTCCACAGGAGAGGGTTAAGGCAGCACCTTTGCCTATGAGGGAGCATCTTTCCAAGATGGCAGTTATGCTCTCCCCTACCCCCTCACCCCCAGCAAAGGTCACACTGCTCCTACTCTTCAGTGCATCTGAACTCCTTTACTCTGGGGCCTAGTGAGCCTCAGAGGTTAGAGCTGTGCTTATTCCACTTCTTCTAACAAGAGACCAGGAATGTGGACACCTCTGGCCTTGCAGGAACCGTGCTGTTTGAACACATCTGGATCAATGTCATGGACAACTTACCATCTTGTGCACTTTCAAAAACAACGTAAAGGGACATCTCCCTTTCTTTCAGCTCTGTTCTGTGAACTTATTTCCATAATAAGCACATTTTAGAAGGCACTTGGTCTATTGCTGCTTAATCCTTTCTTTGGCCTATAAGCCTTTAAAATGCCCATTCTGCCTGCTTTGGGAGCCCCACCTCCTCTGTGAGGCCCTCTCTGGTTGCCCAACAGCCAATCTGCCCGCCCTTCTCAGGACTCCTGCAACACTTCTAATAAGCATCATGTGGTTGAGCAGGGAACGCTCCTCCTCCCCTCCCCCCTCCTCCTCCTCCCCCCTCCTCCTCCTCCCCCTCCCTCCTCCTCTCCTCCCCCTCCTCTCCCTCCCCCCTCCTCCTCCTCCCCCTCCTCCATAGTGCCGTGGTCACCTCTTTGACTGATGTTAAGTCCCTCGACTAAGGCTGCCAGATAAAATACAGGATGCCACTTAAATTTGAATTTCCAAGAAGCAACAAATACCTTCCCAGTATAAGTGTGCCCCATGTATTGCATCCCATATTTTTATCTGCTACATCTGGCAACAATAAGGCCAGACTATGATGCTTCTGCATCTACCACTGCACCCAGCATGGAAGTGAGACTATTCTGCGCCAGGCAAAAATAATTGCTGGTAACAGCAACAATCATAATAGCTAACATTTATAGAGCATCAACCACCTGTATTTGCCAGATACTGCACTAATTAATTTTACATAGCCTATGTTAAGGAGAGGGCACGTATACATACACACGTTGTTGATACACAGGGTAGGATATGATTTTTTTTTAAGGCAATACAGCTTAAAGATGGAGGGGAGGTCCTCTAAGCCAGGTGACCCAGCTCTGTCACTTACTGTCCCTGTGCCCTTGGCTGTTTACCTACTCTTTCCTTATTCCCCTCATCTATAAAGTGATGTGTTTTTCTCCTGGAGCTGTTTAATGGAGATAATACACTAAAGATAAGTGAGATAATACATTAAGGATGAAGAACAGTGCCCAGCACATAGTAAGTTCTCAGAAACTGTCAAAGACATCCTGGTGATGGAGATGGTGTCTCTCTTGCTGAAGTGAGGAGGGAAGCTCTTTGGCCTGAGTAATCAACAGAACCCTCAAGGATAGGTAAGTTTGACAAGTCAGGGGTGATTCCCAAGACAGCAGGAAAGTGGGAAGCAATTCTAGGAAATGTCGAATAGACTTGTTAGCCAGAAATCAGCAAAGCTGCTGCGTCAGTTTGCATGGGATTGATTAAAAATTTTCTTTACCGTCTAAAGTGCTCTATTAAACCTGAAGTCCTCATAGCTAAAAAATTTGCTATCTTGACTAGAGCAGTTTATAGATCTAAAGATGCAAGTTGAATATTCAGTTATATGGTGGACTTTTTTTTTAAAGAGGAACCACCAGGTACAGTTCTACACTTGATTCCTAAGCTTATCGCAATGAGATAATATTCATCAAGGCACTGAGATATTTAATGACTATAAATCTATCAACTGATAGTCTTTTGGTAATGAACCTTGGGAATCCTCTCCAAAATATCTTTTTGTCCCCTTCTTTTCTACAGGAAAACTAGGGCACCAAAGCATGGGCCCAGCACTCGGGACCTTTGCAAGATCTGGGCTTCCGCTGAGGTTTCTACTCAGAGCTGGGGCTGTGGGAACGAAACCAGAGAGGGTGCCAGATGGCAGAGTGTGGGAAGTCTTGGGCTGGAAAGGGATGGCCAAGATAAACAAGCGACTGGAGGTCTGAAAAATGAATGGATAAACATCCAGACCAAAGTCAACAGTGCTGGAGAATCCAACCCGGTCTCCGGAGCCGGCGAGGTTTGGACACATGAATTCAGCCTCAAGTCCTTGAAAGAACTTTTGTGCATCTGATTCTTAAGCAGCCTTGCCTTGGGGCGTTGGGGGTGAGGGCAATCACACAGTAGCAGCGCAGGAACTGCTAGATTTTCATCAGCTTGACTTTCTGTAAGATTTCTGCTTAAAAGTCAATAGATGACTGGATACTGGTTGATATTAAAGAGAGAACGTTAATTTTTATAGTATGATAATAGCATTGTGTTTATGTTTTTAAAAGAATCTTTATCTTTCAGAACTACATACTGAACATTTACAGATGAATGATATGATGTGGATTTGCTTCAAAATAAGCTAGGGGTGGAGGCTGGGCATTGGCCATAAACTTAGAGAGCGTTATATGAGTCTCTGTACCTTTATATATGATCCTTGAAATTTTCCATACTACAAAGGTTTAAATTAAAGTTATCACAGACATATTTATTTTGTATCATAGAAAAAGATACAAACAAGGATCTAATAGAATATGTCTGGGTTTTTTTAAAATTTATTCATCATAAGGGACATTGGTTTCAGGTATACATAGAACAAAATGAAATGGCACACTGGCAAAATTAAGCCATTTGGAGCTATGGATTAAACCTCTTGTATATCAGAATATTTCATGACAGAATGCCTATGCTTTCCTGTAAATTCACTGATAAAGTGTTTATAGCACTGTTTGTATTCTCACTTTCCAGGATAATTGGATTGTGTAGACTTAATTTTGGGGAACAGTAAATTCAGGCAGTAGGATTTATGGTGTGGACCTAAGAGATGCTTCAGGCTAGCAGTTATTCCTTGGTTGGCTGGTGTCCTGTTTACCATTCAGTGGGGTCTTGACACAGACTGGGGCAAAAAGAGGAAACAACTGCTTGAAAGTAAGAAGTCTAACACACTGACCAAAAAGTCCCTGCTGGAATTCTTCTCTGACTCAACTCATATCCTCCCAGGCTTCTGGTACGATGGGGTTTTTTTTTTGTTTATTTGGTTTTCTTTTCAATCTCTGATAAATTTGAATTATAGTCACTCTATGATGTGTGTTATGGGAAAAAACAAAAAGCCAAACTCTTTAGAATCCTTGTTTAAACTGGAATAACGGATTCAACTTTGAAAGTAATACATGTTCATTTCCTGACCAGCAAAAGACCCCAAATCCTGTGTGACCAGAGTTAGTATTCATGCAACTACAATGCCTTGAGTTTGTTTGCTGTTGTTGGGGGCTGGGTAGAAATGCCCTGCTGTTTCTCTAAAGTACGGTTGGCACAGTCATTGACTATATAATCTTACTTAGGTTGCAAATGTTGTTAGAAAACCAGCACATGTCATATCACATTGTTTTTAATGCAGTAAAGAGTCAGATGATCCTGCACAGCTTGCGCTGTGCGGGAAGGCCATGTGCAGGCCTGCCTGCTCTGCTCACCGAGTCCGAATCAATTATGCTCTAATCAGGACTGTTTCCGGAACTGGTCGGATGGAGGTTCAGAATGAAAAGGAAAAATTGCTATTTCTCTCCAGATCCTGTTTGCATCAGTGGACTCCATCTGAGACACATCCTGTTTGACCTCTGGCATAGAGGGGGAGGGGAACTGTTCTGTTTGACTTTTGACTGTCACTGATCCCAGGGCCTCCACTTTCTGTTATTGTTTTCTTTTTTCTTTTTCTTTTTCTTCTTTTTTTTTTTTTTTTAGGAAAAGCTTGAATTAGTATTAAAACTCAGTCATCATCCTCAGTCCATGAGGATACACAGCCTGAGCTATTCGTGCTTCTCAAATAGTGGTGCATCAGAATCCTCAGGATGCTTGTTTAAAATTCAGATATCCAGCCCTGCCTTGAGACACAGTCTCTAAGAGGATGCTAGTCTAACAAACTACCCAGTTGATTCTGAAGTGTGGTCAAGTTCAAGAATTTGCATCAGGATGAGAACTGCTCAAATCCAGGTTCCTAATCTCAGACCACTGACTCCAGCGAGGCCTAACTCCCCTATTTACATTCTAATGATGGGAAAATTGTTTTGAATTTTGGGTGCCTAGAAGGGACAATCAAAAGAGATGCCTTCACTTGTGGGTCAGGCAGACTTAAGGACATCACATCTATACATTCCCGGGGAGTGATCAGTGAGAACTAGAGGGTCAGCTAGAAGGCTACTGTCAGACCCTAACCAAGTTTTCACCAAGCCATGTCAAAAAGAGAAAAATAAGGGTAAAGTTAAATTTATTCAAAGTATTTTCTGATTGTGTTAGCCATATATTTCTGGAAATGTTAAAATACCTGTCTTAGCCTGTTTGGGCTGCTATAACAAAATACTACAGACTGCGTAGCTTATAAACAACAGAAATGTATTGTTCACAGTTCTGGAGGCTGGCAAGTCCAAGATCAAGGTGCCAGCATGGTTGGTTTCAGGTAAGAGCTCCCTTCCTGATTCATAGCCTGCACCTTCTCGCTATGTCCTCACAGGGTGAAAGGAGCTAGGGATCTCAAGGGAATCTCTTTTATAAAGCCCTAGTCCCATTCATGAGGGTTCTACTCTCATGACCTAAGCATCTCCCAAAGGCTTCACCTTGTAATCACCTTTGGGGGTTAGGATTTCAACAAACAAATTTTGGGAAGACACAAACATTCAGACCATAGCAATATATTTTCTTTTAGAGATTTATTTTGCATTTACTTACTTATTTTTGGAGTAGCTAATACATGAGGCCCCTAGCACAAAATTCAAAATGTGAGAAAACCTCCAATATTGATTATGTAGGCCACCTCCCTCCTACCCCAGAGTTCTAGTTCCCAAACTCAGAAGCAGCCACTGTTACTGATTTCTTATTCTTCAAGAAATGCTTGGGCTTCCCTGGTGGTGCAGTGGTTGAGAGTCCGCCTGCCGATGCAGGGGACATGGGTTCGTGCCCCGGTCCGGGAAGATCCCACATGCTGCAGAGCGGCTAGGCCCGTGAGCCATGGCCGCTGAGCCTGTGCATCCGGAGCCTGTGCTCTCCGCAATGGGAGAGGCCACAACAGTGAGAGGCCCACGTACCACAAAAAAAAAAAAAAAAGAAAGAAAGAAATGCTCTATGCATATACAAGCAGATGTGTTTATAGAAACTCATTTTTAATACAGCAGGCAGCATCCTGCATCTTGCTTTTTTCACTTAATAACAGATTGTAAAGATATTTCCATAGCAATACATTTGGGAAATCTTTTTTTAGTTAAATGATAGTGATAATATATTGTAATTGAGTATTTTTTAAATGTCCTAATGACTATACACGCATACACACACACACACACGGCAGTCTCACCTTAGAGACCCAAAAAAGTTGAAAAATTTTTTCTAGTCCATGAAATCTGAAACTTGAAGCCACTGGCATGATAATAATAAATATGTAATATATATAATACTAATATAATAATTATAGTATTATAACATTTTATAATAAAATATTTTTATAGTAATCGTTCATTAAACTATTAAATAATAATAGTAAACATTTCAGAATCAACTAGTTCTAGGCTTAAGCCTTACTTCTGTCATTTTCTAGCTCTAAGAACTTAGATAAGTTACTAATTTCTCTGAGCCAGTTTCCTTATTTAGCAAAACTAAATAAGGGTGAGGTGGGAAATAAAACCTCCTTCTTAAAATTGTGGGGATTAATTAAATAAATAATAAATAGAAAGCATCTGGAGCCTTGAACCTGAGGATTGTCAGTATGTGGGACAGCTATCAAGAGTTGGCAGCAGAGAAATGCTGCAGAGAGGTGACATTAAGTAAAAGCTGAAAGTATGCATTGACTTCAGTGGTTAGAAGATCAGTTAGAAGATTCAGGCAGAGCTCAGCAGAGTGTTGCAGGCAAAAAAGCAGAGTTGGCAGGAGGGGAGGGGTGGCTGGTGGCGAGAGGAAGAGATCGGTGGTAAGTACATGCATCGTTGCTAAAGTTGGATGTTTGTGGTCCAGGAGAGGTAGGGTCCTGGCCAAAGAAATACTGTCTGACAAATAAAAAGAAAATTCAGGAATTCCCTGGCTAGCCAGTGGTTAGGACTCCACACTTCCACTGCACAGGTTCAATCCCTGGTCAGGGAACTAAGATCCCACATCCCGCATGCCATGTTGTGCAGCCAAAAAATTAAAAAAAAAAAATCAACCGTCTGGTCCTTTACCTGCATTTTCTGAACACCTAAAAGGGAAAAACAGTGTAGAGTAGTATTTCTTTCCTTTTTTTTCCCCACCCAAATCCTATCTGTAAATGGGAAGAAATGGAGAGTGGGTTTCTTCTGCAACTACACTGGGAAAAGATAAAAGTGGTATAAGTGTTATTGAATAAGTGCTGTTGAAATAAGTTTTAAGAATGACTCATACCATCTTGAAAAGTGAGACATTGTAAGATTTTTTTTTTAAACAGTGATGGCAGAACGGATACATCATGTTCTCCTCTTTTTTCACTTTCTGTTTTGTTGAATTTTTTTTAAGGAGAATTTCAAACATATACTAAAGTAGAAAGACAGCATAATGAACCTGATGATCATCTTCAACAATTATCAACTCATGGCCAATTTCCCAGTACTCTCCCTGCACCTCTCCTCAGTATTATTTGAAGCAAGTACAAGAAACCATATCATTTCATCTCCAAGTATTTCAGGATGTATCTCTAAAAGATAAAGATTCTTTTTTTTTTTTGCGGGCCTCTCACTGTTGTGGCCTCTCCCGTTATGGCTCACAGGCTCCGGACGCGCAGGCTCAGCGGCCATGGCTCACGGGCCCAGCCGCTCCGCGGCATGTGGGATCTTCCCAGACCAGGGCACGAACCCGTGTCCCCCGCATCGGCAGGCGGACTCTCAACCACTGCGCCACCAGGGAAGCCCGATAAAGATTCTTTTTAAAACAAAACTGCAATACTACTAGCATCCCTAAAAACTTAACAATAATCCCTTAACATCATTAAATGTCCAATAAGTGTTCCAATGCCAATGGTCTCATGAATGTCTACTTTCTTTTAACAGATTATTTGAATCAAGATACAGATAAGATGTACATTGCAATGGCCTTTTCAAAAAATCAGTAGGATCTCCTTTCATTTCTCTTCCCCCGTTCCCCCTTGCAACTTATTTATTTTTATTTTATTTATTTATTTTGCGGTACGTGGGTCTCTCACTGTTGTGGCCTCTCCTGTTGCAGAGCACAGGCTCTGGACGTGCAGGCTCAGCGGCCATGGCTCACGGGCCTAGCCACTCCGCGACATGTGGGATCTTCTGGGACCGGGGCACGAACCCATTTCCCCTGCAGCGGCAGGCGGACTCTCAACCACTGCGCCACCAGGGAAGCCCAACAACTTATTTATTGAAGTGTCTTTCTTTCCTTCAGTCTGGATTTTGCTAATTGCCTCCCTGTGACATAGTTAACATATCCCTTGCACTCCTTCCTAACCCCTATATTTCCTAAAAATTGAAAACTACAGACTTTTCCTTTTTTTTTAATAGTTCAGTGGATGTAAAATAGTATTTCAGGTTTTCCCTGGTGGCTCAGTGGTTGAGAATCCGCCTGCCAAGGCAGGGGACAGGTTAGAGCCCTGGTCCGGGAAGATCCCACATGCTACAGAGCAGCTAACTCTGTGCGCCACAGCTACTGAGCCTGCACTCTAGAGCCCGTGAGCCACAACTACTGAGCCCGTGTGCCACAACTACTGAAGTCTGTGTGCCTAGAGCCCATGCTCTGCAACAAGAAAAGCCACCACAATGAGAAGCCTGCGCATCACAGCGAAGAGTAGCCCCCACTCACCGTAACTAGAGAAAGCCCACGCGCAGCAATGAAGACCCAACGTACCATAAATAAATTTTAAAAAATAGTATTTCATTATAGTCTTAATTTGCTTTTTCCTGTTTATTGATAAAGTTGAACATCTTGTCATGAAAAAAAACTGAAAATTACATCTGAAGCCTTGATTAGATTCAGGTCTGATTTTTTTAAAAGACTATTTCATAGTGTTTATTTTCATCAGAAGGGACTTAATGTCTAATTCTTTCTTTTCTGTGCTGTTAGCAGCCACTGATGTTTGATGCCAAGTCTCTTAATGTTTTTGGGTTTTCCATCTCTTTTGTTCACTGTCTTTTGGTAAGCTGTTGCTTCTGGGCAAGGTTGAGTCACAAGTTAAGTTCTCCCAGCTTTGGACCACTAACAATTTTCAGAGACCCATTACCCCAAAGCTATGCTTTTCCGGAATTATTTTTTTTTCAGTTATACTGAGATATAATAGACATAAAACATTGTATTCATTTAAGGTACAACTCAGTTATTTGATACATGTAAATATTACAAAATGATCACCACAAAAAGTTCAGTTAACATCCGTCACCTAGCATAGTTACAATTTTTTTCCTTGTGATGAGAATTTTTAAGATTTACTCTCTTAGCAATTTTCAAACCAGTGTTCCCTGAATTGGCAGGCGGATTCTTAACCACTGCACCACCAGGGCAGTCCCTGTTCTGTTTCTGAGTTCAGTTTTTTTTAGATTCCACATGTAAGTGAGATCATACTGTTTTTGTCTTTCTCTCTTTGACTTATCTCACTCAGCATAATGCCCTAAAGGTCCATCCATGTTGTCACAAATGGCAGGATTTCCTTCCTTTTTTATGGCCAAATAATACATATAATTATCTATTATATACATAATAGATATATCCCATGTTTTCTTTATTCGTTCATCTGTCGATGGACACTTAGGTTGTTTGTCTTGGCTATTGTAAATAATGCTACAATGAACATAGGGGTGCAGATAGCTTTTCCAGTGATTTCATTTCCTTCACATATATACCCAGAAGTAGAATTGCTGGGTCATATGGTAGTTCTGTTTTTAATTTTTTGAGGAACCTCCATACTGTTTTCCATAGTGGCTACACCAATTTACATTCCTATCAACAGTGCACAAGGTTCTCCAAGGGAACCCTTGGAGATAAGCTGGAGTTTGGCCTACTTTAATCCAACATTCATTCATTTGTGAGGAGACAAGAATTATTACACAGCAGAGTTCCCACCCTTTCCCCCCTCTTTACAGCCAAAAAGGATTGTGTAATTGTGAACTGTTCTGC
This sequence comes from Hyperoodon ampullatus, assembly GCF_949752795.1. Taxonomy (NCBI): domain Eukaryota; kingdom Metazoa; phylum Chordata; class Mammalia; order Artiodactyla; family Ziphiidae; genus Hyperoodon; species Hyperoodon ampullatus. The sequence continues at coordinate 209,303,387 of NC_136914.1, forward strand.
CCTTAGAGAAGGATTCTGTCAAGAGATAACAAGCATTGGTGAGAAACATTTGTTATCTCTTGCCTTTTAGGACAGGTGTTCTGACAGGTGTGAAGTGATATCTCCTTGTAGTTTTTTTTTTTTTTTTTTTTTTTTTTTTTGTGGTACGCGGGCCTCCCACTGCTGTGGCCTCTCCCGTTGCAGAGCACAGGCTCCGGACACACAGGCCCAGCCGCTCCGCGGCATGCGGGATCTTCCCGGACCGGGGCACGAACCTGCGTCCCCTGCATCGGCAGGCGGACTCTCAACCACTGCACCACCAGGGAAGCCCTTCCTTGTAGTTTGTTTGTTTTTTTTGTTGTTGTTGCTGTACGTGGGCCTCTCACTGTTGTGGCGTCTCCTGTTGCGGAGCACAGGCTCCGGACGCGCAGGCTCAGCGGCCATGGCTCACGGGCCCAGCCGCTCCGCGGCATGTGGGATCTTCCCAGACCGGGGCACGCACGCACGTCCCCTGCATCGGCAGGCGGACTCTCAACCACTGCGCCACCAGGGAAGCCCTTCCTTGTAGTTTTGATTTGCATTTCCCTGATGATTAGTGATATTGGGCATCTTTTCATGTACCTGTTGGCCATTTGTGTGGCATGCAGGATCCAGTTCCCTGACCAGGGATCGAACCCGGGCCCCTGCATTGGAAGCACAGAGTCTTAACCACTGGACCACCAAGGAAGTCCCTGTGTGTCTTCTTTGGAAAAATGTCTAGTTCCTCTGCCCATTTTTTAATTAGTTTTTTTTTTTTTGCTATTGAGTTGTATGAGTACTTTATATATTTTGTATATTAACCTCTTATCAGATATATGATTTGCAAATATTTTTCCTCCCATTCTATGAGTTGCCTTTTCATTTTGTTGATGGTTTCCTTTATTGTGCAGAAGCTTTTTAAAGTAGTCCCACTTGTTTATTTTTGCTTTTATTGCCTTTTCTTTTGGTGTCAAATCCAAAAAATCGTTGCCAAGATCAATGTCAAGGAGCTTACCACCTATGTTTTCTTCTAAGAGTTTTATGGTTTCAGGTCTTATATTCAAGTCTTTAATCCATTTAAGACTGGTCCTGGGTCTTCCCTGGTGGTGCAGTGGTTGGGAGTCTGCCTGCCAATGCAGGGGACACATGTTCGAGCCCTGGTCCGGGAAGATCCCACATGCCGTGGAGCAATTAAGCCCGTGCACCACAACTGCTAAGCCTGCACTCTGGAGTCTGCGTGCCACAACTACTGAGCCCACGCACCACAACTACTGAGGCCTGCGTGCCTAGAGCCCATGCTCTGCAACAAGAGAAGCCACCGCAATGAGAAGCCCGCGCACTGCAGCGAAGAGTGGCCCCTGCTCGCTGCAGCTGGAGTGAGCCCGTGCACAGCAACGAAGACCCAATGCAGCCAAAAAGCAAAAAAAAAAAAAAAGACTGGTCCTAAATCTGTATTATTCTGAACACCAAGACTGAAAAAAAGCAATATTTCTTTAAGCCTCACTTCTTTCTTAATGGGCCTTAAAGACTGTTCTTGTGTTTCATTCACTAAAACTGCCCCCACCCGGCAATCTTCTTCAAAAACTTTCTTGCTGGTTAATATGCCTCTTCCTACTCTTCCCCTTCCTTTCTGATTCTGTATCTAGAAAGCCCAAAGAACCATTCAGTTGGCAGTGACAGGATCCTTCTCAAAGGGCAGAGCAATTCACAATTACACAATCATCTTTGGCTGTCAAGAGGGGGGAAAGGGTGGGAACTCTACTGTGTAATAATTTTTGTCCCTTCACAAATGAATGAATGATGGATTAAAGCGGGCTAAACTCCAGCTGGGATGCACAGACCCAGGGAATGTGTGAAGAGGTGTACCTAAGCAAAATCGTGAGGGGCTGTGAGAAGAATGTGTGCCATGACAGATGGTTCACTGCATTTAACATGAATTAGTTGATCACAGGCACTTTGCTGGACCTGTGGGAGTGATATTTGGGAACAAAGACCATTCTGGGGCCTCTCCAGTAATTGTATTAAGGGAACCAGTTACTCTCTCTCTCTCTGCATATAGAGCTGCATTCTTGACCCTAGACCATGTACCATGCCATGGCATGCTACCTTCTTCCATTTCTGAGTAAACAATCCATGGCCAAAGGCCGACTAAAAAGTGCTCGGAGAATCCTGGGCATCAAGCCCAGCATCCCAAGGTGATCATATGATGGGCAAAAGAAGACAGAAGCCAAGGGGAAAGGGCCAGTTACTTAGCTCTGCAGGCATCCTAAGCTCCTTGGAATAGATGCGTCTCTCAGCCTCTCCTCCCAGCCCCCTCCTCCAGAAAAATTAGAGCCCAATTTCACAAAGCAGAAAGGTGGACAACTTGACCTTGTGTTAAGTTTGGTTACTTTCAAGTGATACTCTGGTTTACTTAAAGATACAGTGTAAATAATTGGGTTCATGTTTCACCAACTCAAATGAAAGATGGGTGTCAATGTGAATAAGTGATAATTCTCTTTTACCCAGAGAAACTCAAACTAAGAGAGGCAAAACAGTGGAGTGGTGGAGTTGCTGAGAGCCAAGGCTTTGGGATTAGACAGAGCTTGTTATATCCTGTCTCCATCAATTTGTATCTGTGTGTCTTTGGGCAAGTTTCTAGAAAATGAAGATAACTAACCACACCTACTTCATAACAGTTCGTGAGCACATGAGTAAAACATTTTGCAATATGCCAACCAGCGTATGGGTTCAATAAACAGTTTCTGTTGTTGCTACTAGGAGTTCTTAGAGAATCAGACTTCATGAATGTGCAAGATTTTTTTAAATAAACAAAATTTTTTGGATAATTTTATATTTATGGAAAAGTTGCAAAGATAGTCTAGAGAATTCCCATATATGCTTCAACCAGATTTTTTTTTTTACATTAACATCTTATATTACTGTGGTATATTTGCCAAAACTAAGCCAAACTTGGCACATTACTATTACTATTAACATATCTATTACTATTAAACTCGACACTTTACTCAGATTTCACAGTTTCCTATTCCAAGATATAATCTAGGATATCACATAGCATTTAGCAGAATGGTTTTAATTAGCACAACAATCAACATTATTAATCTATCAATTAGTGACTCTATGGTCAAAACCTAAATATGCCTTCCTAAAACACTTGAGAAGTTCAGTAAGTGGTGCTGGGAAAACTGGACAGCTACACGTAAATGGATGAAATTAGAACATTTTCTCACACCATACACAAAAATAAACTCAAAATGGATTAAAGACATAAGCGTAAGACTGGAAACCATGAAACTCCTAGAAGAAAACATAGGCAGAACACTCTTTGACGTAAATCGTAGCAATATTTTTTTGGATTTGCCTCCTAAAGCAAAGGAAATAAAAGTAAAAATAAATAAATGGGACCTAATTAGACTTAAAAGCTTTTGCACAGCAAAGGAAACAATTGACAAAACAAAAAGACAACCTACTGAATGGGAGAAAATATTTGCTAATGATATGATGGATAAGGGGTTAAAATCCAAACATCAAAAAAGCAAACAACTCAATTAAGAAGTCTTGAAAATCATTTATTCTCTTAAGCAGTATTTTTGCAAACTTATTGACCTATTATTGGCAAATAAATCCTTTCACATTGTTAGTTAATCAAATGCAGGTTAGCATCTGCCTGAATTATTACAATATTCAATTTATTCAAATTTGAAATTAGTAAGATTTTACTGTGTACATAATCATGGCCTGCAAAGCATCTGGCACTTAGTAGGTGTTCAAAAAGTGTGTGTTGCTAAGCTACATGTAAAAGGGAACTCAGATCTCCTGAAAGCTTGATTTGCTTACAGGCACAGTTAGGTGTATTTTGCCTTGAGCTGGGTCTTGTTTTGAATAATTTCTTAGAGCGTGACCTTACCTTTGCCCATAGAACTTGTTTGTACAAGACTGTACAGAAACTGAGCAAATAAGAATTACTGTTTGGCAAACCATTAACTTCTTTACCATCTTTCACTCATCAAGGATTGTCCCTTGGGGGGATCAATTCTGATGTTGAAAATATATATTTTACTTTTATCTGTGAAGAAAAAAAATTCATGTGTGTGAATTCAATTTCTTGGAGGTTGGTTGTGGTAGTTGCTATTTTTCATAAACAGTATTAACCAGGGATGATGAGAATCATCAGGATAGCTCTGGCAATGAGAAGGACAAAGACAAGGATGTCCAGCCAGCCATGAGCTTCCTGGTGTGACCAGGTGGGTCTGCTGTAACCACACTGGGACCCCAGGGGTAAGTTATTACATGACAGGTGTGGCAAGGGCATGGCTTCCTCCACCAGTGTTAACAAGTGCAGCATTGCATCTAAGTTGTTCATTTAATCATTCTTTTATTCAACTTAAAATACCTATCGAATGACAACTATAGACCATCTACTAGATTTCTACTGAAAGTAGATTGCTACTGAAAGTGTGGCCTGTGGAGCATCCATTTACTTGAGGGCTTGTTAGAGATGCAGTATTTCAAGGTCCACCCCAGTCCTCTGAATAAGAATCTGCATTTTAACATGATCTGTGGGTGATTCTCATGTGAGAAGCACTGGAACAGATGACAGGGTTAAGAGCCAGGATCCTGTCAGGAGATAAATGATGTATTTATTGGAGGGACTATTAATAAAATCTCAGTCAGGGCTTCCCTGGTGGCGCAGTGGTTGAGAGTCCGCCTGCCGATGCAGGGAACACAGGTTCGTGCCCCGGTCCAGGAAGATCCCACATGCTGCAGAGCGGCTGGGCCTGTGAGCCATGGCCGCTGAGCCTGTGCGTCCGGAGCCTGTGCTCTGCAACGGGAGAGGCCACAATGGTGAGAGGCCCGCGTACCGCAAAAAAAATAATAATAATAAATAAATAAATAAATAAAATCTCAGTCAGAAGACTTAAATAGACATTTCTCCAAAGAAGACACACAGATGGCCGACAGACACACAAAAAGATGCTCACTATTGCTAATTATGAGAGAGATACAAATCAAAACTACAATGAAGTATCATTTAAAAGTCTACAGATAACAAATGCTGGAGATGGTGTGGAGAAACAGGAACCCTCCTACACTGTTGGTGATAATGTAATAAACTGGTGCTGCCACTATGGGAAACAATATGGAGGTTCCTTAAAAACCTAAATACAGAGTTACCAATCAATCCTGCGATCCCACTCCTGGGCATACATCTGAAGGAAACTCTAATTCGAAAAGATTCATGCACCCCAATGTTCATTTCAGCACCTATTTACAACAACCAAGACATGGAACCAACCTAAATATCCATCAATAGATGAAAGAATAAAGAAGATGTAGTATAGATAGATAGATAGATAGATAGATAGAGATATATATACGGAATATTACTCAGCCATAAAAAGAATGAAATAATGCCATTTGCAGCAACCCAGATAAACCTAGAGATTATCATATAAAGTGAAGTAAGTCAGACAAAGACAAATATCATATATCACTTATATGTGGAATCTAAAAAAATGATACAAATGAACTTATTTACAAAACAGAAATAGACTCACAGACATAGAAAACAAGCTTATGGTTACCAAAGGGGATAGTTGGGTGGGGAGGCATGGGGGTATAAACTAGGAGTTTGGGATTAACATATACACACTACTATACATAAAATAAGTATAGGGCTTCCCTGGTGGCTCAGTGGCTGAGAGTCCGCCTGCCGATGCAGGGGACACGGTTCGTGCTCCGGTCCGGGAGGATCCCACATGCCGGGGAGCAGCTGGGCCCGTGAGCCATGGTCGCTGAGCCTGCGCGTCCAGAGCCTGTGCTCCGCAACGGGAGAGGCCACAACGGTGAGAGGCCCACGTGCCGCAAAAATAAATAAATAAATGAATAAGTAAACAACAAGGACCTACTGTATAGCACAAGGAATTATACTCAATATCTTGTAATGACCTATAATGGAAAAGAATCTGAAAAAGAATATATATATATAGGGACTTCCCTGGTGGTCCAGTGGGTAAGACTCTGAGCTCCCAATGCAGGGGGACCAGGTTTGATCCCTAGCTGGGGAACTAGATCCCACATGCATGCCACAACAAGAGTCCGCATGCCGCAACTAAGAAGTCTGCATGCCGCAACTAAAACATCCCACGTGCCACAGCAAAGATCCTGCGTGCCACAACTAAGACCCGGTGCAACCAAAATAAATAAATAAATATATTTTTTAAAAGAATATAATATACATATGTATACGTGTAACTGAATCACTTTGCTATACACTTGAAACTAACACAACATTGTAAATGAACTATACTTCAGTTTAAAAAACATGAAAACAAACCTCACTCAGTTACAGGACACCAATAAAGAATGGTGAAGCATCGTGGAACTAATACTAGCAGAAAGCTATTACATCCCAGCAAGCGCTATAGCATTGGGACAGAGCTGCTCAGTAGAACCAATGGTCTTCGTTAGAGGGAAGCAAATATTACCAAACTGTGCCTTGGCAAGGAGCAAGCTATGGAATAAATACCCCAACCTTTCTCTCATTTTCTTTCAGCCCGATGCAAAGCCAGAGGGCAACAGACCCCAGTTGGTATAGTCTATAAAAGTCCCATGTCCTGGGCAAAGAACACAGGGGTAAAAGGTAGAAAGTGTCTCTGGTGAGGCCAAAAAAAATATCCATCACACCATGAAACACGGGTTCTGTTCTCAGTTGAGTTTGGTCTCTAGAAGCCTATGGGTTGGAGGTGATGATAGCCCCTATTGTTACAACTTAAACTTATTTTCAAAATGGCCTTGAATTTGGTATTCTAGGATTCTCCTAGATCAATCTTTACCAAGCTAACCATATTTCTGAATAACCATTATGTGAAAGGCACTCAACTAGAAACTAAGAAAGACATAGAAGTGTTAGATTTGGTCTCTGCTTTCAAGGAGTTTGTGATTTTAGATTATCGATGTTTCTTACATAAAACTTTGCAAAGAAGCTCAGACAGTCAACCAGAATCCAATGAAGCAGTATACAAAGTTGAGACTCTGGAACCACACTGCTGGGTTTGAACCTCAGTTCTGATACTTACTAGCCATGGGGCTGTGGACATGCTGCCTAACTTCTCTGTGTCTCCATTTCTTACTCTGTGAGGTTAAAATGATAAAAATAGTTGCCTGCCTGAAGAGACTTTCTAAGGGGACAGCTTCCTACAAAGCTTTCTGGTTTAGAGGAAAATAAAATGTAAGTATAAAAATAAGAGTGCTTTTAAGGAATTGAAGTTGGTTTGTACTCAAAATTAATCAAAGGCAAGAGGGAGGGGACAAGGGGATATATGTATACATATAGCTGATTCACTTTGTTATACAGCAGAAACTAACACAACATTGTAAAGCAATTACACTCCAATAAAGATGTTAAAAAAAACTAATCAAAGGAGTTCTAAATACATATGGGGGTGCAGCTACTCTGGGTATCGAATGTGTTATGCAGCAGTGCCGATGGAGTCCCATACATACTAAGGGCAGAAGTCAGTTCTTAAGATTTTGTTTAGTTACCTCTGTGTCAGAATTTCCAAAATTGCAGGCTCCTTTTGTTAGATCCAGCACTGGTTATTCTTTGCTTTTTTGATGTACTTTTTTCCTAAATTGTATTTCCAATCTCCAATCATTTAGTGGAAGACCATTCGTGACTGGTTAAACACACACGTGCCTGCACACACACACATTCATATATTACATTTCAGGCCAATTGAATTACAAAAGGAACCAATTTGAAAAGTTATTTAATTAAAATCCTAAAAGAGAGAGATGGATTTTATTGTTTGGGGTTGGCATGACAACTTGATATGCTGGAGAGTAATATGTGCTGAGTTCACATCGTTGGAGACTATGACAAGTTCAAGGCCAGGACTGTGCCTCTAAATCTTGTTGCCACGGTAATGCTGCATAATGCCAGAGTCCACTGAAATGAATACCTCTGACAGCTCATGCCAGCAGGAGCTATCTGATTAAAAGGGATCTTTTAAAAAAAAAAACAACAACAACAACAGTATTTTAACAAGAGCAGGAGCAGAATGCAAAGGCGGGATATTGAAATATGGGCAACAGAAAATGTAAAAGGAAAGCAGCCAATGGATGCCAAGAAGTAACTAATAAAGGATCTGTTTTATTCTCAAGGGGTTGGTGATGTGTGAAGGTCTGCAAGCAGGGAGTCTAGCCTGCTGGGCCATTTTGCAAGTGAAATGATACTGCCCCAGTTTGGTGCCCTGGCTCAAGTTCAGTAGAATGATTTCACTTGACTGGTGGCCACCTCCCTTCCCACCCAGACTGACAGATTTTCTTCTCTGATAATGCATGAAAGAAAATGATTTCTGAGGGACTTTATAGGTCACACATATGTCCCAAGATCAAAAAGAAGCCCACAAAAACCTCAGCCCAGAGTAGAGGCCACCAAAATGCCACGGCCTTTAACCACTAGAATGGCCTTTTGGATATTCTCCTGATTCACGTCCCAGTAACTTGTCAGTTGATGATTTACAGGATAATAGTCTTAGGATCATGATCTTAGGGGATCCTCATTTCCTAACTTTGTGTGCCAGTTTATCTTGGATTTGTCCATGACGAAACTGTAGTCTTAGAGTTTCTTATGCTCTAAGAGTGGAGAAGAAGAAAGGATCCTCAAGTTCATGAGCATATTTCCCATAGGGATTTGACCGAGGCTCCACAGGAGCCGACTCTCTTTTACACTTCCAGGGATTTAATGGGGGTAATCGGTAAATGGGGACATGCAGGTAAGAGGGTGAAAGGTGGAATTTAAAAGGAATTCAGAATCCCAGATCAGCAGCTCTAATTTAAAATTCAGATCAGAGTATTATGTCATAAGCAAATAAAAATTTACTATGCTTATCCCTCCCTATACAAGTGGCTTCTACAATATAAACTGTAGTGGAGAGAATATTGACCTTAGAACTACTGACCAAAATCCAGCTCCCGCCTCCACAAATAATTCACTGAGTGACCTTGGCAAAGTAGTTAACATGTTTGGTCTTTTTTTTTTTTTTTTTTTTTTTGTGGTACGCGGGCCTTCCACTGTTGTGGCCTCTCCTGTCGCAGAGCACAGGCTCCGGATGCGCAGGCTCAGCAGCCATGGCTCACGGGCCTAGCCGCTCTGTGGAATGTGGGATCTTCCCGGACCGGGGCACGAACCCGTGTCCCCTGCATCGGCAGGCGGACTCTCAACCACTGCGCCACCAGGGAAGCCCCTGGTCTTTTTCTTAAGATATAAAATAAGGTAGGGCTTCCCTGGTGGCGCAGTGGTTGAGAGTCCGCCTGCCAATGCAGGGGACACGGGTTCGTGCCCCGGTCCGGGAAGATCCCACATGCGGTGGAGCGGCTGGACCCATGAGCCATGGCCACTGAGCCTGTGCGTCCGGAGCCTGTGCTCCGCAACGGGAGAGGCCACAACAGTGAGAGGCCCGCGTACCACAAAAAATAAAAAAATTAAAAAAAATAATAAGGTAGATTATCCTAGCCTTCACCTGTTGTAACAGTAGTTTGGAATGTACAGCCAAACTACGGAGAGAACTTTTTAGAAATTCAGATTCCCTAGGCTCCACCCCAATTTCTACTGAGTCAAATTTTGTAATTTTCAAGAGCTCTACACATGATTCTGATTTGCATCTCTGTTTAAGAATCACCAAAGATTACGTACAACTTATACTTACATATATTATGTAAGCTAATATATGAGTTGTCTTAAGCTCAATCAAAGAAGGGTACTGTTAAGTCAGCTTTTTTTTTCAGCTTATAGGTTTAATATTTAAAACAGGGCAAAGAAATCAAGAATGCAGGAAAGTTGGCATACATAAAGTGGTTATAGTTACTTCTATCATTTGAAGTATTTGGAGATGTCCAAGCTTTAAATGAAAAGCTCCTTGAAGTAACTCTCTTTGTTCACAGTTTGCAGTATTCCCCTCAGTCTTTATTGATCCAGACAGAATGATAATTGATGTTTGTCTAATGCTTTCTGGCACTATTCTGAGTGCTTTGCAAGTGTCAGCTTATTTGATCTTACCCCCTATTACACACATGCTGTAGAGAGATTAAGTAAGCTGTCTGAGGCCTCACGGATAAAAATAGGTGGAGGTGGGCTTTGAAGTCAGGAACTCCACTCCAGAGCCCCACTTTTTTTTTTTTTTTTTTTTTTTTTTTTTTTTTTTTTTTTTGCGGTACGCAGGCCTCTCACTGTTGTGGCCTCTCCCATTGCGGAGCACAGGCTCCGGACACACAGGCTCAGCGGCCATGGCTCACGGGCCCAGCCACTCCACGGTATGTGGGATCCCCCCAGACCGGGGCACGAACCCGTGTCCCCTGCATCGGCAGGCGGCCTCTCAACCACTGCGCCACCAGGGAAGCCCAGAGCCCCACTTTTAATCACGGTGCTGTTCAACCACTTTGTAGGTCATATATTTCCAAAGGAAATTGTTCAACTTTCTGAAGTAAAAACAAAAGCCTAAAAATAAAAGTTTTCTTGGCCTATATCATCTCTTAAAGTGTGATTCTTAGACTTCCTACATCTGAATCATCTGAGGTGCTTATTAAAATTGCAGTTTCTGAGGATGTGGAGTAAAGGGAACACTAGTATGCTGTTGGTGGGGATGTAAGTTGGGGCAGCCACTATGGAAAACTGTATGTAGGTTCCTCAGAAAACTAAAAATGGAACTACCATATGATCCAGCAATTCTGCTCCTGAGTATGTATCTGAAGAAAACAAAAACACTAATTTGGAAAGATACATGCACCCATGTTCATAGCAGCACTGTTTACAATAGCCAAGATATGGGAGCAACCTAAGTGTCCACAGACAGATGAATGAATGATGAAAATGTGATTGATACATGTGCGCATGCACACACACACACACACACACACACACACACACACTGGAATATTACTCAGCCATAAACAAGAATGAAATTCTGCCATTTGCAAGTACATGGATAGATCTAAAGGGTAGTACGCTTAGTGAAATAAATCAGACAGAAAAAGACAAATACTCTGCGCTATCACTTACATGTGGAACCTGAAAAATAAAACAAATGACTATAACAAAACAGAAACAGACTCACAGATATGGAGAACAAATTAGTTGTTTACCAGTGGGAAGAAAAAATGAGGGAAGGTCAAGATAGGGGTAGGGGATTAGGAGATAAAAATTACTTTGTAACACATGAAAGGACGCTCAACATCACTAATCATTAGAGAAATGCATATCAAAACTACAGTGAGGTATCACCTCACACCGGTCAGAATGGCCATCATCAAAAAATCTACAAACAACAAATGCTGGAGAGGGTATGGAGAAGAGGGAACCCTCCTGCACTGTTGGTGGGAATGTAAATTGATACAACTACTATGGAGAACAGTATGGAGGTTCCTTAAAAAACTAAAATTAGAACTACCATATGACCCAGCAATCCCACTACTGGGCATATACCCTGAGAAAACCATAACTCACAAAGAGTCATGTACCACAATGTTCATTGCAGCACTATTTGCAATAGCCAGGACATGGAAGCAACCTAAGTGTCCATCGACAGATGAATGGTTAAAGAAGATGTGGCACATATATACAATGGAATATTACTCAGCCATAAAAAGAAACAAAACTGAGTTATTTGTAGTGAGGTAGATGGACCTAGAGTCTGTCATACAGAGTGAAGTAAGTCAGAAAGAGTAAAACAAATACCACGTGCTAACACATATATATGGAATCCAAAAAAAAAGAAGAAGAACCTAGGGGCAGGACAGGAATAAAGATGCAGATGTAGAGGGTGGACTTAAAGACACGGGAGGGGGAAGGGTAAGCTGGAACGAAGTGAGAGAGTAGCATGGACATATCTACACTACCAAATGTAAAATAGATAGCTAGTGGGAAGCAGCTGCATAGCTCAGGGAGATGAGTTCGGTGCTTTGTGACCACCTAGAGGGGTGGGATAGGGAGGGTGGGAGGGAGATGCAAGAGGGAGGAGATATGGGGATATATGTATACGTATAGCTGATTCACTTTTGTTTGTTTGTTTGTTTGTTTGGTTGGTTGGTTTTTTTTGCAGTACGCGGGCCTCTCACTGTTGTGGCCTCTCCTGTTGCGGAGCACAGGCTCCGGACGTGCAGGCTCAGTGGCCATGGCTCACAGGCCCAGCCGTTCCGCGGCATGTGGGATCTTCCCGGACCAGGGCACAAACCCGTGTCCCCTGCATCGGCAGGCGGAGTCCCAACCACTGCACCACCAGGGAAGCCCTGATTCACTTTTTTATACAGCAGAAACGAACACCAAAATGTAAAGCAATTATACTCCAATAGTTAAAAAAAAATTACTTTGTATAAAATAAATAAGCGACAAGTATATATTATTGTACAGCACAGGGAAATATAGCCATTATTTCATAATAACTTTAAATGGAGTATAAGCTATAAAAATATTGAATCACTATGTTGTACACCTGAACCTTATATAATATTCCATTTTTAAAAATACATTTTTCAGGGACCACTCCCAGACCTATTACACTACAATCTCAGGTATGAGTGGGAACTGTTATTTAGAAAATATACTCCTTAGGTGATTCTTCTTTTTTTGAGCTTAATTGAGGTATGATGGACAAATAAAAATTGGTTATATTTAGGCTGTGATTTTTAAAAGGTATACAACATGATTTAATGTAACTGTATACACTGTGAAACTAATCAAATTACTCATCGATCAAATTACTAATTGATTACTAATCAATTTAATTAACACATCCATCACCTCACATAGTTACTTTTGTGTGTGTGGGTGTGGTGAGAACATATACGATTTAGTGTCTTAGCAAGGTAGGTGATTCTCGAGCCCAGTGACGTTTAAGAACCACTGGCCTGGATCAACATTTGTGGGTCACCACTGTTGGGGATGAGGGTGTGGAACACTTGGGAGCCACTGAACCTAAGCTGTTTGCTTTAGAATCAGATGTTGGGTGCTGCCTGGGGTGGAATGTTCAGTCTTGTGACTAATGGGTGGTCTGAACAAGGCACAGCTTCTGCCCAGGAACAACTGGCTGTTGTCTGTCAGGGAGGAAAGCCAGCAAACGGACAGTACAAGTTTGCCTTCAGGGCCCAGATCTCAGTTCCCCTCGGTGGGTTCCCGCTTGTTGCTAGCAGGGCTAGCACTGGCCTGGAACTTTGAAGTTTTCCTTTTCAATATCCAAATGCCAGGGAGGCTTCGTGTCACTGCACACACCGTCTCCGGCACGATGGCAGAGTCAGAGAGCAGACTGCTTGGAATGCAGTCTGGCCCCACTGCGGCTTTGAATTGGACTAGAAATTGCAGACTCATAAGAGTTCATCCTAGTGTCTTTTACAGATGGGCAAAGAAAAGGAGGCCAAGAGGCTAACGCAGAAGCGTTGGGGATTTGTAGATTGGAAGAAGTCCACGGTGATTCTTTAAGGAATTGAAAAAATTTTAATGAGGCTTATTGAAGTATAATTTATATGCAGTAAATTTCACTTTTTTTTGAGTGTACGGTTCGATGAGTTTTAGAAGCTATACTCAACATCATACCACCAATGCCAGTTCTGAGTTTTGACTAATGTATACAATCAGGTAACCAACATCAAATAAGATATAGAACATTTCCATCTCCCCCAAAAGTGCCCTTGTACCCCTTTGCAGCCAATCCCACCCCCTTTCCCCCAGCTCCTGACTACCGCTGATTTGATATGTCTGTATTCCAGAGTATCACATAAATTGAATCTTACAATATGCACTCTTTTGTTGTTGTATATGTCAGTAGTGCTTTCCTAATTATTACTAAGTAGCATCCCATGGTATGGGTTACCACAATTTATTTATCTATTCACCAGAGGATGGGCATTGGGATTATTTTCACTTTGGGGCAGAAACTGAGATTTAAATGAGCACTAATTCAGCAAGTATTTATTGAACATGCATATAGGTAGACTCTGAAAACTGAAATTGTTTACGTTTGCAGCCTCTGGTTAAAAAAAATAATCATCACACTGGAAATTCTAACACCTAAAGAAGAAGGAGCTTCATTTGTAGCCCTGGAAACAAATGGGAAGGAAGAGAATGCCATTAAATGGTGTTGGCATGACTAGAAGAGCATTTTATGCCCTTTGAAAACCCTGAAATGATACTACCACGCTGAGACACATGAGGGCGCTCTAACCAACAAGCATTACAAACACTTTTTTTCATTCGAACAAAGGTTGTTTGTTTTTTAATTTATTGGAACGCTTTGTTGAAAACCCTGGTGAATTCCCACTCCCACCCTTGGTCTCGTTGGTCACTCTTGGGTGATAGAAAAGAATTTGGCATCAAGTGAATCTGTCTTTGACTAGTCCTCAGGGGTTTATTGTACCCAACCACCGTTTAATGGTGAGGCTCACTCACAAGAAGAGGCTTCCAAAGAAACCCTAGTGTAGAATACCTCGTGAATCACAGAGAGAACCGAGATCGGCCCTAAAGTTCTTTTTTAAACTATTGTTGTTTTCAGACCTTCCCGGAACAGAGCCCACAAGTGTTAAAGATAATTTCTGGGCAATATTTTGCAGAGACTTGTGAGGTGCTTCTTTCACCTGGTCAACAGTTTGGCTGGTTGAGAGTTGCTCATTCCTGTCAGAGGAACCATGGTGATCCGTACAGAGGAAACCTATCTTTACAGCAAAGCAGTGGGGAGACAGGACAGGGTTACTGGTTTTTGCTTCTGAGTGGCTGTTCAAAACAAAGACAAAAAAAAAGGTTCTGGATACATTTAAAATTTTTTGAAAATCACTCACTCATTTGTTACAGGGGAACCAAGTACAAAATAAAAGACACTTTATAAAAATTGCATTAGAATGCTCTGATGGGACTCTAAATGAATTTAGTGCTGGGGATGCATGATTTTCTTGCAAGGTCTGGGAATTCTTAGGGACCACTCTCTTAGGGGAAGAGCTGGATTCCATCATTTGCAAAAATGTCTCCACAAGGACTTTCTACAATGAACAGCATAAAATGCTCACTTGAAGAAAGAAGTCTTTTACCCAGTCAAACCTATCCAACATAAAATATGATTGTCTCAAGCAGAAAATTACCTCTGGCTGTTATATCCAAATTATATAACAGCATGGCCTTAAAACTGGGAAGAAGATAGTAAAGAGATGATTCTAAGGACAGGGTGTGGCCCTGGCCTGTCTTCATGGATGCTTGGCACCAGTCAGGAGGGCCGCCCCAGGGTCCTCTGTCTCCACATATGGGTAAAATCCTGAACCACTCAACCAGACCTGGGCACCTTTATATGGTCCCGCTGTAGATCTTCTCCATCACCCCCTTCAAAAGGCGTTCTCCCATTCTATCTTTACCTTAAACCTTGGATCCAAAGCTCATCATCATCATTATCATAAATATTTGTAGTTGGGCTCCTCTCAACTATGACCTCACCTCCCCATCCTGGTAATCCATCTTCAGACTACTGTGGGAAGAATCTTCCTAATCAACAAAGCCCTTAGCCTCTTCTGCCCCTGCATCTCCCCCAGGAACGTCCTCCCCTCCCACGAGGGCTCGCAAAGAAAATGCAGCCTACCCCAACAATCTGGTACCTTCTCATATCAGAGTTGTGTTAAGAATGCCAGGAGGGAGGGAGGGAGACGCAAGAGGGAAGAGATATGGGAACATATGTATATGTATAACTGATTCACTTTGTTATAAAGCAGAAACTAACACACCACTGTAAAGCAATTATACTCCAATAAAGATGTAAAAAAAAAAAAAAGAATGCCAGGAATGTCAACTGGCCATCACATTAGCTAACCATCAATTTGGGGTGGATTTACCTAAAAGGTGACATGCACTCCATTCTATTATAAATCCCTACACTCTTCATCCAGGGGAGAAAGGCGACTTCAAGAGCATAGTCTGTACATCAGCAATCGTCTTCTTACAAGTGACATGCAGAAAGAGTACAATGTGAGAGGAAAGGTGTTCTGTTTATGGAGAGGAAATGCTATCTTTTAGCATTTCAGTTATGTCCCCAGCAAGCAATAGAGTCAAGGGCCAAGGTGACCATTATAACTCCAAGTTTCTCAAGAGAAATGGAAAGGAGGACAAGGAAATCCAAAGAGTTGGTGACCTGAGTTTGTGATCAAGTTCTGCAAAAGATGAATGAGGAAAAGCAAAGTGCCTCAAAATAGATCTGTTAACACTTCTTTGAAGAATGGAAGGGGGGTTTCCTACATACAGCTCAGAATAACTTAGAGACAAATTGTATTTTAAACAAGTTTTCTGATTAGATGGTGTAGTGTTTAGAAGTGTAGATTCTGGATCTGTCTATCTGGATGAAATTCTTCCCCTGCCCCTTAATCTCCATAAGCCTTAGTTTCCCCATATGTAAGATGGGGGTAACACCATTGTCTACCTTATAGCACTGCCATTAGAATTCAATACAATAGTCTATTTATACCATCAAGCACAGTGCTGGAAATGAGAAGGGGGATAGGAGATGAAGGAGAAGAAAATAATAGAGTAAGATAAACAGAGAAGGGCCTTGTTCAGACTAAGGAAGAAAGACTGCGTACACCCATGAGTGTGATCAATACAGCCCTGTGCACCTGAGGTCCCAGGAAAGCAATAACGTGAAGGAGCTTTAGGACATGGACTTTGATGTTGTGCTTTTACATTCAGCATCTTTTGGCTTATTTCTTCATTTTCCACTGTGTCTGATTAAGTGAGTTTGCCTAACAGCCAAGTTCCAGAGAAAGTACGTAGCGAACAAAAAGCAATTATAGGGCTTCCCTGGTGGTGCAGTGGTTGAGAGTCCGCCTGCCGATGCAGGAGACACGGGTTCGTGCCCGGGAAGATCCCACATGCCGCGGAGCGGCTGGGCCTGTGAGCCCTGGCCGCTGAGCCTGCGCGTCCGGAGCCTGTGCTCCTTAACGGGAGAGGCCACAACAGTGAGAGGCCCGCGTACCTCAAAAAAAAAAAAAAAGCAATTATAAATATGCATAGAAGTAAATCCACAAACTAAAGGGATTTTAGAGGCTCTTTAGGTCAACCCTCTGAGGTTGGAGAGTTTAAGTGGTCAGCTCAACTCACTGGCAGCCACGGAGTAGCCAAGCCAGGACTAGACGCTGAAGGATCTCCCTAGTACATTAGACTGCAAGAGAGATGGAGATGATAATAATAATGTTACCTTATTTCACATCGTTTGTCCAACGAAAAATGAAACAGAAACTTTTGTACAGACATCTTTTGAAGTTCAACTCACAATAGGCCTTACACTTTAAATGGGTCACTCTCCATCACCATGGTGATTCTTCCAAGTTTTCCTGGAATCATCAGCTGTTTTCTAATGAGAGCACTCCCCAGAACTTGCAGCTCTACCAAATGGATAAATATTTCCTAGTAGAAAATACTTAGATCCTTAAGCAACTTAGTCAGCAACTGCTTTTCCTTCTCCACTTCTCAGGGAAACAGTCTAGAGAATACTCCTACGTTTGCTTTAGGTGTCATAGAGTTCTTTAAAAAAAAATGTCTTGATTCTACTGATGGCAAGGCTACTTCCCTGGGTGTTGTGTGGTTTATATATTGAAAAACAGCCACCTTCTTGCCTTCTATCTTTCTAACCAAGCAGTAAGTATATAACAATTTAAAAACCTTGTGACTGTATGGCAGCTCCTCAAAAAGAGAATTACATGTGATTCAGCAATTCCATTTCTGGGTATATATCCAAAAGAATTGAAAGCAGGATCTTGAAGAGATATTTGTACACACATGATCACAGTAGTATTTTTTACAATAGCCAAAAACTGGAAGCACCCCAAGTGTCTATCAATGGATGAATGGATAAATAAAATGTGATACATATAATGGAATATTATTCATCCTTAAAAAGGAAGGAAATTCTGACACAGGCTACAACATGGATAAATCTTAAAGACACTATGCTAAGTAAAATAAGCCAGGCACAAATGACAAATACTGTATGATTCCACTTATATGAGGTATCTAAAGTAGCCAAATTAATAAAGATGGAAGGTAGAATGGTGGTTGCCAGGGGTTGGGGGCGCTGGGAAATGGGGAGTTGCTGTTTAATGGGTAGTATAGAGTTTCAGTTTTGCAAGGTGAAAAAGTTCTGGAGATTGGCTGCAGACAATGTGAAGATACTGAACAATACTGAACTGTACACTTAGAAATGGTTAAGATGGTTATTGTCATGTGTATTTACCACAGTTAAGTTTCTTTTAATTAAAAAAAAAATAATAGGAAAGAAGAGAGGGGAGAGAGAGAGAGAGAGAGGGAGGGAGAGAGAGAGAGATGGGAAGTGTCTAAGTCCTGTACAGTTTGTTACAAGCATACGTACAGTTATTATAGTCTCATTATACTTCAGTAAAATTGTGAAGGTTCACTGGTAAAATCTCAGAGCATTAAGGCAGCGAAAAGCATTAGCCTGCTTTAAAGCAGGGTAAGTAGACAGCAAATGAAAGAAAACCAGAACCAAGTATTTATGTATTGTTCTTCTCAGTATCTCAAGTTTCCACTCAGCTCATATTGATCTCCAATCAACTTGAGATATCTGTTCTTCCAGTTTTTTCAATATTCCCAGAGTTCCTTTGCATAAAATATGATTTTGACCAAAACTTTAAAACTAGTGTGTTGATTATTTCACAGGAAAAAATTGCTTTATCTCTAAAGTGGAGAAATCCAAAATCCTAAAGTTCAAATCTTTGCACACAACACAGATCACAAAAATTTTTACATCTGCTTTTATGGGTTGAATTTTATGTCCTCCTTCCTGGCTGAAATATGTACATGTTGAAGTCCTAACTAACCCCCAGTACTTCAGAAAGTAACCTTATTCAGGAATAGGGTCCTTGCAGATGTAATTAGTTAAGGTGAGGTCATACGAGAGTAAGGTGGGTGCCAATATGACTAGTGTTTTTATAAAAAGAGGAAATCTGGAAACAGGCACACACCCAGGGAGAATACCATGTGAACATGAAGGCAGAGATCTACAAGCCAAGGAATACCAGAGATTGCCAGAAGCTAGCGGAAAGGCAGAGAACAGCTTCTTCCTCAAAGCCCCAAAAAGGAACTAACCCTGCCAATACCTTGATCATGGACTTGTAGTTCCCAGAACCATGAGACACTAGATTTCTATTGTTTTAATAGAAACCAATAAGAAGTAAAAAATAAAAATAAAAGCCTTGGCATGAGCTTCCCTAATGGTATCATTTCTCCTTTCCTTGATTCTTTTGTCTCTTAGCTCCTTCTGCTTTTTTTCAACTCTCTTCTCTCCTGTTTCCCTGTCCTTGGGACTTTTACTTACTCCATGCATCATGGAGTGTTAAAAAAAAGGCTTTATTTTTATGAAATTTATTAACTTGTTTCCTTTTATTATGAAAGTAATACATAGTCACATTTTAAAATTTACTTTCACATAATTTATAAAGAAAATAAAGTGGAAAAAAAGAGACCTCTCTTCATTCCCACCTGAGCAGAGTTTCACATCACTTCCCCAGAGGTAATCTTTGTTAAGGTTGAGTAGTCCTCCAGAATTTTTGGTGCCTATACATGCATGCATATATGATTTATGCATTTGTTTTTTAAAAGAGAAAATATAATCAAATAATGTATGCTGTTCTACACTTGTTTTTCTTCAACTAACAATATATCCTGAATAGCCTTCCATATCAGTATATATAACTATGCCTCTTTCTGTACGGATGTTCCTTAAGTTATTCAACCAACTCACCAATAAAGAATATTTAGATTATTTTCAGTTTAGTGTTATTGTAGTCAGCACTGAAATGAACATTCTTGTGTTTGTATCTTTGAGCACCTATTTCAGTATATCTACAGGATTATCGATTCTGCACCCAATTTACAATGTGGAGGCAGGGTGTGGTATTCCCCACACCACCAAGCAATTCTTTGACACCAACTGAGTGTCCTACAATTCAACTCAATTCTGACACCATCTACCCTAGAGATAGCATCAAATTCTACAGGTTAAGGGCTCAGTCTTCCACTTCAGACACCAATCACAATTCCAGATGCTTCTGACCTGTGCTTCTGACTGACCACTATAGATTCAAAGTTCCAATGACTCCCTCCTTGGGTTCAATTCATTTGCTAAAGCAGCTCACAGAACTCAAAGAAACATTTTACTTACTAGATTACTGGTTTATTATAAAAGGTGCAACTCAGGAACAGCCAGACAGAAGAGATGCACAGGGCAAGGTATGGGGAAAGGGCACAGAGATTCCGTGCTCTCTGAGAGTGCCACTCTCCCCAAAACTGCACATATTCACCAAACAGGAAGCCCTCTGAACCCCATCCTTTTTGAGTTTTTAGGGAGGCTTCATTATAGAGGAATGAAGATCATTGTCCATTGGTGATTAAGCTCAAGGTGGGGAAAGGGAAGGGGCTGTGACTAAAAGTTCCAACCCTCTAATCACGTGGTTTGCTCCTCTGGCAACCAGACTCCATCCTTAGGTGTGATACACAAGTCACCTCATTAACAGAACAAAAGACATCTTTATCTCTCTCATCACTTAGGAAATTCCAAGAGTTTTAGGAGCTGTGTGCCAGAAATGGGACGTAGACCAAATATATGTTTCTTATTATAAATCACAAGATCACGAGGATAAATTCCTACAAGTAGAATTACTGGGTCAGAGGGGATATGCATTTTACACTTCCATAAATGTTCTCCATGGACTTTAGCATCAGACAAAGCTGGGACTGAATTTGTGCTCTGTCACTAACTATGTTACTTCAAACAAGTTACTTTATTCATTCTCAACCTCAACTTCCATGGCTATAAAATGGATATAATTTAGGGCTTCCCTGGTGGCGCAGTGGTTGAGAGTCCGCCTGCCGATGCAGGGGACACGGATTCGTGCCCCGGTCTGGGAAGATCCCACATGCCGCGGAGCGGCTGGGCCCGTAAGCCACGGCCGCTGTGCCTGCGCGTCCGGAGTCTGTGCTCCGCAACGGGAGAGACCACAACAGTGAGAGACCCGCGTACCGAAAAAAAAAAAAAAAAAAAAGGATATAATTTAAAGTCTATCTCAGAGTTGTTCATGGATGAAACAATATGTTTGGTTCATATGGTTAGCAGTTAGTTCACATATACTCATCCCATTCTCTCTCCTTTATTGTCTCTCTCCTAACTCCTCCACGGGTTTTTGCAAAGATCTCATTTCATTTCATGTCAAGAAATAGAACATCTGATATATGCAAGATTTGACAAATGCTAAGGGGACTCTAAGTTTTGTTTGTTTGTTTGTTTGTTTTAAGGCACAGTCCTTTTTGGAGCTTACAATATTATGCAAGAAAAACAACTCTCAGCTGCTAGTATGTGGTAAGCTCTTACTTAATATTGTTGGAATGAATGAGTAAAGGAAGAGAGGAATGTTACTGAATGAGTAACAACACCCAATCTGGAACTGAGTTCAGTGGAGGTCCTAGTATCCTGGAGTGCAGCACGGAGTTGGGAGTGATGGAGATGAGGCTTTTTTAAACTTTTCCTCTGAATTCCATGTAATGAATGCAAAGGGGAGCATTGGGCCTGAAGGTCAAAGCATTTTTTTTTTTTTAAAGCAGAGGCAATGCTTTATTTACTTTTTTTTTTTTTTTTTTTTTTTTTTTTTTGGCTGTGTCGGGTCTTAGTTGCAGCGCACCGGCTTCTCTCTAGCTGTGGCTCGCAGGCTCCAGAGTGTGTGGGCTCTGTAGTTGCGGCAGGCAGGCTCTCTAGTTGTGGCACATGGGCTTGGTTGCCCAGAGGCATGTGGGATCTTAGTTCCCCGACCAGGGATCGAACCGGTGTCCCCTGCATTGCAAGACAGGTTCTCAACCACTGGACCACCAGGGAAGTCCCCGGTCAAAGCAATTTGGCTAGAAAATTATTTGAAGTCTTGTGTTTTATCTTGACACTTCACATAAAATTTGTATTCTACTCCATAACATATTGTTTGCTTTCATATACATGGCATCCTTCTCCTCAACCATGGAGACACTCCAGCAAGATGTACCATATTTATCAGATGACTCAGGTTCCTCCTGACATGTTGTCAGGGGTGTGCATACCTGAGTTTGAGAAGCATAACAATTAGATGCTCTCACTTCATGCTTCATCAACTATCTCCCCATCTCTCTACCCTACATACCCATCCCATACCCTCATCAGCCTCATTTCTCCCAAATTTCTGCTGAAATTCTCCCCTATCCCTGCTGTCTCTTCAATCCTGATTTTGTTTTTCTAACTAATCTAAATTTTATGTTGAAACTCCACTACTCAAAAAATATTTAAGAAAAATAGCTCAACTGCAAAAGTCCTCCAATATCATTTGAGGTCATTAAAGTCTCGCGGGACAGGCTTCATTTATCTACATTGCTTTGGCTTTTGGTCTGTCTCATCCTTGTCATCTAAGACAATAGACTCTTAGAGGAATGTAGCTTGTTTCATTTAAATCTTGACAAACACCCAAACTAATGTTGTGGTCAATTAATGTTGATCTAGTTCTGAGCTCTTTCCTCTGTGTTTGAAGGACACTGTAAATGGCACATATGTTTTGAATTGTTTCTCCAGAGCTCAGGGTGACTCTGATCTGTCCGCCTCTTCTCCGTTCCCACTGCCTGTGCCCTGGGTCAAGCCCTCATCATCTCTCACCTCGATTATTGCTCTAGCTCCCTGCATGGAACTTCTTTCTTATCTTTCCACCCCACCCTCCTCCAAGCTGCTAGAGTGATTTTTCTAACACAGAGGCCAGCCCAAGCCATTCTCCTGCTTTAAACTTAGGTGGCAATGATCCATAACTACATACAATGACATCATGTTTCACTTATCAACATGAGTGAAAGAGCCAGACACAAAAGAGTACATATGTTAAATAAAGCACAAAACCCAGCAAAACCAATCTATGGTGTTAGAAGTCACAATAGTGGCCAACAGGTATGTGAAAAGGTGTTCAACATCACTAATCTTGAGGGAAATGCAAATCAAAAGCACAATGAGATATCACCTCACACCTGTTAGGATGGCTATTTCTTTAAAAAGCCCCAAAAGATAAGTATTGGTGAGGATGTGGAGATAAGAGAACCTTAATACACTATTGGTGGGAACGTAAATGGGTGCAGCCACTATGGAAAACAGTATGGCGCTTCCTCAGAACGTTAAAAATAGAATTATTATATGACACTGCAATCCCACTTTTGGGTATTTATCCAAAGGAATTGAAATCAGGATCCCAAAGAGTTCCTGCACTCCCATGTTCATTTTGTAGCATTATTCTCTATAGCTAAGATAGGGAAACAACCTAAGTGTCTGTCGACAGATGAATGGATAAAGAAAGCGTGACACATATACACAATGAAATATTACCAACCTTTAAAAAAAAAAGGAAATCTTGCCTTTCGTGACAACATGGGTAGACCTAGAGAACATTAGCTAAACCAAATAAGCCAGACACAGAAAGATAAATACTGCATGATCTCACTTATATGTGGAAGCTAAAATCGTGAAGCTCATAGAAGCATAGAGTAGAATGGTAATTGCTAGGGAAAGGTGAAATGGGGAGGTGATAGTCAAAGGGTACAAAGTTTCAGTTCTGCCAGACGAAATAAGTTCTAGAAATCTACTATATAATATAGTTCTTATAGCTAACAATACTGTATTGTACACTTGAAATTTGCTAAGAGAGTGTCTTATGTTAAACTTTCTTACAACACACACAATGATAATTATAATAAAGGGGGTGGGAGGAAGATTTGGGAGGTGATGGATATGCTTATGGTTTTGATGGTGGTGATGGATTCATGGTGTATATTTATCTCCAAACTCATTGAGCTGTATACATTAAATATGTATAGCTTTTTACATGTCATCAGACCTCAATAAAGTGAGGAGCAATTGTTGGGATTGGTAGGGATCGTGAAAGGGGCTTTTGGGATGATGTTAATGTCCTGTCTCATGATTGGGGTGCTAGTAAAACAGATGTGTTCAGTTTGTGAAAATCTATCAAGCTGTATACTTACGTTTTAGGCACACTTCTCTATGTCTTTTCCTTCAACAAAAAGTAAAAACAAACAGCCAGCATTGGTTGCTTCCCCTTAGCATGATACACAGTCTTTCATGTATCTCCCACTTGTCCCCCTCCTCCCCCATCCCCAATTATCTTCCCCAGGATCCAGCCACACCAGATGACTCAATGTTCTCCAAACAGCATGCTTCCTATATTTTTCCTGATGCTGCTCCCTCTGACTGGAAGCCCTTTAGGTGAAAGTCGACTTATCCTTTAAGGTTCCACTCAGATATCACCTCCTCCATGAGATTCCTTTCTGACCACCCTTGGCAAAACTAATGGTTCCCTTCTCTGCGTTTTCACAGTACTTTGTAATTCCTTTCCTACAGCTGCAGTGACCATACTTTCAATGTACAAATACAGGATTCTTGGTTTCAAAAGTATGAATTATACTTAAGAGATCAATAGAATACTGGGATCAGGAAAAGCCTAGAATGTCTAGGGTGTGTATGAAACCTCGTATTATAGTAATTTCTCTGGATTTGTGTCTCCACCTAGACCAGAGGTTCTTAATCTTTTCTGTGCCATGAATCCCCTTGGTAGACTGGTGAAGCCTATGGACCCCTCTTTTTAAAGTAAATGTTTACCAAAGTACAGCAACTATACATAAGTGCTATAGATGGATAGCTCAATTCATTTGTGTAAAGTGAACATATTGACATTGCTAGCATCTGGATCAATAAATAATACAAAAGTCCCATACCCATTCCAGCCACCACCCCACAAAAGGGTAAACACTATATTGATGTCTAACTCCAGAGATTAGTTAGCCTGTTTTTAAACTTCTTATGAATTGAATCATACAGTATGTTCCATTTTACATCTGGCTTCTTTTTTTCAATCTATGTTTGTGAGATTCATCCATGTTGCTGAATGTAGCAATTGTTCATTCAGTCTCATTGCTGGGTGGTATTTCATTGTATGAATATACCACCACTGATTTATCCATTCTTCTATTGATGAAGATGTAGTTTTGTTCTGTTTTTCATTGTGATTAATAGTGCTTTTATGGACATCCTCATACATTTACCTTGTCCTCATATATGGTAAATGTATGTTATGTATGCATTTCAAAACAATGTTTTTAAATGCATAAAATACAATACATAGGACCACAAAATAAATAAACTAATATATAGTTTTCAAATTATAAAATTTTAGATATAGCTATGTATATGCTTCTCTATTAACACAATTCCCAGAGCCAGCAGTGGGTCTAATAACTATTATAATTTTGAAGTAATGATGCACTAAATAAAATTTCAAAATTTCTGCAAAACTACAATGTGCTATGACAATGTCTGTGATTTCTGTGGGTGACAAAGTCACACATATTGTGAATTCCTCTGTGATTTGTTGTATAAATTCATAATTAAAAGAATGTTAAATTTCAGTTAAGAGGTTAGTGAAAACTAGATATGTGATTTTTTTTTTTCCCATCCATGTTCAGGAAGTCCTGAATTCACCTCTGATCTAAACTTAACCCTCTTAAAAGCAAGGATCATATCCTAATCATATTAAAAATACAGAATCTGACACAAAACTTGGCACACCATAGGTGCTTAATAAATATTTTTTTAAATGACAGTAGTAAATTTTGGTTGTGTGTATAATATGTGCCAGTTACTGTGCTAGGCTCTTTAAATGCTCTTCTAAAAATCCTCACAACAATCTTTTGATAACTACCCCTATTTTACAGATGAGGAATGGAGGCTTGGATAGTTACATAATTTGACAAAATACTATAACCAGTGTCAGGCCAGGAATTCAAACCCAAGTATTTCTGACTCCAAAGCCGCCAGCTGACTGCTAACTACAATATTTTACTGCTGACAATTGAATGAAGAGATATATGAATAACTGAATGAACAAATTGATGACTAACCAATCACACACACCCTCTAGTGCCCTAACCTTTACAACTAGTGGAATAGTTTCAAGATGCAACCAGCTGGAGTTAGTGATGAAGTCTGGTTTAGCGAAGAGTATTTTTTTTGTGTGAAGCAATTTGGTCCTTTGGGAAAAAACTCAAACCTAAGTGCTCATTAACATCGTTCTTTAATCAACTGAACTCCCATCTAGCAAATGGTAGGTGACGGATGTTTCCAGAGCTGAACTTGAGAAGGCGAGCTCCTGGGCCACAGAGCTTTATTCATAGTAACCAGCACTTAAGCCCAAGTGCACACATCAGGTTGTGGAAAGTTATCTGATGACCAAATCTCACTTCCTTTCAAGGAAGACACTTGCACTCTAGTTAAAATTTTGGCCTTCTCTGAGGTCCAAAGGAAGCAGTGGAAAAGTATGAAGAAACCCTGGGATGTCAGGGGTTCCAGATTCCTCCCTTGACTTGAGGATTTGGATAGGAGGGTATATTTCTAGGGAGTTAAACAATATGATTTTTCAATTCTGAGACTCTTTTCATCCAAAAGAAACAGATTAACTTTATCCATTTCCCTTGAAAAGGTACTCTCCGAGTGAGGACTCCTGAAACTTAGGAAAACGTAACTAAGAGCTTAAATATATGTTTCTGCATTTAGCTATTCTCATGTCATTGTTTTTCAAAATGATACAAATAATATTTACACATGTAAAAACATTCAAATATA
Organism: Hyperoodon ampullatus; assembly: GCF_949752795.1. Taxonomy (NCBI): domain Eukaryota; kingdom Metazoa; phylum Chordata; class Mammalia; order Artiodactyla; family Ziphiidae; genus Hyperoodon; species Hyperoodon ampullatus. The sequence goes on from NC_136914.1 coordinate 209,330,104, forward strand.
TACCATTTAAAATAAAAAATCAAAGTGTCCCTCACCCTTCTAATCCCACTTCTCAGAAGTAAATACCTACTGTTAACATTAACCGTTTCATGTACACATTCTAAACCTTTTTCTAAAACATATAACATATATTTATACCTATTTGCACATGGAAATATATGTACATTCACATATGTATGTATGTATATATACAAATATGACATTACTCTCAGCATGTTATTCTACAACCTACTTTTTTCCTTTAACAATATATCATGGGCATCATGCCAGGTTAGCATATCAAGGTCAAAATCATACTTCATCAGTGCTGCATAGTATTATTATATGGATCCATTAAAATTGATTTTACTGTTCTCCTATTTAAAGATTTAGATTGTTGTTTCTTTTGTTTGCTATTGGAAACCACATGGCAGTGAATATCCTTGGAATTATCTCATTCAAATGCTCATACAAGGATTTCTGTAGGGTAGTGCCTTTTAAGTGGATTTACTTAATCGAAGAGTCATATGTTTTAATTTTTGACAGTTATGACCAAATTTAAGAGGACACACTTTGACGCTTCTGCTCCTAAGGAAACTCTCTATGAGATTTTGACTGACTGTGGGATCCACAGCTCTGGGTTAACTCACAGAATTCCTTTCACCCCAGTAAAGTGAACATGCTCTCTATATTGCCACAATCTCTCCTCCCGGTGCACATTTTAGCAACTATGCTTTGTTTCAGAAGCAAATGATTTCTTTACAGCAAAACTCAGAAGCCGCTCATGTTTCAGAGTGAAGATTAAACTCCACCTCTACTGTGGACTTTTTTCCTAAATGGTTAGCATACACTCACCTACAATTTCATTAAGTCTGCATTCAAGCTCCTTTCTCCTTTTCTAATTGTACAAGGAAGAGAAGATTTATTGGGAAGGGAAATGCATTGAAACATATAGGAAGTAGTTATTTAGTTAGGACTGGAACAACAGGAAAAGCTAACAAATTTCAGAACAAACCATTGTAACGAGGACATGCCATAAACTCCTCAGGCCTCAATAGATATTGATTTTATTATATTCTAAGAAGAAGAATCCTCTTAATGGTCTTTTTATTAGGCACTCTCTATGTGAAGGCATTTTACATAAATTATTTCTAATTGTCCCAATAAATTTGCAGGGTGGGTTGCAATTTCTCCATTAGACAGATAAGGAAACTGAGCCTCATAGAACTGATGCAATGGTCAAGATTTCACAGCTAGGTAAGTGCTTGAATTGGGATCCAGACTCAGGCTCATCCGATTCTCTTTCCACTGTGTTGTATTATCTCTGTTGCCATCCAAGTTGCCAACTCAGAACTTCATAGGAAAGAACCATGGCCAATGAATGGAGGTCCTGACGTACCTCCTGAGGTACACAGAACTTAGCTCAGTTTAAGGAGAATAAAGAGATTATGAGTGCCCTTTCATGGGAGGTTGGGTGATTGGTTTTCTGTCAAAAATACTGTAGACAGAATTCTTGCAGTGGATCAGAGACTGGATCAAATGACCTCTGAGTCCATTTCCAAGTCTACAAATGTATAATTTGATTCCCACACCCATTTCACAGATCAGAAAACAGAAGCTGAGAATCCTTAAGTAACATGCTCAAGTTCACAACTAACTAGTGTGGAACCCAAGCATCATGGTGACTCTTCCACTGACCTTTCCATTGAACACACATACTTCCATGACTATAGCCTTTCTAGCACTTAGCTACATAATTTTGAATCCCTTTTACAGACATATTTTGTTGTATTGCACTTTGCTGATACTGCATTTTTTTTTTTACAAATAGAAGGTTTGTGGCAACCCTGCGTCGAGCAAGCCTATTGATGACATCTTTCCAACAATATTTGTTCATTTATGTCTCTGTGTCACATTTTGGTAATTCTCACAATATTTCAAGCTTTTTCATTATCATTATATATGTGATAGTGACGTGTGATCAGGGATCTCTGATGTTACTATTGCAAAAAGATTACTACTGACTGAAGGCTCAGATGATAGTTGGCATTTTTTTTAGCAATAAAGTATTTTTAAATTAAGGTATGTACCTTTTTTTAGACATAATGCTATTGCACACTTAATAGACTGGGGTATAATGTAAACACACTTTTATAGGCACTGGGAAACCAAAAAATTCACGTGACTTTCTTTATTGTGATATTAGCTTTACCTTGGTGGTCTGGAACAGAAGTCGAGATATCTCCGAGATATGTCTGCACTCCTTTGTTTGTGCCTTTAGCTAACCTAGGTTCCACCTTGATACCCCACAACAAATACATGATTAGAGGCAGGGAGTCATGCCTTTGTTTTGTCCTCCCATCTCTTCCTTTTCTTCCCTCCTCCTGTCTCTTCTAAGAGCAAAGGCACCAAGGGCAGGACCATTTGGTGTCACCCTACATTCTCCCTCTTTTTTTTTAACGCCTTGGATTCCTAATCCAGTAAAAAGAGTATTAATGTTGTATGTAAAGAAAGTAATGGCATGAGAGAAGAGGAGCTGGCATACTCCCAGAAAAAAACAAAAGCCAAGCCCAACCTGAGGTACTAGAGGTACATCCTGTAAAAACTCTGGCAGTCTTTTAGACAGCAGTCAGGATTGGATCAATTCTACAACTCATTTCAAGAAAAAGAAAAAGAAAAAAGACTAAGAAGAGTCTTCAAGAAACTACCCGCCTTCTGGGCTGAAGCATGCTGTGCCATGGCCAGACTGCAGGGAGACCGGCTCAGAAAATCTACGCTGTATCTGCAGAGCCTCTGAATGTTCGAGAATAAGTTGTTGAATGTATGTGTCACCCTCACTCTGTACCCAGGTGAGTACAGATGCAAGTCCCAGGCTGGTCTCTCAATTATCTCTCTGGCAAAGAAGTAAAAACCACCTATCAGAAAAAGAACCCACTTTTCTGTGAGAAATCACCACCCATTCCTCCATCCCAAATCCACTGTAACAACTTATAAACCCTTCAACAGAATCTGAAAATCAAAGGCCTTGCTCATGCATTTGGAGACTTGACTTGGTTTAGATCTCTAAATTCTTACTATTTTACTTACTGTAAAATCTGGGTAAGTAAATTTCTGTCAAGGCTGCTGGAAAGGCTCACCATTTAGTTAACAATTAATATCCAAGTAATTTGGCATCTGGAAAGCCTAATTATTTTGGTTACCTGGTTCACATAGTTTTCAAAATGTAGTTTTAAACATTCAAAGTGAGGATTAGAAGGGCCTCAAGTACAGGTGGAAGGAAAGACCAGGTGTTATTTCACTAATTGGCTAAGCAGTGTTAGGAGGTGGTAAGAGAAGGGGCTGAGAACCCAGATTTTGTAGTCATTTTACTGCCTGGATTTAAAACCCAAGCTCTGCCATTTACCAGCTCTTTGATCTTGGGCAAATTACTTAATTTCTCAGTGTCTCAGTTCCCTTGTTTGTAACAGGAATAATAGGATAATACCTCATGGGGCTGTTGTAAAGATTACATGAGATACCTATATTATAAAGCACTTTGAATAGTACCTGGAATATAGTAGGTGTTCAGCAAATGCTTGTAATGCTATTTTATGCTTTAATAATGAGAGTGGTGATCCACCCCTCTCCTCTGAGAGGAAAATGACCATGCAGACTCTGTACAGATTTATAGCCAAATATTGTTATGGCTAGTTTTCACAAATAGCAACCACTGTTAAAAATTAAAATGTTTAAATTAATGAGACTGTTTTTTACATTTGATCTCCACTTACACTGCATATAATCTGCAAGTGATTAGATTTCATTTTTATTACTCCTGTTAAACTATAACGTGCTCCTTATCCTCCGTGGATGTGGTTCACACTCAGCACGCTCTTGACTTTGTTCAGCATCCTGTCTGTTGTGGCTTAATCCCAGCAATCACTAAGAATGAGGGTGTGAGAAACTTGTTCAAAAAAATATTGCTTACAACACAAAAATTATTAATTTCTTAAGAGTCTTAAAGAGTTATAGGTCTTTTTTGTTTTGTTTTTGTTTGTTTGTTTGTTTGTTTGTTTTGCGGTGTGTGTGCCTTTCACTGTTGTGGCCTCTCCCGTTGCGGAGCACAGGCTCCGGACACGCAGGCTCAGCGGCCATGGCTCACGGGTCCAGCCGCTCCGCGGCATGTGGGATCTTCCCGGACCGGGACACGAACCCGTGTCCCCTGCATCGGCAGGTGGACTCTCAACCACTGTGCCACCAGGGAAGCCCTATAGGTCTTTTTTGAAATGGGGGGAGGGGAGAGGTCAACGAATGACTAGGATTTAACAGAAATGATTAAAAGGACAGGATGTTCTTTTTTCCCCCTAGGGGCCACAGAAGGAAATGAGAACTAAATTTAATATTATGAGTTCTCATGTTCATAAATTGATGTGTTAGGTTTATGTGTCCCAGTAATTATGCCCTGCTTTGGAAAGGCTTACTCTGAAAGTTTAGTCTGAAGATAGAAATTCAGAAGCTGGGAGAGCTGAGTAGGAACTATGAAATAAAAGTGTTGAGAGTTTCCAGCAAGCTATTTATCTCATGTGTAAATTCAGGGCAAATTTGTAAAGTGGGATTTATGTGTCATGTCCTAGCCATCCTTTTCTTTCCTACCTCAGTGGTGGAACCAATGTCAAGCCACGGAGCCCTTTCACTCTCATCTGCCTGTTCAGTCTCTGCTATAAGACATTTACACTTTAATGAAAATTTAGGTCAATGTATTACTGCTTTCAGGAAGGGTTTGTTTTGAAAGTTTTACCTTGAATGACAGATTGCAAGGTTTTTAATTGCTGTGTCATAGATTATATTGCAAGCAACTGAGACCAGTCTAATTAACTTAGGCAAAAGGAATTTATTGGAAGAATAAGGCTCACGGCTCATAAAATTGAAGGTAAAGCTGAAGAATCAGGTCTTGTAAAGGACAGGAGCCAAGTCAAGCAAGAGCTTTGCAGCAGCATCTAATCCACATTCTCCTCAGGGACCTCATTCAAAATGAACTCTCATCTCCTTAAGTTTTTGTGTCATTCTATTCAATATTTAAATGCTAGGGAGAGAACATCTGGTTGGTCCAGCTTGAGGCCAACCCCTTGCTTAGGGAAAGGGAAGGGTCCCACTGTAAGAATGGGATGAAAAAGGGTTCCACAAAGGAATACTGAGGCACTCTTAGCGGAAAAGGGAACAGATGCTGTGCTGACAAAAACATACATTTACTATAATCACCAAGTAAAGGCATTTCACATACCTGTCGATGGGTGCGGGACACACTTTGAAGATGTGGAAGAAGAGGAGGATTGTCTCCACACTCAGGTAGCCATTTTTCTTCACATGAAGGAGCCTCGTACGAGACCCTTTCTAATGAGAGCACATAAGTCAAATGAGATGGGAGGGACCCCAGGATTCTTTCAATGGTTTTCTCTCAAAAGCTTTAAAATGAACACCTTATGATTTAACTGCACTTGAGAATACCATTGAATTCTTAAAGCCACACTTTTCAGTCTTTTGGGATGGTGCTGAAATGTGGTTTCTAAAGTAAATATTTGAATGAATACTAATATACCTCAACCACTGGTTTAGATTGTAGATCACTGCCCATCTCCTGTCCTAACTAAATATGCAGTTTCCTGAGTACAATCCCAGACCCACTAAAGCCGAGTTCTGGTGGGGAGGGCTTCAGGCAGGGGCTGATACTGAATATTTAATAAGCTTCCCAGGTGGTTCTGATATATGTTTGAGAACCACTGAACGGGACTCAACAAACCCCACTAGCTGTTGAGCACATACTCTGCACTGGTCAGTGTTCTGGCCTCTAAGGATCCAACAATGAATAAGATAACCAAAGTTCCTGCTCTTTCAAAGATTCTTACAGGGAGGAAATTAATGATAAACAAATAGAAAAAATAAACAAGATAATTTTAGAGTGGAACAAGCATTCTGAAGAAAGAGGGTGATCTGAAGCCGAACATGACCAAACAGAAGTGTTCACTTTTACCTGTCATGCTCTTTCTTCTCAAGTCTTCCATGTCTTAGATAATGGTGCCCTCTCCACCCAGATGCTCAGGCCAAAGGCCTAGAGGTCACTCTGGGTGGATTTCTCTCTTGCCTTCCCTCTCCTTACCCACCACACGAATCCATTCTCAAGTCATGTCAGGTCTACTCCCAAAACGTGCCCCAAGTCCATTCACTTCTCCTCATCTCCACAGCCACCCCTGCAAAGAGACCCCATTTCCTATTGCATGGATGGCTTTGATAACCGCCTAACTGGCCTCCCAGCCCCTAACCACTTCCGTCTTGAGCCCATTCTCCACACGGCAGCCAGAGCAAAATTCCAAAACTGTAAATGAGACCCTATCCCTCCTTAGCTTAAAACTTCCCAAAAGTCAAACTCTCACCCTGATCTTCCAGAACTGCATGATCCAGCCCAGCACCACCCCCTCCGGCACTCTGGCCACCTCTGGGGTGCTTTGTCCCTTGCACACAGTGTTCAACCACCATTCCCTTCTCTCAGTCTCCCAGACATACCAAGATTATTCTGCCTCATGACCTTTGAACTTGCTTTTCTCTCCAGCTGACAAGTTCAGGTCATTTGGGTCTCAGCTCAAATGTCATCTCCTCAAAGAGGGCTTCTTCATCCTTCCTAACTAGTCATTGTCAATGGTATGTTTTCTTTTCTTTATAGTCCTTAGCATCTGAAATAATCTGACTTGTTAACTTGTTTACATGTTAACATCTGTGTTTTCTCAGTACAATAAAACTTCATGAGTACAAGGATTTTTGTCTGCTTTATTCACGGTTCTATCCCTAGCACCTGGTGGCTGGCACATAATAGGAGTTCAAAAAATGCTGTTGCCTCAATGAATGAAAAGAAGTGAGTGTATTAATGGAAAGTAACTCGAGATGGGGCTACTTAAACAGGCTATCCATAAAGGAAGGTTGAGTTTTCAGGGTCACGTTTGGGGACTACATGTATTCTAACTTTGCCCCACGCAAACTTCTCATTCCAGGCAGACAGGTTTACTTGATGTCCTGCCAACATTCTTTACACTTTCCTGTATGCTCAGTGAAGAGACCCAAGTCGTGCTTCACCATGAGCATGGCCTGAGCAGAGTGCTGGGGGACCTGTCTCAGGAATCTCACACACATACCTTTGCTCCTGCCACCTCTGTCATCAAAGGCCCTTCTCCTCCATCTTTTCCCTGTCACAGTTCTGCCCTTCATACTCCCTGTTTTCTCCAGCAGGAATTGATCTCTCTCTTCCCTGACTCCTTTTGGATTCTTTGAGTACACTATTTACCTTGACTCTGGAATACGTATCAAATATGTGCCTTGGGCAAGTTATTTAACCTCTCTGAGCCTCAGTTTCCTCATTTAAAAAATATGGTTAATGGTACTAATTTAGCAGGATTGATAAGATGATGAAATATATATATACATATAAAACACCAAGCACAATACTTGGCACAGGATCACTCATTAAATGGTAGCTATAACAATTATTATTTCTAATAAAACTATAATAATTATGACAATGATTATTGAAATAGAAACTAATATTATGGATAATAATTGATAATAATATAATATTGGTAATAATATTTTTAATAAAATTTATTGCTTGTTTACTATTTGCTAGGAGCTTCACATTTATTAGCTCATATGTAGTGATTTTGCAGTCTGGTTGCTTCATGCATTTGTGTCTTATTTTCCAGCTGGGTGTTTAGGGTATAGGCTAGCTATGTCTCAAGGTTTTGTTGCTGTGTTTTTTTTTTAATAATCCTCTAAGTGCCAAACTGTGCATAGTTCATTGCAAGTGCTCAAGAACTATTTGTTGCAAATGATAAGATTATCCATAGCTCTGAAATTTAGTGACTTGCATTATGTCAGAACATAAGCTGATCTAGAAAATCTGGAAAATTTAAAATTTGGGCTTAGATATGTCATCTGCTTAAATAGTATGCCGGTGAAAGGTCTGCCGTACATCTATTCAATACTTTTGAACACCTACTCTGTGCCATACTCTGTTACAGGCAACTGGCAAAGGCTTCTAAGATAGGCAAATGATGGCATTCATTTGTCTGTATTTCTGGCAGGTTTATAATCTCCATTTTTGCAGTTGCTTTTTCCTTCTAAGAGACTGGCTCCTATGTTAGAATCTAAGCCACTTAGAGAATATTCAGAACATACAGCATTATAAACAGTTAGGCTCTGGAGCCAGAATGCCTGGGTTTGAATCCCTGCTCTGCTAATTCTTTGCTCTGAGATTCTGGGCATGTTACTTATCCTCTACAAGCTTCAGTTCCTTTAACCAAAAATAATAATAGTCCCTATGTTTAAGGATTATTCTGGGTATGAAATGAAATAATGAGTATAAAGTATTTAGCACTGGCATACCCTAAGTACTCAGAATATTAGCTCTCATGAAACTACTAGTTTGTATTCCTCTACCAAGCATACTAAAACACTGGACAAGAAGAAACCACCTGGAAACTCATTTTTGAACAAGGAGAGAAGGAATGAACATATACTTAAGCTCCATTACGGGCCAGGCTCTAGAGTAGAAGCTCTCCATATGTTATGATTGACATGTTGTGTGACATAATCCTCACAACAACACGGTTGAACAGGAATTATTTTATGGATAAGGATACTAGGACCTAGACGGATTAAAATTTTTGCCCAAGTTTACACTAGAAAGGGTGGAGCCAGTGTTAGTCCTTCTCTGAATCCTTCTCACATAATAAAAAAGGAGCCACCTATGTTTCTCTCATCCTGTCTCTGAGACTCTACACACAGTACATCGTTTTTGTAGGATAGCAGTACTCAAATATGGTGCACATGAGGATCACCTGGAATGCTTGGAAAAAACCCTCAATCTACAGCCACATCCTAAAAGATTCTAATTCAAGGATAGGGTCCAGGAACCAGAATTTCAGGAAACACTCCAAGTGATTTTGTTGCAGGTAGCTCCTGATCACATTCTAGAATATAGTGTCATAAGGATTAAAACACCCAGTTACAGATCATGTAATATATATTAAAGATTAGCAGCTGAAATTTTAAGGCATGAGATGATAAGATATAGGTAAATGATGTATTTTAGGTTTAACATAGCAATTGCATACTTTGTATTCATTTTACATTTCTCTCCACAGAAACTGGTAAGTTGATTTTTTGTGAGTTTTTATCTTACCTATGTGTGGGCCTCTCATTTGGAGTATCTTATTTATAGCAATTGTTTATTAGTTGTTTGTGTATTAGCAGTTATTTATTTAGCCATGATGCTTTTAAAAGACTCACCAAATGGAAAATGAATAGATGACAAGAAATACTTTTAGGAAACAAAAGGAGGACTCCGAGGGTGATAGTTTATAAATGTTACAGAAATTTATCAGGCCTGATTACTTAAACAGTTGTATAAGAACCTGTCAGGCATTTAACTGAGGTAATTCCTTTAAAATAAACTATATAGGTCACATAGTGCTAACAAAATATGTTGATGAATCCTTGAGTGTCACCCCGATTATATCTCCTTGGGGAGTGGAGAACTCATTAGCGTGAGTTCCATGTTAGTCCTTCCTGCTCTGTTCCCCAACTACTTTCCAGACTCGCTCGACACAAAAGGGTGACCAAAACGTATGTAGCATGGCCAAGTTTCAAAATGAATGGTTCATCTAACCCCACTGATCGAATACATGACATTAGGAAGTATTAAAAGGCTGTTGTGCTTCACTGAGTTTACTTTTCGGTCCGAGAGCTTTAAAAAGGAACATTTGGGGGAAAAGGATGGAAGAGGGATCTCTATATAAATTCTTAGCTCTTCATATTGCAGATGTTATTCCCGACCCAAGGGGAAAGCCTCAAAGCTGAGAAGTTGTTAAATTGGGAGCAGCAGGGTGCATGCGTGTGTGTGTGCGTGGGCGTGTGTGTGTGTGTGTGTGTGTGTGTATGCATGCACGCACACACACAGGGAGAGAGATTAACCTGTTTGCTTTCCGAACCAGTAAGTAGTAAAACAGGTTGTTTAGGGTAAAGTCCCTTGAACTAGATAGTTGATTTTAAATACATCTGCCTATAATAATATCTTCTATTTACAAAGTACTTTGAAAAGTTCAAAGCATTTTTTCCTTTATTATCATTTGAACTTCATAACCACCCTATGAAGTAGGGACAGCAGGTATTATAAGACACCACGGCCACTTAAAAGATGGCTAAACTGAGGCACAAGCATGTCGAGAAACTTGTTCGAGGTCACATAACCAGTTGGTTTCCCAACTAGAACTAGAGCACCGGAATTTTGAAATTTAATCCAGTGCTTTCTTGGCAGAGAGACTGTCCCACTACTGCTTGATCTACCCAGAGTTCACGTGGAGATATGTGGCTACAATTTAATTGGAGAATACAAATCAGGCATGCCTAAAGAGCTCTCCAGAAAAGAATTTGTTTCTCTTAGATCATGACTGTGTTAGAAAAAGGAAGTAGAGGATGGAGTCAGTTGTTTTAGACAATCCAAATTACAAACAAACAAAAACACTTTGTAATCAGTTTCTGGATATTTTGGGAGCTATTCATTTCATTAATTTGCATATTCATTTTTTAAAGTATCTATTAAGTGCCTTTATATAAGAGACTGTGCTCAGTACTTTGGGGAAGATACAAAGAAATGCATTTAATTTTGAGGGGTTGCTTTGAATTATACAAATAACAGCCATTTTATTCATTGTCCATTACCACCTGGTAGATGAAATGAAATGCCTTCCTTGCAGAAGAGCAAGATAAAAACAGATGAAGAAACTGGGCAACTAATTTCCTTCAGTTCTCTCCCTATAGGAGGCCTTTATATTTATTTATTTATTTAATAATTTTATTTATTTTTTGGCTGCATTGGCTCTTTGCTGCTGCTCGGGGGCTTTCTCTAGTTGCGGAGAGCAGGGGCTACTCTTCGCTGTGGTGTGTGGGTTTCCCATTGTGGCGGCTTCTCTTGTTGAGGAGCACGGGCTCTGGGCACACGGGCTTCAGTAGTTGTGGCACATGGGCTCAGTAGTTGTGGCTCTCTGGCTCTAGAGCGCAGGCTCAGTAGTTGTGGCTCACGGGCTTAGTTGCTCCGTGGCATGTGGGATCTTCCCAGACCAGGGCTCGAACCCATGTTCTCTTCATTGGCAGGCGGATTCTTAACCACTGCACCACCAGGGAAGTCCCTAGGAGGCTTTTTTAAAGAAAAAACGTTGGTGACAAATTGTCTTGCCAGGTATACAAAACACTAATTTTGCTATGTCATCTAATCTAAGGTAATGCCCCTTTGAAACTAGGGAGAAGGGGCTTAGGTTAGTGCCAGGTTCCTTATCAGAAATACCAAATCAGGATTTAAGGAAAAATGTTAGAATCTAGCCCCAAAAGCAACTTCCAAAAAGCATCTCTGAAGGCCAGAATTAAATCTCTACAGTACTTTCCCCTGCCTGGCTCCAAAATGAACTTTTCCTTTTGGCAGGTATGCTTGAGGATGTAGACTAAAGGGAACAGAGGCACCAATGGGTGCAAGGAAACAAGTGCAAGGCCCTGTCATTTGTGTGGAAGATAAGTAAGAGTTTGCAAATAATTGTTGTGAGTTTCCTTAGAGGTCACTTAAAAAAAAATTCCCCTGGACAAATTTCTTTACTTACTAGCATAAACATCTCCAAGCCTGAAGGCAAAACTTGTGTTAATATTTACACACATTATAAGCACTTGTTTGATATATCTCTTTAGTTTATACTACATGTACACAAACAGTGTCACTGAGTGAAACTACTTTTTTGTTGCTGTGACAGGTCTTGCTCAGAGCCCAGTGTGGGTGTGTGAAACAGTGTATATAGTCATACGTGCTGTTTATTTGACTTGTGTGTATGGGAAGAGTGGAGACTCAGTTAACTTCCCTGTGTCCCCATTTTGCTTCTCTGGGTTTCCATTTTTTCCACTTGTGAAATTACAGGGCTGGAGTCGGTGAGCTCTAAATTCTGTTCCAACTCTACCACCCAATGATGCACCAGTTTTTTAAACTATGTTCTCATCGCTATTAAACATACATTTTGTGCTCCAGCCAAGTCAGTATCCTTAGCAATACTATAGGGTCCTGCTTCAGGAAAACTTGTCATAGTTGGGTACAAAATCATAAGTCAGATGAAACTGTTTTTTCACTTTACAAAAACGATGATTTGCAAAATAATTTTGGAATGGTGGTAAATAACAAACTCTGGCTGCACATTTAAAATAAAAATTTATTTTTAATCCAAGTTTTCAGGAAAAGTAGTGTAGACCAAAAGATACATGCATTAAATCACACACAAAAAAGTTTAAATCTCATAAAATCAGTCTATTGGAATGCTAAAGGAAAATTTCAATCCAACATCCTCAAATCACAAAATAGGGAACTATGGAACAAAAGAGTTTACTTACTTGCTCAAGATCACACAGGTAGTTAACAAAGGCTGTGCAAAAAAATCAATTGCAGAATATTTTCCATATTTTTCTCTATTCATATTTTGGGACCACACCTCCTCATTTACCTATGAAGAAAAAAATCACAGATGTTGAGTGCTTAAATTGAGGAATATTGTCTAAAATAAAATTTAAAGTTATAATGCAGACTCTCAATTTCCTCATATATGGACACATCACATTCTAATAGTGTAAACAGTAAATTTGCATGCATTTAAAGTTATCTACTTATGAGCTCCTTAATTTTGCTGAACTTTGAATTGCCACTGAAATAGTACCCTGCTATTATTTTCTTAAATGATTTTAAATTTTTTGTTTTTTTCTATAAATAATATTGTGATTTTTGTAAGTACAAAGTGGTATCTGTCAATAATGCATTTTCTTTTTTTTAAAAAAATTGAAGTATAGTTGATTTACAATAATATATTTTCCAATACTGACATTCATTGAAATTCCAGATATGCTTATAAGTATTAGTAAGACTGGACTCTGTTGTTCCCAATCATGTAAATCAGTTTTATTTTATGTATTATTCTTTTCACATTCTTGTATTAAATACTAAATAACTTCCCTTTATATAGTTATCATTGTAGTGCAATGATTGGAAATTAAATATTAACACAAAATACTATTCAGTTTCAAGGCACATGGCTTTATTTTTGCCATGGACCCCAGTGTTTGAAGTTAGCAGGGCTCTTTAAAACTAATGCTTCTAGCATTTCATTGACTCACACTAAATTGGTCCCTCGATCACCCAGTTAATTTTAACCTTGACCTCCTACAGCTGTACTGCCTTACTCAGTCCAAAAAAGCTCCCTGCTTCCACCCTTTCTGCCTTTTATGAAGCAACAGTGGAGAGGAAAAACAAAACCCATTCCTTTAAGAAAGATTCCACCTCCTCTCTCATAAGCAAGTGCCTAATGGTAATTGTGGAGTCTCTACCAAAGTCACTCACTTTACTACTCAGCGTTGGGAGAAGCTGCTGCCGCCACTGCTGCTGCTGCCGCCGCCGCTGCTGCTGTTGCCGCCGCCACCGCCGGTCTGAGGCTGCAGTGGGTTTCCGTGCAGCACTGCAGAATCCACACCTAGAAGATACACACGTCTACTACCCTGGACACAGGAAAGCCTTGGATCCTCAGTGGGTAAGCAAATCTTTTATCCATTTTGTCCAGAAAAACTGTGGGAAAGGGAGTGATCATGGAAAGGATTGCTCATCAGACATGCTTAAAATGGACTATGTTAATTTGTCTTCCTTTGAGCGGGGTCTAGATTTGTGACTGGCAAATGTCCTGTACAGTGGAGACTATTGTCTGATATGTACCCCTAACACATTTTTGGGGGGCTATTCATAAAAAGGCTAACCTTGATGCGTGCCAAGCTTTTTTCATTTTTTGCTTTTTAAATGCAAGAAAACATCTAGCCACTCCCAGTATCTCTCTCAAATACTGCAGATATTTTAAAACGCCACATAAAATGACAGGCCGAGCGTTTTCTAAATATTTTCTTCCCAAAGCCAGGAAGCCTTACCCACGATCCTTTAGGGGTATTTAAAAACCATAAGGCATGGTTAGATTTTGAGCATATGGGAGATGGTGGTAGACTAAAATTTCTGTAGCTTCAGTCCAGTGGGGAGAGAAAACGAGGATAAATGAATCACAGTTTGTGTCAAGCCAAGATTCATTTCCCACACTTCGTATGTGGGAAGAGGAAACTACATTTTAATTAGCACATTTTTAGGGAAGAGGGAGGGAATGAAGATGAGGGGGATGGCATGAAGTATTTGAGGGGGAAGAAGAGAGTCTGCAGAAGAGGAAGGAAATGAAGGGGACTGTCGCCAGTACCTTGGAAACGCAGGGAGATAAGCGTGGGGAATGAAGTTTGTTGTTGTGTGTTAGGGTGGGGTTGACCCAAGGGACCATGAATAACCGGAATGACGCTGGCTCGGAGGGTGTGCTTGGTAGTGGATTCGTGACTGTGGAGGACGTGTATGCGGGAGGGATGTGCAAGTCGTGGGTGGTAGAGAAAGGTGTGCGTTGCTGGGAGGTCTATTTCTAGAGTAGGTCGTGTCTGGGCGGCCGGGGTGGGCGGCCCAGCGTCACCTGTGGATGGATCCACATCCCTGCCACTGAGTGCAAAGTTTACCCGGCCCCGAATTCATTTTGAAGGCTGTCGGTGCCTTGACTTTTCACCTCCAAGAGATCAGCTCTCATAAGGTCTCAAGGCCAGGGGCCAACGTCGGGGTGAAAACCCTCGACGGATGCAAGTGGAGCTCACGGAGAGAGCCCTTGCCCGGCCTCTCAGTGAGGTGAGCAGGGGAAAGAGGCGCCCCCAAAGCCAACTGTGCTGAGAATACCCAGGCCCCTCCTACGGGGGGGGCGTGCGGAGGTGGAACCTCAGCAGTGGCCTCCCGCTGAAGACCCAGCAGCCGGTGTGGGCGGCTGAAGCTGACTCTGAAAGCTGTGTCTCAGCCTCGGGAGCTGGGGTGGGGGTTGGGGGTGGCTCGCTCAGGTTAGGGAGGGCGGCATCGCGGAGTCTCCCCTCCTCCCGCTTGTAGTCTGGTTTCCGTCGGGGTCGTTTACTCCTCCGACCCTCAGGGGACGCCGCTAATCGAAGCTGCCTAGCGGGGAGGACGTTGAAGAGATGCTAGGCAGCTGCCCCACACCAGGCCCTCCCAGAGGCCAGGCCAGTAGGGGCCCGGGGCTGCGGCTGCAGAGACAGGGTGAGGGAGGTAGGGAGGGGGCCGCAGGGGGCGGGACCAAAGCTTTGGAGGGGCGCGAGGGGCCGAGCGGGGCGGGGCCTTGAGGAGGCGGGGCCAGGAACATCCTGTGATTCTGAAGGGCGGGGCCATGAGCATTCGGGGGCTGCGAGGGGCGGGCTTGTGGGGGTGGAGCCAGGGGAGCCTGGGGGCCTAAGGGCGGGGCCTTAGGGGCGGGGCCAGGGGACGCTCGGTGGGCTCGCGGCCAGTCCCGCCAGAGCGCCAGCCGCCTACCGGTAACGGTCGCGGGGCCGCTGGGCGGGAGGGGGAAGAAGGGGGTTTAAATTATATTTTTTAAAAACAGAGAGCGAGAGCTAGAGGCATAGCGACCCAGGTGTCGCCGCTTCCTGCTACACAGGGCTCGGCGCCCAGGTCCCTCCCTTCTCACGCCCCCTCCCCTTCTGCCCTCCCCTCTGGAGCCGTGAGGCGCTTAAGAGGCGGCGGTGGAGGATCGCGCGGCCGCTGCAGCCCGGGCGGCCGCGGAGAAGGAGGGAGGGAAGCACAAAGCCGGCTTCGCGCTGCGAGGTAATCCTGAGGGGAGAGAAGGCGCGGCCTTCCCGCCGCTCCTCCTGGCGGGGACGGCGGGCGCCCGCGCGGGCTGGGCTGCGGGGACCCTTCCAGGGGGTCGCGCGGGGGTGGGGAACGCGAAGGCTCGCGGGGTGGAGGGGACTGCCTATTAGCTGCCCCTGCGGCCTCAGGTGGACCCCTCTTCCTCCGGGACTGGAATGGGAGCCTCGGGCTGGTTCGAAGAGGGTGGACCTGCAGGGGAGGATCTCGGGACGCCGCGGGGTGGGCCCGAGTCTTTCGGGCGTCCTCTGGTTTCTCCCGGAGGACTGGGAGTTCTAAAAATCAAGAGCTGGCTGAAGCGTCAGTGACCCGGAGTGCTTTAAGCACTGAAGGTGCTCTCCAGGAAGGTGGTAGGTTCCCGCGGTTGGAAAGGGTGGAGGTAAGGGAGGGAGTGTTGGTTATTTTTGTTTTCCTCATTTAAACAACTTCTGTTACAAGTTGAAAGTATTCAACCAAACCTTTCTCCTGTAATTTGCGTTCCCATCCCCCCCCCCACACACCCACCCCACCCCTACAAACGTATACATGTTAGGTTGCGCTTCCTGCCCGGGGTGACAGGCAGAGTTGGCAGCAGGTCCGCTTTGCTGGTGTCCAGCCTCTTTGGGGGTATGCTATTATAGCTAAGGCAAGACCACAGAGACAGGTAGAATAAGCTAGGCCTCTATTAGAATGGCAAGAATGGCCTCAGGTAAACTTTTTTGTTGCAGAGATTTAATTGCAAGTAGGTGCCCGTTTAAAATGGGAGCGTGAGTAAAACCACTCATTTCTTTGGCACATGTGCTGTTGCAGTTGACCTGCTAGAGGGGTATGGAGAGAGATGGAATTTAACTCAACCAAGAGGCTTTTTTTAAAATTTATTTATTTTATTCATTTTATTCTTGGCTGCATTGGGTCTTCATTGCTGCATGCAGGCTTTCTGTAGTTGCAGTGAGCGGGGTCTACTCTTGGTTGCAGTGCGCGGGCTTCTCATTGCAGTGGCTTCTCTTGTTGCAGAGCATGGGCTCTAGGTGCGCGAGCTTCAGTAGTTGTGGCTCACGGGCTCAGTAGTTGTGACTCGCAGGTTCTAGAGCGCAGGCTCAGTAGTTGTGGTGCACGGGCTTAGCTGCTCCGCGGCATGTGGGATCTTCCCGGACCAGGAAGGTCAAACCCATGTCCCCTGCATTAGCAGGCGGACTCTTAACCACTGTGCCACCAGGGTAGCCCAACCAAGAGGCTTTGAGTGAGGATTATATGCAAGTTTCGTGAAGGAGTTGATGAGGTTTGGGGGAGGGGGTAGGAATCAGCTACATAAACGTGCAGGCACGTTTATGTTAAATTGTACGACATGTTAGATTTAGCAGTATGAAATGGTTGCTTTTCTTGGAATGGAGTGCAACTGCATCATACTGGGTACATCCTAATTTTGACTTTAGAAGACTTCTAATGAGACTATTAAAGAGAGTAAACTAAGAATACAGCATAATTTGTCGTTTTTAAGTAAGATGCTTGACTGTTTTTAAAAATGTGTAATTACGATATGGGACCTGTTCATTTATAGGGTTAAGTTACTTTTTAACTATGTATAAAGTTTTTATATCTGTCTCCATTGCATTGTAATTACACTGTAACTCACTCATTTTCCTCTGCTTAAATTGAGCAGATTAACTTTGCAGAGGGAAGACCAGAAAAAAAAAATGGCCACTTTTGCTATATTTAAGTGTTCATTTTTCCAAAGAGTTCAGTCTGTGCTCTTAAAACTCTTTAAATTGACCGCAAATGTTGGCATGTTGGTAATAGTTGCTTTTAAGGAAAAAAATTGGTGTATCTGTTAAACATGATACACGAATGTTAAACATAATTTAAGAGTTCTTGAGGTAGTTGGGTATGAGGCATTCAATATGTTGCAGCTTTTTACAGGTATGATAGAAGGAAATGTTTGTTGGTAAACATTTGACATATGACATATGTGATCATGTGACATCTAGGAACTATTTTGCATAATAGAAGGATTGTATTTTCAGAATATAAGTTTTACATTCTGAAAATGAATGAGAAAATTATACTGTACACTTTGCTATTTCTAACCCCCTTTTTCAATAATGTTACACTGGGATGAATGTGTGTTCTGCTCAATGATGTTTGAAGTGTGGATTTGGTCTTTGTAAAACCAGAACGTCTTTTGAGACTAAGAGGACATAGCATCAGCTGACCTCCTACACACAATCCTAAAACCTAAATACAGGGTGGGGCCCAACCTCTGGGGTTGTGAGGCCTCCTGAAGTAGGTCTGTTGTGTCTGAGTGTTTTTGTCACACTCAAGCCTATACAGGTTGTTAGCTGTTTAATCTCTCCTATCTCAAAGTAGTTGGTTAGCAGTGCAGGGCAGAACTTATGTATGTCGTCAGGGTATAAGAAGCATTTCTATTGAAGGAAGAAGTCACATAAAAGCATAAAAACCCAACTCTGAACAAACTGGGTTTGTAAAATGTTGGGGAATGATAATATCGGAATCTTAACTGAGTTGTTATATGGGAAGTGCTTAGAATATAGTCTGGTACTCAGTGTTTTATGTGTTTATCATCATCAGTATAAGATGACATTTTTTTTGAAGGTGGCTATATCATGCAACCCAGCAAGTGAAGACTCAGCAGATATTTGTAACGGCCAATATTTATTTGCTCTACCTCTGTGCCAGGCACAGTTTTATATGATTTAATTTACTTAATCTTCATGACAACCCAGTGCCTAAACAGACATAGAGAGGTTAAGTATTTTGTGCAGCTACTAGGCACAGACGGGCTGGTTCTGAACCCAGAGCCTGGCTTGAGAGTGAGCCCGCATAACTAGTAGCCCCTGCTGCTATTACACTTGTGGTAATTCTAGCAAATCAATGAAGTACCTTCACAATATCTCCAAGACTACAGGTGTGCATATGCCTTGTTTAGTAACACCCTCCTGTGTTAGTACCACCAAGTTGTGTTTAAATGTGAATGGTGGTAATCTGCGTTAAGTAGAATCACCTTTTGACTTTGGAAGAGGATTCTCTTTTCACACAACATATGTTTAGCTAGGATGCTAGAATTTGGGCTGTAGTATGTTATCTTTTTAATTACTAAAGATTAAAGTCTTTTTTGTTTTTCAAGCTTGCCAGATGTGTAGGGCTCCAGATGGTCCAGCAGGGCCCTTGGAGGGATTCTGGTTCTGCACTAAATCGGTAGGCCTCATCTTCTGATTACCAACTCCACCATATTAACCTGAGGTGAATTTTAACTTAAGTTTGTTCGAAATTCCACCTGAGTTGCCTCTTAAAATTAGCCTTACATGGAAAGATGTCACTTGTGGCTTTTACTTTGTCACTCACATTCCTCAAGGAACTGTGTGTTGCTGCTTCACCCGTGTAGTGGATATGTCAAACAAATTAATTATAACCTAAATTAGTAGGTGTTTTACGTAATGTTTAAAATAACTATTGTATAGAGCTAATATGTCCTTTGTTGGCAATTTAGTGAAGGTAATATTAGGAAAAAATGTTTAAAAGCAAGCATACGTTGAATTAAGAAAGCTCAAATGGTACTGAAGACACAGGTTACTAATCTGTTTCTCATACTAACAATGCTAATATGTTTTTGCTGTAATTAAAATTCAGTGCTGTTTCAGATTCTGTTGGAAATATTAAACTTGTAGAGTTTGAATAGAAAACATTTTAAATGTTTAATCAAGAGTACTATTCTTTCTTTTAAACATGGACACCCTATTTGAAATTAATTGAGCAGTCATAGACTGTGTCTTGTCATTGAGATTCAAAATGGGTGCCCTGATACTTTATTTCATGTCTTCTATGTTAATGCTTTGTCATTTGATCTTGGGGTCCATGCCCCAGTATTTCTAGATGAGATTGTTATGAGGTCTTTCAGGTCCTGCTAGTGACTAAATTTTCTTGGCCGAAAGCCAAGACAATCTCAAATTTTTACTGTAATGGGTTGTGTATATTAAGAATCTTCTCTAAATTATATAAGTTATCAGCCTTTCATTGACTATGGCTTGAAAGAAAAAAAGGCTGTTATCCCTTGTATATCCCTTATGTATAATAGTTAGATGAATTTATTTTTTTCTTCTAGCAGTAGCTAGTTATGGACACACATGAGTGTAACCATACTACTTGGGGTATGCTCTTCCTTTCAGGTTAGTTAGAAATGATTCACTTGGCATTCATGCAGTGAATATTTGAATACCAACAGCATGCATAGAACAGCAACTTTAACTGAAAGTTGGAGAAAAAAGGTGTGTGGATTTTTTGTTTATTTCATGTGTATTTTAATGTTGATCTGTTATATGTGGACTAGTCGCAAAATCAAGTTCAAAAGTAAGTTAATTGCACAGTTGAAAACATACTTGAATGTCAAGCAAGTACTGTTTAACTTACCCTAAAATCTTAGACGATAGCACAGATAATGAGAATCACCCTCTTGTTTCTTTAAACTATTTTTTATTGGGTATCTTTGAAAAGCTGCGTTAATAGTCTCTTTTAGGTTTCTAGGACATGACTTACTACACTGAAGGAACAATTTAATAAAGAGTATCCTAGAAACCTTAAAGAATGAATGTGGCTTTCAGAGTTGTCTAGCATAGCTCAAAAAGTAGTTGCATGGTCACCAAAAGGTATAAAATGGATGAAACCCATCCCTGATATTAAAAGGCTTTTTGTTTTTGTAAATTTCCTTCTTAGGAAGATTGTGTAGACTAGTTTTTAACTATGCCATAGCTGAAATGTTATTATGACAGATGTTTAGGCTTTGACATATAGTTATATCTTTATAATGAGGTTAGATCTAAGTTGAGCTTTTTACCTGATGTCAAGCTGATCTGTTTCACCACCATATACTTTACAATTACTTGTTTTAAAAGTTGGCTTTAGTTAAAGCTTGATTGGAAATGGTAAGGCTCCCTGATATAAGATGAACTTTGAAACCTCTTGTTTTAAATTGCCTGAAACTGGGCCTAAGGATATTGGTGTATAGCAGTACATTAACTAGCATTTAAGATTGCTACCTCCTCAAACAAGACTACCATTTGAAACTTGGGTTATGCAGCTCACTTTTTCTGCCATAGGCATACTGACGTCCATAAGATAAAAAAATTTCCCACAACCAGCCAGCCAGGGGGTAAAAACACTTTTTATAAACTTAAGGGCAATAACAACAACATATGTTCTTAAAACCAATGTCTCAAGAAGCACACCGTATATATTAATAAAACAATTTTAAAAAATTTGATGCTCTCACAATGTGCATTAAGGCAAGTAATATGAAAACTTAATTCTATGTAACATACATGAAATTGTTACTTTATTCTTTTTGCTAGCTCTTATACCCTTTTTAATTTCTTCTTGTAATTTTTCACTCCCCCACCAAGAAGTGCTTACTTTGGATGGAAGAGGAATGGACAGTGCATGTGTGAGTTCAGGAGCCTGTTTAATTCAGCTCTCATGGCTATTGTTGGTTGCCTGCTAGGGAAGCTGGAATTCCAACAATGTAGAAAGCAGTCAGGTTGGAGAAGTGCTGAGTTTTATCAGCATCTTGGGGACTTAGTATATGCCTTTAATTTGTCACCATCAGCAATGTTTCTGTGAAGTTCTTCCACAATGGCTCAGCTCATCCTGTGCAAGGACAGCATTTCCTTTTCCCTTTTCCATACAGTATTCTTATCCTGTCATCTTTTGATCTGCTGGAATGACTAAATGCCATAGCAAAAAGATAGGTTTACTCAGTATCCTCATGGAGAAGGTAGTTAGGCTTATTTGGTATGTCTAAAGAAGTATATTTTGGGATCAAGGCCTCCCCAGGGATTCTTCTTTAAGAACACTCTACTTATAATCCTACATAAATTAGAGCCAGCAACTGTAAGCTGCGTTGTTACTTCTAATCTCATTCGTCTTATTAGTACATAAGAAAAAGATTCTGTAAGGTCAGCCTTTTAATATCTAAGGAAGTGGTTGGGGAAGGGTGATAGAGCTCAAGTGGAGTTGTGAATGGGCTTAAGTGCATAGGGTGAGAGTGTACAGGGGAAAGAGACTGGCAATGAAATCGATATATTTTCTCATTTCTTGTCCCTACTCCCAATGCTTTTTTTTCTTTTTTTAATTTTAAAACAGTGTTCCTTTTAACTTGCCTTTCTCCTTTGACTTTTATTGCTAGGACTGAGTTTTATCTCTCCTAGAGAAAGGTGGAATTTTTAAGGTGATTCCTGTGTGACTGCTGTAAAGTTTGGCTTTCACCTGGAGGTTGCACTAAAAAGAATTTCCTTCCATCTCTCTCCACAACTGTCTGCTTTTTAAATTAAAAAAAAAAAAGATCTCTGAAACAGAAGTGTAAGAAACCTTACTTGTCATGTAATAGTTGGGAGCCATCATGTATTAAAGTAAAAGACATATCATTAATGAATCAGAAATCCATATTATTTAACCCCTTTTTTTTTTTGCAAAACTAGATGTACAGTAATTTTGTATTAGGATGTGTGGTTCTTTTTAAGTGGGTATCAAAGATTACCTGAATTTTTTCAACCAAAAATGTTGAAAGTAATACAAAAGTAATATATCTTTCATTGATCTTAGTGAATGTTGATAATGACAAAATCATAGTTCTCTAAACACTTTGCTATCGTTAAATACCTTAATGAGATATTTGATAGACAAGATTTGGTCACTAGCCACTGAAAGACTGTCGCCTCTGTAGCAGAATGTAATAGGAAAGGAAAATTTTATGCCTGAATAAAAAGTGTATCTGCTTGACATAGAAAAGGCTCTGAGAAGCTGATTACTTGGTAATCGCTTGAGTTAGGTGATTTTATATTGTAGTTGATGTTTTATAATCTGAACTTCCTTGGGCTCTTTAAAAGTGTCTGGTTGGACCATCAGCTTTTGATGAATGGGTTTCTGGAGGGATTGTGACGACCAGTTAAGTGCTTTGAAGAGGGAATCCCTGTTTTGTATCACACCTGAATGTCACAGAACATGCTTCTTGGTGCTTTTGTAATTTGGGCCCAAAGGAAAGAGTGCCATCTACTGAATGGCCAGCATCGAGTTGAGCAGCCCCAAGTTTTTGTTGCAGAACTTTCAGCTGGCTCCTGGAGAAACCAGACTCAACTTCATCGAAGGATTTGACAGGATCTTAGCACCAAGTGGAATTGTTGCTTGCTTAATTTTAATTATGCTTCCCAGCAGGAGGCCTAAACACATGATGAAGAACTAATTCATTGCTTGTTGGAATGCGTGGGAAAGGAGAAACTTGAAGAAATTGTTGAGACTTAATATTAAAAAATAGTCTAGCAATGGTTAAATCATTGTTAAATTAAAAGTGTTAAAGAAAGGTATTTTAATGAGGCATGTTTCATTAGTAGTGCTGGTTATTGATGGTCCTGCAGACAATAATAATGTTGTTTAAAATTTGTTTGGGCTTCAAATCGTCAATCATTTGTTTAACTGGAGGTAAGGGTTTTTAAAGTATTTGAATAATTTGGCTTGTTTTTTTCTTTTGCCTTTTTCTTTGTCTCAGGTTTTAAGGCAGTGATTCCTACTTGAGTGAATTCACTGTTTCAAAGTGGATATTGTTCTTGTTTTAGCTTGCTCAAGTGGCCTCCCGTTTTGTTTTTTGTTATGTTTTCCCTAGCTTCCAGAAACTGCTTATGGTAGTAGCCATGGGTAGAATTGGAGGTTGTAGAACCAGTTATAGGTCAAGAGTGGAGGTTTATGATACCTGGAATAGATCCGTCAGAGCCAGACAAGAAGGAATTGAAAGGAAACTTTGAAATTGTTATGATAAGGAGAATATCTTTGTTATATATCTATTATATATAATTACTTAATTAATCAGTAACCACTTTTCTCAGCCCTTAAACCTGCCAAGGATCATGTTAAGCACTTTACATAAATTACCTGAAGTTTAGTTAAGTAACTTGCCCAAGATCATACAGTTAATAAGTGACAGAGCCAAGACTTGAGCCCAGGGCTAATTCCTTTAAACGCTGTACTCTACTGCTATTTATTTAAGCTCATTCTTGTTGGTGACTGCACAAAGGACTTGAACTGAGGTTAGAATGATATTTCTACCTCTGCTGGAAAATATTGGTGGTTTTTGTTTGTTTTAAGAGGGTGATGAAATGGGTAAGTGGGATTGAGATTTCACTAGAATCAGGAAATATATGAGAGATGGACTTTCAATATTTGCTATTTGGTTTGTCTATAATGTTCTTTTTTTGGTGTTGTTCCTTTTGCTATATTATTTATTACCTTGAAACCCCAAGAAAACTTTATTAGTGAAACATTGAATTGTTTCACATTGCTTAAAATCTGCTACTTCTTGGGAGGAAGGGTTAAGTTACTGAAGGATTTCGGGGGAGGAGCAGGGTTGGGGGTAGGGAGGGATTTGTTAGTATTTCTATATTTTGCTTGCTCCTAAATACTTTTAGGTAGTAGCACTTTTTGATGTAGCAGTAATATTCCATGTCCACAGCACAGTAACATTCAACCATGTGCCAGTCTGGTCCTGGAGGAACCTCAACTTCTTGTGCACATCAAGTATGCTCTGTACACCAAATGAGTCCCATACCTGACATTGTGTACTTATACTTTTGAATGCATGTATTCTCAGTTAAAAGAACTTTAACACCTGACTAATATTGAATATGTTTTTGGTTTTTTAAAACATATTTTGATCTTAAAAGGCATCCTTATTACTTTAAAAGGTTGGGAATCATTATTTTGGTATAACCCAAAGCTTTTAAAATTATAGTTCAGTGATGGTTGTGCTGTGTATTCTAAAACCCAGTTACTCTTTTGGGACTTCTGACTCTTTCCCTTCATATATAAGAGCATAAAGCATTATTGTCCAGAAAATCCCCATAGGAATATCAATTATGTAACTCTTTGGGATTCTGACTCTATCCAGTCAAACGTAAAAAAGCCAGCAACAACTAAGACGACTATACAAAAGTTGTTACTTGCCAGTGTGTGATGAATGCTAAATGACAGGTACAGATGACAAACACCATAGGTCATCTGGTCAAGAAAAGAGCACCATGGATAGAATGATCAGAAAAAGTTTCCCAGGAAAGAGGAATAAGGGTGTGCCTTTAAAGGCAGAGTAGGATTTCACTAGATGCAGACCATGGAAAGGGTTTTGGCAAGAAATTACTGTCCATGAAAATAGTCATCCTTTTTGTGTAGCATGACAGGAGATAGTTTATAATCGTGGTTCACAATCTCGTCTCACTGTAAGGCACTTGAAATATGCAACATACTCGTATCAGAAACAGTGCTGAGGACATACTTCCCTAGGAGGTGTGTTAGAATATTTCAGGGGAAGGGGGAGAGAGTGGTAGGTGTGGTGAAAATCATGTACCTTTTAACAGATATTCTCTCTGAACCCTATGTGAAAATGATTGGTTCATAGAAACATCCTTCTACTGCTATTTTGAAGCCAGTAATGCTTAGGAAAGTTGGTACTTAAAAAAGACTTTAGAAATCCTCATCATTCCCAACACTGGACAAGGAAAGCCTCCTTTGGGGAAGAGGTGTACATTTTTTTAAAATCCGAATTTATCCATCGTTTACTGTTTGCTGAATGCCAAAGTTTCATTGATGGTTCTGTTATAACTTTTAACTTTAATGTGTGGATAGATAGAGTTGTTGATACTATGAGGTATAATTTCGACTTAGCTTTTATAAATAACATTGTCTTGTTTTGGATTTTAGAGAATTTGTTCCAAGTGTCTGAATTCTCTTAGATTTAATAGTATTTATCACTTACTATTTGAAAAATACTTAGTGTAACTATTCAAGTTATTTTGAGCAAGTCACTATTTCTTTTTCACTGTAGTTTTTTAAATATATAAAATACATAAGGGGTTGAGATCATTTTAAGATCCATTTTAGTTTGAAGATGCTGTGATTGTAGTTCTAAGGAAGGTGAGTTTACCAATTAGTGGCTTTAGCTGGAAGGTGGCCAAGAAACCTATGATTGTACTATATGATGGTCCTGGGAATAGATCTCATAGAAAGCCAAGACCATGAAAGTCCTTGGCTCCGTGTATATGTGGCAGTTTAGAAAAGGACATCATCATTCTAGGAACTTGTCAACTCCCAGAGTTTTTTTCAGTTCTTCAGAAGCTAAGGGCCCTTGGCAATGGACAATGGATGGACCCTTTTTGAAAACAGTCAAGGATAGCAATTTTTCTTAAAGCCAACTATAGAAACATTGTAGCATATTTTTCTAGAAATGGTGCTTTCCATTCCCATCACAACTTTATTATGTTTAGTATATTAGTTCCTCATAAATATTTCTCTGGCCTCTTTTTAGCTCTTCTGAGCAGCTTTATGCTTCCTTTCACTTGTTCATTTATTCAATCAACAAATATTTATTGAGCACTTACTATGTGCCAGGCCCTGTTCTAAGTGCTGGGAATACAGCAGTAAGCAAAACAGCCAAACCCTCCTGCCTTAATGGAGTTTATATTCTTGGAGGTAAAGAGAAATAAATAGGGCTTCCCTGGTGGCGCAGTGGTTGGGAGTCCGCCTGCCGATGCAGGGGACACCGGTTCGTGCCCCGGTCCGGGAAGATCCCACGTGCCGTGGAGCGGCTGGGCCCGTGGGCCATAGCCGCTGAGCCTGCACGTCCGGAGCCTGTGCTCCGCAACGGGAGAGGCCACAACAGTGAGAAGCCTGCGTTATCGCGGAAAAAAAAAAAAAAAAAAAAAGAGAAATAAATAAGTGAAGTATATATTTATTAATATAAATATTATGGAGAAATATAGAACAGGGGAGGAAGATAAAGGGAGTGTTAGGGGGCAATGGCAAATTTAAATAGAGTGGCTATAGGTGAAGTCCTCACTAAGAAGGTGACGCGTATGCAAAGACTTGAAGAAGGTAAGAGAACACGTACAATCGATATTCTGTATCTGTGGCTTCTGCATCTGCAGATTAAATCAACCACAGATCAAAAATATTTGGGAAAAACAATTCCAGAAAGTTCTGAAAAGCCAAACTTGAATTTGTTGTGTGCCAGAGCCTATTTACATAGTATTTATAACTATTTACATAGCATTTACATTGGATTAGGTATTATAAGTGATCTAGAGATGATTTAAAGTATATGGGAGGCTGTACGTAGGTTATACGCAAATATTAGGCCATTTTATATTGTATAAAGGACTTGAGTAGCCACAGATTTTGGTATCGCCAGGGTCCTGGAACAAATCCCCCTCGAGTACTGAGATGACTGTGTAATATCAAGGGGACTATCATGGCAGGCAGAGGGAATACCAAGCATGTGGTACTTGGTGTTGGGAAGCCACTGGATGACCCTTAGAAGTGGGACACGATCTGACCTATGTTTTAAAAGGATTATTTTGGCTGTGTTTTGACATGAGACCATAGTGGTACAATAATCTTGGTGAAAGATTGTGTATCTGATAGAGGTGGTGAGATTTGAGTGGATTCTGAATGTATTTGGATGATAGAATCAATAGAATTTACTGACTGGGATGTGGGATATAGGTGAGTGGAAGAAGTCAAACTTGACACCAAGGTTTGGGATGTAGGCAAAAGTTTTCAGGAGGAACGGTTTTGGGGAGTAGTAGAGAACAGAAGTTCAGTTTGAGACATATTAAGGTTTTTTTGTTGTTATCTTTTTTAAAAATTATTTATTTATTTATCTTTTGGCTGTGTCGGGTCTTAGTTGTGGCATGCAGGATCTATCGTTGTAGCATGCGAGCTCTTTGTTGTGGCATGCAGGCTCAGTAGTTGTGGTGCATGGGCTTAGTTGCCCCGTGACATGTGGGATCTTAGTTCCCTGACCAGGGATAGAACTGGTGTACCCTGCCTAGCGAGACGGATTCTTAACCACTGGACCACCGGGGAAGTCCCATGAGACATACTAAGTTTGAAATGTCTATGAGTGATGTTGGAGTAGATGTTTCTGTGAGTGGAAGATCAGTGCATAGTTATTGGCTGACTATATAAAATTGGGAGTTGTCATTATTTTCCTCTTTCATTTAAAAATATTTGCATATTTAATGCCTTTGATGACTAGAATAAACTTTGCTGCAGTAAGGGTTTGATGTATTGCTGTATACATCTTTATTTTTTGGAGGGGTTTAATCTGTCTTGTAAAATCTAGAATTTACTTTGACTTCTAAGGACACTTAGTCCCAAAGGAAATCTTTTCTTCTAGGGACAGAACAATTTACTTTTAAGCAAAATGTGAAAATAAAAAGTGTTGTTACTGCCCTTAAAAATGTGTATGTGAATGTCAGATGGAACAGTTTGATCCTCCAAAAGTTAATATGGTTTAATGGTTAAAAATAGTAACATATTGATAGTTTCCATTATGACCCAGCAATTCTATTCCTACATTATACACTCAAGAGAAGTGAAAACATGTTCACACAAAAACTTGTACACCACTGTTCATGGCAGCATTACTCATAATAGCCAAAAAGTGGAAACGACCTAAATGTGTATCAGCTGATTAATGGATAAATAAATGTGGTATATCCATGCAACGGAATATTATTCAATCATAAAAAGGAATGCAATGCTGATACATTTTACTGCGTGGTTGAACCTTGAAAACATTATGCTAAGTGAAAGAAACAAGACACAAAACACCACATATTGTATGGTTCCAGTTGTGTGAAATGCACAGAATAGGTATATCCATAGTGACTGAAAGCAGATTGATTAGTGGTTGCCAGGGGCAGGGGATAAGGGAAATAGGGAGTGTCTGCTTAATGTGTACTGGGTTTCCCTTTGGGGTGATGAAAAAGTTCTAGAACTAGATAATGTTGATGGTTGCACAACATTGTGAATATACTAAATATATTTACTGAATTGTACAGTTTAAAAGAGTGAATTTTATGGTGTGTGAATTATATCTCAATTTTTAAAGGAAGATACCAGGAAAAAAAAGTGTATGTGCACACCCATATGTACACAAGAACAACTGAAACAACTTACACGGATCTTATTCCTAAAATCAAACTGTTTTCCCAGTAGAAAGTTGATGAAGCAAGAATTACCACACTAAACTTGGTTTAGCTTGGTTTGCTTAAAGAGGCAGAGTTAAGAGACTTAGATCATTCCGGTAGGAATCAGGAAGCAGTTTGTGATCCTATTGGTGAAGTCATGGGTGAATGAAGCAGTTTGTGATCCTATTGGTGAAGTCATGGGTGAATCTAAATGTTTTTAAATACCCAATTTCATGGAGATGACCTAGATAAGCAAAAGAAGGCTCTATTATTATCATTTCTGTGGGTTTCAGAGAGCAGGAACCAGTTTATAAATAAGTTTATTAGGTCTTAAGTCATTAAAGATGGCTTAATATTTTTCTCCATGCCTGTAATGAAAAAATATGGAGAACTCAATTCCCAACAATTTTTTTAGACAACCCAAGATGATATTTACCTTCTTAAAAACATTATTACCATCAAAGAGTTGCCTGTTGAGGAAGTACAGGAAAGGATTGTCTTTAACTTTCATGTACCACTTACCCTAATGTTATTTTTTTATTAAGACATAATTCACATACCATAAAATTTACCCCTAATTTTATTATGAATATACATATATTCATATATTCCTTTATTAGGATAAAAATGTCTGGAGAACAGAGGTCCATATTATTTGAGTGGCTTGATAAGTTTTCAGCATCTTAAGGGAAGCATATGAGAACCAGACCAGAACCATAGTGGGAAAAAGAGACACTTATGTCACTGACTCCAGCACCAACCTGAGAGCAATGCTATAGCAACAATTTAAAGGAAGTGCAGGTGGGCACAGAAAAGGGAAATGTTTATTCCAATGGGAAGAAATAATTCATGGAGGAGAATGGAATTTGAGTTGAGCTTTAGAGGATCTCTTAAATGTTGAAGAGGAGAGTAAATTACTGACCGAAATAATAGGCTATGCAAAGGCATGTGATCTGTGGATGGATGTGGTGGGAGAGAAAACAGGAAGGTAAGGTTGAGAGCACCAGATCGTGAAGGCCTTGGGTGCTATTTTAAGAAATTTAGGTTTTATTCTGTGGCACTTATTTTAGCTAAAGAGAGGCATAATCAGATGTGTCTGAGATTTGTTGTTGTGAAGAATGTGGTGATAGAGAGTGTTGGCAGAGAGGCAAGTTAGGAAGCATTTAGAGATAAGCAGATGAACTGAGGCAATGGCTTTGAGGTTAGAAAGGGAGGAATGAGACATTTTGGAGACAGAAATGAATACAACTTGCTGAACAGTTCAGATGTTGAGAACATTTGATCACCAGGGATAGAAATTTAAATATTGTGCTTTACTCCATTTCGAATACTCTGATTTATGACAGAGGCAAGATACACCTGTAAAACTAGAAAGTAGGTGGATTCAGCAAGTCTTGAATGTATCTTTTCCTTACTATACATAAAAGACTTTAGAAATGTGACTATTTCGTAATCTTCTTTAATTTTTACTGCTTGTCAGCTATTACTCAATTTTCCAATCTTTGGATATGTTTTCATTTGTGCATTTGGAAATGGTTGAATAGTCATCATTTTGGCAAAAGAATAGTATTTTTGTTTCCAAATGAAACTGCCTCCCTATGCTGTGCTTTTGTGTTTCATTTTAAACTTTTGTATAGTGGAATAATAAAAAAGAACTGAAGGTAGTATTGGGCATTGCAATATTAAGTATTGTACACTGTCATTACAGGAAGTCATTGTGCCATCTTGAAGTTTCCCCTTTATTACATTTAGTGGTTTATCTTGTACATTCTAAAGTAACACATGGTAAGCACCTGTAAGAAACAATTAGAAATGTCAAAAGAAGTACGTGCAAAGCCATTTGTTTTTTTCTGTGTAAATTTAGTGGAGAATCCAATCCAATAAGACTTTTTGCACATTTGTTTAATGAAACAACTAATATAAGATTTGGCTCCTCTGATGTTTCTCATTGCTTATTTACAGGCATTATTGGCCATTTTTGCTTGTTTGTAATTCCCTTTAATAAAACATGTACAAAGAGGGTGTTATATTAGGACACAGTGATTTTATAAATGGCTGAAAGAAAATACCAGATTTGACAGAACTGACTTCTAAAATCTCACAGTATAAAACTTGCTTTCGTGCTTAAAAATTCTAAGTATTAAGTAATGTTTAAAATAACCTATTCAAAAGCAACTCAATAAAATTGAAAAATATTTTATGAACATTATAATGAAAGTTTAAAAATCAGAAACAAGAGCACTCGATTTTTTTTTAAAGCAAGAATGATTTTATTAACTTGATTTCTAAGGTAAACTTACTATTTGAGTCACATTTTTACGAAATCAATTTCATTTTAAAATATTTGAAATTAACTTTTGAGTATGAAATATGAGGACATGAAACAAAAGGCACAAAAGAGTATAAAGTGAAAGTAAGTTGTCACTCCATCCCTGAACTACTACACTTTCTTTCTTCCTTGTATATTATTCTAGAGATATTTTTCATTCTTTATTTTTAAAATCCTGAATCAAGGCTTTGCCTGCCTACACCTGGTGGATGAATTGCTGCAAAAGATATAAATAATAGCTTTAGGCTCAAAACAACCTGGCGAAATAGCCAGCCCTGTTCTTCTCATAAGTGTGGTTTCTAGATTCATTGTCTCTTTTTATTAAAGAGTGTGCTTTCCTAGCTTCCCCTCCACTTAAGGCAAAGGTATGGAAAGTGGGAGGTGGTAATTGTAATCATCTTTCACTCATATTTTACCCTAGGCAATGACAAGTAACTTTTATGAAATGATATGTGCTAACAAAGCAAATTCCAGCTGAGAAGTGCTCCCATGCAAAAACATTCTCTAGTACCTAAGGAAAAGAATGGTCAGCCTTTCCCATCTTTTTGCATCTACCCTGTTATGCCAGCTGGACTGGACTGCTTCTAAAACTTTACTTTTAGTTTTTTAGTACTTGGCATTATTTTGTTGACTCTGCCTTTGGCTGTCCACCAAGTCATAAGATTTTCTCCCAAGCCTTGGGATTACCTGACTCTAAACTTTCTGATACTGGATTTGGTTTCTTTTCATCTTTAGATAGTATTTAATAGAATGTCATTCCTAAGCAGATACTGTAAATAATAGTTTCATATTTGGGCTATGTGTGGAAGGGTCCTTTTAAAAAGTTTTCCAATGTATTTTTAAATTTTTGTACTGGTTATCTTTTATTGGTCATTGTTCTCAATTAGGATATGAAAAGATTCAGCAGTGATCAGTTTCCTCAAGGAGGAGTGTCGGGCAAAGGTCATGGTCAGTGTGTCCTCTGCAGTGGGCCTTCTTCAGTGGTATTTGCAGAGCTGCTCATGTTTGAGTTCTTTCTAAGAAAGGCAGTAGTTGAAAAGCACCTAAGCTGCCAGTACTGTAGAAACCCCAGCAGTGTTTCCTTTCTTCACGTTGACATACCTGTTGTCATGCCACTGGTAACCTCTTTGGAACACTCCAGCAATGCCCTTAGGGGCAAAATCCTGCCTCAGTATCCAACTTGGCAGCTCCCCTATTTTAACATCCATGAGTTTCTTCTTCACTGGTGCAACTGATGCCATCTTTTTTTTTTTTTTTTTTTTTTTTGTGGTACGCGGGCCTCTCACTGTTGTGGCCTCTCCTGTTGCGGAGTACAGGCTCAGCGGCCATGGCTCACAGGCCCAGCCGCTCCGCGGCATGCGGGATCTTCCCGGACCGGGGCACGAACCCATGTCCCCTGCATCGGCAGGTGGACTCTCAACCACTGCGCCACCAGGGAAGCCCCTGATGCCATCTTGGAGTCCTGGGTGTCTGCCAATACTTTTTATTGTGCTAAAATACACATAATATAAAATTTACCATTTTTAAGTGTACAGTTCAGTGGTATTAAATACATTCATAATGTTCGGTAAACGTCACCAACATCAAGTTCCAGAACTCTTTTCATCTTGTAACACTGAAATTTTATACCCATTCAACAATAACTTCCCATTCCCTCTCCTATATTCCTGGATCAGAAAAATTAAGATCAAGATTTTGGGTGATACAAAATCTGTTATTCCTGTTCCTAATCAAGATTGTGATTTGAAACCCTCTATACAGGTCTGTATTATGCAGCAAAGATTATGATTGACATTCAAGACCCAGGAATTGAGACAAGGGACACAGAACCTATGGCCTTTGATACATATTTCAAAGTGAAGAATTTAGCTGCATTATAATTGGAAGAGACCTCACCCCTTAGCTGTGCAAAATTTTTTTTTTACAACTTTATTGGAGTATAATTGCTTCACAATGGTGTGTTAGTTTCTGCTTTATAACAAAGTGAGTCAGTTATACATATACATCTGTTCCCATGTCCCTTCCCTCTTGCGTCTCTCTCCCTCCAACCCTCCCTATCCCACCCCTCCAGACAGTCACAAAGCACCGAGCTGATCTCCCTGTGCTATGCAGCTGCTTCCCACTAGCTATCTACCTTACGTTTGGTAGTGTATATATGTCCATGCTCTCTCTCGCTTTGTCACAGCTTACCCTTCCCCCTCCCCATACTCAAGTCCATTCTCAAGTAGGTCTGTGTCTTTATTCCTGTTTTACCCCTAGGTTCTTCATGACATTCTTTTTTTCTTAAATTCCATATATATGTGTTAGCATACGGTATTTGTCTTTCTCTCTTTGACTTACTTCACTCTGTATGACAGACTCTAGGTCTATCCACCTCATTACAAAGAGCTCAATTCCGTTTCTTTTTATGGCTGAGTAATATTCCATTACATATATGTGCCACATCTTCTTTATCCATTCATCCGATGATGGACACTTAGGTTGTTTCCATCTCCGGGCTATTGTAAATAGAGCTGCAATGAACATTTTGGTACATGACTCTTTTTGAATTATGGTTTTCTCAGGGTATATGCCCAGTAGTGGGATTGCTGGGTCATATGGTAGTTCTATTTGTAGTTTTTTAAGGAACGTCCATACTGTTCTCCATAGTGGCTGTACCAATTCACATTCCCACCAGCAGTGCAAGAGGGTTCCCTTTTCTCCACACCCTCTCCATCAGCTGTGCAAATTAATGTTGGTGGATGGGAGAGGGGATGATAATTATGGGAGAGGCAAGGATCAGCAAACTGGTGCTAGCTGACCTCTGCCCCCATGACCCAGTAAGAAAGAATTTTCCCCAGTAATAGAAATTGGGGTTCCACAGGTTTGCAGGTTTCATTGGATGCTAAAATTCTGCCTTTGTTGAATCATTCAGACTTTCTATTATGAGCAGAAGTGGGAATTCTCTGTAAACTCTATCATTTGGAGAGGCAAAGTTTGGGAGAGTAAAGAGGAGGATGAAATCTAGACTCATAGAATTTTGGAAATCCTCACCTCATTTTTATGGGTGAAGGACTTGGTTTGATTGAGTGAAATGACATGTTCAGAGTGGCTGATCTAGACTCACAACTGTGATTCCTGACTCTCAGTCTAGTGCTTTTTCTACTTTATCACATTACCAGCCATCTTAACCCATTCATGCAATTCTGGGGTGAGGGAGTTCACCAGAATTCCACTTGACCTTCCTTAGGGCAGGGTTTAGGCAGGATGGGAGACCTTTATCTCTTAGGGATTTGAAGCTGCTTTTCAAGAAATAGTTGGTACCTTTCTTTGTTTTAATCTTTCATTGAATTAGGGAGTGTATTGTAAAGAAGTTTTTCTTCTAAAAATCTGGACCATGTCGTGAACTTTCTTGTTATCTTGACAAAAAGCTATGCTGATCTTCTATATATTGTTCCAGTTTAAGCATGCTCTCCACTGAAGCAAGTCATGTACATGGTAAATGTTACTGACATGTTTAGGAACATTATATTGGAAATTCAAACTAGATGTATTTGGCTGCCTTGATTTTTTTTTTCTTTCTTTCTGGAAAAGAACATATTTAAATGAGAAACAGTTCCACCCTCTGATGAAAAGAAAAAGTTTTAGGTCATTTGTTTCAGTAAAATAGATGATAGAATTTATGGCCCCAATTTTCCATTATTTTCAACTAAGTGTCCCATTACATGAGGCACAGCGAAGGAAGAAATTGGTCATATTAGAAATGTTAATGTTTTAGTATAATTTTGTGATTAAACTCATTTATCAAATAAGATTTTTAGCCATCATATGTTGCATCATACCAAGGACTTTGAATGGAATCTATCAGATTTTTTTTTCAGTGTTTTGCTATAGCATTTGGTTTCATGACAACAGTTTCAGTAGGCAGTGTTCAAGATAACCTGGTCTTTTCAAAATATTTACTACATATGGCTTTATGTAATACATCCTTCTCAGGAACTGAAAAGATTCATTATTATGGTGGGTGTGTAAATAAAATATAATTGCTTTTGATTTTACTATGGGTATAAAAGATGTGTTTTGCTCTGATTTTAAACCAATGTTAATAGGAGTAGGTACAAGGTCAGAGTACTTACTGGAGAACTTTGAGTTCAGTGTTTAAGTTGATTTAAACTACTTGGGGGCTAGCTGTGTTTCATGATGACAGTATTTGTATTAAAACCTTATAGGTCAATTTTATGAAAACCATGTCATATTTCTTTTAAGTTAATTATTGATTTTTTAAAAGCTTCTATTGGTGCTTCTCCCTGAGATTTTGGTCTATAGAGAATAAAATGTCTTTTAAATAGATGCTTCAATTACCTGAAATTCCTTGGGTCCTTTAATGGAAGAGAACCGAATGATTAAGCACACAAGGGAGTTTCAAGGATGTATTGGAAGCAATGACTTCTAGGTGGGTGCTAAAGTCAGCGCACTTTGACTCCTGTATCTTCTTTGGTCTACTGTACTTACAATCAACATTCAGAGGGAAAACTGTAATATTTTGCACAAGTCTTAAGCAATAAAGATAAATGTATTCACGAATGTATATGAAACCAGAAGTTGGAATGATGGCTTTTAGATTTTGGAGGAAAATAAGTGAGAAGGCCACATGTTTGGCTGGTTACTATAAGAATTGACATTTATTTACCATTTATGATCACAGTAATTAATTATGGGTTTCTCCAAAGTTTTGATAGCCCACTACATTTTCTTTTAAGAGGTTTAGTTATAAGGATTTGGGCCTTCTGTTCAGGGACGGCTTTTGTACACAGTTTGATTTGAAGTCTCATATGAAGACCCTAGACTACTGCTGTCCCCTTCCCCAAAATACAAGTGTAATTTAAAATTTTCTAGTAGCCATGTTGAAAAAAAAAAAAAAGAAATGTGAATTTTATTGAACACAATTTAAAAATATCCAACATATAATCAATATTAATGAAGTGTTGATTCATTGAAATATTGATTCAGTGAAAGATTAATGAGATATTTTGCTCTTTTTTTAATATACCAAGTCTTTGAAATCCTGTACATATTTTACATTTTAGTACATCTCAGTTCATACTGGCTGCATTTCAAGTACTCAGTGGTCACATGTGGCTGGTGGCTACCAAATTGGACAGCACAGCTCTAGAACATCTTTCTCTTTTGTCCCACATCAGTGTTGAGGATTCTTCCACTAGAAATTTATTTTGGGGGGACTACAGTCTTGCCGTCTATCTCTATGTATGCTCTTCTATAATTGAGTGGAAAATGAAAAACTCCATAGAGAAAAAACAATTCTCAA
The DNA here is from genome assembly GCF_949752795.1 of Hyperoodon ampullatus. NCBI lineage: Eukaryota > Metazoa > Chordata > Mammalia > Artiodactyla > Ziphiidae > Hyperoodon > Hyperoodon ampullatus. Next base: position 209,366,523 of record NC_136914.1, read on the forward strand.
TCATATTTGTTTTAACAATTTTTCGCCTTTACAGAAACTAGTACTGCTGAAGAAATGCCGGTATTACTGAATGAGAACTTTAGAGGGCAGCTTCAGTTGGTGTGCATAGGTGAAGAGAGCTGGGGTGGAAAAGGAAGAGTCAGCACTGGGTAGTGGAAATAGGACAGATCTCACTTTGAATCCTGCTGGCCTTGAGCAAGTTACTTCACTTCCCTGAGCCTTTTTACTTTATTCATGTGTAAAATTGGGATAAAATTACCTATCTCTTGAGTTGCTATGAAGATTAAATAAGATGATGTATGTGAAGCATGTCCTGTGTATCTGGTACCTATTAGGTGCTCAGTAAGTTTGTGTTGAGTAAATGATTGTTGCTTGCTTATGTCCCCCACTCCCAAATCCCTGCTTGTGAGAGGAATAAGAAAGGAGGTAGGTATGCCTAAAATAAATGTCGAGATAGAGTAAAGAAACCTATCCCATTTACTAAACTGATTGGGATTCAATGTTTGTCCAGAACAAACTTAGTCCCTAAGCATTGTGGTTAATTGAGATTTTAGTTCAGGACCATTATCTGAAAGGTTCACAGAGTAATGATGTGAAATAGTTCATACTCTACATTGTTGAAATAGAAATGAATTTTGCCAGTTTTATTTCAGTATACTTATTTCAATAATCAGTAAAAATAGAACGTGCAAATGTTTCTAAAATTTGTTTCAATTATTTAAGAGAAAAATCTCAATTATTAAAGATACCTCTTTATCTTTTTACCACAAGGGATTTTGCAATTTGGAATTTATGTTTTTCATCTACTTCAGAAGGCTTGTCTTCAGAGTAATAGTATACTGATGATTGTAAACTTGTGTAGTAATTGGAACTGAGGAAAACTTTTCTAAATGGAAGGAAAGCTGCCACTTGGTGACTAAGCTTTATGTTACAATGCAAGTGACCTTTTGTTCTTGCTCAGGCATTAACATCAATTTGTATTTTTTAGATAGAACGGGGACCCTCTGTGTCATTAGCTGTATAGCATGTTCTGAATCTATCTAGGAGGGAGTTTTCAATCATACATATATTTCTGATTTGCTATGCATTTTGAGAAATTTATAATTCATTGAAATGTGGGAAAGCGTGGAGTGTTCTGAATAGATGATTAGATTAGATATGAACTTTTCAAAGCTTTGTGTGCACCCAATGTGTAGCCCACATCTGTGGTAATGTTCTTGGAAATCGGTCACATTTGAAGGTTCAGTTCTTTGCCAATAGCATCTGGTTGCACTTTGCATTACAGACTTTGAAAGTAGTTTTTGAATTGCAAAAGAGCAAACCACATGACACATTTTCTTACCTGACTGAAAGTTGTTTACAGTTATAGGTGAACTTTAACAAACAACGTAACTAAAGGCATAATTGTCCAAATGCATGGATTGTTATCACTGACACCTGAGATAGAGGATTCTTATAGTTACCAGCTTTTCAAGTTGTCCAGACTTTTTCATTATTCTAATGACCCCTGACAGAGGTCTTATTTACTAAAAGTTCTTTAAGGTTTGTGGAATTTTGAAGGCCCTGACCTGGTTGGAATACACTGTGATGATTGGCAATCAAGAAATGGTGTTAATTGACGTGACTGGCATTCCTTTACCAATTTCTTACAGCTCCCTACAGGTGTTACTAGTTACATTCTTGTGTAGATCTTTGTCAAAACTGATTGTGTGAGCTTTTGATATAATAATAGTAATCTAGGGCTAGGCAACCTAGAGAAGATTTGTGCCATGTATTAAGTGGCATGAATCTAGGCTAACCTGTGAACTAGGCAAAATATGTCCTTGGTTTCCTTAAGATTCCCTTCTCAGCATCCCCTGTTTTTGCTTTCTTTTGCTTTCTTCCTCTTGACTTTCCAGGTGGCTAACCTGTATCAGATAATCTCTGTTGAAATGTTAATTAGTTCACTGCTTTTCCAGAGAAGTTTACATTTTAAAAGTGAGATCTTTTAATAACAAGGCTTTCAAGGTCCCTAGTGGGATAGTGAGTAACAAGTATTGGGGTAGATTCTGTGGACTGGGCCCAGGCAGGCTTGGTGTCAGGATTGTAGGGCCCCACTGTCCAATACAGCAAGCACTAGCTGCGTGTAGCTACTGACCACCTGAAATGTAGCTAGAATTAATTGAGATATACTGTTAAGTGTAAAATACACACTAGATTTCGAAGACTTAGTACAAGAAAAAAGACTGTAAAATAACTCAATTTTTAATATTTATTACATGTTGAAATGATATTTTGATATATTGGGTTAAATAAAATATATTATTAAAATTAATTTACCCTGTTTCTTTTTACTTTTTTTTTTTTCTTTCTTTCTTTTTTTTTTTGCGGTACGCGGGCCTCTCACCGCTGAGGCCTCTCCCGTTGCGGAGCACAGGCTCCGGACGCACAGGCCCAGCAGCCATGGCCCACGGGCCCAGCCGCTCCGCGGCATGTGGGATCCTCCCGGACCAGGGCACGAACCCGCGTCCCCTGCATCAGCAGGCGGACTCTCAACCACCGCGCCACCAGGGAAGCCCTCTTTTTACGTTTTTAATGTGACTACTAGAAAATTTTAAAGCAGGTTATGGGGACTTCCCTGGTGGTGCAGTGGTTAAGAATCCGCCTGCCAATGCAGGGGACAAGGGTTTGAACCCTGGTCCGGGAGGATCCCACATGCCACGGAGCAACTAAGCCCGTGTGCCACAACTACTGAGCCCTGTGCCACAACTACTGAACCCACGTGCCACAACTACTGAACCCACATGCCACAACTACTGAAGCCTGCACACCTAGAGCCCGTGCTCCACAACAAGAGAAGCCACCACAGTGAGAAGCCTGTGCACCGCAACGAAGAGTAGCCCCCACTCACTGCAACTAGAGAAAGCCCACGCGCAGCAACAAAGACCCAACACAGCCAAAATAAATAAATATATAAATTTATTTTTAAAAATAAATAAATAAAATAAAAGCAGTTATGGCTCATGTTTTATTTCTATTGGACAATGCTATTATAAGGACAAGAGAGTTTATGTTGTGTTCTTACTGTTGGGAGCTTGCAGAGGTTCAGGGAAATGCTCCCTCAGGATGCCTTAGCTACAGCTATTCCAGCTGACTTGGCTCGGCCACTTTGTATTACAGTGCTGTTTTAAGAGCTGTTGCCTACAAGCAGCCACTGTCTCTCCTTGTTCTCTAACTCTCCCAATTCATGAAATATGTATGTATGTATGTATGTATGTATGTATGTATGTATGTATTTTCATGAGGAATTTAAAAAAAATTACTCTGCCCACAACCTCTAATGGTGTTATCTCCTGACTAGCTTCTTCTTGAAGGTAGGTGATTAAAAAGATAAATTTATAGCTACTATTTATTGGGCACTGGCCGTGTACCAGATAGTGTGCTAGATACTTTACATAAAATCTTGAATCCTAACATCACTTCTTCAAGATTGATAATTATAAATGACAAAAGAGATTCAGATACATTGTGACTTTGCCCTGGGTCAGCTAGTGGCAGCTATGTGGCAAAATCAGGATTCCATCCCAAATCTCTCTGATTCCAGAGCCATTGTTCTTTCTGCTTTATTATGCTCTACTCATGTTTTCCATTAACTGTGTGTGTACTTTAGTCTGAAACAGAGTGCTCTCTATAAAGGGGTCTCTTGCCAAATGGTGTTGACTGATCTTTAAGTTGATTTCCTTTGTGTTGGTGAATGACTTCAGTGCTCCTCACTCCAGGTCACTTTCCTCCCCTGTCTAGTACCTAGTGAGTGGCCCAGACATTAATGGAGAGACTTAGGCTTAGTGACAGCCTGTTGAGCAGGACAGATAATCTAAAAGCCTCCTGTGAAAGAGCATCCCTTCCACCTTTAAAGTCCATCAACAAAGAATGTTTCAGATACCTTCAGGAAGAGATACAAGAAGAGAACTCTGAATGCCAGGAATATCAAATCTTAGACTTCAGAGACTGGCCATATAAGGAAGGGGCTTTTTATAGACAAAGGGGGTGAAGTATAATAATGGGATAGAATAAGCGTATTGAGCTGGATAAGTCTTGTATAATCCTAGGTCATCGTTTAATGGCTGTGTCCTTGACATTGTTGCATTAAGAATGAGAGCAAGGGGAACTAGTCCATGTGTTGGCATGCTTGTCTATAAATTGGAGTAGATATAGTCATAACTCATGAGTGCTCTGGAAGGCTGGATGCTGCATTTACTCTGCTGCCTTCACTTAGGCTCAAGCAAGTGGTAGTGACTTTGAAAAAAATAAGGGGAGACAAGGAAGATCAAAGAGGTTCAAGGAGTGAAACTAGACTGGAGGTGGGCCACAGGGAGGTTTGGGCAAATTCAAAAATGCAAAGCCCTTTTATACATGTACACACATTATATTGATAATACTAAAACTGTGTAAACTGTAAAATACTGTTATTTCAGGAAAGGAACTGTGATATACTAGAAAGAAAATAAAATTTCTAACTAGGTGGTGTAGATTCGATTTACCCAGCTCTACCACCCCTAACTGTGTAACCCTAGGAAATTATAGAATCTGAGATAATCATTGTCTTTCTACCTCTCTGACTTTCCTTCATGGTTTAATAAGATTGTGATGAGTTTGAAAATACTTTGGGTATGCTCATGTGCTGTATGCATGTTTTTAGTGTTTTTATACTGTTATTTACTCTTCATCTGAAGTGTTGCTTACCTGTGAAACTTCATTGAGAGGAAAAAATGGGTACCCAAGAACACACATGATTAAGGGAAGTTAAACGGCCAACAAATAGGACTAATTTGGCTCACATCCCTAGGCTTTATAAAAGGGACAGTGGCAGCCTTGTGGGTGAAGGGAATGTGGACCTAATTGCTTATTTAATTCATTCATCCTTTTAACCCCTTTTAAAACTTGACTTTTGTAGGTCGATTATATAATGCATGAGTGTGCAAGCACACACGATGTTTCTCTTTAAGTGAAAAGCGCTATTCCATGACTATTTTTAAAAAAGATTTTGATATATTCATAGTAATAAACCTGGTTTGCATTTCTTTGAGGCTCATGGTCTTCAACTTCCGACCAAGTTAGTAAAGGGTTGCTATAACTACCAGATGGCAGTCTTTCTTAATCCAGTGTTAGACACCAACAGACTTACACAGAATGAATGTAAGCAGAATTGAAGCACAGAATTTGAAGTATTATTTAAACTGCTCATCTTGTAAATTTAGCATAAAGAGGATAAGTTGAATATATTCATCTTACCATACAATTGTTTGGTTCTCAGGGCAATCCCAGAATGCATCTTTAGTTTGTATTCCATGTAAAATGCTGGCTACAGGAATATTTTGCCAAATGCCAGTTTGAAATTTACTTGGGATCCATCCAGCTGGCAGATCAGTTGTGCTAATCAGATGAACCCATTTCTGGGGAATGGAATTTCATAGCAGGAGCAGTATTCTTGAAGTATAGTTATTTTTAAAATAAATTAAATTTTAATTTTAAAATTCTCATGTGCTATATTGAAATGTATGTAGTATAAACATTGTAATATATGTAGTGCAGATACTTCATGCATTTTTATAAATAATAAACAGCAGGAACAGTAGGTTCATTGTATTGTATTCATTTGTTTTCATTTCTATTTTGAGTTCCTGGGATCATAACTTGCTTCCCCTTAATCTCTATGAACAAGAAAGATACTGAAGTGCAGATGGGTTAAACCTAGTAAAAGTAGGCAACTCACTTTCTGTGTAGAATTAGCTTTAAACTAATACTCTGTTTAAGGTGAGGTGGTAGATAGGCTTAGTGAAAGACAACTTGGCATAAATGAAAAAGAATTCAAACAGCATACATGGGGATTAGACCTGAAGAACTAATATGACTCCTTTTTATTCTCAAAGTTAACCTGTATAAGTGTTAATATAGACTTTCATGTTCACATTAGAAACCTCATGCCCCAGAGTAGCATTTCCCACAGTATGTTCTGTAGATCATTAGTTCTAAAAGATTTCCCAGGAAAAATAGTTGCAAATATGTTTGGGAAACTATTTTCTGCACTCTTTCTCTTAAAGGCTCATAATGAACATTAGCATAGCAAAGACTGAGAAGTATTGCTAAGTACTGGGTTGACCTTAAAAAAAAAAACAAAAAAAACCCCTCAGTGTATCACAAATTAAATATGTCACATAGACCAGGGAAATCAATCAGTCTCTCTAATAAAATGTATTAATGTCCCATGGAACTCTTGTTTCTTAGAATATACCGGGGGGAAATAATGCCCTTAAGTAATGTGTTAGCAGATCTCAGAGCTTATTTTTGTGATTACTCTTTTTTTAAAAAAAATCACAATTAAAATTATATTTGGCAGTTATAGATACCTTAGCCTGGGGGATAGAATGCTTGTGTTTAAAACTTTTGTTTTAAAATTATAAGACAAGTTTACATAGAAATTTTATAATTTTACATAGAAATGTTCATTTCTATGAGGTATGTCTTTACATTGATATTCATATCTTTTGGGGGCATTTTGATGTTTTTTGTAAATGCAATTTTTCTTATACTTTAAAATTTACATTTACTTTTGATAGGCCAGATAATTTCTTTAGCAAGCTATTTTCTAATTATATATTTTTTCAAGAATAAAATAAAATATAATTGTTTTAAATTCAACTAGTAGGTAAAGAGACATTTTAGTAGCAATTAAACTAGTCTGTAATTGTTTTTACCTGAACTGGAAGGAAAAAGATTTCAGTAACCCAAGATACTGCTATGAAATTTGTTCTATGAAATGAGGTTTTGAGACTGTCAACTTAGACAATGACACTCTACGGATAAACAAATTACTTATCTATATCAAAGCCTACTATTCATATTCTCTAACCTGAATATACATCATGGATTTTAAGCATTTCTTGCTTTTCATGAATTCCTTAAAAATGACATCTGAGAATTTTTAAAAATGTTACAGCTAAATGTGGTTCTTGAATCATCTCCAGGTTGGAAAACTGGAAAGTTGTGTCGTATTGTGAGTAATAAAAAATACTAAATATATTCAAGCTTAGTGTGAGCCAGTGCATACATTAAATTAAACCAAAAAAGCTTAACCAGCCATGTTTCAGGTTTTGGGATATGTAATGTATAAATATAACCTCCTACAAGAAAAGAAATAGCTGTCTTACCCATTAACCACCAAACTAAACCATGAGACAATATTTTATTTTCAGTTGTATTTGGAAGACCATGTTTCTGTTAGCTTTGGCTTGCCATTTGCTGAATAACTAAAAATGGCATGTTTAAAACTAAGTAGTATTTAATGACTAGACCATCAAACCCCAAATGGAATTGAGGGAGAGATTCTTTTACTGAAATATAAAATTTTTTTCCCTTTAGTATTACGTTAGACAGTACAAGATCCTTAAACTTGCTCTCTTATGGAACATAAGGTAAATATCTTATCCACACAGTTTCCTTTCATCCATAGGATTGCTTAATGAGGAAGCCTAAAGATTATAGTGATAACTAACTCCACCAGAAAGGAGCTGCTCAGCAATAGAAACAGTATCAAAAATTTTACAGCCAAGCTAGATGAGCTGACAAAAGAGAAACTGCACGTATGGAACTAACTTTCCCAGTTACCTGTAGAGGGACCGGCTCTCTTACTGCCAGTGATAGTGTGAAGCCTTTTAGACTGGTGGTTCTCAGACATCAGCCTGCATTGGAAGCAGCCGGTGGGCTTGTTAAGCCATAGATTGCTGGGCTGCACCCCACACTTCCTGGTTCAGCAGTTTGGAGTAAGGCCCAATAATTTGAATTTCTAATAAATTTTCAGGTGATGTTGCTGTTCGGAGACCAAATTTGAGAACCACTGTTTTTTTCCTAGACTAGGAAATCTTTCTGAATCTTCTCTTTTCCTTTCGTTCCTTTTCCTCCCTCATGCCACCCGCTGTCCCCAACAAAGCCGGCTGTCTTCTGTTATGGAACTGTTGTGGAAGCCCTCTTTTCTTATTAGCTTTTCTTACATTGGTTTCCTTTATTTTTTTTAACCATCTACAGTGAGACAGCATTGTACAATGGAGTCAATTTATAACTGTACAATATTTTTACCAGTCTTGGAATTCCTTATACTTTCTCCAAGCCTTGATATTTCTCATGGAAACATCCCCTTTCATAGTTTAGAAAATACATCTTCCTTTTAAAGTTTAAAGTCTTGTTTCATTTTTGGGGGGAGGTGATGGATGTGTTTATTACCTGGACAATGGTGTTGGTAAAATGAGTATATACATACATCCAAATTCATCTAATTGTACTCATTAATTATGTTCAGTTTTTTTTTTTTTCACATCTTTATTGGAGTACCTAACTTTCTTTGAGGGGGAAAAAAATATCACCATTGGAAGCCATATATTTTTTTCCACATCTTTATTGGAGTATAATTGCTTTACAATGCTGTGTTAGTTTCTGCTTTATAACAAAGTGAGTCAGCTATACATATACATATATCCCCATTCTCCTCCCTCTTGCATCTCCCTCCCACCCTCCCCTCTAGGTGGTCACAAAGCACCAAGCTGATCTCCCTGTGCTATGTGGCTGCTTCCCACTAGCTATCTATTTTACATTTGGTAGTGTATTTATGTCCATGGCACTCTCTCACTTCATCCCAGCTACCCTTCCCCCTCCCCGTGTCCTCAAGTCCATTCTCTACGTCTGCATCTTTATTCTTGTCCTGCCCCTAGGTTCTTCACAACCATTTGTTTGTTTGTTTTTAGATTCCATATATATGTGTTAGCATACAGTATTTGTTTTTCTCTTTCTGACTTACTTCACTCTGTATGACAGACTCTAGGTCCATCCACCTCACTACCAATAATTCAGTTCCGTTCCTTTTTATGGCTGAGTAATATTCCATTGAATATATGTGCCACATCTTCTTTATCTATTCATCTGTTGATGGACATTTAGGTTGCTTCCATGTCCTGGCAATTGTAAATAGTGCTGCAGTGAATATTGTAGTGCATGTCTCTTTCTGAATTATGGTTTTCTCAGGATATATGCCCAGTAGTGGGATTGTTGGGTCATATGGTAGTTCTATTTTTAGTTTTTTAAGGAACCTCCATACTCTTCTCCCTAGTGGCTGTATCAGTTTACATTCCCACCAGCAGTGCAGGAGCATTCCCTTTTTTCCACACCCTCAACAGCATTTATTGTTTCTAGATTTTTTGATGATGGCCATTCTGACTGGTGTGAGGTGTTACCTCATTGTGGTTTTGATTAGCATTTCTCTAATGATTAGTGATGTTGAGCATCTTTTCATGTATTTGTTGGTCATCTCTGTGTCTTCTTTAGAGAAATGTCTATTTAGGTCTTCCGCCCATTTTTTGACTGGGTTGTTTGTTTTTGTGATATTGCACTGCATGAGCTGCTTTTATATTTTGGAGATTAATCCTTTGTCAGTTGCTTCATTTGCAAATATTTTCTCCCATTCTGAGGTTTGTCTTTTCGTCTTGTTTATGGTTTCCTTTGCTGTGCAAAAGCTTTTAAGTTTCATTAGGTCCCATTTGTTTATTTTTGTTTTTATTTCCCTTACTCTAGGAGGTGGGTCAAAAAAGATCTTGCTGTGATTTATGTCATAGAGTGTTCTGCCTAGGTTTTCCTCCAAGAGTTTTATAGTATCTGACCTTACACTTAGGTCTTAATCCATTTTGAGTTTATTTTTGTGTATGGTGTTAAGAAGTGTTCTAATTTCATTCTTTTACATGTATCTATCCATTTTTCCCAGCACCACTTATAGAAGAGGCTGCCTTTTCTCCATTTTATATTCCTGCCTCCTTTGTCACAGATAAAGTGACCATATGTGTGTGGGTTTATCTCTGGGCTTTCTATCCTGCTCCATTGATCTATATTTCTGTTTTTGTGTCAGTAACATATTGTCTTGATTACTGTAGCTTTGTAGTATAGTCTGAAGTCAGGGAGCCTGATTCCTCCAGCTCCGTTTTTCTTTCTTAAGATTGCTTTGGCTATTCGGGGTCTTTTGTGTTAACATACACATTGTAAAATTTCTTGTTCTAGTTCTGTGAAAAATGCCATTTGTAATTTGATAGGGATTGCATTGAACCTGTAGATTGCTTTGGGTAGTATAGTCATTTTCAGAATATTGATTCTTCCATTCCAGGAGCATGGTATATCTCTTCATCTGTTTTTGTTATCTTTGATTTCTTTCATCAGTGTTTTATAGTTTTCAGAGTACAGGTCTTTTGCCTCCTTAGGTAGGTTTATTCCTAGGTATTTTATTCTTTTTGTTGCGATGGTAAATGGGAGTGTTTCCTTAATTTCTCTTTCTGATCTTTCGTTGTTAGTGTATAGGAATGCAAGAGATTTCTGTGCATTAATTTTGTATCCTGCGACCTTACCAAATTCATTGATTAGTTCTAGTAGTTTTCTGGTGGCATCTTTAGGATTTTCTACATATAGTGTCATGTCATTGGCAAACAGTGACAGTTCTACTTCTTCTTTTCCAATTTGTATTCTTTTTATTTTTTCTTCTCTGACGGCCATGGCTAGGACTTCCAGTACTGTGTTGAATAATAGTGGCGAGAGTGGACATCCTTGTTTTGTTCCTGATCTTAGAGGAAATGCTTTCAATTTTTTACTATTGAGAATGATGTTTGCTGTGGGTTTGTCATATATGGCTTTTATTATATTGAGGTAGGTTCCCTCTATGCCCACTTTCTGGAGAGTTTTTATCATATATAGGTGTTGAATTTTGTCAAAAGCTTTTTCTGCATCTATTGAGATGATCATGTGGTTTTTATTCTTCAGTTTGTTAATATGGTGTATCACATTGATTGATTTACGTATACTGAAGAATCCTTGTATCCCTGGGATAAATCCCACTTGATCATGGTGTATGATCCTTTTAATGTGCTGTTGGATTCTGGTTACTAGTATTTTGTTGAGGATTTTTGCATCTATGTTCATCAGTGATAGTGGTCTATGATTTTCTTTTTTTGTGATATCTTTGTCTGGTTTTGGTATCAGGGTGATGGTGGCCTTGTAGAACAAGTTTGGGAGTGTTCCTCCCTCCGCAATTTTTTGAAAGAGTTTGAGAAGGATAGGTGTTAACTCTTCTGTAAATGTTTGATAGAATTCACCTGTGAAGCCATCTGGTCCTGGACTTTTGTTTGTAGGAAGATTTTTGATTACAGTTTCAATTTCATTACCTGTGAGTGGTCTGTTTATATTTTCTAATTCTTCCTGGTTCAGTCTTGCAAAGTTGTACTTTTCCAAGAATTTGTCCATTTCTTCCAGGTTGTCCATTTTATTGGCGTCTGTCTAGTTGCTTGTAGTAGTCTCTTAGGATCTTTTGTATTTCTGTGGTGTCAGTTGTAATCTCTCCTTTTTCGCTTCTAATTTTATTGATTTGAGTCCTCTCCCTTTTTTTCTTGATGAGTCTGGCTAAAGGTTTATCAATTTTGTTTATCTTCTCAAAGAACCAACTTTTAGTTTTATTGATCTTTGCTATTGTTTTGTTCATTTCTATTTCATTTATCTCTGCTCTGACCTTTGTGATTTCTTTCCTTCTACTAACTTTGGGTTTTCTTTGTTCTTCTTTTTATAGTTGCTTTAGGTGTAAGTTTAGATTGTTTATTTGAGATTCTTCTTGTTTCTTGAGGTGAGCTTGAATTGCTATGAACTTCCCTCTTAGAACTGCTTTTGCTGCATCCCATAGATTTTGGATCATCGTATTTTCGTTGTCATTTGTTTCTAGGTATTTTTTATTTCTTCTTTGATTTCTTCAGTGATCTGTTGGTTATTTAGCAGCGCACTGTTTAGCTTCCATATATTTGTGTTTTTTACTGTTTTTTTCCTGTAATTGATTTCTAATCTCATAGTGTTGTGGTCAGAAAAGATGCTTGATATGATTTCAGTTTTCTTAAATTTTCCAAGGCTTGATTTGTGACCCAAGATGTGATCTATTCTGGAGAACGTTTCATGAGAAGAAAGTGTATTTTTCCGCTTTCATGTGGAATGTCCTAAAAATATCAATTAAGTCTATCTGGTCTCTTGTGCCATTTAAAGCTTGTGTTTCCTTATTTCTTTTCTGTCTGGTTGATCTGTCTGTTGGTGTAAGTGGGGTGTTAAAGTCCCCCACTATTATTGTGTTACTGTCTATTTCTCCTTTATGGCTGTTAACATTTGCCTTATGTATTGAGGTACTCCTATTTTGGGGGCATAAATATTTATAATTGTTATGTTTTCTCCTTGGATTGATTGATCCCTTGATCATTATGTAGTGTCCTTCCTTATCTCTTGTTACTGTCTTTATTTTAAAGTCTATTTTATCTTATATGAGTATTGCTACTCCAGCTTTCTTGTGATTTCCATTTGCATGGAATATCTTTTTCCATCCCCTCACTTTCAGTCTGTATGTGTCCCTGGGTCTGAAGTGGGTTTCTTGTAGACAGCATATATAAGGTTCTTGTTTTTGTATCCATTCAGCCAGTCTGTGTCTTGTCTTTTGGTTGGAGCATTTAATCTGTTTACAGTCAAAGTGATTATCAACATGTATGTTCCTATTACCATTTTCTTAATTTATTTGGGTTTGTTTCTGTGGGTCTTTTTCTTCTCTGTGTTTCCTGCTCAGAGAAGTTCCTTTAGCATTTGTTGTAAAGCTGGTGCTGAATTCTCATAGCTTTTGCTTGTCTGTAAAGCTTTTGATTTCTCCATCGAATCTGAACGAGATCCTTGCCAGGTAGGGTAATCTTGGTTGTAGGTTTTTCCCTTTCATCACTTTGAATATGTCCTGCCACTCCCTACTGGTTTGCAGAGTTTCTGCTGAAAGATCAGCTGTTAACCTTATGGGAATTCCCTTGTATGTTATTTGTTGCTTTTCCCTTGCTGCTTTTAATAATTTTTCTTTGTATTTAATTTTTGATAGTTTGATTAATATGTGTCTCGGCATGTTTCTCTTTGGGTTTATCCTGTATGGGACTCTCTGCACTTCCTGGACTTGATTGACTATTTCCTTTCCCACGTTAGGGAAGTTTTCGACTATGACCTCTTCAAATATTTTCTCAGATCCTTTCTTTTTCTCTTCTTCTGGGACCCCTTATAATTCAAATATTGGTGCGTCTAATGTTGCCCTAGAGGTCTCTGAGACTGTCCTAGTCCTTTTTATTCTTTTTTCTTTATTCTGCTCTCTGGCACTTATTTCCACCATTTTATCTTCCAGCTCACTTATCTGTTCTTCTGCCTCAGTTATTCTGCTATTGATTCCTTCTAGAGTATTTTTAATTTCAGTTATTGTTTTGTTCATCACTGTTTCTTTGCTTGTTAGTTCTTCTAGATCCTTGTTAAACGTTTCTTGTATTTTCTCCATTTTGTTTCTGAGATTTTGGATCATCTTTACTATCATTACTCTGAATTCTTTTTTCAGGTAGGTTGCCTATTTCGTCTTCATGTATTTGGTCTTGTAGGTTTTTACCTTGCTCCTTTGTCTGTAACATACTTTTTGTCATTTCTTTTTTTTTTTTTTTTTTTGGTGGGTGGGGCTGTATTCCTGTCTTACTGGTTGTTTGGCCTGAGGCATCCAGCACTGGAGTTTGCAGGCAGTTGGGTAGAGCCGGGTCTTGGTGCTGAGATGAGGACCTCCAGGAGGCCTCACTCTGATTAATATTCCCTGGGGTCTGAGGTTCTCTGTTAGTCCAGCAGCTTGGACTTGACACTCCCACCACAGGAGCTCGGGCCTGACCTCCAGCCTGGGAACCAAGATCCTGCAAGCTGCGTGGCACAGCAAAAAAAAAAAAAAAAGAAAGAAAAGGAAAAAAAGGAGCAGTACAATAACAAAGACTAAAAAATAAAATAAAATTAGAGAGATAAAAAAATGTATTAGGAAAAATAAAAATATAATTGAAACAACTGCAACAAGGTAAAACAAAACCACAACAGAAAAAAGAAAAAAAGGGGGGGGGTGGGAACAAGTCAAAAGGAGCAGACCAATAACAAAGTATAAAGAATAAAATAAAATTAGAAAAATAAAAGATTTATTAGAAAAAAATAAAAATATAGGGGGTGGTGGTGGTGGGCTGAATTGGGAGATTGGGATTGACATATACACTAATATGTATAAAATAGAAAAGAACCTGCTGTATAAAAAAAATAAAATTCAAAAATATAAATGAATCAACAACAGCAAGGTAAAACAGAACCCCAACCTAAAAGAAGGAAAAAGGAAAAAAGAAAAAAAAAGCCTTGGCTATGGGGAAAATGAGTATATACATACATCCACATTCATCTAATTGTATTCATTAATTATGTGCAGGTTTTTAAAATAAGAATTATACCTCAATAAAACTGGGAGGAAGAATTAGTCAAACATCAAAAACGGGATCAGACTCTTTTTCAGGGGAACGTTAAAACCCCCCTGGCCAGAGAAGGCTTACCCCAGAGAAGGCTCCACCCATAGAAGGCTCACACTGCTCCTCAGCGTAGGCTCTACCAGAAAGTCTTTAGGCAAAAGTCATGTAAGTAGCCTTCTTGAGTCATGTATATGCAGCATCAACAGGGTCCTTTATGGTTTAGAGAGATTAATAAGAAAGGTGCTTTGCCCCTGCTTGAGAAAAGGCAAAAAAGTTCGTCGTTGAGAGGTGGGATTGAGCTTCTGGGTGTGTGAGCTGGTTGCTGGGAGTGGATCCTGCTCAGCCTCCAGTGTTGGGCCATGCTGGGAAGCGTGACTGTGTGTGCAACAAAAGGTAATTCCATAGAGCTGTAGTAATAGCTATAGGAATGACTTGTTAGGCAATTGCCACTGGGTGTGTCCAAGGAGATTGGTGTTACTTTCACTGCCAGGGAAGGGCTCTGTAGCACCGGCACAGGGGCCTCAGCTTGCACTGCCATGTCCAGGCTTCAAGCTTCAGGGACAGCCTTGTCATTCTTAACTTCTACCATGAAATGGCCAGGTACTGAGTTCTGAGAACAAGCAGGTGGGTTTCTGGGGGACAGAGAGCTATAGGAGCACTAGGTGCATCATAAGAAAGTAAGAAAATGCTACGTGCATGGAACTGTTCATAGATGTTAAAGGTCATCTGGTTCAGCTTTCTCACTTGACATGGTAGGAAGTGGAATGTTTCCCAGACTTGCCCAAGGTCATAGTCATATAGCCAGCCATTTACAAATCACTTGACCACTGTTTCCGTCTTGCTGCAGGCTTCTGCTGCTCTTTGACACTGGCATGAAGGGAAATTTTGTGGCATACTGAGATAGTAATTAGCCACATAGTTCAGCTTCTTAAGAAATTAATGGCATGTAATATTTATTTTTAAAATCATAATGTTTTTGGTGATTTAAAAATTATGTAAATCCAAGGAAATTGCTGCCATATCATAGCATATATTGTGTGTATTTTATTTTTTTTAATAATGTTTTTTTCTGACTGTAAAAATAATACAAGCCCATTGTAAAATGTTTAGGAAATACAGATACAAGTTAGTAAATAAAAACCAGGAATAAATCATCCCACAGAAAGAGCTTAATATATTACAGTAAGCTATCAGTGCTTACAAACATCTCCAAAATTCAGTGACTTAATGCAGTGGTTTACTTTTCACTATGTGTAGTTCAGTGTAAATGGGGAGAGGGGTGGTTCTGAGATCCAGGCCCATCCAAACAGTGGCTCCATCCCTCAGGGCCTTTGGATCCTGCACTGGATCTTGGATCTTTTGCAACTGACCAGTAAGTGAGGGAAGAGAGAGACAATGAAGGAACCCATAGTAGCTTTTAAGAACTAGTGTTCAAACCTGGGACAGCAGTGTAAAAACAATTTTGTATCTTGCTTATTAAAACATTTGCGGGCTTCTCTGGTGGCGCAGTGGTTGAGAGTCCGCCTGCCGATGCGGGGGACGCGGGTTCGTGCCCCGGTTTGGGAGGATCCCACGTGCCGCGGAGCGGCTGGGTCCGTGCGCCATGGCCGCTGAGCCTGTGCGTCCGGAGCCTGTGCTCCGCGGCGGGAGAGGCCACAGCGGTGAGAAGCCCGCGTACCACCAAAAAAAAAAAAAAAAAAAAAAATTTGCTTATCATTTGCCCCTAGTCATTAAGTACTACTGGAATATTATGCAGCCCTTACAAACTGTCCCATTATTAAGTGTTGTTTTTAAACAGATGTGAAAGATAGCTGCTGTACTCGAGATGCTCTTTAAAAGCACATCGTCTTGATGCACCCTTTCTGAAGGTTTGCGTGTGTGTTAAAATGTTTTATGCTCTTTGACTAAATCCTACTCCAAAGAATTCAGGAGCAGAGCAAACATGTAAAAAGTTGTCTACATAAGGATGAAAATTATATCTGTAAAACAGTGAAAAACTAGGGAAAAAACCTGACTTTGTTTGAAAAGAACTGATCAAATAACTTTTTTTTTTTTTTTTGCGGTATGCGGGCCTCTCACTGTTGTGGCCTCTCCCGTTGCGGAGCACAGGCTCCGGACGCGCAGGCTCAGCGGCCATGGCTCACGGGCCTAGCCACTTCGCCGCATGTAGGATCTTCCCGGACCGGGGCACGAACCCGTGTCCCCTGCATCGGCAGGCGGACTCTCAACCACGGCGCCACCAGGGAATCCCTCAAATAACTTTTGATAAGTACATGTGACATTGGAATACAGTGCTGCTGTTAACGATGATGATCTTTATTTGCTTAGAAAGATGTCACAACAAATGAGACTCTAGGTTTCAGAGTAGCATATATAGTATGTAAAACTGAATATATGAATATGTATGTGTATAAGAAGAGATGGATGTCCTTATGTGTGCTTGAAGGATGTTTACCAAAATGTTAACAGTAATTTATCTCTGAGTTGTTAGATTTGTGATTTTTATCAACTTTTCAGAAATGTTTTAGTAGTTTTTAATTTTAACATTGTGCATGAATCATTTTTATAAAATCAATAAAATTAGTGAAGTTATTATTAGAAGATAAAATATGGCCAGAGTTATTTATATATTGATTTACTCAACGTTCCCTATTGTATGTTTTGAGGCTGAAAGTTATACATTCTTCTAATCATTATTGGACAAAATCATAAGGTCACATGTTTGGTTCTGTTTTTTTAGTGTTTGGGTTTTTTCCTTTAAAAGTTGGTGTATTATTCAAGTTTGACAAATGCTGCTTTAAGGAATTTCTGGTAAAATATTAGAGATGGGTAAAGAATTTGTGTGCCTCATTGCTTCCAAGAGGAAAGCATACATGAGCACTTTCTAATGTTAAAATAAGCAAAACCCAAAATACTATATATTAGTTACCTACTGCCATGTAACAAATTGCCTCAAAACTTAGCATTTCAAGACAACATTTATTATTGCATGGTTTCTGTGGGTCAGGAATTCAAGAACAGCTTAGCTGGGTGGTTCTGTCTCAGGCTCTTTCTTGAGGTTGCGGTCAGGCTGCTGGCTGGGACTTCAGCCATCTCAAGGCTTGTCTGGGGCTGGAGAATCTCCTTCCAGCCTCATGCACTTGGTTGTTGGCACACCTGAGTTCCTCAAGACTGGAGACTCAGTTCCTTGCCACGTGAGCCTTGCCACAGGGCTGTCTGAGTGTCCTTAAGACATGGCAGCTGGCTCCCCCCAGAATGAATGGGTGGGGTGTAAGGGGGGTCAGGGAGGATCTAAGATGGAAGCCACAGTCTTTTTATAACCTAATCTTGCAGGCATACCATCACTTGTCATATGCTATTATTGCTTTCTCAGGCCAATCATAATACAATGTGAGAGTGGACTACACAAGAGTGTGCACACCAGGAGGGTGAACTCATTGGGGGCCATCTTAGAGGCTGCCCACCACAAATACTAATGGTGGTTTTAGGTAAATCACTAGGGAAGTTAATAGTTTCACAGATTTCCAACCTTTATCTTATAAAGTGATGTTAGACATTGCCAGCGATACTTGTTTGAGTGAGCTTTGGATGAGAATACACTCAGTGGGAAAATGTGATATAGCTTTTTTCTCTACCTAGTGAAGATAGATCATGTAACACTTTTGCCAAGATTGAGAGGTGATTAATGGGCCATCTTACCTGAAACATGATTGAACAAATTCACACTGGCAGCATTATATAGCACATATCTACAACCAATTAATGTATGTACCAGTTGATATATGTATACTTCTACAGTAATTTTTTTTTTTTTTTTGCGGTACGCGGGCCTCTCACTGTTGTGGCCTCTCCCGTTGCGGAGCACAGGCTCCGGACGCGCAGGCTCAGCGGCCATGGCTCACGGGCCTAGCCGCTACGCAGCATGTGGGATCTTCCCGGACCGGGGCACGAACCCGTGTCCCCTGCATCGGCAGGAGGACTCTCAACCACTGCGCCACCAGGGAAGCCCTACAGTAATTTTTTAATGGTTATCCATAATTAGGAGTTAATTGCAAATTTAAGAACTCATTATTTCATTGCAGTATAAAGCAGATAGTAATTTATAGCAAAGATTATATCATGGAGAAACTTACTTACCATGTTAAGGAATTTGGACTTTATTCTTTGGAAAATGGGGAGCCATTGAAGAATTTATGGGAAAAGGAGTGATGTGGTCAGATTGGTTTAAAAAATCTCATTTTGACAGCAATATTGAAAGTAGATTGAGGAATGAAAGTTTGAAGGCAAAGAAATTATTACAGTATTCCAGGAGAGAGAGAATGAGTGCCTGAAATAAATCAGCAGTCTCAGGGATAAAGAGGGAGAGAGAGGAAAAGCCCTGAGAGGAAAAATGGTAAAATCAAAAGGAGTTGGTTATTACCCAGATGTAGGAGGTAAAGGTCCAGTTAAAGAAACTCTGGGGTTTCTGGCATAGAGAAAGAAAACTGTGGCAAAGATCTCTTCTGTCTCGGTAGTAGGATGTGTGGGAAATAGGAGTTTGATTTTTCAACATGTGAAGGTTGAGAGTTGGACAGCAGTAGGAGATATAAAGTGAGCAGTTGGACATAGATCTGGAGTGCAAACAAGGAGTTTGACAGGACTGGGAATAGAGATTTGTGAATGAGAGAGGAGAGT
The DNA here is from genome assembly GCF_949752795.1 of Hyperoodon ampullatus. NCBI lineage: Eukaryota > Metazoa > Chordata > Mammalia > Artiodactyla > Ziphiidae > Hyperoodon > Hyperoodon ampullatus. Next base: position 209,385,560 of record NC_136914.1, read on the forward strand.
GATAGCTGAAGTCGTGGGAGGCAGATGAGGTTGTCCAAGGTGAAGGTGAGAGTGAAAAAAGCATGCCCAGGATGGCACTTTGTCAGATACCAAGGTCTAAAGTCATTCTTTTTATAGCTACAATACAGACTAAAAAGTACCATTGTAGGGATCCGTTATAATCTCAGCCGTACTTGAGGTTACATAGGTAGAAATACCAGGACTCCTCTGTGACTTTGAACAAATCACTTAAAATCTCTGAGCCTAAGTTTCTTCATCTATAAAATGAGGACGTTGCTTCAAATCAGATATTCTCAAGCTTTTTTCTGCAGGATTATGTGTAACGTAGGATGTTCACATGCACAGCACATTTCTACAAGTGTGCTCAGAATTATGGTCAAATTCATTGCTCTGAGTCTCTCTGTCATATAAGAAATGCAAGTAAATGAGAGTTATGTTAATATAAAGATAATTTTAGGTCTGCTCCATTATATATTTCAAAAAGCAAATATTTCACACACTTGAGTACTTAAATCAGCAAGAAGTTACTCGTGATAGATAACCTCACAGCTGATAGGCATGTACCAAAGAAAGCATACTTAAAACTCCCAATCTAGTTAGATCACTTCCTAACCTCTTCTGAGGTCACAGGCTACTTTGAGAATCTGATGAAAGCTATGGACTCTCCCCAGAAAAGTACACATATAATTTTGTATTTAATTTGAGAGAATCCAAATTAATTTTTCTGAAGTTTATCCATGGAAGCTCTTGGGATCCATGAGCCCTGTATTAAATTCCTTATCTTAGAAAAATCTTCTCCTCGAAGATTTTATGACTTTACATGTTGTGAAAGGAGGCCTCATTCTTTTTGAAAATATACTTTGTGATTAGATAATTGTAGGTAAGGAATTCTGTCATAGTTTTTGAACAACGTTGTTTCTTAAAGGCATTATTATTGTTTGTATCAGAGCTTGTCATAATTAGAAAACAGTTGCCTATTCTGTGGGCAAACTAGAAACCACATTAACATTAAGAAGAATAGGTGATTTAAAACACAACTATATTAAAATAACTATTAGTTAGTTTATACTAACATTCTATATTATCATCTCGGGAGGGAGGCAGAGCCAGAAGGTTACAAAGAGCCCAGGCATTCAGGAGGTTTGACTTGTATAAAAGTGTTTTGCTTGTTCATGGCAATGTGTTTGTCAAATTCGGTCTTGCCCAAGTGACTTGGAGGTGTTTAGGAATATATGTTAGGTGAACTAGAAAAAAATCCTATAAATAAAATAATTCTATAAGAGAAATCCTATGTGAGAAATAATCCTACAAATATTTTTACAGAAAAACCTCATGTTTTAAAAGAAGAAAAAATAATTCATTTCAATTAAAATAATGCTATTATTAGTCAGGGAATATTCTGGAATTACATGTAATGTGGATTTTAATTTAGATTTAGCACAATAATACAATATTAATAAAAATCTTACTCATAACTTATTTGGTAATTTTTTCCATCAATTTTTTCATGTCTTAAACTCAGGAACCAAATCTAATTATCCTGGTAATTACAAATAAGTACTTCTTCAACAACTTCCATCATCCAGGTATTTCATAAGAAGGTTTCCACTAATGGTAAAACAACTTGATTTTATTCTTTGTCTAAAATTATATATCTACCAAAGAAAATTTAAATTAATTTTGACCTAAACTAGTTATTAAAACTTTGATAAAAAAAAAGTAGAATGCATGTTTTTTTACTTCAGAGTTTTAATGGTCACTTTTTATTTTGTTTTTCATGAATTATTATGTATTTAAGCTTTTTGGCAAATTACATGCACTGGGCCAGTAATGATTAATCCTGGTTCAGTGGTCAAGAATGTTGATTTAAAAAACTTATTTCCAGGCTGTGGAATAGCCCAGGGAAGACATAGTAATTTTGTTTGCACTTCAGTTGTGTGCTGGAGACCTTGGTCTGCATGATTGTTGGGCCAGTTCAGTTTTTAGTCAATCTGCTTGCTCTTTACAGGTGGACATCACTTTCTGCTCTTGTAGTAACTGTAACTTTACTTGAGATTGTCTTAGCCTTTAAATCCAGATGAATTTTTTTTCCTAAAATAACTTTAAGCACTAAAAAAAATAAGATTAATATATTCATCAAGTTTTTTGATATTTAAAATCATGCAATAGAAACTTTTCAAATCTGTACATGTATGTTTTTGAAAGAAGGAGGATTTATTTTCAACTGTATCTGAATTAATGTTTTCAGAGAAAGCTATAACATTATCATGTAAAGAAATTGATCCCCCACCCCCTGGTGGCGCAGTGGTTGAGAGCCCGCCTGCCGATGCAGGGGACACGGGTTCGTGCCCCGGTCTGGGAAGATCCCACATGCCGCGGAGCGGCTGGGCCCGTGAGCCATGGCCGCTGAGCCTGCGCGTCCGGAGCCTGTGCTCCACAACGGGAGAGGCCACAATAGTGAGAGGCCCGCCTACCACAAAAAAAAAAAAAAAAAAAAAAAAAAAAAAGACAGTGGAATCCTGGGTCTTTACCCAAAGAAAATGAAAACACTAATTCCAAAATATATATACAGCCCTATGTTCATTGCAGCATTATTTACAATAGCCAATATGGAAGAAGCCTAAGTGCCCATCAATAGATGAATGGATAAAGATGATGTGATTGGTATATTGAGATATATATATATATATATATATATACACACACACACACACACACACACATGCATACACATACACACACACATATATATATAATGTTATACATATTATATAATGTTTATATAATGGAATATTACTCAGCCATAAAAATGAATGAAACCTTGCCTTTGTAGCAACATGGATGGACCTAGAGGGTATTATGCTAAGTGAAATAAGTCAAACAGAGAAAGACAAATACCAATGATTTCACTTATATATGGACTCTAAAAAACAAAACAAATGAACAAAGATAAAACAGAAACAGAGTCATAAATACAGAGAACAGACAGAGGGGTGTTGGGGAATGGAATTTCATGGCAGGAGTGTTCTTGAAGTATAGTTATTTTAAAAATAATTTAATTTTTAATTTTAAAATCCTCAGGGTAGCCCATGCTGTAAATCTCAGTCTGAGAGCAGGAGATGAGATGAGATGTCCCAGCTCAAACAGTAAGGCAGAAAGAGAAGCGAGTTCCTCCTTCCTCCACCTTTTGTTCTATTCAGGCCTTCACAGGATTGGATGATGCCCATCCACATTGGGGAGGGCAGTCTACTAAATCCACTGATTAAAATACTAATCTCATCCAGAAACACCCTCACAGGCACACCCAGAAATAACAGTTAATCTGGACATCTGTGGCCAGTCAAGCTGACACATAAAATAAACTATCACAGGCACTAAGGCCCTTACAGTGACAGGGTTGCTGGAGAAGTTGGAGTAAGACAGAGGAATTTCCTTACAGCTTAGAGAAACCGTTGTTCAACTGTAGTTCAGAAACAACAATATTGTAAGGAAGTATAGCATATTCTGTTGCATTAATAAATAATCATGAGGCCTTAAAGAATCCATTCTGAGGTGGGCAGAATACCTGGCCTGGCACATGGGAATAACTCTGCAAACACAATAGGAAAGATAGAGCTTTTACTTTTGTTAGTGAGCAAATATAGCTTCCCAATAGGACAGTAAATACAATCCAGATGGCTAAGAGTATAAGATCATAGCAGAAGGGGGAAAACTAAACTCAACAATTTACCATTAGTCGTCTTTCTACATTTTCCCATTTAGTTCAATCGTAATAAAAAGGATGCTTTTAGATTCACTTTAAGGTAGGTGAATTTAAATAATGCCAGGTTCTGTTTGGACTTAATGTGAATATTTCTTTTTTATGGCAAATAATATGGAATATGAAAGCTTTTCACTTTTCAGTGAGCACTCCTTAATATATTATCTTTTTGGTTATTACTATTAGAAACTGTCTATCTGGATTCTATAAGGTCACTGTTGGGTGTTTAGATGTATTTTATGTCAGCATTTCTAGTAATACTCTATTAGAATCAAGTGCTGTGCTCTAATACCAAGACTATTCTTTTTCTATAAATTTAAAGTAGCAAAGTTTATATCACAGAATGTACGTGAATTATTTTTTTAGCTTGATTTTTTTTTTAACTTAAAAACAGTAAATGGAACCTTCACTGATAATTAGTAGTCTAATCTTGCAGGAAAGTTAATAGAACCACTGATTCCTTTTCCTTGAGCATTAATGTTTTCACTGAGTAAAGAAATGAGTAAGATTCCCCTGGAATAGAAATTATAAGTGAAACTTTAATTCTAATGTATACAGTGGTGATGAGACTGTTAATAAGTCCAAATTTCATGGAAGGTTGTCAATATTTATCAGAGGTTAAATGTCCCTAACCCTTGACCCATCAATGACATTTCATCAATGACATTTCTAGGAATTTACCTTACATTTTACTTCCAAAACGTGTGCAAAGTTATATGTACAAGGATGTCTGTTACTGCATAGTTGGTTATGATTAAAAAAAACAAAAACAAAAAACCTGAAAATGGGGGATGACGATGGCATAATCATTCACCGTAACTATTGAAGAATGGCATCATTCTGTTTATACTGATTTAGAATATAATGTCCATTACATAATTATTAATTTAAAAACTAAGGTATAGAACAGAATATACAATATAATATGAGGTTTTCTTTAAAAAAGTGTGAACAAGAATGTTTCTGTTTCTATATGCTGAGAAAACGTATGAAAGGAAACCACAGAAACTGTGATTAAATTTATTTCTGGGGAATGGTATGTAAATATGAGTATGGTTTTTATAATAATACATTTTTAGAACTCAAGAATGTAGTATAAAATGTAAGAGCTGTAACTCTTAGTCACAGAATATTTTAGTACTATCAGATAATGCTAATATTATTTGTGTGTAATGGATGGAGCACTGGATTTAGAGTTAGAGGTCCTAGATTCATATTCTGGAACTACCACCCAACTTGTGACAAAACTTTGAAGAAAGCTGGTCTTTAGGAGCTAATTTTCTCATTCTTTAATGAAATCCAAGTAAAGTGCTTAGCATCTAGTGAGTTCCCAATAGTATTCATGGTTATAATGCTACTGAAATCTTCCTTGATTGACATGATGTCAAACTGGAAAAAATACCAGAAAGACAAGAAATAGGAGAAAGCTGTAGTGATAAAAACATCCAGGCAGATGTATTCACAGTATTTGATTGAACTGTTGAACTTCTTGCCCAAGTGTTCTTAATTATTTTGGCATTGTGTGGATGTAGAAAATAGTGGTAAATGAGTGTCTTTACATAGGCCACTCAGCTGCTTATCACTCTTACCCTTAATTTCAGAGATACTACATGTGGTACTTCCTGAACATTACTTTGCTTTAAAATACGTGTGTTTTGGGCTAAGTGCTGAGTACAGTGTTCCATATTTGGCAGAGTCAATCAAAAATCTGGTTTACCCCTAAGTGTCCATCAATGGATGAATGGATAAACATAATATGGCATATTCTTACAATAGAATATTATTCACCCTTTAAAAGGAAGAAAATTCTGACATGCTATAACATGGATGAACCTTAAGGACATTATGCTAAGTGAAATAAGCCAGTCAAAAAAAGGCCAATGCTCTACGACGCCACTTACATGAGATTCTACAATTTTCACTTAAAGTGACAGAAAGTAGAATGGTGGTTACCAGGAGCTGGGGAGGGGAAATGAGAAGTTATTTCTTAATTGGGATAGAGTTTCAGTTTTATAAGACAAAAAGAGCTATGGAGATGGATGGTAGTGATGGTTGCATAGCATTATGAATGTATTTAATACCAGTGAACTGTACACTTAAAAATGGCTAGGAGGGGCTTCCCTGGTGGCGCAGTGGTTGAGAGTCCGCCTGCCGATGCAGGGGACACGGGTTCGTGCCCCGGTCTGGGAAGATCCCACATGCCACGGAGCGGCTGGGCCCGTGAGCCATGGCTGCTGGGCCTGCGTGTCCAGAGCCTGTGCTCTGCAACGGGAGAGGCCACAGCAGTGAGAAGCCCACGTAATGCAAAAAAAAAAAAAAAAAAAAAAAAAAATGGCTAGGAGGGTGAATTATATGTTACGTGTACTTTATCACAATAAAACAAAACTGAAAAAAATTCACAATATAAATTATTGGGGTGATGGGATTATCTAAGGTTCAAGTCTTTATAAATATTTACAATGTTAATAACTTATTATTTTTACTTGATTTTTCATATTGTAAGTCTAAGGAAACCTTAATTTAAAAAACTGATATGGGGCTTCCCTGGTGGCGCAGTGGTTGAGAGTCTGCCTGCCGATGCAGGGTACACGGGTTCGTGCCCCAGTCCGGGAAGATCCCACATGCTGCCGAGCAGCTGGGCCCGTGAGCCATGGCCGCTGAGCCTGCGCATCCGGAGCCTGTGCTCCGCAACGGGAGAGGCCACAACAGTGAGAGGCCCGCATAACGCAGCAAAAAAATAAAAAATTAAAAATTAAAAAAATTAAAAAAAAAATAAAAATAAAAAACTGATATGCTGAAAGTTTAAGTTTCTAAAGTATGCCTAAGAATAAAAAGGCAGGCATCAGAAGACTTGGATTCCAGTCCTAATCATGCTATTTATTAACTCTGTGTCCTTGATAGATTTTCATCTATGTAATGGAGGTATAATTTTAGAGTTGTTCTGAGCATAAAATGAAACAATATATATGAAAGTGTATTGTAAACTAGAAGGCACTATACATAAAAGGGGCTATGTAATCTTTTTGCAATCTAGACTTTCTTTGCACAGTATGTTTTATCAGATGACGTTAAAGCTCATCATACCAATTTTCTTAATGGAATTAGACAGTAATGGTAAAATGGAACACTTATTGTAAATCCAAGCTAACCACTAAGAAATCTTTTGGCCTAGCTAAACATGCAGACTATTATAGTGCCTGTGGTAGCATACGAGCTTATGACCTGAAGGCTGTTGAATTGCAAACAGGTTTTTATACATCAACAAAGACATTAATCCAAAAATCACATCACAATCCCGTGTTCTTAATGAGATGACTAGCTGCATAACTGTCACCCTCCCTCTGTTCCAAGGCTTAGACCTGGAGGGAAAGCCTTAATCCTTGAGCTGACATAATTCAGAAGGGTTCTGATGAGCCTCAAATAATTAGTTCCATGAATAAATTGCATACCAGAGTGACTTCCATTTTGCATTTCCAAACTTTCTGTTCCTGGATTGAATGGTATGTTTTCTAATCAGCTGGTTCCTTTAATGATCAATTTCAGGCACAAACAGTAATACTTATAAAAAGCAGGAAAGTACAGGTGAGACCTAGCAAGGTTTAAAAAAATTAGTCTTGGGGGCTTCCCTGGTGGCACAGTGGTTGAGAGTCCGCCTGCCGATGCGGGGGACACGGGTTCGTGCCCCGGTACGGGAGGATCCCGCATGCCGCGGAGCGGCTGGGCCCGTGGGCCATGGCCACTGGGCCTGCACTTCAGGAGCCCAACGGGAGAGGCTGCAACAGTGAGAGGCCCGCATACCGCAAAAAAAAAAAAAAAAAAAAAAAAAAAAAAAATTAGTCTTGACCTTTTATATTGGGAATTAAAATTATTTTGAAGGTTACAGCCCAGCTGAAGTTGAGGATTTTTACCCCCTTCACAAACAATAGTAGATACAGTTTTTAGAAGTAGGAGAATACCTTTCCTTATGCTTTGGGAAGAAATAGAATTTTTTGCAAAATAATTCCAGGATTTGGTATAGAAAGTGAAAAATGCACTTTGTGGTTTAGGGTGTTAATTTGTTCTGACCAAGAGTTAACAGAGGCAGTGGGAAATGGACAAATCAGATTTTTCATCCAGTCAACACTGTATAGATTCACAAAAGCATTGAATTTAAAACGACTGGCATAAATTTAAAATGCAACCCTCCAACCCCTCCCAAGTGAAACTTGATGAAGTTACTTTACAGCTCACCTTCCTCAGAGGTACCCTCATCATGTATCTAGAACAAATGGAGAACTCTTTCTTTTTGATTGGTTTTCTTCAGCTTCCAAAAGGACTGTTTGGACAGTGGCGATACTAATGGGAAGATAGAATTATAATTAGATTATTTTGGTTCTATCCAGACCCATGTCTTTATTAGAAAGTTGTTTGGATTCCTGTGGTCAGTGTTATAAGGAAACACTAGGTTATTAACAGTGGTTAATAGGTTATTTCCAATGATTTCCTCAAGAGTTTCTTTGGTTGCAAAATCCTTTGATGCCTTTGTTGATAAGAGGTAGACTTATAAGGGGTGAGGGTAGACACTCAGTGACACAGACTCTTCAGAGATCTTGTGATACTTGCATATTCTTCCCTTATACCCCTAGCTCTCCCCTTCACTACCCCATCCCACCCAACACTTTTCTAATTGGTTATTATGTGACAACTAACTTTTCTCTGTGTATTACATTGTTGTTATGTATCCAAAAATAATTGCCAGTAATTTTCCCTAATAGCTTGCTCTGGAAACTTCTCCTTCCTTTGAAAAGATGTGGGAAAGCATTTTTACTTAAACAAGAGGTGTCTCTGTTTTTTGCCGCTAGATCTCTTTATCTCTCTACTCACAGGTGAAAGAAAGAAGTCTTCAACTTGGAATGTATTCTTTGTAACGTGGGTTGAACTTTGTACATAAACATGTCAAAAGAGATTAAATGTTTTGCTTGGTTAACAGGCAATATACTATGACGAATGTTTCTACCATCTTAGAAATGGTGATTTTTGTGGTGTCTGTGTATGATGTTACTTTTCCAATAGTTATTTTTAAATCATGGACTATTACCAAGTACATTCTTGGGACATACTAATGGGACATGCTTAAAGCATTTAGAATATTTACTTCGAAGAGAAAAGATGTATACTAAAAACTGAGTATGGTGGATATTACAACACATGGTATAAATATTGAGAAATGCTTGTGACTCACACGTGAAATGAAAACAACCAGGAAGGGATCAGTGACATGCCTGAAGGATTTGGCTGTAAAGTCTGATGGATATAGTGAATTGGAGGAGCACAAGGGTTTGTAAACTAGGTAATGACAGACTTTCTAGATGCAACTTTTAAGATATCATCAAGTATATTCTCTAGAAAGATCTGTGCAGGTCTAGAATGGGAACTCTTTAGAATTTTATAAATCAGCTTTTATGAGATATTTAAGTGCAGGGAATGACCTTTCATGGTGAAAAATTTAGTTCTATTTTGCTCTTACTAGTTAATTTAAATTGCTTTTTAAATAAACATATAGAAATATGAAAATTAAAGGGACTATATTTTGCTTTATAAAGGACTTTAATTTTGTCTGTCTTTTGGCTTTTGTTCCCTTTAATTCCACAACATTATTAATAATACCTACCTTTGGGTTTGGGCATTTCCTAATGATTTTACCTGTATTCTTCCCATTGAGAACCAAAACATCGTGATTTTGGATTATTTTGTTTTTTCAGACATATACTTGAGTTAATGGTGCCTAACCCCTTCTTGCTAATTTGAACCTCAGTGTGACTTTTTGATCCTAAGATTTAAGAAAATGATCCAATAAGCAGAATTTTTTAAACAGTTAAATTCTTATGCTATGATTATCATATTATAGAAGCACCCCTATATGCTTCATGTGTGTCAGCATATTCCAAGATGACTCTTTTGTCCCCATTTATCCCAGATGTCCTAGCAGAAGGCAGAAATGGCAAGCTTGGTAGCCCCCCCTGCAGGAATTATATTTTGACTAGGGTGAGGGGTGGGGGAGTTGCTGATGTGGATAGCAAGTAGATCTCACCTCCCCACTAAGAAAATTGTCCTGTATGCCCAATGAATCTTCTTACTTTGGGTTGGTAGGATTGGGAGAAGAACATAGAGGAATCTATTTCTAGGGATTCTTTATTTTTATCTTCATTTCTTCAGTGAGGACCAATGTGCTAGTTCACTGGTACTCAAATATGACTATTCTTTGAAGTCATCTAGGAAGCTTAAAAAAATACTAATGTTTGGGTCTCACCCCCAAGATTCTGATTTAAATGGAATGGGATGCAGCCTGGGATTTTTAAAAACTCCTCATGTGATTCTGTTTTGCAGTAAAGTTTTAAAATCACTGCTACTATTCAGTACAACAAAACTAGACAAAGCAATTTTTAAAATATATCCTTCACAGTTGTGAGTAGTTTAAGTTCAGAGAGGGCAGGAAGCTTGTACTCCACTGTGCCTCAAACATGTAAACTGGTAACTAGTGCAGGGTAGGCACTCAGAGAATACTTTTTGCTGAATGAAAGAATATGCTTAAGAATTAGTGTAATTTATTTAAAGAACAAACCATTCAAGCATCAATTCTTTGAAATAATCTGAACTATAAGAACTTGTGATAAGTTAGTGATGAAACATGGATCCTTTGTGTGTGTGTGTGTGAAAGAAAAACTGAAACTAGACATTTATTTTTTTAATATATATAAAAATCCCTGCATTAATATAAAGTGCAAATATGTTCTTATCATTCCCCTTAAGCCTATTTGCACTTGAGATAACCCGCTGGGGCAAAATGATTATCCCACTAAGGCTAACTCCTACCATGTGAAACATTTCCTTGGTTTAGTTGTTTTCTCCTTTATCTCTTGAAAAAGATTTTTTTCTGCTTGCTGTATCCATGTATTTTGCTTCTCGTGTGTGTGTGAGTGTGTGTGTGTGTGCATGTGTGTGTTTTAATAAAGGCTGTGCTCTGTCTCCTTTCTTCAGGAAACACCTTTTTTTCTGTGTGATACAGTCAGTTTTTGTCATTTCCACTTTAATGTGAACTAAGAAGTCATCCTTTTCCTGTGAAAAGGAAATTTCCCAGCTGTTTATAAATTGTGGAGCCTGTGGTGGCAGAGGGCAAAATCTCAGAAAGAGTTCCTTCTCTCCATTCCACATGTTTTTTTTTTATTGCTTTTTCCATACAGCTGATCTTTTCATTTCTAATGTGTACCATCTAATTGACAAGATGGTGACTTCCTGTTTGACTTCCTGTTTGACTTCCTGTTTGAGAGTGAGCTCTGTTTTTGTGTGTCAGACCCATGGTGATAACACTTTGTAAGGATTGTGGCAACACTGGTGTGCTCTCTTATTGATTTAAAAGGTAAGCTGGGAAAATCAAGCAATTAAAAGGGGTATTCTTTTGAAAGTAATTCTATAGTGTTTTCTTGGTTAAAATGCTCACCGCTTCCTCCCTTCTCTAAGCACACCCATTTGAGCATATCCCTATTTCCTTAGTTTTGAGCCTCTCTTATTTATATACGCAGAATTACCATTTGGAATATGATCTCCTGTTGATTCACCTGAGCACCTCTAATCAGCATCCAAGTATCCAGCTAACTGACTTTTTCAGTATCAAACCCATTCTAAAGTGCAGCTATGTATAAAATAGATATCTAATGAGAACATACTGTATAGCACAGGGAACTCTACTTAATGCACTGTGGTGACCTGAATGGGAAGGAAGTCCAAAAGGGAGGGGATATATGTATATGTATGGCTAATTCATTTTGCTGTACAGTAGAAACTAACACAACATTGTAAAGCAACTATACTCCAATAAAAATTAATTAAAAAAAAATAAAGTGGAGCTATAGGAAGGATCTGCTGTACTACTGCTAAATTATCATTGGTCCCAGATATACCGTTGCTTTTGCTCATGCTGCTGCTAGTGCCTGGAACACTCTCACTGCTTCTTTGCTTGGCTAACTCTTATCCTTTTAAATTATAATTTATAAATCGAATATATATAATTTATAAGTCTCATAAAAATTTTATATATTATAATCACATGTTAGCTCCACTATGAAATGCTCCCTTTCCACCTCTGTTGCACTGGACCTGGGTTAGGTGTCTTGTTTGTGAGCTTACATAGTGTCCTGCAAAGGATATGAAAGGAAATTCTATTTTTTTTAGTTATATTTTGATGCCATGGAAGCAGCTTTCAGAAATGGGAAACTAAAGATCATTCATACAAATATGAATTTCTTAAGAGCCAAGGCTGGTTTTGTCATTCTTACTACAACCTCTTTCCTCAGAAGAGTACAACCAACATAGGTTTTTTTATTTGGGGACGTCATGGTTAAAGGTTATTCTTGTGGACTCTCAAAAATACTTGTCATCCATAGACTACTGACACTTCATCAAGGCTATTTGAATGGGTGTGTTCAACACAGGCCTGGTCAAAGGGTGAGTGTGTGCTGAATATGTGAAGGGAAGGGAATAGAATTGGGGCTTGGGATCATTTATACTTTTTAGATTGCTACTTCCTGTTCAGCTAAGGAGAGTCCTATAACTTTGCTGTTAGCTAAGGAGATAGTCCCGTAAGCTTGACAGATCACAGCTGTATCCTGTACTTTGTGTGAAAATACATTTGCTTTTCCTCCTGTTCATTTTTCTAATTTCCTAATATATTAAAGTTTATTCCAGTGTTGCATGGAGCAAGGGGTTGGATATATGCCCAGATCAGAATGTGAACATTAGTAAAATACTGGGTTAGAGGCAGAGAGTGAATTAAATATGGAATATGTGTGCTGCAAAGACTGAATGACAAGGAGAAACCCCTTCTGAATAAATTTTTTAAAGAAGATCCCAAGAACATTTAGAAGTTTTCATGCTATAATTGAAGCAGTTCTATTTCTTTTATAAACCAGACAATTCCTTTACAAAGAACTAAACACTTGCTCTGTATTGTAACTATTCTACCACTTTATTCTCTCTTAAAGCTTCAGAGCAACCTCAGGATATTACACTTTTCATCTTACCATCCTAAAAATCTTTGATTGCCACTGGAACAATACTAATTACCCAGAGCTCCTTCCTTCTTTGGGATTTATATTCTAATGTCTGTTACACTGATAAGTTGCTCTCAACAGTGCAAATTCATTTTTTGACATTAAACAGATAGCTTGGAAATGTTTTTCAGTATCTCATCTGAGTTGGGATGGAATGGTTCATTGATGATTCAGCAGAATGACAATCAACAAGTTCCATTGGAAAGAGGATTCCAATTTGAACATTCTTTCCTTAATGGCAACTTTAACTTTTATGATAAGAGTGGAAAGAGCACTGGCCTGAAGTCAGGAGATGAGTACTCTGTGTGACCTTAGGTAGCAGCCTCAAGGACCTGAATTCTCACAGGTGAAAAGAGAGAATTGGACTAGATGACCTTAAAGGTCCCTTCAGCTGTATTTTACATTTTTGGAGCATGAGTTCTCTGCTAGAACAAAATGCAGCTGTCTCTCTCATTATGTTAATGGCTATTTCTCCAAACACCCACTATATCATATGAAAGATGAAGAGAAGGTAAGCCAGTTGAGCTTTTTGATTTAGAAGGAAGAAGCCACAGTGTTCCAGATGGTTAGGCCCATCTAGCAGAGCCACAGACTCCAGCCAAAGTAGACACAGGTAAGGCTGATGGCCTCCTGACAGTGTAGGTAGTGGACTGGTGGTAGGGGCTAATGGATTGACTTATTCAGTGACACTCACTTTTATTGGAGTAGGACATTGCAGAAAAGGATTGTCTTCTCTTTCTCTTACTGCTAGTTGGCCTTGGGGAAGTCTAAGTGAAAGAATTGACTGGAGTTAAACCTTCCTTTGGGAACACAGAATGAGAGCATCTTCAAGAAGTATTTTTATAAGGAGTGAAGCAAATTGGTGCTATACTTCACACAGAGTAAACTTACTGTAGTGCACATAGTTGCTGTAATACACAGATGAAATCCAGGTGCTTGTAGAGAAATAAGGAATATCTATTTGTATGGAGATCTACCATAGCAAATAGACTGGATTAATGAAGGATTAGCTGTTTGCTTTTTTTAAATATATATATTTATTTATTTTATTGAGGTATAATTGACATACAACAGTATATTAGTTTTAGGTGTACAGCATAATGATTCAATATTTGTATATGCTTTTTTTGCTACAGAGAGGAGGCTTTTCTCTCTTTTAAATTGTTTTAATTTTTTCAGGTATAAGTTAAACATAACATAGAAAAATGCACAAATCATAAGGTACTACAGCTTGGTGAATATACACAGAGTGAACACTGTGTAACCTCACCTAGATCAAGAAACGGAACACCAGGAACACCCTGATATGCCTTCTCAGGCATTTCCTCCTCCCTGCAAGGTAGCTGTAATCCTGACGTACCATAGCTTAGCGTTGCTTGCTTCTGAGTTTTGTATAAATGGAATTACCCACTGTCTACTCTTTTGTATCTGGCTTCTTTTGCTCAACATTTTTTTCCCCATGTTGCTGCATGTAACAATAGTTCATTCTCATTGTGTGTATTTCATTACATGAACATACAATAATCTACCCATTTTGTTGATGGCCATTCAGATTGCTTCCAGTTTTTAGCTATTAAAAACAATTCTGCCATGAACATTGTTTTGTTGTTTTTGGTGTTCATATGTACGTTTTTCTGTTGAATCTGTTCCTGGGAGAGGAGTGGCTGGATTACAGGGCAGGTGTGTGTCCAGCTTTTGTAGATAATGCCAGACAATTTTCTAAAATATCTGTACTAATTGCACAAGGACTTGTAGTGTTCAGGAGTCCCAGATGCTCCACATCCTTGCCACTACTTGATATTAACAGCCTATTGTGTTTGTTTTCATTTTTACCTTATTGGTAGATAGCAGTATCTCATTATGATTCTAATTTGTATTTCCCTGATGACTAATGATGTTGGCACTTCTTGATGTATTTATTGGTCATTTAGATACTCTCTTTTGTGAAGTGCCTGTTCAGATCTTTTACTAATAGGCAGAATTAGGGTGTCATGTTTTATTAGTACTGATTTTAGTGGTTTTGAAAATATTCTAGACAAAGGTAATAGCCCTCTCTCCCCTTCTGACCAATATAAGGATCTTAAAACAGTTTAACTCTTATTCTCCATTCCAATCTTATGTGATGGGGTTTTAGTTCTTTCTTGTTTTTAACCCCCTACATTTGTTGTTGGAATTGTTTTATGTAACATTTTTGAAATTACTCACTTGTTTACCAATTTCTTCCCTCACTCCTTCTTCCATCTCAGCTCTTCCTTCCAGTTTTAATTTCTTTCTGAAATTAATCCTTTGAAAGTTCCTGTAATGAGCTTATCGAACACTTTAGTGAGACAGTGTTTTATTTTACTTACATGATAGTTTTGTTCGATATGCAGTTCTAGACTGACAGTTATCTTCTCTCAGCTCTTTGTAAATATTATTTCTGTCTCACGACATATATTTATTTTTTCTTTTGACGTCTACTGCAAATCTAATTGTCAGTCCTTCAGATGATTTGTCTCTGGACAGCTGTGGAAAACTTCTAGGCATGGTCTCCTCGAGCATGACCTCTGTCCTATTTCCTCTTCAGGAATTCCAGTACGTTGGACTTCTTTATTTTCTATGTCTCTTAGCCTCTCTTTTATATATTCCGTCTCTCTGTGCTTCAGTCTGGCTGGTTTTTTCAAATCTGTATTCCAGCTTATTCTCTTTCCACTTGGGTCTAGTCTACTGTTTATTCCATTCATTATGTTTTTTTCAATTATTCAGTAGTTTTTCAAATCTACTGGTCTTTATAACATCTTGTTTCTTTCTCATGCTTCTAATTCTATCTGTAAGGATTTTGAACATGGTAAAAATACTCATTTTACAGTCTATGTCTCAGTATTCTATTGTGTGCAGTTCTGGGCATGGGGGAGGTGTCAAATTCTATTCTGTTGTTTCTGCTGACTTTTGTTTAATGTGGTTTGTTTACACATGTGCTTTGTAATTCTGAATTTTGAACTTGGCAGGATTTTATCTGTGGGTATCCTTAGGTGGCCCACTTTTGAGAGCACCTTTCTCCAAATATATCTGTTTCCTTTTCGCCAGGTGTCTGGTGGGGGTGTAAGACCACTTCAGATTATTCTCTTGGCGTGGGGTTTTGTGGACCATGATGGTGTGTAAATTCAAATCCCGAGTTCTTAGGAGGATAGACCTGTTGTTACAGATTCTCAGGAGAGGTTTTTCTTTTCCCACTCAGTGCTCTGGAGAAGACAGATAAGGCTTTTTGGTGGTTGTGTGTGTGTGTGTGTTTTAAATTCCCTCTGTTTGTGGACAGATTTTTTTTTTTTTTTTGGTCTACCTTTTAACTGAGGGTATTACCCTTCAGGATTCTGACTTTTGAGGGGAGGGTGGTGGCAGGGCAGTCTAATAACAACTCCCTACTTTCTGGAAAGAACTCTCTTTCTGTCTACCCCTGTAAGTTGTGACTTGAAGAAAACCTGATTTCTAATTTAGCAGTTTTTTCTTCATAACACCATTTTCAGAAGACTAGGCAACTTCTACTTTTTCCTTTTGATCCAATTAACCCTGGTAAATTGATTGACTATGATTAGGAATTCTTTCATAAGTTTTAAGCTGTTTATATTGCTTTGTGATGTAATTAAATGTCTAGTTTTTTTGAAATTACTGAAATAAAAGAGTATTTCCATGACCATTTCTTAATAGTGGTATGATCTATGTAATGACTTTATATTGAGAGAGGTTTGCCCCTTTGAGCCCTATCTACAAATTTTTGTTGTTAAACCAACGAGTCAGAATGCTAAAGCTGCAGCTGGTTGCTCTGTTCTGACTGTACTAAAAACACTGGTCTAGGTGCACTGATGGCTTAACTGGTTTATCAGGTACATCTTTTGTGTCATGACAAAGGCAAACACTTGACTATACCGTATCCCTTTTCCAGTTCCTGTAGGAAGGTATTCATTAATGCCTAGACGAATGAAGAGATGTGATTAATGTAGTAAATCATCTGCAAAAAGCTTGAACTATCTCTTATGGGGGGGTTGTTTTCAGCTTTCATTTCTGAGAGTGTAGCAAATGTAATAAATAGCTGTTAAACTTTAAATTGAAGAAAGTAATTTGCTTCTGGTAGAAGGCCTATCCAAAATCCGTTCTGTAATTTCTAGCCACATGATTGAAAAATATAGTAGTAAATGTGTATTATCTTATTGCTTCCCACTTCCAGGTTTTTTTTTTTTTTTAACTTAACAGCAACTCCAAAGGTACTGTTTGGACCTTCTTTTTCCCGTCCCTCTCCCCTTTTTATTTAAAACATCATGTCATTTATTATATTGGACCAGCAGGAATCAGTTTAAAGGTCTCGAGAGCTGTTTTAGATTAATGGCTTGGCAACTTGGAAATAGCCCACTGGAGTCACAGTCCTGCTTATCTTGGAGTAAGTTCTTAAAGCTCAGCCATTGAGAACTGTTTCTATAAGCTGCCAAATCAAAAGTTGGATCGAAGAAAAACTACACTGATCCACATCCCCCCCAAATTCTCGTCAGTATACTTTGCCGGCATCTTGTTGTTTGAAGGATGGTGTAGTCCACAGGATAAAAAGCTTTATCATGACAATCAATAAATGATGTGGCCCTGGATTTACATGGACTTTATAGTGTTTTTCCTCAAAGGTCTCAATTTTTCATTTTCATATATAAGGTATTTACTTCTCTTTTTCATTTAATAGTTTTAAAAATGATAGCCGTTTATTATATCCTAATTTTTTCTATATTAGAAAAACACCCCTTTTTCCCTCTCCCGTTTGTAGGATTGCTCAACCTTTCAGTTAAACAAAACCAAAATTGTTCACTTGCTCAGTGTTCCACCCCCTTGAAATAAGCCGCATAGCTCCGTGTGGGTGTGCCGGCCTCAGACTGCTGCTCAGATAGTTACATGATCCTCCTTATCTCTTGGCTCCCTAGTTGTCTCTTCATCTACTGTCTTAGCTCCTCCTTTTTCCTCTTCCACCCAGTTTTTATATTGCTCTAGTCACCTCCCTTCTCAAAGGCTCAAGAGCAGTTCTCGTAAGGTTTTTTTTTCCCCTTTTCTCTAAATATTTTGAGGAAGTTACTTACACACTGTCCAAATATACATGTTTCATTGAGAAATTCCTACACTAGGATTAAACCTCTCAGTTCAAACATTTTGCAGGAGGTCTTTTTTTTCTTTTTTGTCAGAGCTTAGGTATTATATGTGTGAATTCATGAATATAAAGTACAGATAGTGCTTGCTTTATGTAAAATATGTGCTCTAAAAAATTGGCTGTATCCTAATATAATATATTAGATGCAGGGGAGATTACTATTTAAAAGAACCTGGCAAAGGAATCTTTAGAATAAAGAAGTCACATAATATAAGTAATCCTACTTTAATTTTTCTGTTTTAGATTTTTTTCACTCGGGTGGTCATATAGTGTGCGATGTAAATGATCTTCATAATACTCTCCATAAAAATGGGAGATTTGTTACTTATGTGTACTTTGATGTGGAAACATATCTTAAATTTTAACTTTACAGCATTTTCACATCAATAGTAACTTGATCAAAATGGGTGGTCTATTCTCAGCAATTTAACATGGCATTCTTTTCACCTTTCATCAGATTAGCCAAATTTTCCAATCCACGAAAGTAATCTTTCTCGTATGTATCAACATCTTTCTGGGCCAGTGAACTTGAGCATTTAGGTGCCTTACAAACACAATGCTTGTGATCAGTTATGTTTTTCTTTTTTTTCCTAGCCCCTCCCATTGAATCAACCATGATTTATGCTTGATACCATTAAGGCTTTGAGCTCATAGGGTGTGGTATATCTGTGCCAGGTTGACCAAGTCTTTGTTTACTGACCTTTGTGTTAACCTAGGACATTCTTAAGCCTCCTTTCATGATGATACGTGGCAGATTGCAGTTGGACTGGCTTCAAGATAATTGGTCTTAATTATTTCTAAGTCATTGGTTAGTGTAGTGTAAGAACAAGCATTGTTCCAAGAAAGGATATAAATGGCTTTTGAGTTTCTTTTCTTAGCATGCAAATCAAAAGATTAGAGTGAAAGCAAAAGCACGTGGTACAAAACTGTATGGTTTGCTAATAGATTGTAGGGTTTCTCTAGCTTAAATTATACGAACCACTGTTAAGCTGTTAACTAGTGACAATTTTGATTTCCTTTTTGTATTAATGGATCTGTAATACTTTTATTTAAAGTTAAAACCATGTGTTAAAGGACAGGTTTATTAAGTATGCTGCTTTGCATACCTGTCTGCCCCCCACCCCTCATACCTACTCATCCTTTTAAGACCAGACTCCAGTGTAACTTCTCAGGAATCTTTCATATTGGCTCCTTTCTGAGTTTGTAATACATCTATAATAATACAGTGTCCTATATAAATTTTTAAGAAACTGTCTCTCCCTTCTTCCTCCCCGAACCCACTAAGTTGCTAGTATTTTAGAATCAGGGCTCATGTCTCATTCATGTCTTGCATTCTCCAACTGTACCACCTCCTCAGTTGTAGCACATGATAGGTGTTGAATGAGTTATTGTTCAAAGAATAAATGAATTTAAGCAGAAAAGTAGAGAAATTAGTTGATGAATTGACTAACCAACTTAGAATTTAAAGATAATTTTTTAAAATCTAAAATCAGAGTAGATTAAAATCAGTATAGTATAGATTTGGCACAGAACAAGTTGATATTCTCCAACTTTAGTAATATTTGGGGGCAGGAAGTATGATGCAGTAAACTGAAGTGTCTCCAGATGCAAAGAAGAGATGTGTTTATAGGCTACTTTTGTTTTTGTGTTTGTTTGTATTTTAATTAAACCTCCTATCATGCTGTCAGTTTGCCTGAGGAAATAGAAAGTGGGCAAATCTACCAACCATCCATGGATACTTTCACTGAGGCATTGAGGAATGGGAGTGAAGATGGGGAGAAAATTCCTAAACCTGTCTCTTGCCCTGTCTTGGAAAGAGCTTATGATAGGATTTGGTGACTCAAAGCTGTTTTAGTTTTAGAGGATGGTATGTGGTTCTTGTCATGGATGGGCAGCACGTGCTCTAGAGCAGCAGTCCCCAACCTTTTTGGCCCCAGGGGCTGGTTTCCTGGAAGACAGTTTTTCCACGGACCGTGGGGTTGGGGGAGGGGGATGATTCAGGCAGTAATGCCAGAGATGGGGAGCAGCAGATGAAGCTTTGCTCACTCGCCCACCGCTCACCCCCTGCTGTGAGGCCTGGTTCCTAACAGGCCACAGACGCTAGACCCCTGCTCCAGAGCTTGATCTTGGAGAAGTAGGATTGTTAGTCCTGTAAATCCTGTGATTTGTCAGCTTGGCCTCCTACCTATCTTATTAGCAGTCTTTGAAGCTAAGTACTTGAATCTGGAAGGAAGAGAATACTTAAATGCCCCAAGATTAAAAAAAAATTTGGTATGTCTTTTTTTACTGGGTAAGTCATTTGAAATATGACACATATTTTTCCAACTAAAGAGTTTTTTCCTCATATTTAGAAAAAGCAACAATTAAAAAATGGCTGCATAGTCCCATATCCTTAGATGGTGCAGATCAAAACAAAAGTAATACTTTTAACAAGAAATTGCATGTGTCATGAATATTTCATATGTTGCATGGCCATATTACATTTTATTTTTGCTTGTTTTCTGTTCTGTTTTTGGACTTCTTCTCAAAACAAAAATTATTTGTGAATGCAGGTTTTTTAATAGCACGTAAATATTTATCCTTCACTTTTTTCTGTGGGTTTTTTTTTTTCTTTTCGTGTAGTCTTTGCCATCTTTTAAGAGGTGGTTAATGAAATGCATTGTTTTTGGAAGTATTATGCCATAGTTGAGTCAAAGTCACATTTTTTTCCACTTGGAGTTTGGCAACCTTCAGATACAATCTAAGCTCACTAGTTCGGTTGATTTTTGTTTTAAATTGGGATCATGCCTAATCTTTAGACCCAATGTTTTACTGAATTCAGCCTCACTCCATTAGACTTAACTCGCCAATCATTGTATGTTATGTTGAGTACATTTCTTTTTAATCCAGAAAAAAAGACCTGTTTTGAACATTAACGAAGTCTCAGTTATCCCCAACCTTTTCTATAATATGACTTTTTTATAATTGCTTCCTCTTTAAATCCTGTATTACCTCTTTTGACAGATAACCATCTATCAAATATTAAATAGGCAAAGGACATTATTCATTTACCATCCATAATGTTTTTTGAACTTGCCCTGTGCTAGGTCCTGAGGGACCCTGCCTTGCAGGTTCTCACAGCACATGTGAGAACTATATCCGTGAACAGCCAGTTGTGAGCCAGTGTAATGAGTGCTATGTTGGAGGTAAGCCAGAGGGCTGTGGGACTTGAGGCTTTAAACTTCAAGGTGGAGGCTTCTAGGAAGCTTTCCTTCATAAATCCATCTTTGCAAGGGAGGCAAAACCAGGGTATTCCTAAAGGAGAAACTACAGAATGTAGCCAGAGATGCCTGCAGACAAGAGATCATTTCATCAACTTGGTGAGGCTTTCATTATCTTCTGAAGCATGAACACCATGGTCAGCATTTTTATCAAGGAGTTATCCATGTTGTATTATCACTTCTGAGAACAATTAGTTTTGGGGAAAAAAACCATGCCAAGAGTAAGAGCTACTCTTTCGCACTCCTACGTGTTCTAGGGCCATCTCTGGCTTATGTTTCATAACTCTGGGCGGCGAACTGTTCTGTGAAGATGACTCCTACGTAGAAGTCACACACCTCTTATCACCTCAGCTTTGGTTTGCTTTTTGTCTAGGCCTTTTTTTCTGGCATTGACTTTTGCTCCCTCTGTTGAGTCTCTTGTACTATTTGGTTGCCCCTCAACTGTTTGGGTCTTCTTTAATGCAGAGCCTCCCCACGCGGTGTGTGAAATAGGCCTAGTATGCAAATGACTTGTAATGAAACATAACTACTCTGCTTTTTATCTCCATTGCCACTAGTTGTGTGACCTTATTTGGTTAACTTCCTTGAGTCTCAGTATTCTCATCTATAAAAGGAGCGTAATAGTACTGCCTGATAGGGTTGTCGTGGGTGGTGCATGGGATAAGTATATAAAGCACACAGCACACTGAATTATTCCAGTGGCATTTCAGCTGCTTAGTGGCAGTCACTTCTTTGAGAACACAAAAATTTACACACAGTTGGCTTTTAATCTTTTCTAAATTTCATGCCTTTTAATATGCCCTGTGATCATCTCCCTGCCCCCCCATTTTTCTGGCCACTTTGCTTTCCTTTTTTGGTGAGTGTTCAGACTTAGTTATTTTGCTACTTTGACCATAACCGAATACCGATTTACCCAGGCATATCCATTCAGCAGATACTTATGGATGGTTTCAATGTGCTAAGCTCTGTGCTAGGCTTTGGGATACAGAGGCCCTCCCGTTCAAGTAGGGGAAACAACATGGAAGCAGCCAGCTGGGATGAGGAGTTCTGTATGCTGTTATTTAAAGCACTATGGAAACACAGATGAAGGAGCTTTAAATTTGTTCTGAGTAGATCAGGAAAGTACGTTAGATTTTAACTGGACCTTCTCATTTGGTGGCTAAAAAGATCAGTCCAGGCAAAGGGAGCTGTTTATACAAAGACAGGTAAGGATATAAGGTACATATGGTCACTGTGAAGTCAAAAGTCTCCAGTTCTGTCATAAAGGCAAACAGAAAAGGAGTAGCCTTTGTGTTTTTTTTAGATGTGGAAAACGGCTTGCCTCAGTGCTGTTATTTTCTTTGCATACATATGCAAAATGAGAGCAAATGTAGGGGTAGCACAAGGACTTAGAAGCAATATGTGAAAGTGCATATTCTTGAACTGTGCTTCGTACTGTCAATTTTCCCTCCACTTCCTGTGTTTCCTTCGTTTGATCACTTACAATATGCTGGGTACTTTACAAATGTTATCTCTTTTAATCCATAAAACTTTATGAATTAAGATTTTCCTTGTTTTGCAGTTGAGAAAACTGAGACTCAAAGGAGTTTAAAAAAAAAAAAAACCAAAAAACTTGTTTAAGATGTATAGCCTGTAAGTGGTTGAGCTCTCCCTCTGAACCAGCATTATCTCCAAAGTTTGTTCTCTTCACCCTAAAATGAAGTGTAGAGCTGCTGCCTAAGAGCCTTAGACTAGGCCCACCCAATACATCACTGAGTAGTTGGATGACTGGTACAGGCAGCCAAAGCTTTCTAAGTTTTGTTTCCTTCACCTAAGAAATTGAGTAATTGGAGCAGATCAGTCTACACTTCCTTCTAACTTTATGATTTCTTCTTGGGCTCCTTCCATGTATTTGGTTCATATCTGATCATTTTGTTCAGCCAAGTATAAGTTATGTGATGTAGTGGAGAATGTTCTGACGCACAGGTTGCGAAGGCATGACTACTTGGAGTTGTTTAAAATCACTTTTAAAATCAAAATAGTGATTGCCTCTGGGAATGTGGGGGAAGGGGATTGCCTGGGAAGAGGCATGAGAGAACTTTTCTGGGGTGAAGGTAATGTTCTCTATCTTGACAGGAGCTGGGGTTATACAAGTGTACACTTACATTTCTGTATTTCATTGTATGTATGTTTTACATAAAAGAAAAAAGCGATAAGCAAATACTGGACTCTAGGTAATGATATGTATGCTGAAGTATTTGGGGGAAGTATGCTAATGCTTGTAATTTACTTTAAATGCATGAAAGGTGAGATAGATTAATGGATGGAAAGAGGAATGGGTAGTTGAAGAGATATGTGATAAAATAAGTATAGTACAGTGTTAATGATAGAATCTAGCTAGTGCATACATGGTGCTTACTGTAAAATTCTTTCAAATTTGCTGTATATGTAAAATTTTTAAGAATAAAATAGTAAATCCATATATATTAGTATTAAATATTATCATAATAAATTGTTGAGGGAAAAAAATCACTTTAAATATGAGCTGACAATTTTGTATCTCCAGCCTCCTCTCCTGAATGGTCTTTGTTAAGGCTACCCAAGGCTCTAGTTAGACTATCATGAGTTTAAGTGACCTGGTTTCAACAGCTCAGAGAGACCTTTTCTTTCCTCAGCCAACCTTGTAGGTGGGGAAGTTCCTTCCCTTAGACATTTCAAACTAGTCTGTGTCCCACAGAGCTGAAGTTTGCCAAGCAAAGCTCGTCTCTGTGGCCTTTGAGTCACTAATAGTTATACCATATTTCTATAAGTTAGTGTCACCAGAAGCCAAAGTTTAAACTTTTCTTCTCCTCCCCTTTCCTACCCCAGATATATCCTTGATCAGATGGTGTTTGTTAAGGAAAAAACCCTTTTTTGGTTTTGTGCTTTGTTTTCAGTCTACCACTTGTTTGAGATGCCTTCTATTTCTTTAACAAATCACACTTCGTGCTTTCACAGCACTTTAGTTGGAGACAGCTTCTCATTGTGCTGGTTTGAGTTCTGGCACTTGAGAGCATCTTCATTCTGAAGATTACAGAATGTCTCTCTCATACTTGGAGCAGAGAGCTTTTCTTCTTTTCACTGGTTAAGCCCTATCCCCTAGTGGTGCCCAAATTGAGTGTGCCATCCAAGTTGTGCTTGAAAATATACTGGCATTAGGAGTACATGAACTCTTGTGCAGCAAAAGGGGACAGAGGAGGTGCTTAGAACAATGAATTCAGTCCTGGGATACCTAGTTTCATATTTTAAAAAAAAACAGTAAAATAGCTTAAATATGTTTTGAATTATTTTCTTAAAATGTCATCTTTTTCTTTTCTCTAACTTTCATGACAATAATTAACCACAAGTCATTTTACATACTGAAAACACAAGTTATTTGACTCACTGTATATTTGAAAATACAGTGTAACAAAATGACATTTTACAAGACTTAAGTGAAACAGACATTTTGAGATAAAATTGGAGTTGGAGTGCAGGGAGAGAAGGGGATAGAATACTTCTTGAGTTGCACATGAGTCTCTGGCACTCAGTAGAGAGTATTTTTATTTAAAACCCACAAAGCTGAATGGGAGAGGAAAGGAGAAATTTGATTACTTGACTGTTACACTAGAAGATTGGATCTGTAAATTTACCTGAATCCCTGAAACGGGCAGGTATTTGTAAGTGCCAAATAATGTCTGAACTAACCAAGAAAAACTTGCTTTTCTGCATGACTGGTGAAAGCATTGGTTCCCAACAGCTTTCACGTTTATAAGGATTTTGTTTTGAGGACTAACTACACATTGGGCAAGCAGCTGTGTAGTCCAGAAAGTATTGGCTGGATTTAGTGTACTAGGGGCATGTGGATTCCAAGCAATGTCACACCTTGTCTATGCCAATAAATCAGAGTGTCTATTCTTGATACTAAATCTGATGTCATTGGCAGATTTTCCTCCTTATTGGTAGGGTGAATTCAGACAGGATAATTTTTTTGTGTGTATTTTCCTCTCTCTGTGATTGAGGTGTTTTTATGGTTTCTTTTTCTTTTCTTTCTTAGCTATGAAATAATACTGGCAAGTCCCAAGAAAACTAGATCTGGATTTCATTTTGTCTCTTCAACTCTGTGTGATCTTGTGCACATTCCTGACATGTTACAAACAGCTTGTGTCTCTGAATATGCAGTATCAATTTTCAGTGGTGAAAGCCCCAAAAGGAAACAGACTGATTCTTCCATGCACAAACAGCTGGGCAGTTGTGGATGGAATTAATTGCTGATATGTATTGGCTGTGTTTTTCTTCTCTTGTCATTTCCTTTGCAGCTGTGAAAGTGAAGTTTGACTTGAAAACAGACATTTCCAGCAGTGCAAATCCAGAAGGTATCAAGATGGGATTCTTCAAATGTAATATCCAACTGCTACCTTTGAGTTGTTCAGTTTGGGGGTTAGGTGGGGAAGAGCAAGGGATGGCAGCAGGCAATTCATAATTATATATATGGATGAAAAACATAATTATATCAGGCACTTGGACTATGAAAGGAGGATTTTGGAACGGGTTAACTTATCATGGCAAGAGTGACCTCATAATCCAACAACAGACGAAATCAGTCAGCACCTACCCGCAGGGTCCTGAAAGAGGGTGTTCTAGGCCATCTCTCAAAATATTGAAATATTCAATACTCCAGACTGATTTATTGTTCCAGTGTGAGGGAGTAGCAGTTGGAGAGGGTAATGTGACAACATGTATCATTAAAAATATTTTCCTGGTCTTCTCCCAAAGCTATTTCCATTGTTTGTTTTAAATTCTATGTAAACGATTATATAGCTTATTTTTTACATGCTTGGGTATTCTACTGAGAAACCTATTTTTTTATTTCATGGGTTATAGGAGTTCAGTTAAAAGTAACTGTTGGTGCATCTCTGAACGTGCATACAGAAAGTGGTATTGATTAAAATCATTTTGAACAATAATCGGATGTTTAATAATAGTTTCAATAACTGAAATTTTAAATGCTATTAAAGATTTTTAGACAGTACGTATACATCCTCCTGAATATCTTACTTGGAAATAAATCAGAAAAAAATTAAAAATCAAAATTTATGGAATTATTTGCAAAAGTGGGTGATTGCAAATTTTTTAAAGCATAGTATTCATATTAATGATTTTCATCAAAATAATTTCCCCTTTTATGTGTTTATTTCAATATTAAAGCATCAGTCAAATCCCTTATTTTTGAAGGCAATTCTTGCTAATTAGTTGATAAGAAAATGCTTTTATTGTTCCTGTATTGCCAGGAGAACTAGAGCATTGGTAGAGAACGATAGGTAATGCTTGATAATGTTCAGGTCCCCTGTCTTGGCCACCTAGGCCAAAGTCAAGTGCTAGAGCAGTGTTGCTGGCACCTTGAGATATGCAGAAGCTGCTGTTGCTAAACTTAGCAGTTGGCATGGTTGGACTTCCTTTACAGTAGTCCACTTCCACCTAACATTCTGTTGGCTGAGCTGCGTGATCTACCTTGCATTTTATCTTTACTTTCCTCACGAAAAAGAAATGTCTATATTTCATTCCATGGCAGGAAAGCTGAACTTTCCCCTCATTTCTATGAAGAGGGTTTAACCCAATTAATTTTGACTCTGAGACACTGAAAAACGTTGTGGCAACATTAACGTGCCGTTTGCTCTCACTGAAGTCGGCCTGGGTGTGTTGTTTCCCCCAGAGTGGGCTCCACCCCTGCTCTAACCACACTGTGTGGATATCTCACTGTTTAAAACAAAGTTCATTTTTAGGGCAGCATTGCATCAGAATTGCCACACAAAACCCAGCTTAAGATATGTGCGGCAGCTTCCATTCTTTTTAATAAGTAAGTACAAAATTGTCTGTTGTAATACCGATAGCTCACAGCTTAGGGGGAAGCATAGATAAGATAGGTGTTTAATTTTGTGCCAGCTGCTAGCAATGTGCAATATTCTTCTTGGGGAGGAGCTTGTGACTTTATCAGTCAATTAAATTTTTTCCTGTTAGTTTGCTTTTTACCCCCCTTGAACTGTTTACTGAATTGTTCTTAATTGTTTGGGGGATGACATTGACTGTTTAAGGAAAATACTGGTAGTCTCTCAAATGTGAGATACAAATTATCTCATTTAAGATACAAATGCTTTAAAATATTGCACTGAATTTATTGGGCTCATTAATAGCATAATCTGGCAATAGTGTATTTCGAGACATCGTGGCATGAACTCTGTGTGTAAGAGTGGGTTCATTGAATTAAAAAAAGGCAGCATCTAAAGAGCCTTTATTTCTGTCATAATGATGCTTTGTCCTCCTGCTGTTGGGTATTTGTCAGAGGAGTTGGGGAAGGCTGCAGCCCCAAGTTCTGCTCTGTGCCTTGTCTGTGACTCTGTGTTCTTTCTAGAGTTTGTGACGTGAACGGTAAGTTGAACTATAGGAGATTGATTGTTATTCAGTGAGGTCCACATTCAGCAATATTTCTTTGCAAATGGGGTCTAACCTTTCTTCTCGCATATTGGAGTTCTCTTTGTAGTTGGGTTTTAAATGCCTGTGAAGTGTTTAATTATGCACTGATCAAAGTGGGCACGTTGGGAGAGAGGTTGTGCTTTGTGATGTCTGTACTGTTGTCTTCCTCTCTTGCGTGTTCATTGTGTCCCCTTGTGGGGCAAACACACCCATTCAGTACAAGCAAGTTGAATCATTTGCCTTAGTTGAAATCTAAAGCTGCGGGTTGAAAACGGCAGATTTCTGTAAAGCTTGCAGGGGTGGCATTGTGTCATCCCTTCTGGACTTAAACTTCCTAGCATTTCCTTGCTTCAGCTTCCTCTTGGCTGAATTACTACTCTTTGGTAGTAGTAATGTGTTTAGCTATTTTCTAACATCACAAGGATACAAGAATAAAGTAAAAACCTATATAATAGAAAAAAGCACTAGCCTGGGAATTAAGAGGCTTTTACTTTGGACACTAGTTTCTTCACCTGTAAAAGTAGGAATTTGGGTTAGCTCTCTAAGACATTTTCCAGCTTAGAATACCCTAATTTTCTTGGTAAAAGACTCATGCCTATTCCAGAGATGCTAAAGGGAATGTATTAGATTTGAGAAAAAATGTTTAGACGTTAACCCAGAATCATTCTTACAAATGACATGAAAACTAAAGCTTTGCTTCAAATAAATTGTGTATATCAGAAATTTTGGAAATTTACTGTTTAATATCTGAGCAGTAGAATTAGTATATAAGTGATGTCCTCAACAAGAAAATAAATTTTCAGGGCTTCCCTGGTGGCGCAGTGGTTGAGAGTCTGCCTGCCGATGCAGGGGACACGGGTTCGTGCCCCGGTCCGGAAGATCCCACATGCCGCGGAGCGGCTGGGCCCGTGAGCCGTGGCCGCTGAGCCTGCATGTCTGGAGCCTGTGCTCCGCAATGGGAGAGGCCACAACAGTGAGAGGCCCGCGTACCGCACAAAAAAAAAGAAAATAAATTTTCAAGCAGGAACTAGGTGAACCTCTTGCCACAGGTGTTGTGTAGACATTTATTAAACATTTCCTGTTATACTCAGTGTACAATTATTAGTTGTATAGCCTTGGGTAAGTGGCTTTCAATCTTTTTTTTTTTAAATATTTTGCATCACAACCCAATACATGTACCACATACACACCACTTAATCTCTAAAATAAATTTCTTTTAACAGTGCAAAAAACACACTGCTATATTTTCTGTTCTGATTTATTTTTTTTAAATGTGTTTCAATCCACTGAGCTAGATGACCTCTACTGTCCCTTTGAACTCTAGGAGAATATAGTTACTCCTAGACTTTTATAGTTGCTCCAGAGCAAAGCTTGCCAACTAGTTTGCTGTTAAATACTGAAATTAGAAGATTTTCTAGATAGATTTTTATTTGGAAATTTTGTAGAAAGTCAATAGCTAATATCTAATAATACTCTATCTTATTTTTTTCTTGTAATAATTATGTAATATAGACAAAATGGGGTGGGTTTTTTTTTACTTAGCCCTATTATATGGCTGCCCCCAAACCCCCTCCTCTTTACTCCAGTACGCTATACAAATTTTATTTATGCACACTGTATTAGTGAAAACTAATATGACATGAAAAGGGTTAGGAAGTCTTTTCTAGAGAAATAAACTGTGTGTCACATAGATTAGATACAGAGTATCAAATTACCCTTGATAGACCCCATCTTTGTCCTCCTCAGAGTTTTCCCAGGGCTCTAGAGAAGTTCCCTTCTCTGCTTTAATGTACTTCTAAAAAGTATTAATTTTATAACTTAAAAAATGCACATGGTAAAAAGATGGAACAATATAAGGGGCATATGACAAAACGTCTCTTTCTTACCCTAATCTTTGAACGCTGTGCCCCAGTGGGGAGTTTCTTCTCTATTTTTCCGGAAAATTTCTGTGAATATGAGTGGACATCTTTTTTTTTTTTTTTTTTTTGCGGTACGCGGGCCTCTCACTGTTGTGGCCTCTCCCGCTGCGGAGCACAGGCTCCGGACGCGCAGGCTCAGCGGCCATGGCTCACGGGCCCAGCCGCTCCGCGGCATATGGGATCCTCCCAGACCGGGGCACGAACCCGTATCCCCTGCATCAGCAGGCGGACTCTCAACCACTGCGCCACCAGGGAGGCCCGAGTGGACATCTTTTTAAAAAATCCAAATAAAATTATACTACACACACCATCATGTATCTGCCTCATTCTTTTTAATGGTTGTATGGTACTTCAGTGTATGGATGGGTATACTGTAATTTATTTAATCATTCATCTTTTGATAGGTATCTGGATTATTTCCAAGTTGTTCCCTTTCTCCCCATCAGATATACTTAGGCTGTTAGCCTTCCCTCCTACCTCCATTTTGGGACAGAACCCAGAACCTAGGTGCTACTGGAAAGGGGTGATAGTGCTGTGTGGAAGTGGAAAAACCCCTCACCAACTTCTCTTCCTCTGGCTAGAACACCAAAAGTAGGCCCCACTGTCCCAGCCATTCATGAGTGGGTAAGACTGCCCTAGGAGTCATTTTTCAGCAGATTAATGAAATAACATTGGGTTCAAAATCTGGTAACTGGAGTGTGAGATTGTGAGCCTGTCACTTAACCACCTTGATCCTCAGTTTTACCATCTATTGAGTATAAAATGAAGGATTGGAATAGATGAGTTTTAATGTCCCTTCCAGCTGTAATAGTTACATAGTATTTTTTTAATATTGACTTAAGCTATATAACCCAAATTGTATGAAGTTTCTGTTATTTAAATTAAAAACATCTTTTGTGTATATTGTGTGGTCTGTAATTTGTTTGACCTGCCATATGGCCTAAGCTATTTGAAAGTTTAAGAATGTGAAAAAAAAAAAAGAGAGAGAGAGAGAGAAGTTGAATATTATACTATATTTTATGTAAACTCTCCTTTTCTAAAAAATCACTTTCAAAAGTATAAAATCCATTCCAGAAGTAAAAGCAAATCTTTTTATCAAGCTTGAATACTTGAGGAGAAGATTCTGAGGTGATGTTTGTTTTTAAAATGGATCTTTGTAATTTTCAATGAATCCAGCCATTCAGAGTTAATCCTGAGGGCTTTGAAACTTGGCTTCAGTCCCCTTGTTTAAATTGTTTTCACATTCTAGCCCTCTAATCCATCTCTCTGTTTCACTGAATGCTAAAATTGATGTTGCTTGACATAGCTAAAGTTTTCTGACTTGGTGCTGAGGAAGCAGCCTTAGAGGTGAACTGTGCACTACCATCCTGCCAGCAAAGTTATCAAGTTACACAGCAAAGTTATAAAGTAACCGAAGCAGGAATTTTTGCTGCATCACATGTAGGATATTTAACATTACCTGTTTCACAATTTTATTCTTATAATTCCATCAAACGACAGCTGTCCTGAAAGCAAAATGGAATAAGAATTTATCGTTTGATTTATATAATTACAACAGGAAGATAAAAAGACATTTTCTCGGCCTGGAGGTAGGGGAGTCTGTGTGTTTTCATGCTGGTGACCCTAGCTTCTTAGCAGAAGGCTTGACATACCTTGAATAAGTATACTTCCCTAAAACCCGAGAGATTATTTGTTATCCAAATAATGCTAGAATTCTGCGTTAATTTTCATATCAATTGTTTGACATAGTTCAGTTTAGCAAAATGTATTGAGGACCTTCTAAGAGGCAAGCATTGCATTAAAAGGTGGGAGTACCTAGATGACAGAGACAATCTCACTGGAATGTACCAAAATGACAACTGTTCTTAGTTCTTCTATTGTTGGAGTTCTGCAGTATCCACTGGTAAGTGGAACTGGGCAGAGAAAGTTCTCCAAGTTTGAGTCTGTGAAAATGGATGGAAAAAAAGTTCATTTTCAGTATTTAAAAAGGGGTACTAATGTCTTTTAGGGCAGTGTCAGTTACTCTTCTGTGTGTGGGTCTGCTAGTGACATCAGTTTCTCACTAATCAAATTCTAAATGAAATAAACACATTTGTGATGTGTGGATTAATTGAGCCCCAATTTTTGCCTACCGTTGCAATTATTGTACCTCCGTATATTATAATGGCTTAAATAATTGCTTGTATGAAACTAACCTTGAAAATGGTCACACTGTGTCTTTATGACACATCCTAATATCTTCTTTGTCATGTTACCTTATCCATTGTGGCATTTACGACTAAGGAAGTTCTCTAGAGTCAGAAATATGCAGGATACTGCTGCCTACAGGATGTTGAACAAACTTTGTCTAAAATATTTGAAACCATTTTTGAAAAGCAGTCCTATGATAGCAAAATCAGTCAAATAGACTGTAGTTTGAGCTGAAGCAGAAAGCCTTTTTAAACAAGAGGGAAGAAAAAGTCTAATCATTACTCTGGTCTGTTATGTATGCAATCTCAGAAGGGACTGCTTTTTCTCCTTTAGAGCCCAGCTTTTGGCTAGGGTCCTGTGACACACAGTGGGAATTCACTTCCTATCAGGAAACGCTGTTTTTCAATGTATTATCTTGTTGAGACAACCACAGTGGACAATAGGCTATTAATGTATTAGAACAACAAGTGTCATAACTAAGCCAATATTTGCTTTGTTTTGAGTGTTGCCCTAAAAAAAAAAAGAAAAAAAAAAAAACTTTGGCTGACCTTCAGAATACATTTGATCATCAGTAACTGCTGGGCACAAAAGCCATGACAGTCAAAAAGAACAAAGAAAAAAGTGCTTTAATAGTGGTGATGAACTTTTGCAGGTTTACTCTATTCACTTCCTATCCACAGACAAGAATAATTTAAATGATTTCAAATACAACTTTTGGGTATGAAAATGTGTGCACTTAAAAGCTTGTTTTGAATTTTGGAAGCCACACCAAGAAACTGGTATAAAGAAAGAAAGCCTCCAGCTCAAGTTCTCTTACAAAATACCAAACCTTCTTGTGAGATATATCACATTCAATTTTGGATATTTATATTTAAAATGATTTGATAAAACTGCTTACTTGAGGACTGACAGCTTTTTAAAAGCTGTTACTTTCATAATGATTAAGAAGAAAACTCTATTCAGGGGGTGGTTAGTTAATATCAAGTCACTATTATTGATATAATTATGTGATAAGACTACAATAAAATTTCAGATTTGGAAGGTAAGCCCAGAGGTCATCTATTTCAAACCACCTCATTTTATACATCATGAAACTCAGACCTTACCTCTTCATTGAAATCTTCCCTTACTATCTTAATCCATAATTCTGTTTATCAGCAATCCTCAACAACTCTTGGATATCTTATATTTATCTTTCATTTAGCATTTGTCATAAACTTTTTTTTTTAATAAATAAATTTATTTATTTATTTATTTATGGCTGTGTTGGGTCTTGGTTGCTGTGCACGGGCTTTCCCTAGTTGCGGCAAGTGGGGGCTACTCTTTGTTGTGGTGCGTGGGTTTCTCATTGCGGTGGCCTCTCTTGTTGAGGAGCATGGGCTCTAGGTGCACGGGCTTCAGTAGTTGTGGCATGTGGGCTCAGTAGTTGTGGCTCGCGGTCTCTAGAGCGCAGGCTCAGTAGTTGTGGCGCACGGGCTTAGTTGCTCCGCGGCATGTGGGATCTTCCTGGACCAGGGCTTGAACCTGTGGCCCCTGCATTTGCAGGCAGATTCTTAACCACTGTGCCACCAGGGAAGTCCCATAAACTGGTTTTTATTATCAGTTTTCTTTCCATGAGGTCAATAGAGAATTTTAGTAGAGAATTTTAGTTCTTAATAGTTA
Source organism: Hyperoodon ampullatus (assembly GCF_949752795.1). Lineage (NCBI taxonomy): Eukaryota > Metazoa > Chordata > Mammalia > Artiodactyla > Ziphiidae > Hyperoodon > Hyperoodon ampullatus. Next base: position 209,419,063 of record NC_136914.1, read on the forward strand.
AAACTGGGAAGTCTTTAAGGGCAGAACCTAGATCTGTGCTTTATATCTCTTTATACTCTTTACCTAACAGCTATATTAGTGTTTACTGATTGACTGGATAAGTAGTTTTTTGGTTATTTTAAGATGACAATTTGTAGCACCATTTGTATCTGGTCTCAGAACACAGCAGTAGGTATAGATTTTTTTTTAATTGCTCTTTTTATACCTTCATACTTTTTTGTGATTACTTTTTCATTACCTCAACCATCTTGGGTAGCTGGCCATTCTGATCAAACCATGATTAGCCCACTTTTCAAGAGCTGCTGTAGATTCTCTGCGCTAGTTTACTCTAAGACTAGAGAATGGGATATTATGAGTCAATAGCCCTAGTCACCTCACTCAGTTTAATAACCCCTTATTGAGTATAACAGTTAGTAGACAGTGAAGAAAGGAAAAAGATGTTGGCCCAGTTACTGGGGCAGAAAGACATACTCAGATAATTCAAAAGCAACACAGACTATGACAAAGTGCTTTGGGAACACTAAGAGGGGCGCTAATTCTGATAGAGGAGATTGGGAAGCCATCGTGGAAGGAGTTGGTTTTTGAACACACCACAAAATGTGGAAGATTTGAATGGATGGAGGTGAGCAGGGAAAACAGTCCAAGTGTGTGAGAATAAGGTGAGCAAAGCATTAGTTAGAGAAATGGCTTTTGTTTGGGAGGGTCATCATTTTCCTCTCAGTCTGTGGGGTCTACTTAAAAGCCTTTTCCATGCTATTTTAAGAGCCTGAATTTTAAAAAAACCTAGACTGATTAAGATGGGACTCCAGGATGCTTAAAAAACAAACAAACAAACAAACAAAAAACTTGGGAATGACTAAGAAAATTGTGTGTTTGGAAAATTATTGTAGGTGGCTTTGTGCTTCTCAGTTGTAACCATGAACCTGAAGGATTGTAGTATCTATAGTACCTTTTAGATGTGTAAAATAATACTTCACCATTCTATAGAACCCTTCCTTGACAATAGAGATAAAAAGTAGACACAAAATATTTACCAAACTCTGGAGAGCTGCTTAAGTTACTAAGCTCTATGAAGATTGCTTTTTATTTTGACAATAAACTACTTGATGTAGGCTTTAAGTCCAGCTAAATAGGCACTGTAGAACTAAGCTGTGAGTCTGGTCTTTGTGAGCCTCAGAGAAACAAGAATCCTACTCCAGGCCTGAATTTAAAATATAGCAAGCAATTTAAGTGGACCATTCAGGCATGTGTGAGTGAGCACAAAAAGCTGAGTCATAAAATTTACTCTCCCTAGTGAATTACCATGAAAGCTTAACAGAGAAGTGTTCTCATTATTTTAAAATGGTATAAATGACTCTAAATTCTTATGAAAGCACACATCAAGAAAATTTGTTTTGTGTGTTTTTAACCCTGAATGCATACCTACAAACCCCTTAAAATCAAGAAACCGGTACTTGAGGCATTAGGTGATTTTCCTTTTTCATGAAAATTAACATTTTATTTAACATACAGTAGCTTCTGGAATTAGTTTATTGCCAAAACCTTTAGTTAAAGGAATTTTTTAAATGTAGTTCATATTTAAATCTTTTCTTACATTGATGGATCATATGATCTACATTCTATGTATCATATGCTGCTCTAGATAATATGAAAAATCTTGAGTAAGATAAATTGAGGGACTTGGGCAAGTCAGATTCTCTCCTGGGACCTGTTTCTTCATATGGAGAAATGAGGGGTAGTACTAGATGTAATAATACCTTATACCCTATTACGCTCTAACACCTTTAAATTCTAGAGATGCTATTCCTCTTTTGGCTGTAATTAGATAATATTAAGGAAGGCAGTATTTATTTCTTGGAAGAGTTGTTATATGGACTTATAAATGTTTGGTTTCTCTGTTATTCTTACAAAGGTATTTTTCAGCCTGCTGTTTTTGATAAACTTTCCTCCATAAATTAAACAATGAGTTATTTTAATGCTTTCTCTTTTCCCATGAATTGGACAGTTAGCCTTTTTAGATCTTCTTTCAGATTTTTTTTTACTTTTTATTAAGACCAGTTTCCAGCTGTGGATTAGAGGCTTGGGTGGTTGTCTCTTTATCTTCCTATCATCTTCAGTCTCCTCACTATTCATGTCGGAAAAGAATCTCGATCTCGTTTCTCTTATATGAATTGTCATAAAATATCAAAATATCTGCACACATCTTCAGGATTCTTATTCATATTGACTAGGCCTACTTTGCAAGGCTAAATCTTATTTTATACCAGGTCAGAGCCTAGACCTCTTTAAATGAATCGACAAACCTATATGGCAGTAAATGTCCAGCACAGTTCTAGATGAAATAATGGGGCATATATGATCTAGGTAGTAGGGTCCAGAGGACTCCCCTCACCTCTTTCTAAAGCTCACAATTATAGTTGTAATTTAGATTACACTTTGTAGAAGATGAAATTTGATGAATGACCAGGGGATTTTACTTATTTATTATTGATTTAATCATCAAATTCCTGAGTGTCACACCCTGTACATCATGCTTTTACATTCAGGCAAACTTCATCGTAAGAAAATACAGCCTATGAAAACATATATCTTTTCAAAGAGTTCACATTAGAGGTGGGGACTTAGATTTGGGGCTGGGTAGGGGAGGAGTTGGAAACATTTACTGGAGGATCTTAACAGGTATAAATTTGAAATGACTTAAAATTTGAAAACATCATTGGAGTTTAGGGGTGGGGATAGGGTAGTAGAAGGTAGAGATGCAATATAGTGTAGTGGTTAAGAACACAGGTTCTGGAGCCCATCTACTTGAATTTATATCATAGCTGCACACATATTGGTATGTGACCTTGTACACGTAGCTTCTGTATGCTGTTTCTTTGTAAAATGAGTATGGTAATAGCACCTACCTGTCTAAGGTTATTATGAAGATTAAATGAGTTAAAACACGCTGCCTTCTTAAAACAATGTTAGGTAATAGTAGATGCTCAGGAAATGTTGACTACTGGCCATTAACCCTCTCTTTCATCAAAAGTTGTGTTTTTAAAAATTCTGATGTAATTTATTTAATAGAAAAACACGAAAGCTAAATTACTAAGAAGGATGGTGTCAGTAACAGAGTCGGAGTGGCTGAATGCCTGACAAAGATTTGGAATCCGGGCAGACCCTTGAGGACAGGGCAGATTCCTAGCAACAGGCAGTAGGAAAAAGCCCAGGTGTATGGACTGTCAGGGAGGTTGGACAGTAGGTTTCAAACCCTGGCCTGTAGGCAGTGCATAGGAACAGGGTGTTTTGGCAAAGGGTGGCAATTGGTAGAAGCCTAGATGGGGAATTCATACCAGGGAAGTTTGCATGGCATCAGAAATCCCCTACTGTAAGCCAGGGTGTGAGCCATCAGGTTACCTTAGGGAACGGTAGAAACTGATAGAAGGGTCTAAGACTGAGACCTGGGAAAGAGGGTTCAGGCATAGATCTTCAATTTTGAAAGTATATGGAGTTACCTGATAGAAAAACAAGAAAGGGATTTAGGCTGCTTTAGAGTGAGTGGAGTGGCTAAGTTTGATTATTAACAATCAGATAAAAGTATTGCTAAAGTGAAAGTCAGACATCAGAATGGGAGCAGCAGCAGCAAGACTAACTTGATGCTGAGCTGCTAAACTAGTTTCTTAAGGTTTCTCTCATAATCCTGGGGGCCCAGAGCCTGGCATGATGCTGAATCTGCAGGTTAGGGTTTAGTGGTCCCTAATGTGGGGAGAAGGGCAGAAATGCAGCTTGTATGTACACATGGCAAGAAACCTGATAAACGGAGTGAGTGGCTTTTTAAATCCACTCTTGCTTAATGAAAAGACATTCCATCAGACTAGAATATTTTAAAATTTGATAACTGCTTTAAGTGTTTCAGCTATGATAGAACCAGTAGAGCCCACTGTATCTTTAATTTGTGGTTGATGTTCACTGTGAATCCATGGAGTTTTACAAAGAAATTTCTGTTCAGAATCTGATGTGACAAGAACATTCATATCATCTGGCTTCAGATTTTCTTGGAAACATTGTTTCTTGATCTAACATGGTAATAGTTTGCAAAAGTCATACCATTGTGCAAGACATCTATGTTGCGTTGCCCTTACGTATATCAAATGGTATATCAAGTGTCATTCGGGAGTCCTCCCTGGTGGTGCAGTGGTTAAGAATCTGCCTGCCAATGCAGGGGACACAGGTTCGAGCCCTGGTCTGGGAGGATCCCACATGCTGCAGAGCAACTAAGCCCATGCGCCACAACTACTGAGCCTGTGCTCTAGAGCCCGCAAGCCACAACTACTGAAGTCCGCCGGCTTAGAGCCTGTGCTCGGGAACAAGATAAGCCACCGCGATGAGAAGCCCGCGCACCGCAACAAAGAGTAGCCCCCGCTCACTGCAACTAGAGAAAGCCCGCGCACAGCAAAGAAGACGCAATGCAGCCAAAAATAAATAAATTTATTTTTTTAATGTCATTGGGGTTGCTATTTTGATTTCTGTTATTCCCAAAGAGCTGACTTTGATTTTGCAAAGGCGTGCTACCTATCTACACTGTTGTGATGGTGAAATGTCTCCTAAAATAGGTATTATTAAGATGGAAATTCCATTGGAACAGTATGTATATTAGTTTTCTAGGGCTACCATAACAGAGTACCACAAAATGAGTGACTGAAGACAACAGACATTTATTCTCGTACAGTTCTTGAATCCAGAAGTCCAAAATTAGGGTGTCAGCAGGGTTGGTTTCTTTTGGCTGCTCTGAGGAAAATCTCTTTTGTGTCTCTCTCCCAGCTTCTGGTAGTTGCTAGCAATCCTTGGTGTTCCTAGGCTTGTGGCTGCATCAGTTCAGTCTGTGCCTCTGTCCATCATCACATGGCTTTTTCCCTTGTGTGTCTCTGTATCCACATCTCTCTTCCTTTTCTCTTATAAAGACACTAGTCATCATATTTAGGGCCTACCATAATCCAGTATGACCTCATCTTAATTTAATTACAAATTAAGACACGATTTTCTTTTTTTTAAATATATTTATTTATTTTTGACTGCGTTGGGTCTTCGTTACTGCGCGCAGGCTTTACTCTAGTTGTGGTGAGCTGGGACTACTCTTCGTTGCAGTGCGTGGGCTTGTCATTGCGGTGGCTTCTCTTGTTGCAGAGCACAGACCCCAGGCACGTGGGCTTCAGTAGTTGTGGAGCGTGGGCTCAGTAGTTGTGGCTCGCGGGTTCTAGAGCACAGCCTCAGTAGTTGTGGCGCATGGGTTTTGTTGCTCCGCGGCATGTGAAATCTTCCCGGACCAGGGCTCGAACCCATGTCCCCTGCATTGGCAGGCAGATTCTTAACTGCTGCGCCACCAGGGAAGTCCCAAGACCCTATTTTCAAATAAGGTCATATTCTGAGGTAATGATATGAATTTTAGGGGACACTATTCAACCCCAGTACAGGATGTAATATCAAACTTTAGATTTAAAGGATAATTCATTTTAAAAAGCTAGTTTCACAAAAATAGTTTTTTTATTATAAAAACAGATTTTCAAGGTTGACAAACATCTCTTTGCATGGACTTCCACTTAAAACTGTTATCAGAGTTCTGAATGGTGGGTTATGACCAGTATTTTTGGAAATAATTTTCAAGTACTATTACCTATGCTTAATAAATTGCATTTTCATGACTCAGTATTAGACTTTCCATAGAAAGAAAACAGATGAGGTTGTGATGATCTTGAAATCCTCCTTACCAGCCAAATCTAGAGGTAGGAACTCCTTCAAATGACTTCTTTGCAGTAACGATATACTGAGTTACCTACAGCTTTTGGATTGACTTTTGCAGCTGTATTTTATAAGTTATAATCATGAAAGCCAGAAGTCTTTAGTTGGGATACCTGATAGTAGATCAAAATGAACTCTTGGAACTTACTCATACCTTGTGTTCTTTAAGATTTTTTTGTATATTTTCCTCCAGTTTTTTTTTTTTTAATTTATTTATTTTTGCTGTGTTGGGTCTTCATTTCTGTGCGAGGGCTTTCTCTAGTTGTGGCAAGTGGGGGCCACTCTTTATCGCGGTGCGCGGGCCTCTCACTATCACGGCCTCTCTTGTTGCGGAGCACAGGCTCCAGATGCGCAGGCTCAGTAGTTGTGGCTCACGGGCCTAGTTGCTCCGTGGCATGTGGGATCCTCCCAGACCAGGGCTCGAACCTGTGTCCCCTGCAATAGCAGGCAGATTCTCAACCACTGCGCCACCAGGGAAGCCCCTCCTCCAGTTTTTAAAATAAGGAACTTTGCCTCATATTTTTTGTGCCAGCCTCCCTTCTGTCCCTCACTGGTCACAACAATCACGTTAGGAATGGACCATTAGAAGTACGATCCACTATAACAAGTCAGTTTTCTAGACCAGCCTTTTGGGTGAATGTTTTGATTTGCAAACTCAGCTCATTTTTAATAATGAGCTTTTGTAGGATCATTTGCATTTCTTCAGAATGAGGAACTAGAATTTCTTGAGTTCAGAAATTTTGAAAAATAGGTATATGTAAGATTGGAATTTGAGGGAGTTAAGTTTTCTATATTACTTGTATTCTGATACTCACTTTGGAAAAAGTTTCCTGAGGTTTCAGAGTAGATATGCAGTAATAGGTAAGAGTGATTTTTCCTCAAACATTGCTCTCAAGAAAATGTCAAAAGCAATAGCTTTAAATTTTTCAAGCTCAGTGCTGCACATGTAATTTTTTTTTTTAAAAAAAGCTTTTTTCCAGGACTACTAAATAGTAAAGAGCCAACGATTTAAGGTATCTCCAGAAATTGAGAGCAATGAATCTTTCTTTAAAAATCGTAATCTCCACTGACTCCACCTTTTTAAACCTCTCATTTATCATGAGCTGTCAAGTTCTGGATAGTTTCCTGGATCTCAATTTAAAAATTTTCACTGATACCAGGGGACATAATAACAGAAACTAAATGTCTTAGTGGCACATCTGAGTAATCAATCCACTGGTCTCTGTCAACTTTCTCTTAGGGGGAAAAAAAAAAAACACCTTTTGGTTTTTTCCCAACCATTTCCAATACATTCCATGTTGAAGACAAATGATGACTGAGGGAATATATACAGAACGTTCATCATGTTTTGTAGAAAGGAGGGTAAAGGCACTGAGGCCATGTGTTTTTGGATTCTGCAAGATACTTGAGAGATTGCCTCTCTGTGGTTGATTGTTTTACTCATCATTTTATAAGATATATATATATATATAAATCAGTCTTATATTCGCTTTTCCAAATGATTCACGTTGGGAACAATTTGAGCTAAGTCTAAAAAGTGATTGAGTTTAGGCTTCAAGAATATACACTTCTGAACTCTTTGTACATGTTTTCAAGTTTATAACTCTGTCCCTCGCATGGCCATTACAACTGGTAAATTTGACCTATTTATAATGAAAGTTTTTTTCAAGTTACCGGTGAACATTATTTCCAGTCCTACCAATGTCTAAGCAAGTGACTGACTCTCTTCTCCCCAGACCCTACTCTTCACGTACAGAAGTCCAGCTCTCTGTTCCTTGCAACAGGTAATGTTGATCAACAAAATATTCTTCATCAACTACTGATACCTTAGTAAGAAAGAAGTTAGATTCATTTTCTGCTTTATCCAGCAGTGAATGCCTTTGGTCTTTGGATCACCCTGCTCAGTGTGACCTAGCAAGCACCTACTTAAACAACGTGTATTATGGTTATACAGAACTACTACTATGTTCCAATTATACAAGCACAGGATGTATTTTTCATGTTTGCTAAAGTAGTTTATGTTAATTAGCAGCATTGCTTTTATTATTAAAACAGTTTGAGACCAAAATACTCTCATAGCTGTGCCCTCCAGTTGATACTTTTCTGATATCTGTTTTTTTAATAAATGCTGAGCCAGCTATCAACTTCCATTAAAAGTACAAGACCCTTAGAAACATAAAGTGTTGCTGTAACTGTTACTAGTTTGTTTTATTATTGTTGGCATTTTTTCCTTGACTTTGTCAGATTTTTTTTTTATTGAAGTATAGTTGATTTACAATATTATATTAATTTCAGGTGTAGAACGTAGTGATTCCCTATTTTTACAGATTATACTCCATTAAAAGTTATTACAAGATAATGGCTATAATTCCCTGTGCTGTACAATATACCCTTGTTGTTTATTTTATACATAGCAGTTTATATCTCTTAATCCCATTCCCCTAATTTGCTCCTCTCCTCTTCCCTCTCCCCTTTGGTAAGCACTAGTTTGTTTTCTATATCTGAGTCTGTTTCTGTTTTGCATATACATTTGTATTTTTTTAGATTCCACATATAAGTTATACCACATAGTATTTGTCTTTCTCTGTCTGACTTATTTCACTAAGCATAATATTCTCTAGGTCCATCCACATTGCTGCGAATGGAAGAACTTCATTTTTTCTTATGGCTGAGTAATATTTCATTGTATATATATATACACCACATCTTCTTTATTCATTTGTCTGTTGCTGGGCACTTGGGTTGCTTCCATATCATGGCTATTATAAATAGTGCTGCTATGAACATTGGGGTGCATGTGTCTTTTCAAGTTAGTGTTTTCATTTTTCTGGATATATACCCAGGAGTGGAATTGCTGGATCACATGGTATTCTACTTTTTTTTTTTTTTTTGGCTGCGTTGGGTCTTCATTGCACGCGGGCTTTCTCTAGTTGTGGCAAGTTGGGGCTACTCTTTGTTGCAGTGCGTGGGCTTCTCAATGCAGTGGATTCTCTTGTTGCAGAGTACGGCACATGGGCTTCAGTAGTTGTGGCACACGGGCTCAGTAGTTGTGGCTCACCAGCTTTAGAGCGCAGGCTCAGTAGTTGTGGCGCCCGGGCCTAGTTGCTCCGTGGCATGAGGGATCCTCCCGGACCAGGGCTCAAACCCGTGTCCCCTGCATTGGCAGGCAGACTCTCATCCACTGCGCCACCAGGGAAGCCCTGTTATTCTACTTTTAGTTTTTTGAGTTCAGTTGCATTTTTGACTCAGGCCCAGATTAATGGTGTCTTTTGCTAATCAACTATAGATTCATTTTTTCCTAGACTTTTGTATTGAAGCTTAGAGTTTATAGTTTTATTTTAAAGATATACTCAACAGAAGTCATTTCAGAAGAGAAAAAAAAGTATTCAGAAATTTAAGGCCCATTTGGATCAATTTTAGGATTCTGGCAATAGACCACAGAGAGTTAAATATTCACAGTTATACCAGTTTGGTAGCCATACAAGATTTTTTTATTTTACTACTTTGATAATATTTACCATTTCTGTTTTGGTGCTGGATATTGTGATCCTATAATATATTTTCAGATGCCCCAGTAAAGAAAGACAGTAATTAAGTTTGTAATAGCTGTGTATACTTCTAGGAAATAACAGTCCTTTGAGCCGTTCCATCTTTTTTGGTCAACTCTTCCACACCTAATTAAGATCTATAACCATGAATAATTCCTTGTTTGGTGAAGAATATTTGGTAGTCTGAGGCAAATTATTCAATCTCAGTTTTTTTAATCTATACAGTGGAATTATTGCCAACATAATCTTTTTCCGAGGGTTGATTTGTTTCATTATAAATAGTTAAAGGCCCTCAACTCTTTCAAAATGATGCTAACTTAACTTTAGAGATAAAAATGTAAACTTGAACATAATTTATTGTTACCCAGGGCACAGTGAGTGTCATTCTGATAACTTCTAATTAAGACATAGCGGTTATCTGCTAGGTTAACAGTTACAACTTCCAACATACTGATCATTGCCCATGTGGTGGTGTTTTCAGATGGACTTGAACCAGTTTAAGGGCCCTTACCCTGCATGTATTTAGTTCCTCTTTGTTTGGAACTCAAAATTTTATGGAATGTTCCATGATATTTTATGATACTACTCATCTTCGCCTACTTCATTAAGCTTCTTGGTCTGCCCATGTCCTAATACTCCTTGTCCTTATGTATCTTATTTATCTGGTTTGCTAAGTACTGATAGAAAAGAAGGCCAATTATGAGGAGGCAATATTGTGTTGCATAAAGAGCTAGGAGAACTTAGATCACCCTGATGGTGTTAGGTGTATGATATTGGGCATGTCTCTGTATGAAGACCTCTTTCATTAGTTACCTAATCTAGAACACAAGAGATTTGGACTGGTTGTTCTCCTAATTTTTGCTTCAAAGCCTTCAAAGAATTTAAGTGAAAGGACAGATCCTTAATTTACTGGTAATATGTTACTAGATACTTCTTAATCTTTAAAAATCTAGTTACTTAAAAAAAGTGTATTCCTAAGGTATTTAAGTCATGCAAGCCACCACTATACAACTACCTCATTTGTACATCTACTTTTCTGTGCATGCTAGACAGACAGACAATCATAACATTAAGTCCATTTAGAAGCACTAGGATTTTTAGGCTTTCCTTATAGCCTATTCTTCTCAGTCAATACTATGTATAAATTACCTGCATAAACTGTGTGTGGTGGGCCTTGTTTTTTTCTTATATTTCATTTGAGGGTAAATTATGGCCATAGGGCAGTCTGTGAATGATATGGTAATACTAATAAATGTCATTATTATGCTTTTATAGCAATATCTGATACTTGAGCTTTAGAAAAATTGTAGCTTTAGAAAAATTACTCAACACCTCTGATTATAGTTTCCTCTCATCAGTAAAAAGTGTTCCTTGAATCTAGTCTGAAAAATTCCAAGAGAGCTCTCATAGAATCAGTAGCCATTATGGCAGTGAGATCCTAGTGCTTTGTGGGATAATTAAATCTTCTTCCATTTGGGCACTTAGAAAGTGCCATCTGTATTACTCAGTGCCACTCAATGCCTGTTTTTCTTTTTTCATTTTTCTTGACTTTTATCTACTTCTGTTCAATTTTCCATATCTATCAATTTCTATGTCAGCTGTATATAAAATTTTGGCTAGCAGTTGAAAGTAGTTCATGTATTTTGCAGTTTAAAATGAATAAAATTTCAGTGGTCGATCTAATGTGGCTTGTCATAGCTTATGCAGAGTCCAAGTTGTTTTCTAGAACTTTATAAATACCTTCACAATTTTATAGTAACTTTCATCAAGAAAAACTAAATAAACTAGCATTTGTTGTTGTTGTTTTTAACCAAATATGCTGCTTTGAAGTCTCGGCATATCTTTGATTATTGTTTTAAATACCAAACAATGGGCCTGGTACTTGAAAGTACAGCCATCTTTTTGCTTATGTTCTAGAGAAAGCTGTTAAAACTACCAAGAATTTCAAGCTTGGAAAGACTTTTTATAAGTAATAACTTTTCATAGGATTGTTTTTACCATTCCCAGTCTAGAAGTAACACAAACAAGGTTGTTTTGGAAGGAGTTGTGATATAGTAAAATAATTCAATTCAGCCGCTGCTGTGGAGTATTCTGCTGTTGTGGGGACTACAAACATAAGCAAAGAGGTCTTGAAAATTGAACTAGAAGTAGATATGAGTCAAGAAAAATGAAGGAAAAAAAAAAACCCTGACATTGGGTAGTACAGATGGTACTTTCTAAATGCCCAGATGGAGGAAAATCTAGTTATCCCACAAAGCACTAGGATCTTATTGCTATAATCTGCCATAAATATTAAAAAAAAAAAATCAGGGAATCATTTCTTATTCCCTTCCATCTCTCTAGCACATGTTCATTCCCCCCATCTCTCTCTCTCTCTTTCTCTGTCACACACACACGCACACACGTACACGCACATGCACACACACATTCTTCTTTTTCTTTCTATTTCCCATCTGACCATGACTTAGAGTTCCTAGGGCAGTGTTTTTCAAACTGTAGATTACAACAGCTTATTACTAGATCATAAATCAATTTGATGAGCATTTGTTTTTAAAAAAGGAAGAGATTAAAATAGAAAATACCAGAATATACTACATAGTAAAGGAAAGTATATGCCCTGAATTTGTTTCAGTTATACATCTCATGTATTTGTATGTGATTACAATATAAAATGTATTTCTTATTGTGGATTACCATTTTTTAAAAGTTCAAAAGCCATCATTCTAAAGTGTTTTATCTAATTTTGTCTTGAACCTAATGTTCTTTAAACATACATATTGTATAGTTACTGCATAAATATTTGGATAATGTTTTTAAAGCTAGAATTTTGTTTATGCTTGATATCTTGTTTCTAATCTGCATGGCCAGAGGAAAACCCATAGTATTAACAAGTTTTATAACATTATTTTTTTTTAAATCTGTCTTCTGCATCAGTTTCAATTCAGAGAACATTGTTGAAAGACTAATTTTTTCCCCCTAATGTAGTTCATACTGGTTTGCACTGGTGTTTATATTGTTCTGCAGTAGTAGAAAGCATGACTCTGTATATGTGGTATTAAAAAATAGGGTTGGTTAATTTTAAAGAGAAGGAGCCCTGGGGGCAGTAGTGAAGATGCCTGGCTCCCTTCTAAGCCATGGCAATTCTGGTACTTTTTCTTCTGGGGCCTGAGTAAAACCTTTTCAACCCCTCAATGCCACCGAATAGCTAGAATTGGCATTTGAAAAGAAACTAGTAGTTACCCCTGCCTGGGTCTGAGTTGTGATCAAGTCCATGAGCTTTAGAGATCAACAGACTAGATTTAAATCCCTGGTCCACCACTTGCTAGCTCTTGGACCTGAAACAAGTTACTTCTCAGTGACTTTATTTCCTCATCAGTAAAATGGAGATAATAACACCTACCTCATGGGATTATGCGGAGCAAACGAGCTAATGCATTTAAATTCCAGCGGCTAGCACATAGTAAGAGCTCAGTAACTGACAGTTGTTGGGTTTTTTTTTTGTTTTTTGGGTTTTTTTTTTTGCGGTACGCGGGCCTCTCACTGTTGTGGCCTCTCCCGCTGCGGAGCACAGGCTCCGGACGCGCAGGCTCAGCGGCCATGGCTCACGGGCCCAGCCGCTCCACGGCATGTGGGATCCTCCCGGACCTGGGCACGAACCCGTGTCCCCTGCATCGGCAGGCGGACTCTCAACCACTGCGCCACCAGGGAAGCCCCTGACAGTTGTTTTTAAATGCTGTGATGACCCATCACTAAAGTAAGGAATACCTAGTTATTGTTGGAAAATCTCTAGCTGTTATGAATACCAAGCTATATCAAGGTTCCTTATCTGCCTCATTATGGGACTAGATCAGGGGATACCAGTAGGACCATAGGATGTTAGAACTAGGAAAATCTGAAGGGTCTTTTGAGATAGCCCTTTTATTTTACAGTTAATCTTGGGAACTTTATGATGTAATTGCTTACTTACTTCTTCATATTCCTCACTAGACTGCAAACCTCAGGAAGAACTGTGTCTTATTTGCCATTTTTATCTCCATATAGTAGGACCTTGGCACGTAGTAGTTGCTCAGACGCTTACTGACTGAATGTGCCATGGCTACTCTAAAGTCACACAGTACTTGGTGGATGTGCAAAGACTTGAGTCCTGGTCTCTTTGTCCTCAGTCCAGTACTCTGCACCATTCTGCTTTCTTCTTGACAGGATTACATACAAGGAAATTTTTAGAATATAATTAGAAGTTTTTTAGTCTGATAATCAGCTAAGGCTCCTAGAACATTTTAACTATTTTCAACTAAGTGAAAATTTCTGATAGAAAACAATCATATTTAAATTGATCTGACCACAGCAAGATTTTTTAAAGTTCCTTTACAAAGCCAATAGTTGAGTTAATGTTTCCCCTTGCTGTGTCCGCTGGCTTATAAAGCCTAGTAGTGAAATCTGAACAGTATCCGTTAAATGCTTTTTTTATGGTATTTTATTTTGTCTCCCGGGGGCTTCATATTCTGACTGTCCTTAACTTGAGTAAACTGCTATGTAAGCAGATGTTAAGTTCCAAAGTTGCTCTAGACTAATCATCATGAGAAGTATTTTGCAGTGACCAGTTGATGCTAATAGAATGTATGCATTTTTATTCAGATGCAATTTAGTTGTATTGATGGAACTGCTTTTAAAATACATTCTGGTACAAAAGATATCTAAAAATATCTAAAAATCTAAATATTTAAAATACATTCTGGTACAAAAGATATCTAAAAATATCTACAGTATAAGCTTTATTCTGCTCTAGGGTTGATCCCATTCTTATGGAATGGCCTTTTTTAAAATTAAACTTTTAAAGTTTGAGATAATTGTAGATTTGCATGCAATTATAAGAATTAATACAGAGAGATCCTGTACCCTTCATCCACTTTCCCCCAATGGTAACATCTTGTAAAACCATAGTGTAATGTCACAGTCAGGATACAGACATGGTTGTAATCCACTGGTCTTATTCAGATTTTCCCAGTTTTGCTTGTAAGTCACTTGTATGGATGTATGTTTGTGTGTTTAGTTCTGTGCAATTTTATCATATGTGTATGTTCATGTATCCACTACCATGGTCAAGACATAGAAGAATTCCATCACCACAAGGATAACCATACCTCCTTTTATAACCATACCTTCCTCCCTCCTTCCCTCCCTCCCTCCCTCCAGAGCATACTCCTTCCCAACCCCTGGCAACCACTAATCTATTCCTCACTTCTATAATTTTGTCATTTGAAGAGTATTATATAAATTGAATCATGCTGTATATAATCTTTTGGTATTGGCTTTATTACTCAGTGTAATTCACTGGAGATTTATTCAGGCTGTTGTGTATCAGTAATTCATTCCATTTTATTATATTGATAATGTTCCATAGGATGGGTATACCGCAGTTTGTTTCATCATTCACCTGCTGAAGGACAACTAGATTATTTCCAGTGTTTGACTGTTACAAATGTCCATAGTAGCTTTATTTGTATACAGATTGTGTGAACATATGTTTTCTTTTTTCTGGATTAAATGACCAGGAGAGCAATTGTTGGGTCATTTCATAGTTGCATATTTCATTTTATAAAATGCCAAACTGTTTGCTGGAGTTGTTGTACCATTTTACATTCCCAGTAGCAAGGTATGAGGGATCCAGTTTCTCTGCATCCTCTCCAGCGTCTGAGATTATCATTATTTTTTGTTTGTTTTAGCCATCCTGGGACCTGTGTAGTAGTATCTTGTGATTTTAATTTGTGTTTCCCTAATGACTAATGATGTTAAACACCTTTTCATATGCTTTTCTACCATGTATCCTTTTCAGTGAAATGACTGTTCATGTCTTTTGCCCATTTTCTAATTGAATTGTTTGGTTTCTTTTTACTGTTGAGTTTTGAGAGTTTGTTATATATTATACATGCTAGTCCTTTGTCAGATGTATGGTTTGCAAATATTTTCTCATGGTCTATGGCTTGTCTTTTCATCCTCTTAACAGGGTCTTTTGCAGATAAACATTTAAAATTTAGGGGAAGTTCAATTTATCAGTTTTCCTTTTATGGACCATGTTTTGGTGTCAAATCTATAAACACTGCCTGGGACTTAATCCTGAAGATTTTCTATATTTTTCTGAAAGCTTTATAGTTTCTATTTTGAGTTAATTTGATCTAGTTTGAGTTAATTTTTTATCATGGTAAAATACATATAACATAAAATTTACCATTTTGAAGTGCATGATTCAGTGGCGTTAAGTACATTCACAGTGCTGTACAGCCATCACCACTATCTAGATCCAGAACTTTTTCATCATCTCAGACAGAAACCCAGTACCCATTAAAAGCAGTCACTCCCCATTTCTGCCCCCCACACAACCCAGCCCCTGGCAACCATCAATCTGCTTTCTGTACCATGGATTTGCCTGTTCTGGATATTTCATATAAATGAAATCGTATAACATGTGTGGCATTTTGTGTCTGACTTTTTTCACTTAGCTAATGTTTTTGAGGTTCATTCATGTTGTAGATGTATCCGTGCTTCATTTCTTTTATGGATATATATTCCATTATGTGGCAACACCATATTTATTGTTTATCCATTCATCAGTTGATGGACACTTGGGTTGTTTCCACCTTTTGGCTCTTGTGAATAGTGCAGCTATGAACATTTCACGTCCAAGTTTTTGTTTGAATACCTGTCTTCAGTTCTTTTGGGTTAATATTTAGAAATGAGTTAATTTTTTAATAAGGTATAAGACTTAGGTTGAGGTTCTCTTTCTCTCTTTTTTTTTTTCTTTGCCTATGGATGTACACTTTCTTCACCATTTTTTTTTGAGAAGGCTCTCTTGCAAGGGTCATTTTAAAGAATATTGTAAAGCTTTTGGAGAATCACTAGAATTTCTGTATGTATACAGTAATTTTGAAGAAAAGCAAAAGAATTAGTAATGGAGCATTGTAAAGATAGTTTGGTGGGTTTTACTGGGCTTTTCTTTATATTATATTTGTGAAAGTTTAAGCTTGGATGTTTCTATTACAGACAAAGCAATTGTATTTTCTACGTATTGAGGTGATGAGGGAAAGAGAAAACAAGTGAGCCACGAATAGTTTTATCCCATGGATGACAGGAAGCCATTTAAGGTTATAAGAAAGACAGACATAATCAGATCAAATTAAAAGATGGAATTTAAGAACAACAACTCTTGGTAGGATGGAATAAGGGCTCTGGTCAGGCAAGACTGACACAAATGTGTAGAAAGGTTTTCACACCTGGTTTAAGTGAACTCACATGCATTTTCTGTGGCATTTCTGACTTAGAAGCTTGAAAAACAACTTGAGAAAAATCAGCCTCAGACTAATAAAACTGGCACCATTTTACATATATTGCTTATGACTTGTTAGTTTTTGTTGAATTTTTTTAAGCTCAGGGACCTAAAATCTTACTCCTGAAACTAGCTTGAGGAGAAAACTTCTATTTAAAGAAGTCTACTTAGCTGCTGTCTTTAGGGGCCTATTAATATTGTTATTTTCCTTAGACTACTTTATTCCCCTGCTCCCAGAAAAGAATATTTTAACATTAGTGGGTGAAGTAGGCTTGATTTCCTAGTCTTAGTAAAACCACTGAACTTTATTACAAAATACTATGAAAAAACTTCTGGGTCAACTTTTTAGTGAAGGAGAATAGAGTGTATGCATTAATAAGTAGTGATTACTAGAGTAATCATTAAGTGTAAAGTTTTCACTTTGGAAACCCAATTTTTCACTTGATATTGTACAAAATTCTGAGAAATGGTAGGAAATTACTACTTGGCTTGCCTTATCAGTCTGTTAGTAAGTTTGCATTGCCTTCTAAAGCAAATGTGAAATTCACCTGTTTCTTTAAAACTCATGTAACTTTTTATTATAACAATAATGTATTTAAATGCTTTAAGTTACCTGTAGGACTGATTTTTAACCAAATCTTTAAGCAATTGCTTCTGTAAGATGTGCTGTTTATCCCGTTGCTAACTTTATTCCCTGGCACATTGCTGTTTCCCTGGGCCTGTACCTTCCTTAGTGTAAGAAAACGCTATATTCTCTAGGAAGCTTCCCCTTGTGATGGGTAGAATCCTTTTCACTGGGTTATAGAAACCTCTGAACTACTCTGGGAGCTCCCAGAAAGATTTGATTCAACATTCCATCCATACCTTCAGTACAAGGCCTGGCACATAGTAGATGCTCAATAAATATTTTTGAAAGAAGGAAGGAGGACCTCTGACATATATTTATATACAGCACGTTAGTTGACTGTGGCCCATTTATCATTATTTCAGACTAATTTAGGAGTTCTCTCTAAGCATAGAAACCACTTATTTTTATATTATATAAGCGAATTTATTAGGTTGAGTAAAAATTCTTTAGTCTTTTCCTTTTGGTATCCTAGTCTTCCAGAATGGTATTTGGTGATATGTGTCTTATGGGTAACTATATAAATGAGATATAATTGACATAACATTGTATATGTTTAAGGTATACAGTGTGATGATTTGATACATGTATAGTGAAATACCATAATAAGGTTAGTTAACACAACCTTACATCACATACTTATTTTGTCGTTGTTATGGTGAGAACATTGAAGTTCTACTTTCATAACAGCTTTCAAATATATAATACAGTATTGTTACTATAGTCATCCTGCTGTACCTTAGGTCCCTGGAACTTATAACTGACAGTTTGTACCCTTTGACCTACATCTCCCTATTTCCCCCACCCCTCAGCCCTTGGCAACCACCGTTCTACTCTCTGTTTCTATAAGT
The DNA here is from genome assembly GCF_949752795.1 of Hyperoodon ampullatus. Classification (NCBI taxonomy): domain Eukaryota; kingdom Metazoa; phylum Chordata; class Mammalia; order Artiodactyla; family Ziphiidae; genus Hyperoodon; species Hyperoodon ampullatus. The sequence continues at coordinate 209,437,186 of NC_136914.1, forward strand.
CTGATGTTTTCAAATTCTACATATAAGTGAGATCATATGGTATTTCTCTTTGTTTTGTATGACTTACTTGACTTAGCATAATGCCATCAAGGTCCAACCATGTTGTTGCAAGTGGCAGAATTGCCTTCTTTTTTATGGCTGAGTAATATTTCATTGTGTGTGTGTATCACATTTTCTTTACCCATCCATCTGTGGATGGACACTTAGGTTGTTTGCATGTCTTGGTTGTTGTAAATAATGCTTAAAGCTTCCCTTATTTTTTTTCTGAATTCTGTTTATTTCAGATAATCTTGTGGATCCTAAGTTTTTTCCAGGCTTGAAATAACACTTCAGTCTATAGTGTTTGGTATGTAAAATTGCAAATAATCAGTTGTTGCTTATGATTGGCTTAAAAATCTGTGTAAAACTCTTAGTGTTGAGTATCTAGGTATAGAAGAGCACCAAAATGGCAAACTAGTGTTCTTATTCTTTATTTCTATATCCTTCTTATAAATTCTCAATTCTTATTCCAAGTACATAAAACTTTGAAACTTCTTGTATTAAAAAGCCATGCTAAATAATGAGCTTTTAAAAAAAAATTTATTGAAGTATAGTTGATTTACAATGTTGTGTTAATTTCTACTTTCAGCAAAGTGATTCAGTTATACATATATATACATTCTTTCTCATATTCTTTTCCATTATGGTTTACCACAGGACACTGAATACAGTTCCCTGTGCTATACAGTAGGACCTTGTTGTTTATCCATTTTATATATAATAGTTTGCATCTGCTAATCCCAAACTCCTAATCCATCCCTCCCCCACCCCTCTCCCCCTTGGCAACCACAAGTCTGTTCAATAATGAGCTTTTGAAGTTTTAAAAAGGTCTGAGTGTTTTGAGTCATTTCTAATCCTATTTCCCCTTTTTGGTGTCATTTCCTCAATTTGACAGATTCTATAAACTCTGAATTGTTTAATATTTAGGGCAGAATGTAGACTAAAAGTCTCAAAATTTTGTAGCCCTCTTATGTTTTATGATATGTTTCATTGTAAGTGGACTAGGAGACAGAAATTGTGGCTTTGAATATTGCCTGTGACACAAGCAGTGTGATTTTTGGCAGGATGTTTAATCCTCTGAACCTCCAGATTATTAACCTCTATCTCATTGTGTAGTTGCAAAGGTAAAATAAGATAGAAAGGTGTAAGAGCATGGTATAAACCATATAAAGTGTTACACGTCTATAATATGTTCTTTTATTATTAAAATGGGTGGTTAGATATATTTTCCTCTTTACCTTACTCATCTAAAAATGCATTCATCAAGAGTTCTTTAAACTCTAAGCTTTTACTTATCAATGTTTTTATTATCGGTTTCTTAAACCAGTGCTGGGACAACAAAATGAATCTACTACAACAGTTCCTTGCTTTTTGCTGTGTTTTAATAAAGTTAGTTTATAAGCATCAGCAAATTCAGTTAGACATAAGCTTATTATCTAACTCCGTTCCTCCATTAAGCTAAACAGAGCTTTTTGGGGTTGAGGAATAGGTTAAAATCCAACTGAAGGCAATATTTGTGGAGTTTCTTTTTTAAAAATGACTTATTCATAGCCAGTGACCTAGTGTGGTAAACTAAACAGAACTAATTTCTTTATTAATTGATGTCCCATTTATTGAGTACCCACTTAGTCTATACTTGGCCAGAGCAGCATGACATTTACTAATATATGTGAGTTTGTTTGTTTGCTTTTTTAAAAACTTTCATTCTCCTTGAAATTTTTATCTGCTAGCAGTAAACTATTTTAAGGAGTTCAAATGACCTATTATAAAAAGTTTCTGAGAAAACTATGTTCCAAAGATTGGTTAGACCTTTAGACTGCTGATAACCCAGCTGGATATGGAAAAAAGTTTCTTACAGTTGGTGCTCTGTGCACCACATTTTTGGATAATAGCAAGATGATGATAAATGCCATAGGCTAGGGCTTCCTTGGTGGTGCAGTGGTTAAGAATCCACTTGCCAATGCAGGAGACACGGGTTCGAGCCCTGGTCCAGGAAGATCCCACATGCTGCTGAGCAACTAAGCCAGTGCACCACGCTACTGAGCCTGTGCTCTAGAGCCTTTGAGCCACAGCTGAAACCCCTGCACCTAGAGCCCGTGCTCCTCAACAAGAGAAGCCACCACAATGAGAAGCCCGCGCACTGCAGCGAAGAGTAGCCCCCGCTCGCCGCAACTAGAGAAAGCCCGCGCACAGCAACAAAGACCCAAGACAGCCATAAATAAATAAATACATACATACATACATACATACATACATACATACATAAAATACCATAGGCTAGTGCCAGTCTAATAACAGTGTAGCAAAACCTAATTTTTGGAAGAATATAATATGGCCAGGATCATTCCATTAATAGTGGATGTTATACTAAAAAGAAGGAAAAATGGCCATTTATCCTGTGGAGAACACATATAATGATCAGATATTCATTCTTTAGTTGAGTGTTTTCTCCCAATTTTTAAGTTAATGAATTAGGATGTGGAAGACTCAGTTATAGAAAAGCTCATTTTTCACATTTCCTTCACTGATTAGTTGCTTTCTAGTCATAAAATCAGAATTTCATTAAAGCCATATGATATAAAGTGTTTTTAACCATATTTCATGAATTTTGGGGGTAGTACACTAAAATAATTTAGGTAGCTTTTAGAATGTTCTGCATGAGATTGATGTTGGCAAGTAAAAGAAAACAGTTTTAACACTTTTGCAAAAATTATTCAACAGAATAAGTTTACATTTCCAGGACCAGAATTAATGCAAGAATGTTTAATGTCTTGCAATGAGTTTGCTTGGGCTAAGTTGAGTCAAGGCAGCTTTAGAAATGACTATTAGAGAAGACTATTATTAGAGACAAATACAGTAACCTCACTGGTTGTTATTGTGTTTAAAAGATGAGATCAGGTATCTCTGGTCTTTATCAGGGATTCAGATCCCTAAGAAAAAAGGTGGCCCTTGCCTTTTCCCTCCTGGATCTACCTAGAAACTATTCTGCTGAGAGGGAATCCAAGGCTGTGAAGAATCTTCAGAGTTTCAGGTCCACAGATATTTCTCTCCCCTTAGTTTTCTACATAAATAGAAAAAGAATACTTGGAATTTTTTACATTTAATTTCCCTTATTATGAAGTGATTCTTCTTACTAGGCAAATAATCAGTTTAATAAATACCATTTTGTAGTGAGAATGTTTTTTTCTGTTACCCAGTCATTTATATTGAACAGGTTGCATTTGTTACCACCTGTAGAGAAAATCGTGTTAAGCAAAACTGTCTTTACAATTTCTTCTTTAAAATCTGTTTCCTTTTATTCTTCCTTGTTGCACATTTTTTGCACTTTCTACATTCAGTTCAAAAGAACAACTATGTAAAGGGATACACTAATCAGTGGTGTCCTGTTCTCTTGATTTAGGCTTTTGCCAAATCACTTCTAAAAGTTAGAGGAGGCATTCCTTCAGTGTGCAGTGACTGTTGCTCTCTGCTAGGTCAGTGATACTCTAAGTGTGGTCCAGGATCCGGTGCCATTCTGCAGACTGCAGTCCATGACAAGTACAGAATATAATATTAAGCATTTAGAAACTTCATGCAGTTTGACATTGCCGTGACATCTAAATGCATTATTTTGTATTTTACAAAAATACTGGTTTATAGCAAATTGGAGAAAGTCCTTCACCACAGACAGTCTGAGAAGAACCCGGTTAGATGACTTCATCAACTTCTAGCACAAGCCATCACAGCCTGGGGCTGGGGATGGATGTTAAATAACTGTCCTGTTGATCTAGCTACAGTTGGTTGATTAGGTGCTCAGCTGTAGCAAAGCCCAAATGAATTTGTTTCCTGGCATAAAGTCAAGGATTATCCTAAGCGTCAGTAATAATTAAATGAATCAGCTGTTCCTGTGGTTTCTGAATGGCTTTTTATTTTTTCTTACTTGGATTTGAAGCACTATCTGCTAAAGTTATATAGTGTGGCAACCTTAATAATTCCTACATTTTCCCTGGAACTTATTGAATCACTTGAAAAGCTTACAACTGTGTTTCTCTCATGTGTTAATAAACTAAAACTACATTCACTATAAAACAGTGATCATTAAATATGGCCAGAGTTTGGTCTAACGTAAAAGCATGAGTAAGAGAGGAAAGAGAATCTCCACTAACAGTAATCACTAATTGTGAAAATTTGCTGTCTTAGGTGTGGCATTTTACTTTCAGATATTTTGATCATTGCTCCTTTAAAAAATTCATATAGCAGTTGATGACATTATTATAATTGAACCACAAGTTGCCACTAGCTCTGAAAATATCAATTTCCAATTTAGCATTGTAATCCAAGATATTTTCACCTAATAAAAAATTGTTCTCATATTTTTTGAAAAGCTACTTTTTAAAGAAAGTTGCCACTGTTACTCTGAGGGCAAAAAAAAAAAAAGTGCTGCATGACCTGTGTAAAATTTGAATTTAATAATGAATTTATTATGAATGTCCTACTTCGTGTTTATTAATGCAGATAGCAAGGAGAATTGGCAGACTTGAAGCATGAGTTCAGATGCTAGCCAAGGCGTGGTCACTACTTCTCCTCCTCCCAGCGTGCCTCACAAAGAGAGGTATTTTGACCGCATCGATGAAAATGACCCAGAATACATAAGGGAGAGGAACATGTCTCCTGATCTACGGCAAGACTTCAATATGATGGAGCAGAGGAAACGAGTTACTCAGATCTTGCAAAGTCCGGTGAGTCAAAATAATTTGAAGGCTATAATTTTTCTTCCTCTTTGGAAACCTTGATACAATGATATTCTCAGGTTAGAAGAGGGGTGGAGGAAGAGTGACTAGTTGTCCCCAGTCTTTCAGAGGCAAAATAAGCACGTAATTTATAAATTTAATTTGCAAGGCTTTAATAATAAACTGGTATCATCTTGGTGGGATAAATTTTCTTGAGTGATTTCTGAGTGTAATGTTTCATTAAAGGAGGACAAAAGATGCTACTGAACTCAAGGATCCCCATTACAGACTGAATATCTGTGAAGAAAATAAAGGTATGAGTGAAGTGTTAGGAACCAAGAAATAGATACACCCCATGAACATACTTTCTTCTTCCTTTGGGTATCTTGACACTCAGAGCAGCATAGGAAGACTTAAGGTTCATGAGGATGTCTGTGATTTGGCAGCCTAATGTTACATACACCTAATGTAGGCACACATATATGCATACACACCAAACTAACTAGATTAAACATGGATTCTAACCTTAACTCAAGCTGAAATTCTGTCTGCACAGTAATATCCAGACTTTGTAAATCATGTTCAAGTGATTTGTTAAGTTTCTTACAAACCTTTAGTGGAATTGTAAAGGTCACATATAAGTTTTAGAAAATGAGTGAACAGCTTGATTTAACATGCAAAATGAATTCATAGCTTTATGTATAATGAAGATCATGGGCCCCTTAAGACAGAGTTCAACATACATAGACACACGATGCCCAGGTTGAGTTTCTATTAGATTTCCAACTTAGGTACTAAAATAAACACCAAGACATAGAACTGCCTGAGGTGGCCCTGGTGAATCATTTTTGTTGTGCCCCTGTGGATTTAATCACAGAGGCTGAGTCCAAAGCCAAAGGGGAATTCCACTCCTGAGTAATTCTTATATATCAGTGGCCTAGATAAAAGCAAGTACAAGTTATAAAAGCAAGGCAAGCTTTGAGGAATTTAAGTATAGCTTAAATGTAAAGCTATCCTTTAAATAAACCCTTAAAGAAACCTTTTCCCAATGAAAAGGAGACTAACCATAAAATTCATCATGAGGGACTAAATGTTCAGTCCTTCTTTTATGCAGACTAGTTTCTATGTTTATAAATACTTGGAGAGCATGCTAATTATATAGATATATTTCCTTCTATAAAGAAACTCCACTTTGAAGAACAAACTCATTAGCCAAAGGATTATGGTAATATATAGAATAAGGTAACTGAAAGAATGAGATGAAGTTCAGATTTTGTTCAAGGTTATTAAATATTGAGATTTCTTTGGGAAGTGCTCCAAAGAGGATCATTCAATTCTAACTAAAGTTTAAAAGGAAAAAGTACCAAACTACATTTCTATGCCAGGGTTTTTTTAAGATAATTTCTCCACTAAACTAACGACAGTATAACAGTGAGGAGATTACCTAATGTTTTTACTTGTGTATTACTACTTGTAGATTGGCTTAAAAGTATCAGTTTTACTTATGCCCAGGGGAACTTAATGAACAAATGGGAAAGGGCGGGTACATAGATTGTCATTTCCATGTTCATATAGCAAGAGTGATAATTTTTAGCCCAGAGAGAAACAAAGAAAATTTAAAAGAATTGTGGATTGATCACTTTTTCCCTAGATCTTTACTAGTGAATTTAAAATCTTGTTTGTGAAAGACTTGGAAAAGTGTATACATTTTGTCTTTCTGCCATGTTTTAGGACAGTGGCTTTCAAATTTCTTTTAATACAACAAACTTTTCACCACAGGAAATAATACATGGTGGCCTATATTGCTAAATAACAAAACCTAGCAGCTTAGAACAACAGGCTTTTATTAGCTTGTCATTTCTGTGGGTCAGGAATTCAGGAGCAGCTTAGCTGAGTGGCTCTGGCTTAAGGTCTCTCATAAAGTTGCAGTCAAGACATCAGTCAGGGATGCTGCATCTGAAGGCTTGACTGGGGTGGAAGTTTCTGATCTTAAGATGGGTCACTCACATGACTGTCAGCAAAAGGCTACAGTTCCTTGCCACATGGACCTTAACCTGAGGCTGTTTGAGTGTTCTCCCCCACAGGAAGTATCTGAGAGCAAAGAGGAGCCTGCAGTGCCTTTTATGACCTAATCTCTGACATTAAACACCATCACTTCCACCAAGTTTATTAGTTAGAAGTGAGTCACTAAGTTCAGCCCATACTCAAGGGGAGAGGAATTAAGCTCCACCTTTTGAGGGGAGGATTGTCCACTCTCTGATCACAGTTTATTTTAAAAGTATCACAGTCTGCCACAACTTATTTACCTTCCTTCTACATGCAAAATACACTCACCACCTCCTCCTTCCACATGCAAAATACACTCACCATCTCCTAACACCCCTGCAAAAGTTTCATCCCATTACAACATTAGCCTGAATCCAGAATATCATCATCTAAATATGGTCCAGGTATAGATGATACTCCTCAAGTGTAATTTCTTAAGTACGGTTCCTCTCAATCTATAGACCAGAGAACTAAAGAGACAAGTTATCTGCCCCGCACACACCCAGTGGTGGGACAGGCAAAGGTAACTGCTATAGACATTCCTGTTCAAAAAGGGAGAAAATTGGGAGTACAAAGAAGTCACTGGTCCATAGCAATTCTGAAATTCACCTGGGCAAATGTTCGGCAGTTCCCTTGATGAAGACCCAGTCCTTCTACTTAGTAGGAATGAGTCTCCCTAGTTCTTGGCTCTGCCCTCTGAGCTTTTTGTTCCACTTGTAGAGGTTTTAGAGTTCAAAGACCTCTTTCCTTTTTGTACTCTCTTTGTTTCTTTAAGTCCAAGCTTGTAATGTTTCTGTGAATATAATTTTCTTAAAACCTTTGTGTGTCTCCTGTGAATATTGGGGTTCACTCTGTTGGACAAAACCCATAACCAATAAAGATCAAAATCAAAGGTATTACTAATTCATGTTTGTAAGAAACAAATTTGTAATCCTTCTATTTTAATTGCTGAGTTCATTTGGGAAGAAAGGAAATCAGGAGAAAAACTAATAAAAGCAAAGTATAATACTTTTTTTGAAAGCACTTACTATGTACCAGGCACCTATTATGTATCAAACCCTATTTAATCCTCAAAACAACTCAATCAAAGAAGTATTACTATCCCTAGTTTACAGTGGAATAAACTGAAACTTAGAGGCATTAAATAACTTGCAGAAGTTTTTACAAGCTTAGTTAAATGGTGGGGTCTGGATGTAAACTCCAAAGCTCACACCCTTACGCATTAGGCTGTACCACTTAAAGCATTCAATAACTTTGAAAAAATTCCACTCATATATTATTGTTTCATTCTTCTTCAAATTCTCTTGCTCAAGTTAATTCAACCCAACTCAAGAAGAGTTTCGAATCATAAGACATTTTGGTGTCTGTAAATTTGGATAACAAACTTGACACCTTATTGCCTTGAGCTGAGAAAATAAGAGCAATTTGTCTCATCCTAACTCCAAGTTATTACTTCTTTCTAGGAATTTCACGGCCTTTTGTCTTTTTTTTTTTAATTTAAGAAAGTATTTGTCTTAGAAATTAAGAGCTGGCGAGTAAACTTGTTTTAGCTAGAGATTTTGTTAATGCACTCGGGAGAATCCATAAGTTTTCTTTGACCAATATATTCCTCATATATATGTCTCTGATGGCATATATAAGATTGCCCTTGTCTCGGAATGAAGTGTCCAGGGCAAACTGTTAGAATTAAATGATGGACCTCATCAAAGTTAAAGAATCATGTAAGTTGAAAACTAATAGCGCATTGTGCATAGTAGATATTTAGTAAATTCTGAATACATGGATGGATGGATATATGAATAGCTGAGTGGGCTTTGAGTCATTAAACACTTGAATGTTGTCCAACAAGCTCCTACTGAACTTGACTGCTTAAATGACAATCAGTTGGTGGGTTTCAGAAAAAGAATGAATGTTCTTAAGCCATATCACTACAAGAATTTAGACTTGTTAACAGAAGTTAACAATTTAGACTTGTTAACAGAAGTGTGCAATGTTACTCTGAAAGATAGGACAACAGGAGTGTAGGTGGTGATTGCTCAGGCACATGACACACTAACATTTCTTAATAAAAGGGCAGTGTGTAATGCTTCAAACTTATTTTAAAGATAGGAGAAACTTCAAAGCCATATACATGTTAGAATATCACTGTAATCAAGGCCTAAAATGTTAACAGATCACCTCAGTTAGAATAGTTGGTCAAAATTACCATGATGTATCTGGTCACAAGTATTCTTTATTAACTTTGTTTGCATTTTTATTTTATACCAGCTTTAAGAAAAGATATTATTCTAACCTTTAGCTTTATATTAATTAAGACACATAGATACAGGAGAAAGATCATCCAGAAGAAAATTTGGTTTATTTGTGTTTTCTCCTTTCAACAGGACCAGTGGTAATCTATTTCCAAATGAATACATTTCTTAATGGAAAAATTCTAAGTAAGTTTGTTATGCTCCTAATCCCACTTTAGGAGAGATCTAATAGCATAATTGCAGGGTGCCTTGGGAGCAGCAAGTCTGTAATCTGTTTTTCTTTTTGCTCCAGTTTTTCTTTCTAGTAATTATTATGAGGTAGAACATCCAGATGTGGATATTTAAAATCCAGCTCTGATACTTATCAGTATTCTGTTAACTGATTTTCATAAGTTAGACATTACTTATAGGTCAGTCTATGTAATTTTTTTAGCCTTAACCAAAATAATCACATCAAGTCTGTTTCTTTGTTCTCTTTTCTGTGATTTAAAAATAGAAAATCTTTCATCTATTGCCACTTTCTCCTGAAGGTTCTGATCTTAGACGCAGAAGCCTTAAGATCTGATGTTTCAAATTACTCCTACTTTTGGTGTATAGTATATGTGAATATGTATATACTTAAAGTATATACTTTAAGAGTATACTTAAAGTATACTCTGACCTTACATTCAAATCTCTGAATCTTTTGTGTTTTTACAAGTTTATTTTTATCCATACCTTTATGAATTCAAAGTTTACAGGATCACTCCTTCAACATTGACAGGAGAAGTATCAAATGAAATGGGGGAGATTCAGAGAAAGCTTTAAAGGCAGGCACCCTCTCTCTAACTTAAACATTTTGTTTTTCACCTAGTGATTTTTTTTTTTTTTAACCACACTTTTTTGGACATGTGTTTGATGAGAGAGCTGTCCAAACTATAATGTTCTGGGGACAAACCAAGTTTTCAAGTAGGATTTTGTTTGAGTTGAAGAACTAAATGACTTTTCAAAAATGTATAACCTTCTGTTAAGATTCATTTCTTATTTAAAAAAACTGAATTTCTCCCATTAGATGATGGACAAGCCTTATTACACAGGAGGTATTTCTCATTCAAGTGACACACTGATAAGACTGTTTTCTAGAACTTCAGATTCCAGTGCTAATAACCTATGAAGTGGATCTTTGCTATCATTAACTCAAGAGGAGATCAGATTCTTTGCATTCTTTCCTTATATCTAGGAAAATATAGAAAAGAAGCTCTAACTTATTATTATAATTGAGCACTGAATAATTGTGTCCAGGAGACTCTAGAAGTGTGAAAGACACAGTCCCAGCCATCAGATATTACTGTATAGTAGAGTATGAAAAATAAATCACAATCATGGTAGCTACCCTAAATGTAGTATAGGCAAATGTTAAAACAATTCAAAGTGGGGTGAGAAGAGAAGAAATATGGAGATCCCTCCTAACTGTGGTGATTAAAGGGGAGACTTCAAGGAGAAGGTGACATTTTAAGATGAGTGTTGAGTAAAGGGTAAGAATTCATCTGGTAGAGGAACAGTAGAAACCAGCATTTCCGTTTGATGAAATACAGTGAGCAAGGATAGAAAAGTACAAGTTGTGATCAGAGAATGCTCAGCAAACCTCATAGGCTACCAGAGCATGAGGTAGTAATGGGAGATAGAGCCAAAAATTGACCTAACAGATTGTAGAGATCCTGGAGTACCAGACTATTGTGGCCTAAGTTAGAGGTCAGCCCATTTTCTCATCATTTCCAGTTTTAATCTGTTTATATAAATGTTTTATACATGCATATATATGCATATAGTGCTTGTTTTGGATCTTGGCTCACCACCACTTAATAGCTATGTGACATTAGGAAACTCACTTAACTTGAACTTCACTTTTCCTTGCTGGTAAAAATGGACCTCACATGGTGGTTGTGACAGTTTAATGAAATAACATAAAAGCATGTAGTGCAGTGCCTAGCACATAGTAGACAACTGTTTCTGTGGAAATGTATACATAGGGTTGAATACAATATTGCTAACTTAAAGCATTTTTATGCTTTTGTGACAACACTTTGAAGATTATAATCATAATTCATTAGACTGTATTTTGGTTTTTGAAGGCCTTAAAGGATCTGTCACCCCTATGGCACTCTGCCTTATTCATGTTCATGTATTCATGTATTCAAGGACTGCCTTCTCTTCTCTGTTCTTCTCTGAGAAGGAAGACGGTTTATGCTGTAAAACCACATATGTGTATGTGTTGTTTGATATTTTAACCTGACTCTTCTCTAGTAGAGACCCTAGGGAATTGTTGGTTTAATCTGACTTCAGAAGCCCCAGCATGTGATCTTGCTGCCCTGCTTATAACTGAGTTTCTCATTCTGCTTTGGTGGGAGAATTCCTAGCTATAAGAGGGCAAGTTTTGGTACTCCAAGATCTGCTGTATAATTTTTTTTTTTGCTTTATCTATCATTATAACCTAATGCCCTAATCTAGCCTAAGAGGTTTACTTATATTTCTGATCACAGCACACCTGCTGCCTTATTAGTTGTACAGGCATACCTAAGGGATATTTCAGGTTCAGTTGCAGACCACTGTAATAAGACAAACGTTGCAATAAAGTGAGTCACACGAATTTTTTGGTTTCCCAGTGTGTGTTAAAGTTATATTTACACTATACTGTAGTCTATTAAGTGTGCAGTAGCATTGCGTCTAAAAAAAACAATGTACATACCTTAATTTTAAAATAATGCTGTTGGAAAAATGGCACTGATAGACTTGCTCGGCAGAGTTGCCACAAACCTTCAATTTGTAAAAAACACAGTATCTGCAAAGTGCAATAAAACAAGGTATGCCTGTGTTTGGTTTCAGTGATACAACCCATCTCTGATAAAATTAGGCAAATATCTGTGCCCAACTGAGAGTTCGAGATTTGAATCTTTATTCCATTTACTTGTTAGCTGTGTAACCATGAGCAAGTCATTGCCTATTTCAGGACTTTGTTGTGAGATTCAAATGAATCAACTGTAAAGGATTATTTTATTAACATTGAATTTTAGTAGGAATATGATTAACTATCCACCATAAAGACAAACAAAATTTTTATTATTTTAACGAAAGCTTAAGTTTACTGATAAATTTTAAAAACCAGCTGAAACAATTTTATATCATTAGTAAATTTTATACTGACTGTTTTATGGCTTAGGCAATTATCTGAACAATATTTCAGAAATATTTGGAACATAATAACTGAGTTATAAATGTTCATGACAAAAAAATATTAAATCTTTTGGAATAGAAGAATTCATATCTGTTGAAGCACTGTCAACTATATAAAAAGGCTGGGGACATTCCATTTACTTTGAAAATTATTTTCTTCTCCTATACTGCGTAGAAGCAATTAACTAGCCTTAAAGGGGAAATTCATATTTTTTTCTTAATTAATTTCAGAAGGGCTTATACATTCCTCTGTGACACCATGGATCATCTCAAAGCTTTAGGATGGTACTCACCATACTATGGGATAAATGGAAGTGAAAAAAGCATTTTCACTGATTAAAAAAAGCATTTGACCTGAGTCCTTTCCTCTGACATTTACCAGCTCTGTGACCCCTGTGAACGAATTTTTCAACCTTTCTTATTTAGCTTTCTCAATCCACCCAGCAAAAATTTCTCATCAGGGTCATAAATAGTTGTGATTCTCTTGAGCATCTAGTTGGAGTTTTTTTATTTCTTAAAACCCTTGTAAACCAGCATATTGAGCGATTGTGTTGATTCGTGTTGGCTGCTGGAGACTTTAGATAAAAGTTGGCCCATCTGTAGCAAATGATACAATTTTATAGTATGCTCTTTGTATCTTAACCTCATTCCTGGCTCTATCTTACCTTCATATGCCTATTTTCTCGTTAGCTTGATTTTTCTTACCTATATTTAATTTATTTTCATGTCATGTTAATCTATGGAATCTGCCTTAAATTCTTCCTGGAATAACATAAGGTGCATTCAATAAAATAAATTATGCCTACTTCTCAGAGCTATTGTGATACATCCAGTAGGTGTAAATTTTTTTTTTACACTGAATCAAAGAATATTGGTTATAGCTGCTTTGAACTGTGGAAGGTTTAAATAGAGTTTGGTTTTGAAGGGAAGATAAAGTTTCAGAAGAGCATTTTGGCCCATTGCCAGGTATCTAGAAGTTTTCTGTAGTTTATATAAAGATAAATGAGTATATCTGGGAGATTCTTTTCCTTTCAGCCTTAAACATGGTAAAACACTCATGTTACTCATCAGTATGAATGCGTCCATCCATCTTATATGCAGCTCACAACGATTTTATGTTCACGAGGTCTTAGATATGTACTAATGGAGTTTTCTGATAAATGTAATGTGTCTTTGTAGAGAATATTTTATACGATAGTTTCTCCGGTTTAAATCATGTATTTAAATGAACTAGATAAAAGTCAATGGAATTAGATGTTTAGAATTTTTTTATAATTATGCTAAGGATTTATATTTAATAAGCCTTGAATTTGTAAAAGAAAAACCATGTTTAAGTGGTATAAACTTCTCTATGAACTCAGAATTCAAATATGGTCACAGTATTTTTAAAATTAATCATTCAAACATCCATTTGCTGTATGAGCAGAAAGTTTTCTAAAAGCAACACAAGCATGAGTTAGTACTGGTTCTAATATGTACTACCACCTCATAGCCTCACAACCACATTTCCACTTTCACCATGGGCTTCTCTGCCATTATTTAAATTTTTTTTTAAAGTTCTTCCTTCTGAAAACCTCAGAGGTGTTCAGCCATCCTCTAAGCAAAGCTACATCTAAGCAACTGTTCCAGGAGATCTTATTCCCAGCTTTTATGAGGAGGGCTATTCTCAGCGACTTGAAGGAGAGCCACTCTTCTAAGGAGGATTTCCCAGTGATCTCCATGGTGTTTATATCTACCCCTCTTGGAGGTAATGTTTCCAAAGCAGTTTTCTGCCTTCTCCCTCTTAGGTGAGGTGGGAACAAACTGAATTTAATTTCCAGCAGCGTATTCTGCTATACATGTAACCAATCTCAAACGGAAGAGCAAGGTCTAGATGGTTTATATTGCAAGAGCCTTCATGTTTAAGACGAATGAATATAAACATGAGCAAGAGAATAAATGATGAATTTAATAAAATAAGTGTTGGTTGGGTGTGATAGAAATACAAAACCAGCTATTTCAACTAATGTGAAGGACTGGGAGATGTTTCAAATGATGAATCATATTAACAACTCAAGGGTTACTGGAATAGAAAATTTTCTCTTAATGTTCAGTATTTTTATTTATATAAATACTGCTTCTGCCACACATACCACCCCCCACCCCCCCGCAAAAAAAAAAAAAAAAGAAAAGAAAGAAAAACAGCACTCCAGAACAGGAACATACAGTACCCAAAGTTGGGGGGAAAAGTTCTTTCTTTAGCACAGTGTTGCATAAGGGGAGTAATCAGCTCTCAGCTTTTATAAGTTTGCTTGCAGAGTTTATAGAGCTGCGGAATTGCCATGGAAATCGTAAAATGGAAGCCATGATTTACTATGTCTTAGTGAAAACTTTTGCTGGGAGTTGCTATAGTCAGAGTCATGCCCCATTCAGATAAGAACTCTATCCTAACCTAGATAATGAGATGCTAGGCAAGGAATGGGTCTCTTTTTACATCAGTCTGTACTTGGTGCTCTAGTTGCATATTATTAACAAAGTTGCTTTTACCTATACCTGTCTATTATAGATGTTGTAATATAGCTCATTTGCTTTGAGATTAAGAATGCCTAATGATTTTCCCTCCCCTGAAAGCAAGCTTCTTGCTTCTTCTTCCAGTGTTTTAATTTTATTATTTTTTGTTTTATATTTGTTTTAAAATAATGTACATGAAAGCTATTCAAGAGAGGGATGAGGGAAGAAGACTGATTACATCAGAGCAAGTTATGTTTGGGTCGTTCTGCTCCAAGCGAGATGCATGTGCTCAGTGATTATTTTTGTGTATTACAGGCCTTTCGGGAAGACCTGGAATGCCTTATTCAAGAACAGATGAAGAAAGGCCACAATCCAACTGGATTACTAGCATTACAACAGATTGCAGATTACATCATGGCCAATTCTTTCTCGGGCTTTACTTCACCTCCCCTCAGTACGTTAGTTTCGTAAAGTTTAAAAGACAGTAATTTCATCTCTACTTTGTACACTGCACATTTCTAGCAGCATATTCTGATCTGGTTCAGTCCTTAAGTTTATAACATCTAATAGTTAGAGGAACATAGTGTTAGGATCTCTTACTTTTTCATACCAACCAGACATTTATTATTACAAAATAGTTATAAAGTGTGGTCCCTGCCCCAGATAAATGCATATTTGAATTGAGAAGACATACAGTGAATGCACAAAAGATTAAAACTGCAAGGTAACTGTAGAGGAAAAAATTACAAAGCAGCTGGTAAGAAATTGTCTAATGACCTTTTCTAAGTCACCTTGCTATGAGCTCAGAGTTGGAATTGATTATTGGCTGAAGTGGACTGAGAGAACTTTGTGGAAGAAGAGAGGCCTCAACTAACCAGACTTTAAAGGATGGAGCAGTTAGAACTTGGTGTAAAAGGGTTTAGGACATTTTATTCATTCAACAGTTCTTTAGTGAGAGCACCAATTTGGTGGACTGAACACTAAGGATACCAAGAATCATAAGGCATTGAGTTCAGGCACGTTACATCTCAGAGAGACATGCACAGAACTCACTGCTGTACCAGGGCAGGTACACAGATTCCCAGACCATCAGGGACTTTTCTTTTCCTTCTCTTTCTTCCTTTGTTACTTCCTTTTTTTTCTTTTTGGTTAAAGATTTACAAACAGGAATTCAATGAATTCAAATACTTCGCAAATAGAGGAATGGTATGAAAAGAGACATGATGGTGGGAATGTGCAAGGTGAGGGTAGAACTCCTAAGTGGATCAGTATGTTGGGACATACATACTGGTTAAAGAATCTTTGAAGGAGTCCCAAAGTGAATTATAAGTGCTTGAACTAAAGTAGTGGTTGCGGGTAAAAGAAGGAAGAGATCAGTGAGAAAGGCATAGCCAAGGAAGAGGAGAGAAGACTTAGCCACAGGTTTGAATGTGGTGATGGCGGGGGTGGTAGATGGATGGTGAGAAGAACGATGAGTTCCCAAATCACCCACTCTTCCAGCTTGGGAGAAACATTCTATCAGAATCAACAGGAAAGTTAAAATGTTGAGCTAGTTTTGTTCACTTTTTCTATAACATTGATTACCTGTCATGTGCCATGAATCCTCACAAGAGTCCATAAGGGATAAGAGGTCCACGATAGTACCACACAGGCCTGGAAAAGAAGTCTAGGAAAGAAGTGGGAAACGGTGTCTAGGAGAATGAAGACTGAGCAAAAGTTGAATTCAGCAATTGGGTCATTAGAGATTAAGACTCATTTTTGTTGCTTGGTGAGGGCAGAAACCAGACTGCTGTTTGACTGCATTCTTAAATATTTTTTGTTTGAATAAAAGTCAAAAGAGGTATTAGAAAGGTACAATAGCTTTCTGTTGAGATCTTTTCATCATAAAATTAGTAATAACCTCAGTGTTAATAACGCTTTTACCATTGGGATCCTGTGACCATTTTTCCCCAGTGGTGTGAACCTGACTCCTTAACATCACAAGTACTAGATGAAACAGCAAGGCGATAGCTGATACGTATTTTTACTCTCAGTGTACTTCTCTGAAGGCAGATAAGCTAATGCAACATTGTGTGGGCTGATAAGTTTCAGATCATCATTTACAGGCTGGGACACTCTCGGACTCAGGCTGCTTCCTGGCAACTGATTTTCAGGTAAGGAATTATTTGACCTGAATCTTTCTCCACAATTTTTCCTCTTTTAGGTCTCGGCATGGTCACACCTATCAATGACCTTCCTGGGACAGATACATCCTCGTACATGAAGGGAGAAAAGCTTACTCGTTGTAAACTTGCCAGCCTATACAGACTTGCAGATTTGTTTGGATGGGCCCACCTGGCAAATACATATATCTCAGTGAGTCCTTCGTCTTTCAGTTCCTTTTTTTAAAATCCCAACTTAAAGGCAACTATACTCTCCTCACCTTTACTCAGAAGTCTGGTTTTCAGGCCTTATTCTCTGAACCTAGCACGCTGGACCACAACCTCATCCTGATATAAACCTTATGTTTAAGGGAGAGGCTGCAGTTACCCCAACGTTCTTCTCCATTTGTTATCTGTGTTGTTTCCTTAATTCAGACCAGTCGCAGAACCTATCCAGGAAGAAATCCTCCTGGCAGAATTTTCTCTCTCTGTGTTAATTATGTCTGAGAGTCAGTGATATTAAAAAATGCTTTAGGGCTTCCCTGGTGGCGCAGTGGTTGAGACCCCACCTGCTGATGCAGGGGACACGGGTTCGTGCCCCGGTCCGGGAGGATCCCACATGCCATGGAGCGGCTGGGCCTGTGAGCCATGGCCGCTGAGCCTGAGCGTCCGGAGCCTGTGCTCCTCAACGGGAGAGGCCACAACAGTGAGAGACCCGCGTACCACCAAAAAAAAAAAAAAAAAAAAAAAAAAAAAGCTTTAAAAAGCACTTGGGGCAGGGAAAATAGAGGGGGCCAGGGAAGTTTCCTCTCTCGTCTTTATTTTTTAAAATATATTTTTCCCATTCATCATCATCTTGTTTTCATGTTGCCACACTTGGACACAAGACAATATTTGGAAGCAAAAAGTATGAAAATATTGTGTGATGAAAATGGCACAGATGTGAGGTGCAGTCTTCTTACAACTTTTCATCCCTTCCTCCAGCTATTCCTTGGCTTCCCCTTCCATTTCCACCTTAATTCGTTCCTAGGAAGAGAATCTATTCTCTTTCCTTTGCCCATTTCCCCTTAATTTCCATATTGCATTGGGTTGAACAATACTGGCATTCGTTTCTCCTGCGTGTAGCTGACCCTAAATAACCTTAGAACCCCCAAAATAACACTTTTAGGTAAGTCCAGTAAATGAGAAACTAATGTCAGAATTTTTTAGCAAGTACTTGAGGGCTTGAGGGAAGAAGACTTTTCAAGGAAAGTTTCATGCTGCACAGCTTTAACTTCTGCTTTGTTTTTCCCCCCAGATATCTTACAGTTATTCATTGTAAATATATTCCTAGTCATGTTTACACTGCAAAATATGAACACCTCATAGTAAATCTGTATTGTTTTGTTTTGTTTTTCTTTTTCCCAGGTAAGAATAAGTAAGGAGCAAGACCACATAATAATAATTCCCAGAGGCCTGTCTTTTTCTGAAGCCACCGCCTCCAATTTGGTACAATTTTCATTCCTATGTTACTTTTTCTGTGCTTCCTTGTACTTTTCTGACAGATTTTAGCTTTTAATACAGGACAGAACAAGAAAAGGTATGGATGGAAGAACATTTACTAGTGAACAGGGAAGAATTTGGAAAGCTAATGTTGATTTTTAAGAAAAGCTTTAGCGTTCAAGAAAAACAGGGTAGTTGAAGAGCCTAATAAATGAATTGGTCTAATCAGTTAACCTATTTATGTTTTTTAGAGAATCTTGATTTTTTTCACCCTGTATTCTCTGTAATTTGTTTTAAAAAAAAAAACAAAAAAACCCACACACAAAATCTGTATATTGTATAGCTAGATTTAAACAAAGTTCAGTTGGTGTGAGTATGGGGTCTGACATTCTAGCATTTTATTTTCCCATGATTGTACCCCAAGCCACTGTCATTGGCCTCTAGAAGAGTAGGAACTACGTTGGTTCTGGTGCTGTAGTGTTAATTAGCAAATGAACATTTTCCAGCCAGTTCAGTAAATGCCAGACTTATCCAGACTTTCAGTGAAGAGCTTAAGTTATTCAGTTTCTTGGAAACTGTGCTTCTTGCTAAATGCTGAGTTTTGTTGCAGACTACCTGTTTTTGTAAATAAAATTTTATGGGAACAAAGCCACACCCATTCTTTTACAGTAGTTTGTGGCTGCTTTTATACTACCGTGGCAGAGTTGAGTAGTTGCAACAGAGGCCCACAAAATCTAAAATATTTGCTATCTGGCTTTTGACAAAAAGTTTGCTACCCCCTGGTTTAGCTCATGAAACACAGGAAACTTTGATGCATGTGTGCCAGTTAACTGTGTCTTTCTGATTTTTCCAGGTGAAAGTCAATATAATAGGAGAAGTGGTTGATCAGGGAAGTACTAATTTGAAAATTGACCACACAGGCTTCAGTCCCCATGCCGCAATCTATTCAACACGTCCTGATGTTAAGTGTGTGATACACATCCATACCCTTGCAACGGCAGCTGTAAGTCACTGAAGGGCCAAAATCAACAATGACCCTGGGAAGTGTATTTTTTCATGGCTTTCCTTACATGATACTTTATAATCTTCATTCTTTCAGACCCCACCATTTGAAGTTATTTTCAAAGTATTAATCCTCTGCATACCCAGAAAGCAAAAGTCCCTTTGGAGTAAATGCTACTGTTCTAGGAAACAACTGGAGAGATAGCATTTGCATTTTTGAACTCATCGGTTTAATAATGGGGTCATTGAGTTCTTTAGAGCAAGCCTTCTTTCCTAATATCTGGCACAGTATGTAAATTGAGTAGTATCCCTAAAAGGTCTTTTTTTTTTTCTCTTGAAGAAGTGAAGAACTGAAGTGGGAGGTGGGCTGGAATGGTGAACACAGTGAATAGGCCAGCACTCCCTGAGCTGACTGAAGAATCCAGTTCCTATGAAGGTGTAGTTAGTAACTAAGTGTGTTATCTTGGCATGAACCCAACCAAATAGGTATCCTCCATGAAGTGCGGGATCCTTCCAATTTCTCAAGAGTCCCTGATCCTGGGAGATGTCGCCTATTATGACTACCAAGGGTCACTTGATGAACAGGAGGAGAGAATTCAACTGCAGAAAGTTCTGGGGCCAAGTTGTAAGGTATGTAGTAGAGTTTCTATCTAAGGAGCTATTTTTGTTGCTGTTACTGTTGATGAAAGCAGTGTGAGCTATGCCAGTTATTTAAAGTGATTGCTTTGGGATTCTATTTTAGGTGCTGGTACTCAGAAATCATGGTGTGGTAGCACTTGGAGAAACAGTTGAGGAGGCTTTTCATTACATTTTTAATGTGCAGATAGCCTGTGAGATTCAGGTAAGAAAAATTGTCTACCCCCCTCTCTCTTTTTTTTTTTTTTTGCTTTGTTATTTGTTGTGTTGGGTATTGTGTTTACTTATTTCCAGAGTTCTATCAGTTGGTGGCTTTTTGTTTTGTCTTTTAAGAGAAGTTCTGCTTCACTTGAGTAAAAAAGGGTCAACTGAGGTATCTCTTGAATTGAAAACAGGAGGAAAGAAAATTAAAATTCATATACAGACACACACACCAAATCTAAGTGCTGCATAAACATCATTTTCCTCATAATCCTACTTTTTAAGATGGTATAGTTGCACATTTCTCCATTTTCACCCTCTAGTGATGTGGTGCTAATTGAGAAAGGTGACTACCAGTTATCAAAATAGACCAGCTGTGTTGTGGCCACTTTTATAAAAAGTGTAAGAGCAGTGCCAGAAGTTTTATGAACTCATGCAGTTTCCAGTGATGCCACAGCCTCAGCCTCATTATTATAATGGATTACTTATTAACCACTTTTCCCCCAGAGAAGCTGAATGCATTTAATGGCCCTAATTTCGCCCTTTAAGAAACATCAAGCAGATTCTCTTGAAGCAAATGGTAATAATCTGAATTTATTGGAAAGGCTGCAAAAAAGGGGGAAAGAACTTTTTCTACCAACTTGTCTTAACCACCTTTTTTTTTTTTTTTTTGCTTTAATGGTCACTCTTCTTCTCAAATGAGGCTATGAAAAGCTTAATTATATTGAGATAATGAGCTGACTTCTGCCTAAATATTCTTAAATTCACAGTATAGTGTTTATATTCCTTTAAAATTATAACTGTCAACAAAAGTATTAACTGGATTGCCATGGGAAAACTGCAAGGAAAGAACTTTAAAATTTGGCAAGAGAATTCAGTTTCTTGAAATATATTAAAAGGTATGGCTCTAAATGTGTTTTCCATCAGGGAGGGTCAGAGTCCTGGAAGGTATAGATAGATGGAAAAGATACTTCAGCTGCCTGCTTTCACAAGTGTATTTCTTTGTTGGCAGCCTGGAGGAAAGTGTTACAGATATTTGCTGAATCAACCTTATGCCTCTTTAAAAGTGAAATACTCATTCTAGTCTTTACAGTCCTGTGCCTCTATATTTTGCCATTGATTACAGGTGCGGGCATTAGCAGGGGCAGGTGGAGTAGACAATCTGCTTGTACTGGATCTTCAGAAGTATAAAGCTTCCACTCACACTGTGGCAGCATCTGGAGGAGGAGGAGTGAATATGGGTGCCCATCAGAAATGGAAGGTTGGCGAGATTGAGTTTGAAGGGCTGATGAGGACTCTGGACAATTTGGTAGGTGAAAAATTGAACATAACCTTGATTTCATGTTTCCAGATTCAAGAGCAGATGTTTCCATCTCCCTTTGGTTTTGGAACATGCTCCTTACTCCAGAGTGTGACCCCAAGAAGGAATTCAGTGTATTTTAAGAATCAGTGAAACATGCAACTGTTGTCTTATCTTAGTTATTAGCCTCTTGCACTAAGAGTCAGAAGGCAGATTGCCTTCAGATCCGGGAACAAATACTTATTAAATGAGCACTGAGATTTGGCCTCCAGAAAACCAGTTTATATCTAGGAACATGTTTCTGGTGAGCAGTTTTGAAATTACCTTTGTCAGTAACAGTTGTGTGAGTGGAAATTGCTTTGTCAGCTGAAATCAGTTTTAACCAGATCTTGATATTTGCTTAATTTTCAACTCTAGTGTTATGTGGAGGTTATATGGAGTTTGGAAGGATCTTCCCTTTATTTGTTTTTTGGTAAAAGAATTAGACTCTAAATGCTGTGTTTGCTACAAGTTTGATAGCTTCAAATGTGGTTTTTCCCTCCCCTAGGGATATAGAACAGGCTATGCTTACAGGCATCCTCTCATTCGAGAAAAGCCTAGGCACAAGAGTGATGTGGAGATCCCAGCAACCGTGACTGCCTTTTCCTTTGAAGATGATACAGTGCCACTCTCTCCTCTCAAATACATGGCACAGAGGCAGCAGCGTGAAAAAACAAGATGGCTGAACTCACCAAATACCTACATGAAAGTGAATGTGCCTGAGGAGTCTCGGAATGGGGAGACCAGTCCCAGGACCAAGATCACAGTATGCCCCTACTTTACGTGGTTTGCCTTTACTAAATATTTTGCCTCGTTTACTGATGAATTGGATAGTCTATGTTGAAAATATTGGGGAAGTAGAATATAACATTAACAATAATATCACTATAAAGTATCAGGTAACCTTTGTGCAAGGCACTTTGTTCTAAGTGCCGTACATGAATTATCTCATTTACTTCTCCTAATATGGAAAGGATGCTGGTTTTCCCCTCCGTTTTATAGATGAGAAAACGGAGGCACAGAGGGATTAACTAATCATTTGTGAATGGTAGAATCAGGGTTTGAATGCAGGCAGTCTGACTCTGGAGCCCAGTGTTACCCATTGCATGATACTGCTTTGTAGTTTATATTGTACTTGTGAATCAGAACTATAAAAGTTATCAACACCTAACGGTGCCAGATTTTGTGAATTACTGCACATAGGCAAGATCTTGTAGATAAAGAAACAGGTTATCTTAAATTTTTCAGCATTTTGTCTCAGATTTGGTTTAATTTTGGAGTGCTTATCACTAAATATTCTATAGATACTCAAAATTGGTTCATCCTATCATATAAATCAGCAGTATTCAATATGGAAATACCTAGGCATCAAAGTTTTTTATTTCCCCTAGTCTATATTGATTTCTTATCTCCTAGTAAAAGAACATAAGTTTCCCAGAATTAATTTTATTGACAGAAACTAACGGCCAGTCGTCATTAATCTTGATGAATATTAGCTTTCTTTAAGGGATATAACGGGAAAATGAGAAGAATTATTTAAGGCTTTTCCACCCCTGCGGTGCCATTACACTATAGATTACTACAAGATTATCCCCTTTGTGAAATGCTGGTCAGGGGCTTGGCCCATTCTGTCAGCCAAAAATAAAAATGATATCTGGAAAACTAAATCTTAAGAGATTTCTTGAGTCCTTTTTGATGACTTCTTAGCCATCATCACTTAAAACTTGAAGGCAGGTGGCAACTCTGAATGTGAGTTAATGTGAGATCAAGCGCTATATACTTGAAATATTTTCACCAATATAGTTAAAATGCCAAAAGGAAAAAATTTAAATAGGCATCATTTAGTATTCATGTGAATAATAATGGCATTTGTTTGTTTTTAAGTGAATGCTGATTCTAACTAGTATGGGAGATACACTAAT
This sequence comes from Hyperoodon ampullatus, assembly GCF_949752795.1. Taxonomy (NCBI): domain Eukaryota; kingdom Metazoa; phylum Chordata; class Mammalia; order Artiodactyla; family Ziphiidae; genus Hyperoodon; species Hyperoodon ampullatus. The sequence goes on from NC_136914.1 coordinate 209,460,655, forward strand.
TGACCACTAAAAACTACTCAGTGAAATTCTTTAAAATATTAGCAGTGTATGCACCCAACCACTGGAGTCAATCAACAGTTGTCAAGAGCCTACCATATTTCCTTAACACAAAGCTTCATTCTGGAAAATGTTTGATTCTTTAGTGGATGAAAGCAGAGGACTCTTCAAAAGTTAGTAGTGGAACACCTATCAAAATTGAAGATCCAAATCAGTTTGTTCCTTTAAACACAAACCCGAATGAGGTACTAGAGAAGAGAAATAAGGTAAGACGTGGCTGATCTTCTGTGACTAGACGAGGCCTTTTTACGCTGTTTTATGTTTAAATCACTGGTGACTGAATCTGATTAATGCTAAGCTTAGAGGTTTAAATACAGAAGAATTTGAAATTTAATTCTGTATAATTTTAGCTTGTATTGAATACCTCCAGCTCTGTTCTAGTTTCTGGTGAGCGGGCTATACGGGGAAGAAGTATTAGACATATTTCTGCTGTATTAGTGAAAAATGTAGTCCTCTAACAATGTAAGACAATAGGAAATCACACATCAAGAAGAGTGGAGATTAATGTGAGTTGCTGTGATGGTAAAAGAGGGCTTTGTGGAGGTGGGAATTAAAGAGGCTCTTACCCTGGGGTGGTCAAATAGTAAGCCAAAGGTCACCTGCAGAGTTGCCCCCAAGAACTTGTTACTGTGTTTCAATTCAGATTCGAGAACAAAATCGATATGACTTGAAAACAGCAGGACCACAATCTCAGTTGCTTGCTGGAATTGTTGTGGATAAGCCTCCTTCTGTAAGTCCATAAAGCAATATGATCTTTGTTTTCACATTAATTTATTTGCTTTTTAAATATGAATATCTGTCTTTACTAAAGTTAATATAAACACAAGTTAAAAAGTCAAATAATCCACAAGACTTAAAATGTCACCTTCAATTCCCAACTTCTAGGGGCAAGGACTTTATTCTAGCATACACTTTTGGTTCTAAAGAGCATCTTTATTCTGCTTTTTCTTGGTTTATCAGTTTTAGACGTCAACTGTATTTCATCAAATCTATTTCATCAACTATGAGAAGTACCATTATTTTATGTATCACTGAAAGAGAAAAAAACCTAATTATAAGATGAATGCCAATTTCAGGATCAGAAAATGTGGGAGAAAAGTGCATCTTAGAATTAATGAAAGACAGTAGTGACTTCTTTTGTGGACTATGAGGATCTAGCCTGTTTACACAAGGCTTCCCTTTTTCATTCACCCAGTAAGGTTGTACCACAATGTTTTGTCTAGTCAGCTTTCAGTGTTTATATTTTTAAACGCTTACTGCTGAGCCAGGTAGTATCCCATGATGACATTTCCTTTCTTATACAACTTTTCTCCCCTTGGAGAAAAAGTTGCCTCCTTTTTTCATTGGCTTAGTACTTAGGATACATTGGGCTTAGTTCTTCCCAAACTTTTCTTAATAGTATTTTCCATAGGGTCAGAGGTAACAGGTAACCTCTCAGTTCTAGCCCTTTGTCATTGTTATTCTGGTCCGGATCTGGACTAGGTGCTCTTCAGGCCAGAGGTACAGGCCCATCCTGAGGATTCCTTTGCTTCTCACCATGTAGTCCTGTTTCCTGCATCGTATGTCTCCTACTTAAGAAAGGAGACTCCTTTCTTACTCCTTTATCATTGAGCGCGTCCCCTAATAGCTTTCTGGGAAAGGATACATAGGAGGTAACAGTCTGAAAACCTGTATTCTACCTTCAAATGTGCATGTAATGGATACAGAATTCTAGTTTACAAATAAAATGAAAAGCATCACCATATTATCCCCTAGCTCCATATCATTGTTAAGAAGTAGGAGAGTATTGTGATTCGTGTACCTTTGTGTAGGCTTTTTTTTTTTTAAGACCCTTTCTATATTCCTGCTGTTCTGAAATTTTATGATGGTGTGCTTTGTAGTAATTTCTATTTAGTCTCCACTTTTAGCACGTAGTAACCCTTTTCAATCTGCAAAGTCATGTCCTGGGAATTTTTTAAAATATTTCTTCAGTAAGTAGTCCTTTTCCCTTCAATTTCTTTTTCTGTCAGGATATATATGCTGTTAGTTGGATCTCTTTGACTAAGCCTCTGATTTTTTTTCTTTCCTATTTTATATCTCTTTGTCTTTTAATCCTACTTTCTGGGAGATTTGCTTGACTTTATTTTCTAAGCCTTCTATTTAATTTTCTATTTTGATTTTTTTTTTTTTTTTTTTTTTACTTTTTAAGACTTCTTATTCCCTGAATGTTCCTTTTTTTTTTTTTTTTTTAACTAACATCCTGGTCTTTCTGGATACAGTATTTTCTCTTATTGCTCTAAGGGAATCAATTTTAAATTTTCTTCAGCTGCCTTTATTGTCTGTTTCTTCTGAGTTCCCTTTTTCTTTTTAATTCTCGTTTCCTCCATGTTGGAAACTTTCCTCAAGTGTCTGGAAATCCGTGGTAGTCTGTCTGTATTTAAGAATGAGACACTGAAAGCCAGTCAGAAGCTTCAGGTGTGTGCAGAGCTTGGGAACTGGCGAGCTCCACTGTAGGGTGACTGGATGTGGACCAGGTTGATTCTTTCAGAAATGCCCAGATGTTAGTATCTGTAGTTGTTTTATCTGGGGTCATTTAATTTATCCAGAGAATTCTCTAGTCTCTTGCCAGTCTCCCACCATCATCCTGGGAACCCTCAGCTATGTTTTGTGTCCCCTAATCAGTTGTTCTGAAGAATAAGCCTCTGATCTTCTGCAGAGATGAGAGAGAAGTAAATGCTCAGCTGTGTGGAACAGGAAAGGGGACCTGAGAATCTATCTGTTCCTTATTTACACTTCTAACTTGTCCCCGCTTTTCAGCTTTTCTTCACTGCACCTTCTGTGATACCTGAGCCTTACCAGGCCTCCACAGGGCAAATGAGCAGGTTTCTCCTTTGCAAGGCGAAGGCTTCAACTTTCTCAGCTCTTCCACCCATTCTTCCACCTGCTTTCCATCTTCCAACAATGTGTTACGACTTCTCATCCCCTGTTGGCTCATCTTCCATTCTTTTGTCCTTAAAAGTTTATACTTTTTTGTGGTTGTTCCTTTACTATCATTTTAGTGGGGTTTGGGGAGGAATTTTTTTAAATGCATGGGTTCAATCTGCCAGGTTTAGCTGTAAGTCTCATTAATTTCTTTTCTAGAGCAAATAGGTACAAGTTTATTTTCATAGCAAATTTAAAGTTCTTTTGGTACAGTTTCATTTTTCTAAGACTTTTTTCAAAGGCTTTTTGAAATTCTTCATTTTTAAGATATTTCTTAGTTATATGAAGCTTTCTAGAACTTGGCTTAGTTTTTTTTTTCAGAGTTATTAAAATTGACCTATGCAGGCTTATTGAGGAAACATCACTGGCAATTTTAGTCTATTGGATCAGTAGTCTAAAAGCATTAATCTGATATGAATATTTTAAACAAAGCATGTTACTTTATCATTTCTTATGATTGTTGTGAGGTGGGGTGTCACAAACATATACATTTAAGTGTGTGTATGAAGTTGTGTATATATGTAAATATATATAAATAAATATATAGATCTAAGTAAAGCTCTTGGTAACAAGTCAGTGCTTTTCTTTGCAAGACCATGCAGTTTGAAGAAGACGATCATGCCCCACCAGCTCCTCCCAACCCCTTCAGTCATCTCACAGAAGGAGAACTTGAAGAGTATAAGAAGGCAATTGAACGTAAACAGCAAGGACTGGAAGGTTAGTTCGTTTTGAGATTGAGCCCAAGATAACCACACTGCTAACAGCCTCTTGAGGTGGATGACAGAGGGCAGTCAGGGTTGTTTTTTTTTTAATGTTCCTTTTACAATCAGTTGTTCCATATCCTCTCTCCCAGTCCTTACTTGAGTATAAGTAGGACTGAAATGCAAATAGCTACCACACACCATCTATGTTAACGTGTAGAGAAGACTGTTTTCCTCAGAAAACAATCTGATTGCTAGCAAAAAGTCTTCTATAGTAAAGTGAAATCCCCGGATGAGTAAAGAATCACTAGCTAGAGTAAATGTAGATACATTAATAGATTTAAACATTCAGAATATGTGGCTTTTTAAAAAAACTTTCTACTTTGACATAATTATAGATTAACAAGTATGTGGCTTTAATGCTTTGTAAAATCTCTATTGTTACTGGATGTCTCAAGATGTCAATATTTAATTTCAAAATCAAAATATAAAACAGACTGCTAGAATTTTTATGTGACTTTCCTTAAGTACATGGGCACTCTAGTGAGGTTGCTTTTATCTGACTTCAGAACCCTAAGCAAGGGTTGTATTTTAGAATTGTTCATGAAAATGCCAATTGAATATTAGCTCCCTTTTTCTCAAGAATAAGAGATTCTTTATAGCAAGCATTCTCAATCTTGGGTCTTTGGATAAGCTTTAGACAGTCCATGAGCCATCTGAAAAATATATGCTTAATTTTGTACAATACAGATTTGAGGAAGGCAAGGGTGCAAGGTGGAGGGCAAGAAGTCTGTAACCCCAAAAGAGGCTAAGAGCCTCTGCTTTAGAGCATCTTCAATATACAGTTGAAATTTTTATGCAAAACAGAACCAATAGTTAAAGAATCTTTGTCCCAGTTAGATATCATGTAGAAAGAACTAATGACATCTGGATCATCCAGGGAACAGTTTTTTTAAGTGTGTTAGTGTCTTTGTCACAAAAGGAAGTCATCCTGACTCATTAATGTAATTACACTAAATGTTAGGTGATACTATTCAACTTGTTTATTCTAACATAAGGTTGGAAACTTTCTCTGTTTTTGTATTTTGTAAAATGTCCCTCTTTAATCTCTTATTTTTTGAAAGCCTAAAGATGCCAGGTAACAAATATCGCACAATAGAACCATCACCTTTTATATATAACTTTATAGTTTCTTCCACATTCATTATGACCTGAATTGGCTCACTAATATTGCTGACAGGAATCACTAATTGGATATTGATCAAAACTTCAGTGAGGCATTCTGCCTCATTAATGTAGCATCATTGGTGAAGCTTTCATATTTCTTTTCATTTGGCTGCTCAACGTATTTTGATTTTCTAACACTCTAGCAAAAGTTAAATGCATACATATTATTTGCCTGGGCTTCCAGTAGCCATGCTTCCTTAAAGCATGTGTATAAAATTACCAGTAGCAGCCAGAAATGTTAACACATTAACCTCCTCTTACTGCATAGTTATCGATATGTGGGATAACTGTTAGCATGCTCAGCTCATTGCTGAAGAGCTTATCATCCCTGTGTATGCAGGTATTTGATGTATGCACTAACCTCCCTGAAATCTTATGCTTCTTTGTTTTGCATGGCTTTTAACTAAACTCTTATCCAACAGATGCTGAGCAGGAATTACTCTCAGATGACGCTTCATCTGTTTCACAAATTCAGTCTCAAACTCAGTCACCGCAAAATATCCCTGAAAAATTAGAAGGTATTCAATGTAATTTCCCATAGCCTTCACCGACTTAATCTTTAGAGTCTGTCCCTCTGTCATTTGTCTTCATATAAAGAAATTGAACACCTGATACAGTAAGTTTACCATGGATTTTACTTAAAGCTCCCAATAATTTTATATTTTTTATTAAATGGGGTGCTACTTTTGTTCAACATTTATATTGACTTACCTTAACCTGGATATTGGCAATTCTTAAGAATTTGTGAAATTAAAATTGGTTTGTCATATGTCTTCCAAACAGAAGCATGAAATCTTTTTCAATTTTGATTGCCCAGTGACCCCAAAGTTAAAGAAAAATATATGTATGTTGTCTTCCTCATTTATACTGACTTGCTTTACAATGAAACTATCAAGTCATCAAACTGGACTTATCCAGCCTTCATTCTTTGGTCTAACAACTTTCCTCTTTATACCGCTTAAAAGCATTAGCTTTATGCTAATAGACCCATAGTCTATTAAAATAATGATCTGTCTTTATTGGAATTAAAGTACATTGCTTAAACATTTCAGTTTTGTAAAATAAAGCAAGGATGTTGACTATATAAAATTTAAAAATCCTCCCCTTTTGTAGAAAAACATGAGCTGTTTTCCAAGAGCTTCATCTCCATGGACATGCCTGTCCTGATAGTGAACGGCAAGGATGACGTGCATGGGGTTGAAGATGAGCTTGCTGAGCGAGTGAGCAGGTTAACTACAAGCACCACCATAGAAAACATCGAGATTACCATTAAGTCTCCAGAAAAAATTGAAGAAGTCCTGTCACCTGAAGGCTCACCTTCAAAATCACCATCCAAGAAAAAGAAGAAATTCCGCACTCCTTCTTTTCTGAAAAAGAACAAAAAAAAGGAGAAAGTTGAAGCCTAAATAAAGTCTTTTTGTAATTATTATTATTACAATGTGACGTTGCACATTTAAAAACCACATTTAAGTTGATCATTAATATGCAGTGGTAGATCAGATTGGGGGTATGTAGCAAACTGGACTTTAAGAACTGGAAAGAGGTTTTACTAAAAGAAAAACATATTATGAAAAACACTTTCAAATTCATCTCTCATTTTGTATGTCCAAAAAAGGTTTTGAATTTTTAAACAATTGCTAGTTTTGATTAGCTCTGCCCTCGTGAAGTATTATTATAATCACCACAAACAGATATCTGATCTGTCTGAATTACTTCAGGCCTTCTACATAATATCTGTTGGAAAGAAATTACCAGTGAACAAGTGAGAGAATTTTTGTTTCTCAAAACCTGCTTCACTTGGTAAGCAGATTATAGTTTTTTATCTTGATTATTGACTGTCCCTTTTGGGTTCCCATTGTTAAAATGGGCATTAACAGAATGCTTTAAAAGCTTCTAAGATAAGAATCTATAGCATTAGTATACACTGGCACATAATTGTTTTTTTAAATTTAAGAAAAGATTCATTTGGAATTTTATTCATAGTATAAAATTTCCTCACCTGAAGTAACTTTGTTTGCAAAAAAAACACGTCATTTTAGTAAACTATAATTTTTGAAAAATTCCTTTTTTATTAGTTTAGAAAGCCCCTTATTTTTCAACAAAGGGGATTTTATACACATAACATGGGTTATTTAGTTTAACTCTGGCAAAAACGATTTTTGTATGTTGAGATGTTTGTATACCATTCAGTATAAAAGTGTCTGAGCATATTAGCCAATCATTTAACAGTAGAGCACATTTGAGGCTGCTTGGTACTAAGTATACTTAAATATAATTAAAGAATCCAGGGACTTGGTATCAAAAGGGGATTAGAGCATTTAAAGGCATAACAGGATTCATATTTGAACCTTATAATGTATTTTTCTCTTAGTATCACTAATGAATGAAGAAGCCCTCATAAGGTAACCAAACAGAAAGGAAAAGAATGAGAGAGAAAGTGAAAAATGAAGGGAACAAGAGAGGTGTCATGAGAAGAATTCTAGTTCGATAATGATTCATAGTCATGATAGGATTTGAAGTGTCATTTATTTAACGCATGTCCCAAATTTCTAAAATTCTGCTTCTCTGCCAAAATTATTGTATTTCTTAGTTGATATTTGAGTTTTAAAAAGGGTCAGATCCTCCTTTTAACTTGTGTATCTTCAGAAGGCAGCACAAGAAGAAATCAGTGGGTCTAATCCCACCCCCACCGTGAGAGAACTACCACTTCTTAATTTTTACCAATTTTTCTTATCTTTTCAGTTAACTTTCTTTCTAATGTAAATACAAATTTAAACCTAGGCTTAATATAGTTATTTTTTCCCTTTCACCCAAGTCATGTCACAAATCAATGTAAAATCAATGATCCAACATAGTCAGTGGGTAAAAATAATCCAAAGTATTTCTGAAGGGTGAGTTGGCGTGTAAAAAATTACACTGATGATAGTGTGCTCTGGGGCTGGTTCTGTTTGACTGTGAGTGTATGATGATGCAAAGTTGAAATGGAGCCTGGAAAGTTCATTCTAGATCTCACTAACTACTGGAATCAGTGTTTTAATCTTAGTGGAAACTTTCAGTTGCTTAATTCTGTATTTGAGGATTCTTTTATGTTCTACATCATTTATGTTGTATTACAACGTATGTAGAAACAGTAACCTGTGAACTATGCTTTTCCATAACTTTTTAAAAATATATATAAAATGAATGCAATGTGCATAAATATTTTTTAAATGCAACAGTGAACTATTTGCACCTTTTGCTAATGCCTCTATTTACTTGCTTTGGCATAAAGAATGAGCCAGTGAACCTCTGTGTCATGTGGAAAATGTATAAATGTTATCTGATATTGCTCTTAGATGTAATGCTAATTAATGTAAAATCACAAATAAACAGTATTTTAAATAGACGGACTTGGTATCAAGAGCTTTCAGTTCAAGGGTGGTTACTTATCCTGAATTACTTTGTGGACTGTTGAGTTTTGTACTGCAGTGAGATTTTGAGTAAGACTGACACTTCTGAATAAGGAATGTCCTAATACATTTATTTTCAAATTAGTTGAAAATCAACTATATAAAACCCTTTTTGTTTCAGCTCATTTTGGAGGAAATATTCCCCAAGTTACCTACTTTTTTTTCTTGATAGGATATGGCAACCTTAACTATTTCTCTGACATCTAGAGATCTTTGAAGGACTTAGGATTCTGATTCTCAGTCTCAGAATCTATGGATGTAGAATAGAAAATGTTGCAGAATATGTGTTGAGTTTTATAGATTAAGGATTCTGATTCTCAGTCTCAGAATCTATGGATGTAGAATAGAAAATGTTGCAGAATATGTGTTGAGTTTATAGATTACTTCTCTTTGATTTTTATTTATGTAACAATGTAACAATAAAGAAGATAGTAGAGAGAATAGAAAGGTTACAGTTCCACCACATTAACATTCAACAAAATATTTCACTCCCTTCTAGCTGTTGTTCAGCTATGTATGTATTTCCTGTGTACTGGTTATCATGGGGTGAGTGTAATTTTATTCAAGATTTTTTTTCTACTTAAACATAGCATAATCTGTCCTAGAAGATTTTCAAACCAAATCCCTCATATGAGTGATTTCTTGTGATTTTTTTCTACCACTTTGTCCTAAAAATAGAGTGCAAGAGGGGAAATCATGTTAATTGAGGGTTCTGGTTAATTGAAGTTTTTACTATAATTACCCATTATAAAAATGAAGGGTTTGGGCAGAGGATAGATTCATAGTCTTGGGCATATTTAAGTATTACTTTGGCTTGTAAATAATCCTTTGGCGAAAAACTGCTGTTTTAGAAAGATGCTCATTTCAAAATTCCCTTTCATAAAGCAACAAAGGCAATTATCTTCAGTTCTCACTTGAGAGTCCATATAGCATGAAAGGTAATGTTGCCTGTGCCTTTTCCTCTATTGATTAGTATTTTCATTCAGCAGGGAATAAAGAGAACCAAATAGATCAAGTTGTGACAGCATTGGTTTTTCTTAACATCAGCATTTTTTTTTTTTTTTTGACACAGGCAGAAAACACATAAAGGCAAGTGGGTTATTTTTCAAACTCCAGGGTGAAGTATATACATCAAAGTTGCAAGCTAGACCAAACTAGGATTTTAAAAAGAACAATCTTATTTGTAGCCACTAGAGGGTGTAATAGACCTAACAGTCCTGTATGTTTGTAGTCCTTGAACTTAACTTCCCTTTTCTTAATTGCTAGGCACCACCATGTTTGTTGTGAAATACCCAGAACTTAGAAGACTTTGTTGCTTATCATTCTCCTCTCTAGACTGTTCTCAACCTAGTTGTCTCAGCAGGTCCCATTTCACCAATACCAATACCACCAGCAGGGACTCAGTGCCTCTGGAGAGCACATTGAAAATTGTTGAGGTGTGGTCTCAGAAAGAAACCACGGTGGAATATAACTCCTCGGAGGAGTTTTCATGCCTGTGAGTGGTAATATAATGCCTGCTTCAATAACTGACATTTTTGCAGGAGATAACTGATAATATCTGTCATTTTTTGATGCCTTCTGTTTATCAAAGATTATGCTAAATGCTTTTCATGTATTACCTCATTTGGCCTTCCCAACATCCTAAGAAAGTAGATGATATTATCCTCATTTTGTAGATAGAGACTAAGGCTTGCAGAAAACTAAAAGGGGGTGCTAGTATTTCACTCAGAGATTCAGATTGCGAAAACTGCTAGTGCCAGACCCTATGTGCGTCCAGTGTACGTTTTCTGGGGGGAGAGGCAGTTTACTTAATGTGGACTATAAGTCCAGCCATGGTGAATTCATGTTTTGATATAAGATGGGATATAGATTTGGGATAAAACATTAACTTTTGATTTGGAAGACTTTTTTTTAACAAATTACCCCAAGAATGAAGAAATTGATGAATACCTGGAAAGTGGGAACAACCTGCAGTAACATGATCCTTTAGGATAAAGAACCAGCTCTTGAACCTTCTCCATAATACCTGGAAGATAAGATATCTACACTTTTGCTTAAGATGCAAAAAAGGCTTGGGGAGATGCTCTTTATCTTTGCTTTTTTTTAACATTTCCAATGTTGGGGTCAAGGAGAGACATTCTAAGGAAAGTTATTTTTAAAACCTGAAAAGGCTGCTTAATCTAGTTACAGAAGCAGTTTTAAAGATAAGAAATATACTGTACCTACTTACAATTTTATTTAAATGAACATACTTGGAGATGATCTTTCTTGGAGAAAAACCTAGTGTACATGCTGGAGATCAGAACAAGGATAAGCAAGCCTTTGGGAGAAATCTGGATAGAAAAAACAATTTGCAAATTCAGTAGTTTTCAAAGAGATTTCATTTCTAAGAGATGACCATTAGGGGGCAATCCTGGGTCTATATTTAGCTTTAGTTAATTGAGGGAAATTCCTTCAAAATATCTATGAGCTTGGATTTGCAACTTTTTTCTGATTATGCATTACTAGATGCAGAATAAGGTTGAGGAAAGTTTATAAATACCAAATTACTTCATTCATGCCTTACAGCCTAGTTATCTTGTTCTGACTTAGGAAGAATCAGTCCTGCAGAGAAGCTGTGCTTGCCTGACTTACAGTTCAGAGATGGCTTAGCCAGGATTCAAGCAAAGGTCTTCAAGTCTGCGTCTCACACTTGTCTGCTATGCTACAGTCTCCCTCGGAAGCCCATTGGATCGTAACCTAGGAACAGATACACAGTTATCTAAAATTCCCTGCAAATTAATGTTTAGAACTTTATTATGGGAATAGTTAAGAGAAACATTGCAGAATGGAGCCTGTATATTATTTATCAATAATTGTTTTTCCTAAAATTTCAAGTCTGTTAGATGCTCTGATAGAACAGTCTTCTATGTTTCCCCTCAAGACAATGTTTTCTTTAGTGCTACAGCCTGTAATATTTTAAATGCCATTTATACCTTAAATGACGAACTGATACCTTTAGATATTCCTTCCATAGCAAAAAATGTTATATGTCTTATCTAGCAGATAGATGGATATGTCTCCAGTCAACAATTATTTTTAAGGCCTATATAATTTCTGGTTGGTTAAGTCTTGATATTGAAGCAATGGTGAAGGTAATTGATTAAGCTAGCTTTTGTTTTACTCCTGCACAAACTACTTTAGGTTTTGTCATTCTCAGGCCAGCATTGACCTTGCTTATAATAGTAAAAAAAAAAAAAAAAAAAAAAAATTCCTTATTTTCAGTCCCAGGTAACTCCTGTCACTAGACAAAATACTAGTTCCTCACTAAACTCTATACCTTAAAATTAATAGCATTGATTTTATTAATCCAATTTGGATGTTCACTGAAGAATACCAAATTTCTAAGAAATCATTCAGTCTCTTGCCTTCTGAGACAGACCGCATTCTGCCTGTGGAATGTGTATCTCTCTAAATAAACTTGCTTTCACACACACACACACAAAAATAATAAATTTCTAAGAAATGATTCTAATTTTTTAATATGCATTTGAAATAACAATATGTAGCACAAAATCTTATAGACAAGATTTTTCCTCATTATTTGTCTACTTATATTAGACTGTCCCTCAAAAGGCCAGTAAGTATGTGAGCCCTATGGAAGGACCAATTTGTTGTGTTAATTATTGGACTTCTTAGACCAAAGAATGTCCTGTCAGGTTGATATTTAGACTTCAGATTTTTAGAGAAAAAACCTGGATTTCCCAAAGCAGTAATATCCTAACCGATGGGGATGGAAATGAGGAAGTGGTTTGGTTATAAGAGGTAGACTGTTCTGTGGATTTCCCACTGGTCCTCTTGACTTAAAAGATATTTTCTGGGTTAAAAAAAAAAAGTGGTAGTGACAGTCCCAGCCTGGACCTGGAGCTGCAGTGCTGCTAGACGCCTTTCAACGATTGCCAGACTAGCATGTGTCCTTCCTTAATGTAAGGGCACTTTCTTTCATAAGCAGGATCTAAACTAATTGTTTTTTCCAAAAGCAATAACTTCTGAAGATTCTTACTGAGCAGGAGCTCTGGCGGAAGTCGTTGCTGCACTCTATAACTCAGCCCTTTCCTGTTGAGTAATGCTCTAGGGGCTGGATTTCAGTGGGGACTGGTTTGGTAGACTTTGACTTCAGAGTAGATGACCTCCTCGGTTTTATGAGACAACACGGAGATACAGCCAACTTGCTGGCAGGCACAGGCCTACTCTTCCAAAGGTGTTTACTGGACTAACAAGTTAAGGTTAAACATTACTTCCTACCTGATGTCTATTTTGGAAATGTTGGCTTCAATTGTTTCAACTGAAATAAAGGTCATTTGAGGCTATTCAGACAACTAAAAATGTATTCCAAATATTATCTACCGGGCCTCGGTGCTGAGAGGAAGAGGGGGAGAGGGAGGGGTGAGGCTCCCACTGCATCTGGATGTTTGGCTGTATTAAGCCCTTTAAAATATGTTGTGTGGTAATTGAGATGTTTCCTTTTTAAAATATCTTTTAAGTAATTTTATATTGTAGAACCACGTATGGGAAATGATTTTGTATAAGTATGGTCTCATGTCTCCATTTTGACCTTTAGGTGGATATTGAGCAAGAGTACATGCACATATACTTGCTAAAGTCAAGCTGAGCATGGCTCAGTTAACTGCAGAAGAACAGGGCAGACTGGGTGGGGCAAGCTCTGGAATTCTACCCAGTCACCGAGCCAAGTCAGGCACTGGGGCAACAGCTTAAGCTGAAGCAGCTAGTAGGAAGTCCAGCCCAGCAGGTGAAGCATGGAATCTGGAGACGTGGCAGTCAACCAAGAGCACAATCCGGTAAAGTGGTCTGCATCTGGGAAATGTAAGTCCCCGTCAGACACCGGAGCAGGAATGCAGGACCGCAGAAGTCTTGTAGCACGTGTAGGAGCCCCAGCCCCAGCCCCAGCCTAAGCTTCAAGAGCAACACTTCCTCCGCTTCCTGTGGAGCAAGGGCAAGATCAAGGCAGGACCTCGGGCTTACGGGGCCTGAGTACAGTTCAGGCTTCAGGACAGAAACTCAGATGGAAGGAGAATGACAGATGGGGATCCTGTTATCAGAGCTGAGGTACGTGATACTGCTCAGGATCCCAGGAGCAAAGCAGGGTTCGGAGCCAAGACACAAGGTCATGAGGGGCCTGGAGACAGGTGTGGCTTCTTGCTGAGTGAGTCCCAGAGCCTGGAACTAGAGCCACCTTAGTTCCTCCTGCCTCATCAGGACTCGTCCTGAAGCCCACACCCACGTGAGGGGGTCAAGTGGCTCCGGCCGATGGGGGGAGGGGAGTGCTGCAGAGACAGGCAGGGGCCTGGCCTGACTCTCACAGTGGAGGCAGCCCCATGTGACAGCAAGACTCAGCAGGGCAGCCAGAATGGGTTATTAATATTTCACACCAGAACCTACCTGGGAGGACAAGGGCCAAGCGCTATTGAAACACTAGCTGTGAAAATGGCCCTGTGTTCCTTGGGAACTCATTTTCTCTATCTGAAGGCACACCTTCACCCCAGAAAAATGAGCTCTAGTGACGAGTCTGGCCTCTCTTCTGGGGGTCACTAGGAGATGCGACTCAAGTGTACTACCTGGATAGAAGAGGATCAGCGCGCGGTCTGCGTTTCCTCCTCCTGCCGCTGCTGCTGGCATAAGTGAGGCTCTGATTTTAGGCTGTGGAAACAGTTTTTTGTTTTTTGTTTTTTTTTTTAATTGCGGTACATGGGCCTCTCACTGTTGCGGCCTCTCCCGTTGCGGAGCACAGGCTCCTGACACTCAGGCTCAGAGGCCATGGCTCACGGGCCCAGCCGCTCCGCGGTACGTGGGATCTTCCCGGACCGGGGCACGAACCCGTGTCCTCTGCATCGGCAGGCGGACTCTCAACCACTGCGCCACCAGGGAAGCCCCGAAACAGCTTTGATTCCACATGGCACGTCCTCCAGACCCTCCGGCTGTGGTAACAGCCTTTTGCCCCGAGTCCGAAGGCCTCACTGATTTGTCTTGCCACACTTGCCCACATAACGACCCCTCAGTCCACTCCTCCAGCCTGCTACTAGAGAAGATAGCTTCCTCGGGCCCTCACCTGTCAAAGCTCAGATCGGTCATCATCCTCTCTTTGAGTCGTTCTGTCCTCCACTCCAGTAGTTGTCCACAGAGCGCCTGTTCCCACTCCCTGACAAACAGAACCTCTTTACACCCATCTCCCTTCTCCTGCTTACCCTGCAGAGGGCTTGCAGCCTCTCAGGTAGCTTCCCAGCTCTCCAGGCATCCTCCACCTGGCCCCTTTGATGAAAGATGTTACTCTCACCAAAATGACTTCCTTCTTTACCAAACTCCAATGGCACTTTAGGGTCAAACTTATCTCAGCCTGTCTTAAATTACCATTGTTGATTATCTGTCTCCCCAACAAGACTGTGAACTCTGGGAAGGCAAAGCCTACACCATGTTCATTCTTTTGTCTTCCGCCATGCTTGGTCAAACATAGAGGCTGCATTTTTGTTGCTTATGATGGACACTACTGTACAAGTTAACGATATGTACATAGCAAAAAGATGTTCTCATATACCTTAAATGGCCAAAGTCAGGAAGTGGCTTGAGGTGAAAATCCTGATTGGAGTTCCTAGTTTGATCTGCACAGCAAATAATAATAATAATTGCTACAGTTTATCAAGCGCCTACCACTCATAGGCATTGTACTACATGTTTGAATTACATTATCTCATTTAATCCCCATTCCCGCAGTGACAGGAACCTGAGGTTAAGGGAGAAGCTAATAAATTGTCTCATATCGCTACATGGTAAGTGGTAAATCCAGGATTCAAACTCCAAGTTTGTTTCTTACTGTTTGCCAGGTTATTCACCAAATGCAACCCTCTTGTCAGTTGGTAGAAAATTCAAGCGTTAGAACTTGCAGCAATGTCAGAGGAGCCTTCCCCAACCTGTCTCTCTCATGGCTAGAGTAGCTTCTAAGTGACGAAGAGTCTACCCAAGGCAGACTGCCTGGGCAGCGCCACTGCAATCACTAATCTACAGTGGGGGAGGGCTTCCTGTGCACGTACACAATGTAGTTTCGGTTAGGAACCCAAGGACAACTTAGAGGATCTATAAAGAATAGAAGACTGGGTGTTGGTCTTTTCTCAGCAAACACCACCACAGGTGTGCTATTAAATTAACAGTGATACAGCCACTGCATCCTGATCAGCAGTGTGGTTTTTTTAAATTCCTGTATTGCTCATTGGATCTTCGCTAATTGTTTATTTAACTGAAGACTGCTGTCATTGATAGAAGTTGTTGGCACATTATAACTCCGTGGGTGAAGTGTAATAGCTAGGATTTACTGAGTACCTTGTTAAATGGATGCATTAATTTAATACAACAAACCTCCAAGATAGATAGTATTATCTCCCATTTTACAGATGAGAAAACTAAAGTTTTAGAGAAGGTGCCTAAGGTGGCAAAAGCTGGGGTTGAAACCTATGTAATCAAACTTGAGAGCTCATACTTCTACTGTCTTTGATTCCCAAGGATAACTGCTATCTCATTCATCTTCTTCATTTACATGACTTTCTGGGGACAACAGACATCAGTTAAAGAAACTATTACATTATACAGGGTTCATGTTTTCTTTCCCTCTCAGTCACTTTGGTGCTAGAATACTCTATCTATGGCACATGATGTGGTATATATTATCTAATTAAACAATTGTACCAATAATACCCTGAAATTTCCACATTTGAAATTGTTGTAGCATTTTTTTTTTTTTGTCCAGTAATAGAACATGATTGTCTAATAATTAAGAGCTTATGCTCTGGAGTCATAGAGACCTGAGTTTGATTCCTGGCTCTTTACTTTTCTCTAAATTGGGTATAATAATTGTACTCACTTCTTAGGATGATTATAAGAATTAAGTGAAGGGCTTCCCTGGTGGCGCAGTGGTTGAGAGTCCGCCTGCCGATGCAGGGGACACAGGTTTGTGCCCCGGTCCGGGAGGATCCCACATGCCGCGGAGCGGCTGGGCCCGTGAGCCATGGCCGCTGAGCCTGCGCGTCCAGAGCCTGTGCTCTGCAATGGGAGAGGCCCCAACAGTGAGAGGCCCGCATACCACAAAAAAAAAAAAAAAAAAAAAAAGAATTAAGTGAAATTGTAATATACACAAAACTTAGCATGGAGTTCAGTATCAGTAAGCCCTCAGCTAATGCTGGTATTGTTAGTATTATCACTTTCTGTGGTCTCCTTTATCTGCCAGAAGAGAATACATATTAGAAAAAAAGATGAAACTATAGATGGTTTATCCCTTTCACGGTTATCCATTTGAAATGTTGTCATTCCTGTTCTTTTCAGAACTCTTTGTACAACTATGACCAGCTTTCCAGTCTTTGAAAAAGAAGGGCAGAAGATGACAAGGAGTGAATACATAACCATATGTAACTTGCTCTTTTCCAGTAAGAAACTTTGTTGTTGGAAGGTGTGGTTTGTGCCCTGGGAAGGTGATAGTTGAAGGAACTCTTACATTGATTCCTCCCAGACAAGGCTACTCCAGAGCAGCAACTTCAAGATCAGTGGGAATGCTTAGACCTAAGGCAGCTTCCTGGAGAATCCTGTAGGTTCTAAGGTGTATTCGTGGAAGCAACTAACTTTGGGGCTCTTGCTGGAAAGGATTACATTTCCTAGTTCTCTTTGTGCCTTGAAAGCTGAGTGCCATCACATAGGGGGTTGGTTATCTGCAGCCTTTGGGCCCTAACTGTCTGATCTTGGAAATCTAAGAAAGTCCTTTATGAACAAGCTTAAGTGATGTTTCACAATTTTCAGTTTTCAGCATCTTGGGGATGCTCTGGTGACAGAGGTTAGTCTGAACTGTTCTCAGAGCACCATGGAGAAATCCCAGAAAAGGCAGGTTCATAGCAATCCTGGGCTGGGCAAAACATTAGTAAGAAGATAAAGATGCTTCATGAGAAAAACCTGCACACAATATATGCTCACAATATAATTGTTAACAGTGGGGGAGAGGGAAAGGGGTTATGTAAAAGTAAATGGGAAGGGAGCCCAGAATGTAAAATTCTTTCTACAGTTTGAATAATAAAACACATTATACACTTTCATATTCATAGGAGAAAGACAGGAAAGAATACACCCAAAGAGAATATATTTAACAGTGGTGATATCTTTTTTTTAATTTACCTTATTGAAGTATAGTTGATTTACAATGTTGTGTTAATTTCTGCTGTACAGCAAAGTGATTCAGTTATACATATATATACATTCTTTTTCATATTCTTTTCCATTATGCTTTGTCACAGGATATTGAATATAGTTCCCTATGCTATACAGTAGGACCTTGTTGTTTATCCATTCTGTATATAATGGTTTGTATCTGCTAATCCCAAACTCCCAATCCATCCCTCCCCCACTCCTGCTCCCCCTTGGCAACCACAAATCTGTTCTCTATATCTGTGAGTATAACAGTGGTGATATCTTGGTACTGGGATTACATGTGCTTTTTATTTTTTTAACTCTTTTATATTTCCAAATTTTGAGTAAAATGTTAAAAACTCAGAAAATCAAAAATTATGATAATTAGGGTAAATGTTATTTTTAAGTCATATATCAATATTGAATGATAAGCGCAGAGCAGAACAGTGCCTATTGTATGCTACCAGTCATGTAATAAAGGAAGCAAAAAATATATATTATTTGTATGTATATAAAATATCCCAGGAAAATTAAGCCAGAAATCAGTCACAGAGGATTGACCATGGGAAGGGGAACTGCCCTGTAGGAGACAGGGATGGGAGACTTTTCACTATAAACCCTTTTATATTTTTTTTTTGTAAAATGATTTTTAAATACAGTATATTTTCCCCTATTTTTGTAATGTCAAGAGTTCCTGAAAACTGTCAGAAAGCACATCATTATAAGTGAACTATATGCTCACCATTTCAAACATGCTCTGTGTGATCTACAGTAGGTAGAATGTCTGCAAGGTAGCATGATACCATCCACCACACTGTGTGGGGCTGTTTATCTAAAGGCCCACATGTCAAATGTGGATCCTCATTTAGAGCCAAAAGAAAAAAAATTAGTCTTAATATGACCCATCAAATTTCCACTTTTGCCTTGGCTTCCAAGAAACCTTGAGCTATGTTTTGTCTTCAACCAGATTGTCTGGTTAAAGGGGACAGTCAGACTCGTAGCTAAACCCACCCCATTTATTACTCCACTCTCATCTTTCAAATTTTGTTCTAATAGCTTTCCATTTAGTTAGAGCTATGCCTTGCCCTAGATGCAGTTTCAAAACCTCTTTAGAAGGCAATGGATATGTATTAGTTAGCTATTGCTAGGTAACAAGTTACTCTAAAATGTAGAGGCTTAAAACAACGATATACATTTATTGTATCTCACAGATTATATTTCTTTGGGTCAGAAATTCAGGAGCATTCTGGCTTGGGATCTTTCAAGAGTTTGCAGCTAAGATGTCAGCCAGAGCTGCCGTCTTCTGAGAGCTCGACTGGGACTGGAGACCCTGCTTCCAGGAGGGTCGGCAAGCTGGTGCTGGCTATTGGTGGGAGGCCTTCGATCTTCCCCACATGGGCCTCTCCACAGGCTGCCTCAGGACAGGGTGGCCCATGGAGCAGACAATCCAAGAGAGAACAAGGCAGAAGACACAATGCCTTTTATGACTTTGCCCGGGAAGTCATACACCTTCACTTCTGCCATAGCCTCTTCATTAGAAGTGAGTCACCAAGTCCAGCCAGTCTTCAGGGGGAGGGCTATTCAGCTTCACCTTTTGAAGAGAGGGACGTCAAAGAATTTGTAGTCGTATTTAAAAACCACCACAGGGTATAATAAATAATCAGAATTAGTCAATTCATATCAAATTAGTTAAATGAGATGGTAAAGACAATGAGAAATAAGGGAAGGTTGCTTTTAGAAGAAGGACACACCCATTCAGCACCTGCTATGTCCTGGGTTCTGTCCTTCACACACATGATGGTGTTTAATTTCATCAAAACTTATTCTCCATTTTACAGATGAGCAAAGTGAGACCCAAGGAGGATGTATAACTTGTCCAAGGTCACGTAGTAGCTAGTAAGTGTCAGAGGTGCATGTCAAGCACATGTCAGCCTGAGGTCACAGCTGTGCCATCTCCATGGGGAATGGAAAGCTTTCTCAACTATTTGCTACCTTGACTTATCTAAGCCATGGCTATTTTGTCACCAGAGAGAAATGTGATTAATACTCCAAGTTGAATGAATTCTTACAGAGCTGTTTAACTCACTTTTAAATTCCCTGGAATCAAATGTGTTAATTCTCCTTCAGAAGCACCTCCCCTGCCTTCTGCCATTACCAGTATGTACCCAGTCCGGGCAGGACCACGCCTCTGCTCACCCCTGACTTTGAAAGCCAGCCAACTTCTCTTCCCATTGCAGCTGGCTGTGATACAGAGGCCAGTGGGGTCAATGGAGTAAGATGACACAGCACAGGGGTGTGTGAGGACAAGGCCCTCCTTCTTATGGGGACTGAACCAAGCCCAACAGGGTGGAGATCGGACAGCCCATCTGCCCTGGTGCCATGCTGGACTGCGGGGGCCTGATAAGCCAGGGAGTCACCCAGCCAGTTCAGTGTCCTCTTCCAAATATAGATTTCTCCCGATGCTGCCCTCCCAGCCGTTGATTGTCACGTGAGTACTTTTCTCCAAAGGTAGCTGGTGGTCTCCTCACTGCTGTGAGGTGGGACCTGATCCAGGGCAGGACCAGCTCTTTGGCATGCCAGGTTTACCGGCTGGGGTTAGAGGAGAAAGCACTGAATCCATAAGTCTCCTACCCCACTTTCCTTTTCAGCCTTGGCCACTCCATTCCTCTTAGGAAACAAACTTCTGATGGATTCTCTGGTCAACCCTGTCCTTTCTGCTGAGAATTCATGCCTGGGGAATCCCTGGAACTCTGCTCCATGGGTATCTCGTCTCCTAAGGCACATTTCCTTGTACAGAGAATTCTCCTTGGTTTGGAAGCTAAGGAACCAGTGCTGCCATCAGAGGCAGAGCTGGAGTGAGATGTAGGTCAGTTGGGCCGTTAACCGGGGCTCCAGTCCATAGGGGCACTCAAAACCACCCTTTCAGGTAAAAAGGAAGAAGAATGTCAACTTCTTAGGAAGTATCTTTCAACCAGTTGTGACTGCAAGAGTACTGTGAGGAAATACTTCGAGGTAGGGGAAGGCATTGAGACCTCTTGCACCAATTTATTGCCAAAGGTGAAGATCTGGTGAACAGCAGGACTTTTTCGCTGGGTGTGATATGTGCCTTTGAAGCTCGTTGCTGCTCCCACCCCACCCTTCTCTCTGTGCTCAGCCTCCTCTCCAAGAAAAGGAGCAACAAATACTGAGAGGTTATTGGCAGGGAACCATCACCAAGCTGCCGCCTCATGGACGAGGACCCAGGGCTTGTCTGCCCTGGTTGGAGCAGTGTGTGCCTGGGACACAGAGCAGGGCCTCTGCAGAGGACCAGAGCTGCCCTCGCTGGGGTAGAGGGAGACTCTGGGAGGGACCAAACCCATAAGCTAGCTGCTGGCTGTCCACCTTGGTCAGCAATTAGGTTGAAGTTTCCCTTTCTTTATAGCTAAGGCTGATCCCTCACGTGGAAGCCCCCAGGACATCTGACACTGATGAATGAAACAGGTGAGCCCACAACCCTGCCAGGAGGGCAGCTTCAGGTCAGTGCCAGACCATGTTGTGCGCAGGTGAACAAAACCCTGCCGTGTTGTCCTGAGAGCCCACGAGTGTGTGGTGTGGCCCCGGGAGAGGTCAGTCTGGGGGTAGAAAGTACAGGAATGATAACCTCTGCTAGTATTCGTGGTGCCCCTGCCACGTCCCAGGCAGCGCTCTGGGTGCTTTATAAAGACGGTTGCGTTCCCAACAATGCCCCTGGGGACAGGCTGCAATATTACTCACCCTGTTCTGTTGAGGAACCTCAGACCCATGGAGGCTAAACTACTTGCCCAAGACAGTGGTAAGTGGGGGTCAGGATTCAAAGGCTGGTGTGTCTGACTCCTGACCCTTTTGAGCTCCTAGGTCTCTCCTGAGAGAAGTCTCCTCTTCCATGCGTGGGACCCCCAAGTCTTGCCTCTCTGAAGCCATCTGTTCTGCTCTAGCTTCCTCCGA
Source organism: Hyperoodon ampullatus (assembly GCF_949752795.1). NCBI lineage: Eukaryota > Metazoa > Chordata > Mammalia > Artiodactyla > Ziphiidae > Hyperoodon > Hyperoodon ampullatus. The sequence continues at coordinate 209,482,226 of NC_136914.1, forward strand.
GGACGGAGGCTGGGCCCTGTCACTCTGGGAAGCTCCCGTGATCCCTGCTGTGAGGCAGGCCTTTCCAGAACAGATCTGGGGCCTGAAACCGGGCCAAGTGCGTCCCTGGAGAAGGCAGGACCCAGCCTGGTGAGGAGGCGCTGGGTCGTGGGTGGGCAGGGCCATGATCGTGGACTCCACTCTGGGGGAGGGAACAAGGCGAGGCAGAGGCTGAGCGGCCCAGAAGGAAGCAAACATGTGAACTCTGGAACCGGAAGCTCTGCCGAGGACCAGCTGAGTGACCTTGGGCAGCTTTCTTCTCCAAGCTCAGTTTTCTCAGCTCTAAAGTGAGCGTGAGCATGAGCATGTTTGCCTTGTAGGGTTGACGCTGGGGATTAAGCAAGCGTGAACCCAGCGCCTGCACTGGTGCTGGCGCACTCCAGGCATCCGCGTGTCACTGCAGGGCCTGTGAGGTTCCTCCTGGGACCCGGCCACCCCGACTGTGCCTCTCCTTCTCTGTCTCCTTCCTCTTCCTCCTTCTTCACTCTTTGCCTCTCCCTCCCTTCTTTGTGGCTGGGGGCTTCTGCGTGGCCAGAGAGATGTGGCTGAGTGTCCAGGGACACTCTGGGAGGGGTCATTGGACACACCTGCTGGTGACCTAGAACACTTCCAAGCGGAAGGGTTAACTGAGCCAGGCCCGGAGTCAATCAGAGGACACGTGTCCCATGACAGCCGTACCCCGGGCCTCCGACCCACCACCCCGCCCCTCACTCACAGGCACCTGCTTGCCACCGACCGCCACCCCAGGAGTTCCAGCTGTGGTCCTGCAGAAACAGCTGACTGCAGAGAGACCACGGCCATGGTCACTTTTAGCTGGAGGGGAGACTGCAGACTGCCTTTCTCTCTCCCCCCGCCGCCCCAGTCCCTGAACCCAGAGGAAAAGAGAGGCAGGAGAGGGGGCCCTGGGATCGCCACGCTCGGCTGGCTGGCTTTCTGTGTGCAGGGTATTGAGGCTGCCTAGTTGAAAGACAGTAAACAGGGATAAGGACCCTGGGGCAGAGAAGCACGGGGTGGTTGGGATGAGGCAGGCGAGGCACTGGGGGTGGGGGCTGAGGGTCTTGGGAGAAGACTAGATGGCTCCCTGCCATGTCCCCATCTGGGCCTCCGCTAACTTTAGGCTGAGTGAGCAGGGCCTTGTGGACAAAGGCTGCTGCACACATGAAGGGGGCCATGGGGACTAGGGCCTGGGGGAAAGTGGAAGCAAAGGGCTCCCCATTCTGTGTGAGGCCTGACGGCTTGGGACCCCCTCCAGGTGCCCCTCCCTCATTCCCGACTCAGTGGGCGGGGCATCTTGTGCCATGTCCACACTGGCCCTCAGCTCACCTGTTCCTGTGAGGCAGGCCTGGGACAGCTCCACACGCTGGGAGTGTTCACTTTTCCTGCACGGGGATGGGGTCTCTGCCCCCCTGCTGCTGGCAGCATTCAGGAAGAGGCCCCAGGCTATCTGGGAGAGCCTGGCCTCAGCCACCAGCCCTGTGACTTCCCAGCATGGCCCCAAGCCCAGAGGATCTAGGTCTCACTCCAGGATGGGGTTCTAAACGAGGGAGGAAGTAGGGGCTGCCTGCCCTCCTCCCGGGCCCACACGTCATCACACTTACTCCAGACGTGGGCAGGCTGGGTCATGGTCTACCTTGAGTACACTTCGTTTCCAAGGCTTCATGCTGTGCCCAGCCCCCAGGGGAAGAGAGAGGATCAGAAACATCTCAGTTCCTTTTGGGCAAATCCTCTTATTTCACCCTCTGTCTTGCTCCTCAGAGAGGCCTTCCAGCCCTCAGCCTGCCCCACCTGAGTTCTGAGCTGCCAATCAAGCCAAGCCTCTCAAGGAGAAGAACTGTCCTCCCGCTGCTCTCCCAACCCTCCCAGTGTGCCCCAGGCTTTACCATACAGCTAAGTCCTGCCCAGAGAGACACCAAGACAGAGAGAGCAGGCAGACCTGGGTTCAGATTTTATAACTGTGCTACAACTTTGAGCAAGTCACTTACTTTCTTCAAACCTCAGTTTCCTAATCTGTAACTGGGAAAGTGGGTACCTCCTTGCAGACTTGTGAGGATTTAGTAAGGTGAGATCTGTAGAGCGCTCTGCCATAACTAACAGAGGCCACATGGCCATCGTATCCATTGGTGCTTCCTCCTAAATCTCTCCCCCTTTTGGCCCCTCTTTCTATTTCCATTGTCATGGCCCTAGTCTAGGCTCTTCATTTTTCACCTAAATTCATTTAAACAGTGCCCTTACTGGTTTCTCTGCTCCAGCCTCACACTTCTGGAGAGGGAGCTCCTTAAAATGCAAATCTTGGTCCTGTCACACGCTGCCCAGAATCTATGACTTATGGCAAAGATGAAATCCAACTTCCTTTGCATTCCAGGAGCCCACTGGGGAACCAGCCTGGCTTTATTCCCACACTTCAGCTGCTCACCTGGCTCCAGACACTTGCTTTCACACGCGTGTCATTGCAAGTGCTCTTTCCTCAGAGTGACGTGTCCTTCCCCAGCTCGAATTGGAGAACCAGTTCTTCATCCTCCCAGGCACTGTGCTGAGCATTTGATTTGCATCATCTCGTGAGGTAGGTGCTGTTATCATCCCCCACTTAACAGGTGATAGAACTAAAGCCTCAAGCGGTTGATCCTGTTCCCAAATCCACGCACTTTGTTACAACTGTCTTCCAGATTAAACTCTTCCTCCTCCACAAAGCCTTCCCCATCTCCAGGGGTGGAGGCTGGATCTGGCTTCGTGTTTGGGGGACAAAGTGTGTAGATGAGTTTCGAAGAAGCAAAAATTGGTTCAGGAAAAGCACAGGATCAGCCAAGCAAACATGGATTCAGCAGTTCCTATATTCAAGGGACAGGTCTGGGTGCTGTGTGGGGTTAAAAAACAATTGGTTAAAAAAAAAATTGGTAAACAAAAACAAGTGCTGGCAAGGATGTGGAGAAATCTGAGTCTCCATACATTGCTAATGGGAATGTAAAATGGTACAACCACTTTGGAAAACAGTCTGGAGTTTTTCAAAGAGTTAAACATAGAGTGAACCTATGAGCCAGCAATTCGACTCCTCAGTATATCCCCCAGATAACTGAAAAATACTTTCCCATAAAAACTTGTACACAAGGGCTTCCCTGGTGGCGCAGTGGTTGACAGTCCGCCTGCCAATGCAGGGGACACGTGTTCGTGCCCTGGTCCGGGAAGATCCCACATGCCGCAGAGCGGCTGGGCCCGTGAGCCATGGCCGCTGAACCTGCGCGTCCGGAGCCTATGCTCTGCAATGGGAGAGGCCGCAACAGTGAGAGGCCCGTGTACCGCAAAAAAAAACAAACAAACTTGTACACAAATGTTCAGAGCAGCATTATTCATAAAGTATAACAACTCAGATGTCCATCAACTGATGAACGCATAAACAAAATGTGGTGTTATATGTACAATCGGATATTATTCGGCAGCAGCAGAAAGGCAGTACTGATACACGACACGATACAGATGAACCTGGGTAACACCATGCTAAATGAAGGAAGCCACATATTGTATGATTCCATTTAGATGAAATGTCGAGAATAGTCAAATCCATAAAGACAGAATGTAAATTAGAGGTTTCCAGGGTCTAGGGGTCTAGTGACTGCTAATGGCTGTGCAGTTTCTTTGGGGGGGTGATGAGAAAGTTCAAAATCAGTTAGTGGTAATGGCTGCAGAACCCTGTAAGTGTACTAAAAACCACTGAATTGTTCACCTTACAAGGATGAATTTTATGGCATGTGGATTATATCTTACTAAAGCTGTTAAAAAAAACTAGATACAACTTAAATGTCCAGCAATATAAGACTGGTTGAGAAAACTGTGTTACAACTGTCGGATAGAACACTCTGCAGTGATTTCCAATAATATAAAATGTTGATATGAAAATGTCTTAAGATTATTGAGCGGGCATAAAAGGAGTTACAGAACTCGAAATAGAATATATGATTCCACTCTAAGCTCTAAGTAAATGTGGTGTGTGTGTGTGTGTGTGTGTGTGTGTGTCTGCATAGGAAAATGGAAAGATCACCAAAATGTTACAAGCCTTTGTGGATAAATTTTGTCTTTTTTTTTTTTTTTTTGGAGATAAAATCTCTCTGGATTTTCTGATATTTCCACACAATAAACATTTACTAGTTGTGTAATTTCTAAAAACAGTGTTTAAGAGGTCACGCATGCCCTTGCAAGTGCTCACGATCCAGCAAGGGAGACAGATATGAACGTTACAAAGCAGAGGCTAAGAGATTGGGAGAGGGTGGAGTTAGTCTTACTGAGGGGCCTCAGGGACATCTCCTGGAGGGGACGGACTTTGAAATCATGGCCGGAAGAAGCATTTGGGGGAGTTAATCAGAAAACTCGGCCAATGGTCCGTGGTTTTCTAGGGGACAAATAGGGAGGGGCAAAGGGCATTTTTCATCAACTGTCCCCAAAATCCTATGTCTTGTAACCTAGTCCTCCCCGAAGCCTGTGGAATAATTTCACCTAGAGTTCATGCCTTCCATATCTCCACAACCACTGGTGGGACAGTGGGGACATTTGTAAAGCCAGTAACCAAGATTCGTCCAAGTTGGCCCTGGCAGCCTTTGAGTTGGGTCTGGACCAGGGTTCCTGGGAGCAGCCACACTGGCAGGTCGGAGGGGGATCCCCACTTTCCCAGCAAAGTGGATGAACAGAGGCAGGACATCGACACTCATTACCCTGCTGTTTCCCACCTTTCACGTTCTCTCGGTCTTTTTTTTTTTTAATGCTGTTTCTTCTCAAGCTGGGGGAGTGCCCAGTGGGCTGTGAACAGAAGTCAGAGGCTGTGAAATAAAACAACCTTCAAGATCAACAGGAAACAAGGAGATAAATCACAAGGAGAATGACTTGGGGAGGGTGTGTGTAGGGTTTAGTCTTATTTTTAGTGGTCATGGTGGTAATGGTGGTGAGAAATTGAGGCCAGAAGCAGGAAGCCGGGTTTCCCAGCCTCAGCTTTTGATGGTTTCCGGGTCTCCTTGGGTCTGTGAAGGAGGGACTCAGCTCTGTGATGAACCAGCTCTTTTAAGTTGCCTTTGTCTTTGAGAGGTGTTAATATGTTCTTGTGAAACTGCTGCTCCTGGGAGGGGGTCCCTCAAAGCATGAGCAAAGCAGAGGATGTTAACCAGGGTCTGGGTATTGTCCTAGAACTGAAGCATTGTGAATGAGCCCCCAGTACACACACTCATGCAGGATGATCACTCACAACGTTGGGAAGATAAGCTTTCATCAGACTCTCCAAGGGACCCATAATCTGCCCCAAATTAAGAACCACTGCATGGTGACTATAGTTAATAATACTGTACTGTATATTTGAAAGTTGCTAAGAGAGTAGATCTTAAAAGTTCTCATCACAAGAAAAATCAACTGTTTTGTAACTATATATGGTGACAGATGTTAACTAGACTTATTGTGATGATCATTTTGCAGTGTGTACAAATATAGAATCATTATCCTGTACACCTGAAACTAACATAATGTAATACATCAACTATAACTCAATTTAAAAAAAAGAATCACTACTAAAAGGAAAAGAGCCTGAACTGGGAGTGGAAAACAAAGTCTGAACCTCTGCTTTGCAAACTTACTTGCTGTGTGAGTTTAGGCAAATGATTTAATGTTTCTGAGCCTCGGTTTCCTCATCTAGAAATGATGTCTAAGTGAGCTATAGCATTTGAAAGCATCTGCTACTGATTCTTAGATGCTAAGGAATATTTGCTGTATCCAAGTGTCTCTGGAGAGGTGGGAGGGCATTCTGGGGCAAGCATGCAATGCTGCAGGAAGGAATGGGGTCGGTTGTAGGGCTCATAAACTGTACAGAGGCACTGCCACCAAGAACCACTTCTTTTTCCTGTTTGTTACCCCCCTGCCCTTCCTCACACCGACATGTCACCCAGAACCACTCCATACACTCCCCCCAAGCATCTCGCTCCTTTCTTTGTTGGCCTGTCTAGTACCACGTGTTTGAATTTGTGTCCTGACTCTGCCAGAATGCTGGAGTGCATCCAGGGTAGAGAAATGGCCTGGGAGGGAAGCTGGCAGAGTGGAGTCAAACAGACCTTGCTTGAAGCCTTGCTCTACTGAGCTGTGAGACCTCAGGCAGCTCAATCCCTCTGAGCCTCAGTTTGTTCATCTATAACGGAGGAATAATTAAGAGCACCTTCCTCCTAAGATCTTGGTTGGAAGATTAAATGAGGTGTTCCACATCAAGGCTTAGGCAGAACGGGGTAAGCTTTCAATGAGCCTTCGTTATTGTTTTTCTTTCTTCCTCTGGCATGTGCGATACGGCCCTGAGCAGGGGCTCAGCTCCCAAACCTCAGCCAGGTTGATTCCTGCCCTTCCCACAACCTTGCCTTTCTGAAAGGCACTCCAGTGACTGGCTTATTGCAAATGTAAACCCTATACTCTAAATGGCCTCTTAGCTTACTGGGTCCTACCCAAACCTGGCTGCATTCAGAATCACCTGCAGAAGCTTTTTAAAAATACAGATTCCCAGGGCCCTCATCTTACCTACCAAATCAATCTGTGGGAATGGGGCCTGGGAATCAGCACATTTAAAACTCTCCTTGGGTGACTCAGATATAACCAGGAGATCACTATTTTAGAGGAGAACACTCTTCTCTTCTGTTAAAGCTCCTTTTTAGTAAGCTTTGAGCCATTTGTTCTATTATTCAGAACACATAATTGACAATGACAAGATGTGTTTATTTCTTCATTAATTAAAAAAATATTCATTGACTTTCTCCTGTGTAGAATAATAATTAAGAGTTTAGGCATTGGGCCACTTCACACCCATTAGGATGATTAGAAACAAAAAGATAATAACAAATGTCGGTGAAGATATAGAGAAACTGGACCCCTCATACACTGCTGGTGGGAATATAACATGGTGTAGTCACTTTGGAAAATCACCTGGCAGTTCCTCAAAAACTTAAATACAGAGTTACCATATGGTCCATTAATTCCACTCCTAGATGTATGCCCAAGAGAAATGAAAACATATGTCCACACAAACACTTGCTCATGAATGGTCAGAGCAGCATTATCCATAATACCCAAAAAGTGAAAACAACTCAAACGTCCATCAACAGATGAAAGAGTAAATAAAATGTGGTATACTTATGCAGTGGAATATTATTTGGCAATAAAAGGAAATGAAGTACTGATACATATTACAACAAGATGAACCTTGAAAACATTATGCTAAACAAAAGAAACCAGTCACAGAGGACCACATATTGTATGATTCCAGTTACATGAAATGTCCAGAATAGGCAAATCTATAGAGATAGAAAGTAAATTGGTGGTTACCTAGGGAATGACTGCTAATGGGTAAGGGCTTTCCTTCTGGGGTGATGAAATGTTCTAAAATTGATTGTGATGATTGCAGAACTCTGTGAATGTACTAAACACCATCCAGTTTTACACTTTGAAGTGAGTGAATTATATAGTATGTGAATCAGATCATGGTCAATCTGATATAAAAAATAAAATATCTAACTCCCCAGCTTGGAATCCCATCTCTGTCATTCTCCAGCTAGGCAATTTGGGACAAGTAACATAACCTCTCTATGCCTTCATTAACTCATATGGTTATTGTAGAGATAAACTGAGTTAATATATGAAATATCTCAGAAGAGTATCTGGCCTGTGGTAAGTGGTCAGTAACTATTAGCTATTATTGCTTTGATCCAGGCATATTCCAGACCTGTGCTGCTCACTATGGGAGCTACTAGCACTTAAAATTTAGCCACTCTGAATTGAGATATGCTAAACGTATAAAATACATACCAAATTTCAAAGGCTTAGTATGCAAACAAAATAAAATATCTCATTAATAATTTTGATATTGATTCCATGTTGAAATAACATGTTGGGGTTTTTTTGTCCATGTCACACAGCTTGCAGGATCTGTTCCCTGACCAGGGACTGAACCCAGGCCACGGCAGTGGAAGCCCGGAATCCCAAACACTAGGCCACCAGGGAACTCCTGAAATAATATTTTTTATATATTGGGTTGAATGAAATAGATTAGTAAAATTAATTTTACCCTTTTCTTTTTTTAATGTGGCTACTAGGCCACCAATTTTAAATTAGTGCACAACTCACATCATAATCAGTGATAAAAGACTGAATGCGGGTTTCCCTGGTGGCGCAGTGGTTGAGAGTCCACCTGCTGATGCAGGGGACATGGGTTCGTGCCCCGGTCCGGGAAGATCCCACATGCCGCGGAGCGGCTGGGCCCGTGAGCCATGGCCACTGGGCCTGCGCGTCCGGAGCCTGTGCTCCGCAACGGGAGAGGCCACAACAGTGAGAGGCCCGCGTACCGCAAAAAAAAAAAAAAAAAAAAAGACTGAATGCTTCCCCCTAAGATCAAGAGTGAGACGAGGATGTCCATTCTTACCATTGTTCAACATTGTGTTGGAGGTTCTAGCCAGAGAAATTAGGAGGAACAAGAAATAAAAGACATCCAAATTGGAAAGGAAGAGGTAAAACTATCTTTATTGGCAGATGATCTTTTACACAGAAAGTTCTATGGAAGCTACAAAAAATTACTCTTAGAGCTAATAAACAAATCAAGTTTTCAGAATATAAGATCTGTATACAGGGACTTCCCTGGTGGCGCAGTGGTTGGGAATCCACCTGCCCGTGCAGGGGACGTGGGTTCGAGCCCTGGTCCAGGAAGATCCCACGTGCCGCGGAGCAACTAGGCCCGTGAGCCACTACTGAGCCCGCGTGCTACAACTACTGAAGCCCACGAGCCTAGAGCCCATGCTCCGCAACGAGAGAAGCCACCGCAATGAGAAGCCCATACACCACAACAAAGAGTAGCCCCCGCTTGCCGCAGCTAGAGAAAGCCCGCGCGCAGCAATGAAGACCCAACGCAGCCAAAAATAAATTTAAAAAAATAAAAATATTTTTAAAAAAAAGAAAGAAAGTAGGTTAGAGGTTGTAAGGGCACTGGGGAGAGGGATGAAAGGAGAGCCACTGCTCACAGATACAGGGTTTCAAACTTTTGGGGGATAATGAGAATGTTCTAGAATTAGATAGTGATGATGGCTACACAACCATTTGAATATACTAAAAACCACTGAACTGTACCTGCTAAAGGAATTAATTTTCTGTTATGTGAATTATATCTTAACTTTTTGATGGAAAAAATACATACGTGGCTCACATTTTTTCACGGACTTTATTTTTTAGAGTGTTTTAGGTTCAGAGTAAAATTGAATGGAAGGTGCAGGGGATTCCCATATACTCTGTGCCCCCCACAGCCTCCCCCGCTACAACTGTCCCACAGCAGAATGCTGCATTTGTTAAAACTGACGAACCCACACTGACAAATCATTATCACCCCAAATCCAGAGTTTACATTAGATTTCGTTCGTTCTTGATGTGGTACATTCTATCAGCCTTGACAAATGCATAAGGACATGTATCCACCATTATGGTGTTATACAGAATAGTTTCACTGCACTAAAAATCCTCCGTGCTCCGCCTACTCATCCTTCCCCTCCCCCTCACCCCTGGCACCCGCTGATCTTTTCAATATCTCCATGGTTTTGCCTTTTCCAGTATGTCATATACTTAAAATAATACAGTACGTAGCCTTTTCAAATTGTCTTATTCCACTTGGTAATGTTCATTTAAGGTTCCCCCATGTCTTTTTGTGGCTTGATAGGTCATTTCTTTTTAGTGTTGAATAATATTCCATTGTCTGAATGTACCACTGTTTATGGATCCATTTACCTACTGAAGGACAGCCTAGTTGGCGTCTTCCAAAGAATAAGGCCAAAAACCTGGTCCCAACCAGCTATTTTATAAATGAGAAATGTCTTCAGAACAGAGATAAGACAAGAAGGTAAGAACGGTTCGTGCTGCCCTTACCCATTCCTGGAAAACTCAGCAAGAACACCTACCAGAATCACAAAGAATAAGGAGCCGGTAGGTCCTCATATCGTGTGCTCCAACACCTTGATTTTACAAAGGAGGGGAAAGACTCGGGTTAGGCATGTGACTGACCTAAGATCACACAGCTGGTTTAAGACAGGGCAGAACTACACCGCATGTCTCCTAAGTCCAGTGTCAATGTGTGAAGTTGGCCAGGATTAAACATTAAACATGAGAAAAGGAAACCCCAAGTCTCCTCCTGGAATACCCCTGCCAGAGCAGCGTCGCAAGGCAGCCTCCAACATCACCTAAAGGAGCCTCTGTATCTTGAGCCAGCAGTTCCACTTCTAGGACTTTATCCTACACACGATCACACAGGTGTGCACAACTTAGGTACACAAGTATCCACTGCAGCATCGCTTCTGATAGAAAGCACTGGAATTGATCCATGTTCATCAGTGGGAGGTTAGTTAAATACATTATGATACACCCATAAACGGCCATAATATATATAGCAGTAAAAAGAGTTAGAAACCTCTTTGTGTACTAATAGGGAACAATTTCCAAGATCCATCATTAAGTTAAAAAGTAAGGTGCAGGGCTTCCCTGGTGACGCAGTGGTTGAGAGTCCGCCTGCCGATGCAGGGGACATGGGTTTGAGCCCCGGTCCGGGAAGATCCCACATGCCGCGAAGCGGCTGGGCCCGTGAGCCATGGCCGCTGAGCCTGAGCGTCCAGAGCCTGTGCTCCGTAACGGGAGAGGCCACAACAGTGAGAGGCCCGCGTACCTCTAAAAAAAAATATATAAGGTGCAGACAGGGTGCAGATTATGTTCATTTTTCCCTGAAGACAAAAAGGGGATGTGAGCCTTGTCATCCCCTCCCCTTCACCCCTGAACAGGGGTTAAGTAACTCACACAGCAATTATGCAGACAAATTAGCCACCCACTCCCCTGACTTTCAGCTCCTGTTGTTCAGGGATGTTGAGCAGCTCAAGGTTCTTCAGGCTGAGCTTTGAACTCTTGGGACACTCAGCACCCTTCCACTGGCCCCGGATGCAGCTCAGGGTGGCCCTTCAGGAGCCATAGGGCTTCCCCAGGGCTCCCCCATCTGATTGAGAGTCAGAAGGTCTGGCTCTGGCCCAGCTCTAGCCCCAACTTGATGTGGGAGATCAGATAAGTAGGCGAACTGCCTGTTGCAACAGTATCCCATAATACCTGTCTCCCCAGCTTCACAGGGACAGGGTAAGGGTCACAAAGGAGAGTGTGAAGCAGCCAGACCCTGACTGGTTTCTGAGGACACTAGTGCTCCTGGAAGGAATAAAGGGCTCTGCGTGGTTAAAAAAAAAAAAAAAAAGTCTAGGAAAGCCTGGGTAAACAAAGTTAATCAGGTCCTTCACTGCAAACCTTCTCAAAGCCTTGAACATGCTAACTACACTGTGACATTCACATGTGGCTATAGTATGTATAATTTCCCAAACTTTTCTGACCATAGAACCACTTTGGAGAAAAATACCTATTAAAATCTCTCTGAATAAATGTAATCCATGGAACACAGTTTGACAAATGCGGTTTAGATAAAAGTAGGGTAAACACAAAACACTATTCATAGGCACAATGGTAGAGATAATGACTCCAGTATAAATTCCTGTCATTAACACCCCCTATTCAGTTTCCCTGGCCCTGCTCACAATGCGAGGAGTTTTTTTAAAACTGTGGATCATAAACAATTTTTGGGTAGTGAAATCAGTTTAGTGGGTTGCAACCAGCTTTCAAACAAATGAATCTGGTTACAATGGAAAATAACAGAGCACACTGCATTTAATACGGTGAGTATAGTTTTTCTGAAACACATGTACACATATGTACATGCTGGGTTATACCAGAAAATATATTTCTTTTGTTTGTTTTTTTTTTTGTGGTACGCAGGCCTCTCACTGTTGTGGCCTCTCCCGTTGCGGAGCACAGGCTCCGGACGCACAGGCCCAGCGGCCATGGCTCACGGGCCCAGCGGCTCCGCGGCATGTGGGATCTTCCCGGACCGGGGCACGAACCTGTGTCCCTTGCATCGGCAGGTGGACTCTCAACCATTGCGCCACCAAGGAAGCCCCAGAAAATATATTTCTTACTGTGGGTTGTGGTCAGAAAGTTTGAAAAACACTGCTATAGAGTTCCTCCTCTTCCAGATAGAAGGAAACTGTCGTGTGAGGAGTAGCCTCATCTCCTGACTCAACCTGTTTGACTATCTGGTGAGGACTCCTGGGACAGGGGCCTCTCCCTGGCTGTGCGATTGTGGGATAGATTTTAGGATTAGCAGTGTCACCTTGCCGGACCCAGAGAATGACAGAGGCGCCTTTTGTTATTCACCGTGCTCCAGAAATTCAACCGAAAGATCGTTCCTTTTTCAAATGCTGTTTATCCTCCCCAACCAGAAGGCACCTTTCTGTCTAGAAAAACAGGTTTATTGAAGCTCTCGCTTCTTGCTTCAACTTAGCCATTCAGAATGCAGCTTAAACTCTGAAGACTCACTTTGATGTCTCTAGTTGTTAGATTTTCCTTTTTTTTAAAATGCTGTGCCTTGACCTAAGTCATTTCTTCATGCTGGTTCTAATCCTCTGTGACAGGTGAGTATCGTTTAAAACGTTGGAGCGTTTCACGTTGACCGATTAGAGCAAATACCCTGTGGATCTTTATGTATTCCTCAGTTAAGGTGTGCTTTGCCCATAGTCCCAGCTCTGCAATTGGCCAGCTGTGTGACTCTGGGCAGGTGACCTGCTCCCTTTGTGCCTCTTTCTTCTCATCTGTCCAATGGGGGTAATGAAATCTGCCTCACCAGGAAGTTATGGGGATTAGATGGGACAGCCCCTGTTAGACACTTATAACAGTCCTGACGCATAGTAAGAGCTCAATTAAGAACTAATTTAGTTGCCGCTCCTCCTCGTGTTTCTTGGAGTGTAATTCATCTGTTTACTTGAAACTTGAGGTGAACTGGTCCAGCCTCTGTGTCTTTCAAGGGACCTTTCAAGGTGTGTAAAACAGTCTGGCCTATTCAGAAGTGGGTCCCCAAATCTCCAGATAGCCCAGCTTTCTTTCACCTCCTCCCTGGATGGAGAGTGTCATGAAGGATTCAGGTGGGCTCTCGTGTGTCTTGGGGGAACACTTGGGGCCTTCTGAAGGTGACCTCAACCTGCCTTCCCTATAGAGTCTGCCCAGGACTTTCCACCGAAAGTTCTGCGTCCTGGGAAGCCCCTCCGTCCCCAGAACAAAAGAGTCAGTTATTTACCCTACTTCCCAGGTTCCCCACCGTTCGCCTCTATGCCCCCAAACAGCGTTCACTGCAGCCTCTCACTGGGAATCACCTCCCTTCTCTAACCCTCTGCTTTCCTGCCCCTGGGCTGGGCTCTGGCTCCCACAGTCCCCTGATTTCAAAAGCCCCAGGTTCACTGACATTTCTCGCTTGACTTATTCACCTTCTCAAGGAGACTTTGGTCCCTTGAGGCCAGGAACTATGTCTCATCCTATCAGATTCAGTCTTGTATCCCTCAGCAGCTTTCACAGCTCAGAGCAGGGACTCAGGTGGAGGCCTGATAAAGGCCAGCGACTGGCGACGGGGAGAGAGGAAGAAAGGGAGAGTGACTGATGTTGGGCAACCCGCAGGGACTCTGGGAGGCAGAACCAGGAAGAAGTTCTAGGACCGCCCCTTCCTTCCCTCCCTGCTCAGTGTACAACCCAGGAGCCCCCGCCCTGTCCCAAGCATGAGTAGAATTAACCAAGAGTCCTCCTCTTAAGTGCAACTGCCAACAGGGAGGATAATGTGGACTCTGACCTTGATCAGAGGCTTGGTCACTGGGCCATCACATCAGAAACACTTGAGGCTTTTATTAAAAACATCTCAGATGGACTCAATCAGAATCTTTGGGGGGGGTGGAGCCCAGGAATCTGCTTTTGAACAGCTGATTCTGATATAAACTAAAATTTAAGATACCTGTGATCTAGTTGTAGAACTTTCTTCACCTGCCGCACCTTCCTGGACTTGACCACTGGCTCATACCCTTGCAGGAAGGCAAATGTAGGCCCAGTAGTTTCAGGGCAAGGGGACAGGCATGAGATGGAGTTGCCCAATAGCATGGCTTTTCAGAAAGAAAGGCATGGCTAGAGCTGAGCTCTTCACCAGGCTGGAGGTAGACTCCAGGATCTAGGACTGGTGAAAGGGGAAAGAGAGTTTCAGAGCAGCCGGGCCGAAGACTCCAGGCCCCTCCTCCAGTACGTGGTGCTCCTGGACAGGTAAAATTAATCCATAGTTATTGTTAATTGGACCCCAATTAATTGGACCCCTAGAATTGGACCCCAACAGAGGATTTTAGAAGAGCCTTATATCCCTTGAAATTAAGTACACTGTAGTATGTGTATTGCATGGCGGGGGAGTGCATGCTTTCCTAGGGTAAAGCAGTATAGAATAATGATTAATGGGATAGACTTTGGGGTCAAACTCACCGAATTTGAAGCCTGGCTATGACAGTTTACAACCGTTGACACAAGCTACTCAACCTCTCTGAGGCTCTGTTTTCTCATCTGTTAAATGGTGATACACTATAGGGTTGTTGCCAGGATGAAATGAATCAGTACCTGAAAAGCACCTAGAATAGTACTTGGGCCATGGCAAATATTACTGATCACTAGCTGTGACAACAAAATAATAGCTTTTGGCACTTCTTCAAAAGTCAGTGATCCGGGCTTCCCTGGTGGCGCAGTGGTTGAGAGTCCACCTGCCGATGCAGGGGATACGGGTTCATGCCCCGGTCCGGGAAGATCCCACATGCTGCAGAGCGGCTGGGCCCATAAGCCACGGCCGCTGAGCCTGTGCGTCCGGAGCCTGTGCCCCACAATGGAAGAGGCCACAACAGTGAGAGGCCCGCGTACCACACACACACAAAAAAGTCAGTGATCCAAAGGTAGGTTAAGAAACATTGAGGTTCTCTGGGGGCCTGAGAGGCAGCATGTGGTGTGGTTAGGAGTGCAGGATCTCCATCAGTGAAATCTGAAGGCTCTGCCAGGTACTGGGGGCTGGGGACAAGTAATCTTACCTCTCTAAGCTTATTAACTCATCTGTAAAATGGGAGCAGTCGTGGTACTTACTTCCCGAGATTGTCATGAGGGTTAACTGAGAGGCTGCCCTATAGGGTGGTCAGCATAGTGTCTGGCACAAAACAAGCACTCAGGGAGGTTCAGCAACCATCCCCGCCCATCATTTTGTTGCTGCAGAAGTTCCTAGAAACAGGACTTCTCTACAATGTCCCTTCTACTCATTTCCCAAAAGCCATCTTCCATCCCACCAAAGCAGTCAGGAAAACGGTCCATGGAAACCTCCCTCCCTCCATCCATGCTTTCTGATAAGGGATAACTTCTCTGCAAGGGAGGGTTACAGCAAGGACAGGCTCTCAGCTGTTGGCCTCAGTGTGGAAAGAACCAAGAATCCCCCTCAGAGCTGGAAATGAAAGGTCTTCTCCCTCTCACCTCCCCCACCCCCCTTCCACTCGGCAAATGTGGCTTCCCTCTGCTTTCTGCTGGCGCCCAGAGTTCCTCCCAGCCCGGCTCCTTGTATCTCTGGGGCATCAGGGCAGCTCTGAAGACAGCTCAGGTGCCCTAGAGCCATCACAAGGTGCCAGAAAGTCTGACACTTTGATTCAGGAAAGACCTGCCTAAAAATAGAATCACAAAATCTCAGCCCACACAGGAGTTGGGAGCCCTGAGGGGCATCTGGTCCAGCTTCCTCAGTGCTGGCTTAGTGCCTGTTAAAAACAAACTCTGGGGCCCTCCCCGGAGGTTCAGCTGTGGTTCCAGGCTGAGGCCTGGGCGGCTGTATGTTGAGGAACATCTAGGATGATTCCTGTGATCAGGCAAGTTACAGCACCTCTGGAATACCTCTGAGAACGGGGAGCCCACCATCACCTCTAGAGAGTGGGGAAGAGGATGGACTTAAAGGTTAAGAGTGTGGACTTGCAGCCAGGTTTGGGTAGGGAGCTCAGCTTTCCCACTTGCTAACTCAGCCACATTCAACCAGTTACTGATCTTCACTGAGCTTAATTCCTCATCCATGATGTAGGGACACTAATTAATTGCAGGCATCTACCTCCCAGGTGGTCAGGAGGTTTACTTAAGGCAGTGTAGATAAAAGTGCTTAGCATAAAGCTTAACGCTGTCTTCAATAAACGGCAGCTGCGAGAGTAATAATAACAACAACAACAAGAAAGTAGTCTTACATTCTTTTCTTTTGGCCTCTCACTGGTGTGGCCTCTCCCGTTGCGGAGCACAGGCTCCGGACGCGCAGGCTCAGCGGCCATGGCTCACGGGCCCAGCCACTCCGCGGCATGTGGGATCTTCCCGGACTGGGGCACAAACCCATGTCCCCTGCATCGGCAGTCAGACTCTCAACCACTGCACCACCAGGGAAGCCCCTTACATTCTTTCTTATGTTAAGCTGATACTCACCTGCCTAGGATGCACATCCACCGCACTCTTTGTGCCTTCTGAAGCCCTACTTCCTAATTTCTTTTCTGTGATAGGCTTTCGGGTATCTGGCAGTGGCTGATGCCCCAATACCCCCTTTTTTTTTCTCCTTCCAGCTTTACTGAGGTATGATTGACAAACATAAATTGTATAAAGTGTACAACGTGATGTTTTGTTATATATGGACGTGGTGAAATGATTACCACAATCAAGCTAATTAACACAGTTATCTTGTGTGTGTGTATGAACACTTAAGATCTACTCTCTTAGCAAATTTCAAGATACAGCCGTATCATTAACCATAGGTACCAAGCTGCACATTAGGTCTCCAGAACTTATTCATCTTATAACTGAAAGATGGACCCTTGGACCAAAATCTCTCCCATTCCCCCACCACCCAGCTCCTGGTAACTGTCATTCTACTCTCTGTTACTATGAGTTTGACTATTTTTTAGATTCCATACATAAGTAAGATCATGCAGCATTTGTCTTTCTATGTCTGGCTTATTTCACTTAGCATAATACCCTCCAGGTTCGTGCACGCTGTCACAAAGGGCAGGATTTCCTTTTTTTTTTAAGGCTGAATAATATTCCATTGTGTGTATATGTATGTGTATATATACATACATATATACACACATATACACAAGCCACCACATTTTCTTTATTCGTTCACCTGTTGCCAACACTTAGATTGCTTCCATATCTTGGCCACACCCCACTTAATTCCCCTGTCCCCGACAAGATTTTTTTCTGCCCTTGAATGGGAGGACCTCAAGGCTGGGTGGCAACCTCTCAGGTTCGATTTGAGGAAAAGATAGAGATCTCCCCCTCAGACCTGCTGTGGTGCCACAGATTCCCTAACACTTCCCATTTTACTTCTAGAAAGGCCTCTGGAGAAATGCTTGGGACCCAAAGGAGGGAACAGGTGACCCTGGCAGCCAATAGCCCATTCACACAACTAAGCTTTAGAACGTGTTGGAGGAGGAGAGCTGGGTGCTGAGGGGGAAGGGCCCCAGGGCCTAGGCTCTGCCTCGGAGCAGCAGCCCAGGGGCCAGTAGCCCCTGGCAAGCCAAGGCCTCCGACCCCAAGGGTCCTGAACACGTGACCTCCCATCCATGCCCACTCCCCCTCCCGACATGAACATGTGCCCCCTGACCTCTGAGATAACTGCTCCCTCTTTTCTCAGGAGGGAGAGGGGCCTCTAAAAGCTTCCCATTAACTGGTCAGCATGGAATGGAGGACATCGTGGATTTCTTCCACCTCTGAGAGGAACCCAGAGTTCCCTTTGGCGTAGTGGTTGAGAGCTTAGGCTCTGGAACCAGACTGCCTTGGTGCTTGTCTTGCTTCTACCTTTTAAAGTCTCGTAGCTTCAATTTGTTCATCTACAAAAACAAAAAATTGGGATAGTAACTATTATTCACCTCACCTGGCTACTTTGAGAAATAAATAAGATTACTCATATGAATGTCTCTAGCAAGCCTTTGCTACTGTAGCGAAGGCTACTCTCCAGCTGTGTCAGAATGGTCCAAATGTGAGGTGTCTTTTGCTTTGCTCACCATGGTTTGATGAGCCACAGCTGGTCTATTTGTTTCCACAGCTGGGAAATGTTTGGTCTAAGGTTCTGGGTGTCAAAGCATCACATGGGGTCCCCTAGAGTGCCTGTTTGTCCATGGAGAGAGAGAAATAATCTGGGCCAAGGGGAGGGGCTCTGCCACCAACTTCACCAGCCCTGGGCAGCTGCTTGTGTGAGGCAGCTGAAGTGAGGACACCCGGGGCTGTTCCTGGAGCTTCCCTTGAGCCCTCTGTGACCTGGGCTGGGTCCATGGCTGCTGCCCCAGGAAGGGGAGGACCAGTCTCCATGTCCTTTTCTCTGATCTTGTGGTAGGCACTTTGGGGGCTCATGTGCAGGCCTTTTGCTAGGGCAGGAATGGGTGTGGCTTTGCAGCAGAAGAGTTGTTTTCTGGTAACCTAGGAGGTTTTTTCTGGAGGGGGCGGGGTGGCAGGAATAGAGGGTGGGGATCTCTTCTTTTCCTAACAGCCTTGAGCCAGAGGTTTGACACCACCCAGGGTTGATTTTCCTTCTGTTTGCATTTAAGCTATGGGAGGTTAAGCCTGATGTGTGGTCCTTCCCAGAGAGGATCCCCGCCTTTCTGCCTTCCTCCCAGACCATTTATTGTGTAGCCACTGTGGGTTGCTGAGGCCACCAGTGGTCAAAAATATTTTTTTTAACGGCTAACAAAGAAGACTTCCTCTATCCCACACTGCACTGAGGATCAGTAAAGTTTCGAAAAGAGATGAGAGATCAGGATCAAAATGTGAAACCAGAAAAAAAAAATCTCATCCTCTTTCCCTGGTGGTTTTGCTGCAACTTGCTGAAATATTCCTGGCTTTGGACCGTCCATGCTCACCTCTCACCCAGATCTAAGAGTGGTTGCTCTAAAGCCTGGCAGCGGGGGTGGAGGTGGCGCAGGTGTCCGGTCTCATGGTGACTCCTCATTGGAAGGCAATGATCCCTCTTGGAGAGCAAGATCTTCTTTCCTTTCAGGTCCAGTGATTCCCCAGTTGAGGTCTTGGTAGGCTCCTCAAGGCTCTGAACTGGGAGGACCTTGACGGCACACCAACCCTGTTGTCATAGATGAGGAACCTGAGGGGAAATGACTCACCCAACATCACAGCCAAATGAATCCTAGGGGAAGATCACACCTCATGTTTCAGAGTTAAACAGACTTGCGTCCAAATCACTACTGTACGATGTTGTATATACAACTGGTCTTTCTGAGATGTAGGTTCATCCACATAAAAGAATACCTCTTTTTGCAGAGTTGTTATGAGGATGAAATTACTGTCTTATATGGTGCCTGGCCCTTAATAGGCCATCAACTAATCATCCAAGAGCCCCACCCTCCCCCTGCCCCCAAGCAGCTTTAGTCATTCCCTTTTCTGCCCCTGTTCCCCCAATACTTGTATTATTCCCTCTTGGGTTTTTGGGGGGTTTTTAAATATAATAATTTATTTAAATCAGTCTCTCTCTTTCTATCTGTGAGCACCTTGAGAAAGTTTGAGGATCAAAGAGGCAACCAGAGCCCCATTCCATTCCTGTGCCTGCCCCAGCCTGAGCTCCAAAACTCACACACCCCAATCCACTCATAACAAGATGGTAGACATCATACACCATTGGCCAATGGTGGCAGAGATGGCATCAGTAAAGTTGGGTGCAAGGGCCTTGGCTTCCTGGTCTCGGCCTCTCCTCTGGGGGAGGGAGACCTGCCCCCTTTTCCTCAGCATCCTATGCTCTTGGATTCTTCCTTCCTTCTCCCTCCTGTTTCCTCATTAAAATGTGAAAATGACCCATATGGCTTCAAGGAGGCAAATGGGGTGGTAAGTCTGGGTTAGGATTTGCACTTTAAAATAAACTAAATGTTGGACTTCCCTGGTGGCGGAGGGGTTAAGAATCCGCCTGCCAATGCAGGGGACACGGGTTCGAGCCCTGGTCCGGGAAGATCCCACGTGCCATGGAACAACTAAGCCTGTACATCACAGCTACTGAGCCTGTGCTCTGGAGCCCGTGATCCACAACTACTGAGCCCAGGTGCCACAACTAATGAAGCCCGTGTGCCTAGAGCCTGTGCTCCGCAACAAGAGAAGCCACCGCAATGAGAAGCTGGGGCACCGCAACGAAGAGTAGCCCCTGCTCGCCGCAACTAGAGAAAGCCCAACGAAGACCCAACGCAGCCAGAAAATAAAATAAATAAATTTATAAAAAAACAAATAAATAAAACACATCTTTAAGCTCCATACTTCTCAGAGTATAGTCCTAGGACCACATGCATTAGTGTCACCTGACAGGCTTGTTGATAAATAGTTTATAGTCTGAATCAGGAGGTGGGGCCCTGAATCTGCTTATTTATCAAGCATCTGAAGTCCATCTCAGACTAAAGTTTGAGAACAGATGGGTTGAGTCTCAAGCTGTGCAATTTGGGGCACTAACCATTGAGTTAGAGAAGCTATTTAGAGGGGATATATGCACTGACCTCCTTTTGACCCCCAGAAACATCCTACATTGAGCATCCTGATAATAAAACCTGGCTTCTTCAAAGGAAATTGGATGCACAGCTCACCTTCTCACTGCTCATCTTTGTTCTTTCTCATCTTTATGCAATGCTTGCTATTTATATTAAAAAACAAAACAAAAAAACTTGAATGCAGGTTGAGGCCAGTCTTCCAAGTGATGGATGAGAAATATGTTACTGATGTGATTTGAAGGGCACTAAATTGACCTCCCTGAGCTCCAAAACTCTTTCCTAATATGCTGGCCTTTTATCTGATATCCCATCATAGATACTGCTGTATGTTCAGTGGGTATGGCTTTGTATTTCAGGGGGTCCCCAGAAATATCCCTGGGAATGCCAACTCAGCAGTGATCTATCATTAAGCCACTCAAAGTCCACAATAATCCCCCCACTACTGTCTGCTTGTTTCCTTCTCATTTGCACTATTGGTGTTTTGCACAGTGTTCTAAAAGCCAGGCAGCATGTGTCTCTCTCTTGCTACTTTCTAGATTTCTCATTGCATATTAAACTTACATAACCAAAAAATTATAATCAGTCCCATTTACCTTAAAACAACTGCTATTTTTATTTTATGAAATCTTCCTACAATCATTGTCACTGTGCATATATGATCTTACACAAGTGTGACTGCTTAGAAACTGTTTTGCACTTTTCTTCTAAGCAATATTATTTTATATGCACTTTTCCATGGATCTAGTTAAACCTCATTATTATCCTTTTTAATGATAAAGTAATATTTCATCAATTTGATAATGCAAAGTTTGCTTAACCAACTCTCTTTTATTGGGCATTTGGGCAATTTGTAGATTTTCACCACTCTGAAGCACTGCTATAAGTATCTTTGTCCAAATAGCCTTTTAACTTTTGACTAATTTCCTGGAGATGGCTTCCCCAGAAGGGCATTTCTCAGGACCCATTTGGATTTCGAGCTCCTGGAAAGCAGAAACCGACCTTACTGTTTCGCTGACATTTTATATCCCCTATCCCTACCTCTCAACCCCTGATCTCTCCAAGGACAGAAATCTACTCATGGGGAGGGCTCTGTACGTGCACTGACTGACATTGCGGAGGGTAGTCCTGTCTTTCCTACTGTCCTTCTAGAAAGGAGTTCATCGTTATTCAAGAAATACCCTAATCCTTGGAGAGTTCAGCTGCTGGGACACATTGTCCAGCAATGTGGCTAGAAGGGATGCTCCCAGTGATGATGGAGGAAGGGCCCTCAGTGCAATCGGCTGGCTGCCTGCATGTTAGCTGCAGAGTTTGACTTGGATAGTTCTCCTTGCGAACTGTTGTGGGTCCTTTTTTTTTCCTGGCAGTGAGTGATGAGGACAATGAGAGATTCTTTGCCCCAGAATAAAAGGCTCCTGGACTGAAAAAGCCCAAGACCTTGGTGCTGAGCCAAGGTGAGATCTGAGTTGTGTTTCCAGGAGATGAGGAACATTTCATTTTAAGCTATCTGTATTCAATAAACAGAAAAGCAGAGGTTAATGTACCATTAGCGGGACTCTTCATGGGCCCTCAGTGCTGCAACAGCTGGTTTACTAGGGGCAGTGTGGGCCCTTGGAGTCCCGGTCCTGCCACTTCGGAGCTATGTATCAAAGGGCAAAGCACTGACCCCCAGTGACATTCTTGGAGGCTGTACAATGGGGGCAATGCTGATCCTCAGAGGCTCCACAAAGTGAATGTGAAATTCAACAATGTAATATATGTGAAAGTGCTTTGAAAGCACTAAGCAAATGCCATGGATTTCTGTTATTTTTGGTATTTGGATTATCATCATTGGCTAATTGGAGAAGACCCCCGTTACGCTTTTGAATGGGGCTATGACCTGTGCCTTCTCTTAGAGCATCAGGTAACTGAGCTTAACAGCTCAACCTAGTCAAGAAAGTTATGCCTTCAGTCATCATGTATTGAATGTTATTTTATGCGCAAGACACTGAGCTTCCTGTGGAAAGAGAAGGAGAGTCTGGGTGCCAGATTCTTCCCTGTCCAGTACTTGATTCAATCTCTACTACAACCTCATATGATAGATGTTATTACTCCCATGTAATAGAGCAAAATTTACTTGCTACAACTCCAAACTCTCTCCATGCCACAGCTGGAATTTGAACTCTGTCCAACTCCAGGACCTATGTTCTTGCCCTGGTACCTTACTATCTTTCTGCCCCTGGGGACTCTAGTCTAAATGGGCAATAGATCAAGGTATACAGACAGTGAGTATGAGAGGAGGGGGAAAGTACACTAATAGCTTACTATTTGCATTAGTTAGCTATGGCTGCTTAACTAAACACCTCCAACTTCAGTGGCTTAATATAAGAAACAAATAAACAGCACACGAGTCTATGTCTTGACTAGGTAGTTCTTCTGGTCTAAGAGGGCCACACTTATGCTCCTGTGGTCAGCCGTGGGTCACCTGTGGGCTGCTCATGGCTGGGCTTTCTCCCATGCCTGGGGCCTCGGCTGGGAAAAGAAGGTTAACTCAGCTCTGAGTCTCATCGTCCAGCAGGCTGGACTGAGCTTGTTCTCATGGCAGAGGCAGGGTTCCAACAGAACAGAAGTGGGTAAGACCTCTTGGGGCCTAGAACTGGCCCACTGTTATTTCTCAAAGCCACTTTGCAAAGGGTTTAATTGAGGTCATCTGTGCAATAAATCTACAGTACGATAGTTCTGTTCTACATGCTTCATCTGTATTAAGGCATTTCATTCTCATAACACCTCTGTGAGATGGACACTACTAGTAGCCCCACTTTACAGATGGAGACACTGAGGTACAGATGGATTAAGCAAATTTGTCCAAAGTGGTGCATCTGCTAAGTGACTGTGTGTCACAGTGAGGCTTATTTGCAGCACAGTGCTCCTCTGGGGAGGAGCAGACACCAAGGCCATGGAGGGAGATGGCACAGGCTACACAGCACTGAATGCCGGACTGTGCAGCTCTAGCAGGTGGTCATTTAACCAACTTATGTGACGTCCTTTTCCTGAGAAGCTCCTGAGGGAAGAGAGGTCAGGGGGCCTGGAGGGTGGCAGAGTCCAGCCTGGACCATCGGCCCCCATGTCACTGAAAATGTTTGTTTTGTTGCATTCAATTTTTTTGAAATGTTCCCTGTCTGGGACTTCCCATGTCTGGCTTGGTCTGCAAGCTGTTTGTCTGGGAAGAGCTGGGAAGCCCTTGGACCTCGAAGGCCCCGACTGCCGTGTCAGCTCAGCATTGTCACAAAAATAGCCCTTCTCAGGGAAGGCAGGTACTTCCTCTGGCTGCGTTTCCCCTCTCAGCCGTGACTGGCCCTCAGAAAAAAAGAGACAAGAACCAACTGCACACAGGATTGGGATAAGGCTGGTAAGAGGGCTTTATGGGGACTTAACAGTAACAAAGGGAGGAAATGAATATGCAGTATTAGTAATTATACTGTAAACGTCCCAATTTGTATTTCAATATGTCATTTCCATAATAAAACTGCCAAAGCGAGTAACTAACGACGCGGGCTCATGTCAGGGAGTTGGGGGAGGATGGACAGGGGCGGGGTCAGAGGCTTTTTTTCTTCCTAATAGCAAAATTGCTTTCAGTGAGAAACTCATGGCCGCCGACTGGCTCTTTACAAGGCGAATGTATTCCAGGAGATGAAGCTGCAACCTAAGACTTCTATGGTAAAGGAGTCAAGGTTGATTGGCCAGCTGAGTGCTCCTTGAGTTCCATAACTGTGTGGAGTTGTTCCAGGGCAGAGATGCAGCCTACAGGATGGTCAGGCCAGATCAGAACAAAATGAGATGGACTCTGGGCTTTGGGAAGCCCGTAAGATAAAAGTATGAGCTGGCAACAACCTTGTGAATTTGGCTGTCCCATCAGAGGCTCCTGAACCTATTACATTGCTGAAAACCTCCATGCCTTTGCACATGCTGTTTCTTCTACTTGGAAGGCCCTTTCCCCTTCCTTTGCCTACCTGTTTGTTTGTCTGAACTCAGTATATGATCACCTCCCTATAAGCCACCCCTGACCACCAGTCCCCAGCATCAGATTTCCTATTCTGGGAGAATCTGCTCTCCAAAGATTCAGATGACATCTGCAACACTTACCACAGCAGGTGGTAATTGTCACTTCGCTTCTCCACTCCCCCACTGGACTGTAAGCCCCCCGAGGGCAGAGAGCCCTGTGAGATGAGCAGGAGCCCCTTCTGCGAAAGGGGAGCCAGAGCAAACGGCTCATCCGTCTCCATCTCCCCTATGGCCAGGTGAGACTTACCTGGCTTTGCCCAAAGCTCCTTTCCCTACTTTTATTTATTTATTTTTTTTTTTGCAGTATGCGGGCCTCTCACTGTTGTGGCCTCTCCCGTTGCGGAGCACAGGCTCCGGACACGCAGGCCCAGTGGCCATGGCTCACGGGCCCAGCCACTCCGCGGCATGTGGGATCTTCCCGGACCGGGGCACGAACCCCTGTCCCCTGCATCGGTAGGCGGACTCTCAACCACTGCGCCACCAGGGAAGCCCATCCCTACTTTTAGATGGAATAGAATGTAATCTTCAGGAAAAATAACAGAAGAAGTCTGGGCATGAAGAAAATAACAATAGTGCCCCCAAATTATATGGTGTTTTATCAATTACAGTGCTGTTTGTGGACTGTTGCAACTGATTCTCTCATAACAACACCGTGAAGTGGGCAGGTATCATAATTATTCTCGTTTCACAGAGAGGAAGCAAGAATAAGTGACCTGTCCAAGGTCACATAGGTGCGTGTAGCTGAGACTCAAACCCGGGTCTTCAATTCCGATTCCAAAACTCTTCTCACTGATATGGAAAGTGTCAGAGGTGGTTTCATAAAGTAAACTTGTCATAAGGCTCTGATGTCATCAAAGCACTGGAACTAGAGGGCTTAAGTTACCCCTACCTCAAAATTTTTGAAGAAGCCAATGCAAAAACATTTAAAATAATATATACAGGAAGAGCTTGCCTCTTCTGAAACTGATACTGGTGAATGTTTTTTAGAAATATCCTCTAGTGAATTTTTATCTTAGAGCCAGAAGTTTTGGGCAGAATGAAAGAAAATGAAGGTGGTTCCCCAGCTGAGAGACCCGGCAAACACAAGTTTTCGAGTTAAAAAAATTACATAATATTTATTTCAATCTTTAATTTCTCAAAATCTCCCTTCTCATTCATTGTCTTGTGCCCTCAGCCAAAAATCACACTTAGGCACTTTATTTTATCTTAAAAGATAAAACAGTAGCAACCAACAAGCAAATACAAGAAACATCTTCCTTCAGCTCTACCTTTCCTTTCTGTCTTGACTTCTAGAAAGATCTTTCTCAAGTTCTTCACATCTCCTCTCAAGTACACTATCCCCTCCACTCACTTCATTTGGTCCCTTTCTTTCTCCTGGACCATCAAGTCAGCCTCCTGACAGGTTTCCCTTATTTAGCGTCTCGGGACTTAGGCCCATCCTCCCCACTGCCCACCAAGATGAGCTCTCCAAAACCCACGTTGCAAACAAGGCTCCATCCACAACTCAGCCAGGTCCACATCTCTGACATGGTTTAATTCAAAGGCCTGTGGTGGGCAGAATACAGGATGCATCCTAAAATGTCTGCCTCCTAATTCCTGGGACCTGTGAATAATTACCTTATATGGCAAAAGGGACTTTGCAGATGTGATGAAGCTGGAGATCCTGAGATGGGAGAGTATCCTGGATTATCCAGCTGGACGCAGTATAACCACAGGGGTTCCTATATATGAAAAAGGGAGGCAAGAGAGAGAGTCAAAGAGAAAATGACTTGAAGACACTACACTTCTGGCTTTGAAGATGGAGAAAGGGACTATAGGCCAAGAAATGTAGGCAGCCTCTAGAAGCTGGAAGAGTCAAGGAAATGGATTGTCCCCTAGAGGCCCCAGAAGAAACATGGTCCTGTGGGCACCTTGATTTTAGCCCAGTAAGATCATTTTAGATTTCTGACCTCGAGATCTGTAAGATAATAAATTTGTATTGTTTTAAGCCACTAAGTGCTAAGTGCAATAGGAAACTAAAACAGGGGCCTTCATAGTTTTTCCTGACCTACTTTGCCAACCTCATCTCCTGGTGACGCCCCCTTCCCACACCTGCCCAGCCTCTCAGCTCTCCAGTCACTCAGACTTCCTTCAAACATGCTGTTCTCTTTCACACCTCTGTGCCTTTGCAAAGGCTGTTCCCTCTGACTCAAATGCTCTTCCCCTTTTGGCTGCTTGTGAATTTCCCCTTGTCCTTCAAGACTGATCTCAAGTGTTGTCTCTATGTGCAACTGTTCCCTGCTCCATCAGGCTGGGCTAGCTGCACCCTCTCCCACCCACTGTGTATCTATCTGCATTTGTCTGAGCCTCTGAGGTAGGTTCTATGCATTTTTGTCCATTTTGTTCACTGCCATATGCTTTATACCTGGAGTAGGCTCTCAAGAAATACAGGTTAATGGCTACCTCTTTCTTCCCTGATAGAACAGCGGATCCTGGCACCTGAGCTTTTCCTTCTTTGTATCTCAAGCATCTAGTACAATGCCCGGTACCTGGTAACTCCTCAAATATAGTCTTTTTTCTTTTTTTTTTTTTTGCTGTACGCGGGCCTCTCACCGTTGTGGCTTCTCCCGTTGCGGAGCACAGGCTCCGGACACGCAGGCCCAGCGGCCATGGCTCACGGGCCCAGCCGCTCCGCGGCATGAGGGATCTTCACAGACCGGGGCACGACCCCGTGTCCCCTGCATCGGCAGGCGGACTCTCAACCACTGCGCCACCAGGGAAGACCGAGCAGTCTGTTCGGGAAGCCCTCAAATATAGCCTTAACTGACAAATTAATGGCAGTAAACCATGGTTTAAAAACAGATTGCTCGGGCTTCCCTGGTGGCGCAGTGGTTGAGAGTCCGCCTGCCGATGCAGGGGACACGGGGTCGTGCCCCGGTCCGGGAAGATCCCACATGCCGCGGAGCGGCTGGGCCCGTGAGCCATGGCCGCTGGGCCTGCGCGTCCGGAGCCTGTGCTCCGCAACGGGAGAAGCCACAACGGTGAGAGGCCAAAACAAACAAACAAACAAAAAACAGATTGCTCTAAAGGCTCATCTGATTTCAGAGAAGTAAAACTTTGACTTCTCCCCTACTTCCTGGAAAAAGTGGACTCCTCCACATCAGGGCAGTACACAGAGCAGCTTGCTCGGCATCCTGTCACCTGTTCCAACTGATTGTGTGCTTACCATGTGTCTGTTGCTTTCACACACATTCTCTCACAGCTTCTGCAGAACACCCCTGCGTGGTCCATGTGGTTGTCACCCACCTTTACCCATGAAGCACTGTGAAGTCAGCCTTGGAGGCTGAAATCCAATCCACATCTACTAATGCCAAAGCCATGACTCCTTCCACCCAGGCTTATTGCTTGTGGAATGACCCGCACTCACGTGGACTGTTATCTCTCCCTCAAAGCTCTGCCGCCTGCCAACTTGCATGGGGGTAGGAGGAGGGAATAAAAGAGGCGATGAGGGGCTGTACTTAAATCACAGACTGTATTGGCAGCTGTGCTTGTGTGTGCACAGAATATCTTCAGGATATACAGGAGACCAAGTGACCGTGGTGACTGTCCAGAAGCAGGAGGGAGGCACCCTTTGTTTACTGGGTCGCCATGTGTCAAATACCATTTTAGGTACTGGGTATACATCAGTGGACAAGACAGACACCATATACACCCCTTTGAACTGTTTTAATTTATCCATGCATATATTCCCCTTTCAAACTAAAAATAACCATTTAAATAACATAGGGGGGGAAAATCACATCCATACCATCGAATACTATATACCTATTCAAAAAGATGGAAAGGACACCAAGATATATTTTTTATGTGAAAAATAATCACAATTTATACTATACTATTTTTGTGCATGAAAAGTATACATCTACAAAACAATATATTTACGTTTGCACAGATGAATGCAAATATATGAAGAAAACCTGGAAGGATTGCGGCGAGCGATGGGTGGGTGTGATGAATGAGAATTGTATCTTTTACACTATTTGCTTCTGTGTCATTTCAAATGTGTTTTTTTTTTTTTTTTTTTTTTTTTGCGGTAAGTGGGCCTCTCACTGTTGTGGCCTCTCCCGTTGTGAAGCACAGGCTCCGGACGCGCAGGCCCAGCGGCCATGGCTCACGGGCCCAGCCGCTCCACGGCATGTGGGATCCTCCCGGACCGGGGCACGAACCAGCGTCCCCTGCATCGGCAGGCGGACTCTCAACCACTGCGCCACCAGGGAAGCCCTCAAATGTGTTTATGTGTAAAAATATAGAACTTTTTAGATTAAAAAAGGACCCTGAGACCCTGAGGCCATAGCTGGTCTCAGAACACAGATCCCAGTGGAAGGGAGAGTCCATCGGCCCTTGAAGGCTGATCCAGCTGCAAGTTTGGACTAGCATCCCAAATGGAGCCAGGGCCCAAAAGCTCTCCCTTCTCTTCTCTGGAAATAGAGAAAGCCTGCTGGCTTTGGAAACTGATAGCGCTCTACCTGCAGATAAGACGGGAGCCCTCAGGAAGGCTGAAGGGATAGGAGGGCCACGGGCCCTGCCACAGTCACGTTGTTGATGGTGTCACCCAGGCCCCCACTCCAGGAAGTGGCAACTTTGACATGGAGGAAATTGCTTTCTTCTGTAGGAAAGAGGAGTTCTGTTTGAGGGCAAAAAGCCACTTGCCCTGACAAAATGCTTAATTAGGAGATAAGCCAGGGAGCAGTGGGAGGGGTGTTGTTTGCCAGGGGTCCTGGGGAGCGAGTACACAGGTGCTGTCCTGGCGTCCCATGGTCACTGCTTATCAGGGCTTTGCGGGCCACTGGAGAAGTGGTGTGTGAGCGATTGTGATCAGGCCTCTCCTGGCCCTGGGACAAGCCATCAGATCTATCCAGACCTCAGTTTATTCATCTGTAAACCAGTGACTGTAATCCCCAGTTCATCAGGGGTGGAGGAGATTAAGTGAGACTCTGCATTTCAAGTTCTCAGCACCATGCCAGACACCCAGTTTATCTCTGTTCAGTGGCTGGTGGGTGATGGCACTGTGATTACTATACAGACAGTTTTGCATAGTGGCTAAGAATGTGGGCTCTGGGGTCAGACCACCTGGGTCAGACTTCCAGCTCCCTCACTTACCAGCTGTGGGACTTGGGCAATCTCTTGACCTCTACGGACCTTAGTTTGCTTACCAGTAAAATAGGGATAATGCTAGCACTTACCTCATAGAGTTTGTTAAGATTAAGTGAGCTAATACCTGTTAAGCAATACGTGACTGGCCCATGGTGGTCCGCACTTGGTACGTGTTAGGGACTATTAACAAGAACAATGATAATAAACACAAGGCAAGCATGTCCTGAGGACTCAAAGTCTGCTCTCTCACCAGACATTTTCCCATTGTCCAGTCCTGCTAGGTTGCAAGAGACATGGAACAGGACCTCCCTTCTCCCTGTTGCCAGGATGGATGACACAGAAGAAAGAGGTTTTACTCCACATCCCCAGCTGCCCTGCTGCACAGTTGAGATCCCAGACCCCTATTTCCTTGGTTTCAGAACCAGTGCTCTTTTCTCTACATGTGGCTCAAAGGCAGCCTGGCCAATCAGGGACCTGGACCACATGTCTACTTGGAGGAAGGATGGCAAGGTGCAGATCCTGTGCGGAATTTGAACAGATACTGTGCCTTCTAGAGATGGCCTAGAAGGGGGTGTTGCCACCACTGAAGTTGGTGATCCTGGAAGTAGAGGTGGTATGTGTCTGTCCTGGTGGGTGGACACCTTGAGAGACTTAGGCGCTGCTGTTTTTTATTTATTTATTTATTTATTTATTTATTTATTTATTTATTTATTTAAGTTTATTTATTTTTGGCTCCATTGGGTCTTCGTTGCTGCACATGGGCTTTCTCTAGGTGTGGTGAGCGGGGGCTGTTCTTGGTTGCGGTGCACGGGCTTCTCATTGTGGTGGTTTCTCTTGTTGCGGAGCACAGGCTCTAGGCGTGCGGGCTTCAGTAGTTGTGGCGTGCGGGCTCATTAGTTGTG
Organism: Hyperoodon ampullatus; assembly: GCF_949752795.1. Lineage (NCBI taxonomy): Eukaryota > Metazoa > Chordata > Mammalia > Artiodactyla > Ziphiidae > Hyperoodon > Hyperoodon ampullatus. Next base: position 209,512,773 of record NC_136914.1, read on the forward strand.
GCACGCGGGCTTAGTTGCTCCATGGCATGAGGGATCTTCCCGGACCAGGGCTCAAACCCGTGTCCCCTGCACTGGCAGTTAGATTCTTAACCACTGTACCACCAGGGAAGCCCTCTGCTGTTTTTTAATGGAATCACTCCTTCCCAAAAAGGGTGGAGACAGGGGTGCTCTCAGCAAACTGCCCTCCAGCGTGGTGGGTAATAGTTGGGGACACCCCAAAAGTACCTTCTCTAATCTCTGAGTGCCAGCAGCAGATGTTACAGAGGCAGAGTCCATTAAAAGGGACACACCACCCTCCTAGACACCCACATCTGAAATGCAAATTGTCATGGAAAGGTCCAAACTTTGTCATTAGCCTAAACCTTTAGCATCAGTTAAGAACCAGTCAGGAATTAGGTGGCAGCTCCTTGAAAATCAGAATGGCACCCAAGTGTTGGGGACTCTGCTGCTACATGTGTGTTGGGGAGAGGGGGTGGGGCACTTTCACATACAGAAAAAGGGAGCAGGTAACTGCAGGACAATGTGACAAAACCTTTTTATAACCTTAAAAACGTGCAAACATAGACCCAGCTATTCCCTTCCAGGAAGGTATCCGAAGGAAATAATTAAGGATGTGCTAAGATTTTGCTCCAGGATGTTTATTGTAACATTGTTTACAGCAGCAAAAAATATTTGGAAACAATTTAAATGCATACCTTTGGGACACTGGTTAAATAAATTATGGTACAGTGGAATATTGTGTAACCATTAAAACATTGTAAAAGCATATTTATTGACCTGGAAAGATGTTCATGATTCACTATTGAGTGAAAAAGAGGTTACAAAACAGCCTGTACAGTATGATCTCATTTTTTATTAAAAAAAAGTATATATATATATATATATATATATATATATATATATATATATATATAAGATGTAGCTCGGGAGAATATTCTTTGCTAGAGGCACATGTAATATAGGACTTTATGCAGGAGGTTTCTGCATTATGATAATATACTTTTTCACTTGACATGCTTTGACTTTACCCTAGAGGGGAGAGTGGTACAAATTAAGGGCCTGAAGTGGGTAGAGTAGGTGTATTTGCGTGTATATATCAACCAAGGTATTATAAGTAGCAGCTGGGATTTGGATGGTTTTTATTATTTTTTTTCTCCTCTGTATTTTTGTTTTGTTTGTTTTTTTTTGTGGTACCCGGGCCTCTCACTGTTGTGGCCTCTCCCATTGCGGAGCACAGGCTCCGGACGCGCAGACTCAGCAGCCATGGCTCACAGGCCCAGCCGCTCCACAGCATGTGGGATCTTCCCGGACCGGGGCACGAACCCGCGTCCCCTGCATCGGCAGGCGGACTCTCAACCACTGTGCCACCAGGCAAGCCCTCCTCTGTATTTTGTGTTAATTATTTACTTATTTAAACTTTTTAAAGTTATTGGGGGGAAAAAAGGAATAAAAGAAATCCAAGCTAGATGGCTGGAGGACCAATACCCATGTTGTTGCAGATAACAGGATTCCCTTCCTTTTATGGCTGAGTAATATTCCATTATATATGCGTATATATCACATTTCTTGATCCATTCATCTGTTGATGAACACTTAGGTTGTTTTCAAGTCTTGGCTATTGTAAATAATGCTGAAATGAACATGGGGTGCAGATATCTCTTTGAGAGAGCTGGGAGGGAGGAGAGGGGTGTTGAGAGAGCCACAGGCAAACTCTAGTTGCTTCCGAACCTTATCTGCAGTCTGGTCTCCCAAGGACAATGCCTATGACCTTAACTGGGCCCCTGGGACACATGCTACCAGTTGCTGGGCCCTCTTTTCTGTAATCATGTTTCCTTAGGGCAATCGTGTAGACATGTATGTGCTAGATTCTGTTTCTGGGCAGACACGGTCACCTCAGCCATACTGCCAAGTGGCCTCCTCATTTGACATACATATATTCTGCAGTTATGAAAGGGGAACATAGTTGTGTCTTCCAAGGGTAGCTCTGATTCCTTTTTTTCCCCCTGAACTATTTTTTAAGTAAATATTTTATTTTAATATAATTATAGATCCTGTCTACCCTTTACCTGGTTTCTCCCAATGATAACATCTTACAAGAAACTTGCGGGTGTGTATATGTTTATAGTTATTTTTTCCCAGCTTTACTGAGATATATTTAACATATAACACTGTAAATTTAAGTCATATAGTGTGATGATTTGATATACATGTGTATTGTGAAATGGTTGCCACAATCAGGTTAATTAACACATCATCACCTCACATAGTTATCTTTTTGTATGTATGTTTGGTAAGTACCTCTAAGATCTACTCTCAGCAACTTTAAAGTATGTAATACAGTATTATTAACTATGGCCACCATGTTGTACATTAGATCCCCAGAACTTATTCATTTTATAACTGGAAGTTTGCACTCTTTGACCACCTTCACCCATTTTCCCCAACCTTGCCTCTGGCAACAACCAATCTACCCTCTGTTTCTATGGGTTCAGGTGGTTGTTTTTTCTGTTTTTTTAGATTCAACATGTAGTGAGATCATACAGTATTTGTCTTTCTCTGACTGACTTATTTCACTTAGTGTAAAGCTCTCAAGGTTCACCCATGTTGTTGCAGATAACAGGATTCCCTTCCTTTTATGGCTGAGTAATATTCCATTATATATGCATATATATCACATTTCTTGATCCATTCATCTGTTGATGAACACTTAGGTTGTTTTCAAGTCTTGGCTGTTGTAAATAATGCTGAAATGAACATGGGATGCAGATATCTCTTTGAGATAGTGATTTCATTTCCTCCAGATATGTACCAAGGAATAGAATTGCTAGATTCTATGGTAGTTCTATTTTTAATTTCTTAAGGAACTTCCATACCATTTTCTATAGTGGCTGTACCAATTTACATTTCTATCAACAGTGCACATGGATTCTCTTTTTTTCACATCCTCACCAGCACTTCTTATCTTTTTGATAATAGCTATTCTAAAAGGTGTGAGATGATATCTCATTGCAGATTTGATTTGCATTTCCCTGATGATTAGTGATGTTGAGTACTTTTTAAGTACCTGTTGGTTATCTTCTTTGGAAAAATGTTTATTCAGGACATTTGCCCATTTTAAAATTAGATTAATTCTTTTTTTTTTTTTTACTATTGAGATATATGAGTTCTTTATATATTTTGGATATTAATCCCTTACAGATATACAATTTGTAAATATATTCTCCTATTCTGTAGGTTGCGTTTTCATTTTGTTAATTGTTTCCTTTGTTATGCAGAAGTTTTTTAGTTTGATATAGTCCTACTTGTTTATTTTTGCTTTTGTTGCTTTCACTTTTGGTGTCATATTCAAAAAAATCATTGCCAAGACCAAAGTCAAGGAACAATTTCCCCTACATTTTCTTCTAGGATTTTTATGTTTTTGGCTCTTACATGTAAGTCCTTAATCCATTTCAAGTTAATTTTTGTAAGTAGTATAAGATAGAGTTCATGCTAAGTGTTGATATCAAGCAGATGGAATCAAAATTGTTTTAGCTATTCTAATTCACTTGCCTTTCCATATAAATTCTAGAATAATCTTGTTTATATCTACACTTTTCTCTGACTGCTTTCAAGACTTTTTCTTTGTTTTTAGTTGTCAGAAGTTTAATAACGGTGTGTCTTGTCAAAGATTTCTTTGGATTTATTGTCTTGGATTCACTCAGCTTCTTGAATCAGTAGTTTATGTCTTGACAAATTTGGGAAGTTCTCAAACATTGTTTCTTCAAGTATTTTTTCAGCCTTGCCATCTTTCTCCCCTCCTGGGATTTCAATGACTTTAATCTTAGATGATTTGCTATAGTCTCATGTTCTAAGGCTCTGTTCATTTTTTTTTTATTATTCTGCTTTCTCTCAGTTGTTCAGACTGGATGGTCTCTAGTCTATCTTTTGGATCACTGATTATTTCTCCTGTCCCCTCCGTTTTGCTGTTGAGCCCATCCACTGAGCTTTTTATTTTGGTTACTGTACTTTTTAGTTCCAAAACTTCCACTTGGTTCTTTTTTAGATCTTTGATTTCTGTGCTGAGGGTTTCCATTTTTTAATTTGTTCCAATCATGTTTGTAATTGTTCCTTGAAATACTTTCATCATAGCTATTTCTGTTATCTAGGTGTTGGCATCCTTTGATTGTCTTTTTCCAGTTGGTTTGAGATCTTCCTGGTTCTTGGAATGACACATGATTTTTCTATTGAAACCTGGACATTTTCATATTATAAGACTCTGCATCTTATTTAAACCTTCTGTTTCATGTGGCTTCCTCTGACACCGCTATGGCAGGAAAAGGGGGTGGGGGCGCGCTGCCTTGTTACTGCTCCATGGAGATAAGAGTCCAGGTTCCCCTCTCATCCCAATTGACACCTGACGACGATGACCTTCTGTTAATCTGTGCAGAGACAGGAGTTCCCCATGCGATCTGCACTAACACTGTGAGAAAGGGCCCTCTTTACCAGCTGGTAGCTGTGAAAGTCCTGGCTCCCTGTTCTGCCTTCTCTGGGACCATTCTGGCAGGGGATGTTGGGGAGCCTTGTTACAGCCTGGCTAGGGTGGAAGTCTAATCTCCCACTTGGCCTTTACTGGTGTGGGTGGGGGTGGGGTCACAATTTTTCTGCGGTGTTTGGTTGAAGCAGAGTGGTTATCATCTAAAAGTTTTTTGTCTTCCTAGGCTGCCCCTTTCCTGATCATTTGGCTAGAGAGGACAGACTTTTGTTTGTCTTTTTTTTTTTTTTTTTTTGTCTGCACTTGGCATTTCCAGTTTGCTGGCTTCTTCAATTCCAAGTCTGGGATAAATGAGGCAAGAATAAAACCCAGAGAATTCACCACTGTGTTGTTCCTTGGGTCCTGAGATCCCTAGCAGGTCTGTTTTTCTCTCTCTGCCTCTAAGAGTCTTCTTATGTTTGTTATATACATAATGTCTAAGGTTTTTAGTTGTGCTTAGTAGGAAGAATAGAAAAGATTATGTCTACCTCATCTTCCTAGAAGTGGAAGTTCTTTCCTCCCTGTGTTTACTTACACCTCTTAACAAAAGCAAAAACCCACTGAAATTTCAGTATCATGCTAACTTTTAGCATAACTTACCAACAATTTAAGTGATCAAAGTCCTTTGCTAATAGACTATCTCCATGAGATATTTTGGGCCCATCTTTCCAAAGAGATGATCAGTCTTGAATTATGCAAGGATCCTCTCTGGGTAAATCTGTCATTAGAATAAAAATAAGCCCATCGAAGGATGTTAATATTTTGATAGTTCAAAGGGGGAAGGTGGAGATAGTTTTATACCAGAATGGCTGCCTTAAAAACACCAACATGACCAACAATTTGGTCTTCCTTCACCATGCCAAAACTCCAAATGGTTGCTGACAAGTTTCCCCCAAATTAATTATCTGCAACCCCTTCCAACCTTTTGGGTTTGATTTCCCACAGATATTGCCCAAATTCCTATTTTGTTTCTTTCAGCACAGCAACTTACCAAAAACAAATCAGGAACAAATCTCTGAATAGTATTAATAAAGGAGGAGTTTCCTTTGAACTAGAGTCTTTTAAACTGTGTTTCCCAGAGATTTCCTGTGCAGCTTCAAAAGGAGTTCATGACCACTTTGATTAGGACTTTATCTCCAGTGCTCATGGAGACAGGCGTGTTCTCAGACTATCCATCAGAGTGGATGTTAGCCAATTACATCCCCTTGTAAAACAGTAACACAACCCCTCCTTGGGATCCACACTAATAAAATGATCGTCTTCATCAGAGGTGAGAGTCGGCTGTTTCTTCAGCTCTGAGCCCTGTGGCAGGAAAACTTGGGGAAACCAAAGAGGACTTTTCTGTTGTTACTTGATTTATTTGTAGGTCCATCCCGATATTGAACACACATGGACAAAATGCCGTCTGTTGCAACCAGATTCTTCTATTGCACTATTATTTCAGTCATTTAGGGGTTTGGAGAAAGATGATGTGTGGGGGATGGCTAAGAGAGACAGATGGCCAGTGCAATTATCACTTGAGAAACAGGTTTGTCCTTCCAAAATGGCAACAGCAGTGGACTCTCAGTGGCAGGTGAACTTTGCAAAAGGATTAGTAAGGGATTACCTAAGAGAAAAAGAACAGGTGTCTCCAGGGTGCTCCAGCTGGAGGGGGCACTTTAGCTTTTGAATGACACCCTCAAAGTCGCCCCTTCACATTTCAGGTCCATTTGCACCCGTGGACTTTGGCAGTGGCCAGTGGTGATGATTGTGGTATCATCTTTAAGCAGGGCAAAAGACAGAATAAACGCTGAAGTTTCCCTCCATTCTTCGAAGGGAAAACATAAAGGGGAGGGTATGTTGAACTTTGTAGCAGAGTATATGTGTACCTGAAGAGAAGGCAAGAAACCCACAACTCTCAGAGCTCTCTGCCCTGCATGAACCCTGAAGCTCCATTTCAGAACCCTGGGAATAAGTAGAAAAAGAACCTTAATTCTCTGAGGAGAGTGGCTAGGGAGTCAGGGCCAGAATTTCTACAAGCGAGCTGATCACAGAGAATTATGACTAGATGTGACCATCTGGCCTATATCCATTTTGTAGAGAAAGGAACTAAGCCTTGAGAAGTGCAGTGACCTGCCCAAGATCATGACCAGTTAGTGACAAAGTCACAAGTGGAATTCAGGGAGTCAGGTCCCTTTTGTGTAATCTGCCCTTTCCCTTTTGCTATGAGTAATCCTATTTTACAAGGCTTGGTCAAGGGCTCAAAGCCAGAAGGGTGAGAACAAGAGGGTCTGAGCTCATGTTCTGGACTCCTTGGGGATCTCTGGGTTGGACAGTACTGTAGTCACCTGTATGAGCCTCTTTTGCTGCCAAGCCTTGGCAGAGGAAGATCTGCAGGGGCATCTGGGAAAGGCAGCAGCAATGCAATAATAATAACAGGTACATATTGAATGCTTCCTCTGCGCTAGGCACCGTGCTAAGCACTTTACAGGCATTATATCATTTGATCCTCACAAGAACTTTGTGAGGTAAGTATAATTATCACTTCCATTTTGCAGATGAAAAACCAAGGTTCGGAGAAGTTATGTAACTTGCCCAAGTGTATATACCTGAATAAATGACAGAAACAGAATTTGAACCTATCTCTACTTGGCTTTAAACTCCAGGCTTTTTATTTAAAAATTTTTTCATTAAAAAAAATTTTTTTTAATTAAAAAAAATTTTTTTTATTTTATTTATTTTTGGCTGCATTGATTGGGTCTTCGTTGCTGCGTGGCCTTTCTCTAGTGTGCAGGCTTCTCATTGAGGTGACTTCTCTTGTTGCAGAGCATGGGCTGTAGATGCGTGGGCTTCAGTAGTTATGGCTGGTGGGCTCCAGAGCACAGGCTCAGTAGTTGTGGCACAACGGGCTTAGTTGCTCCACGGTATGTGGGATCTTCCTGAACCAGGGGTTGAACCCATGTTCCCTGCATTGGCAGACGGATTCTTAACCACTGCGCCACCAGGGAAGTCCCTCTCCACCACTTTCTAATTGGGGGTTACCTACCCTGGGCCAAACCCCATTTCCCCTCCTTTACCCTCCACAATATTAGGTCCTTTCTATCAGTGATTCTCAAGCCCAGCTGCACATGAGAAACACCTAGGGAACCTTTTAAAAGTATTGGTATCTGAACCCCATTTCCAGAGATTCTAATTTTGATTTGTTTGTTTGTTTGTTTTTGGCTGCGCCACATGGCATGCGAGATCTTTGTTTCCCAGCCAGGGATCCAACCCGCGTCCCCTAAAGTGGAAGCACGGAGTCCTAACCACTGTACCTCCAGGGAATTCCCCAGAGATTCTAATTTAATTGACTAGGTTAACCTCCCCAATTAAGTTGCCAGATGAAATACAAGACACTTGGTTAAATCTGAATTTCAGGTGAACAATGAATAATTTTTAGCATAAGTATGTCCCCCAAATTGCATGGGCCGTACTTATACTAAAATATTATTTGTTGTTTATCTGAAATTCAAATTAAAGTGGGCATCCTGTATTTTCATTTGATAAATCTGGTAATCCTATCTCCAAGTCATTCTAATGCACAGGCCCAGGCTGAGAACCTCTTCCCTATGTGGTCAACAATCCTTCTAAGTGCACTTATGTGTTGCACTCAGCTTCACAACCTCTGGCACAGGCAGCAAATATGTGTGTGTGTTTTTTTTAGGGCCTTCTGTGGCACGGTGTCTGTCCTCTGGCTCAGCAGTGAGACTAATTGTGTAAAAGGGCAGATAGCTCATGAGAAGTTAGCTTGGGTGCCAAGGGGAGATTGGCAGTGTCTGATAAATAACACTGAAGGTGCTGCCTACACCCTGAGTTGGTTCTCTGCAGAGTTCCTAGTAATTGAACAACGTGTATTGCAGTTATTTTACGCAGGGCACTTGTTAGGCACTGCAGGGTTTGCTGTGGAAGCTGTGGAAGAACTCACAGCCTGGGAAGGGAGAATCCAAGTTTCCTTTACTGGAGAAATTTTCGGTCTACAATCTAATGAGGATTTGCAACAAGCACCTTGTTATGTACATAGGTGCGAGACTGCATAAACTTACCCCCAGCCCACATGGGCTGGACAGAACTGGATGAAGGTAAGTTGGTTATAAACAGGAAGAAGGAACATCCTGCTGTGCTCAACTGGAGACCAGGGAGCACCCCAGCACTGCCACTTGCTCGCTGTGCCATCTGGGACAAGGCACTTATTTTCCCTCAGTCTCCCTTTCTTCATCTGTAAAATGGGGGTGATGATAATAGCTCATGGAGTGATTATGAGGATGAAATAGAATGTGCTTGGAGAACGGGGCCTGGAATATTATAAGCATCCCATGAATACTAGCTCTTATACTTACAGTGTCTCAATACGGGACCTCATTACACATAAGTATAGTATACTCAAAAGTGCTCATGTCCAAAGGACGAAAAATTAAACTAACAAGATGAGAAGACATTTCCTTAGCATCAGTTCAGCCTAAGATTTGATAGAGTCCAGTTCTTCCAAGACTCTGAAAAGTGAACCAGGAAATGGAGAAGAATTTCCCAATTCTAGCCTCCGTGTGGGTACTTTCTACTCAATTCTACTTTAACAATGATGCAATTAAGAATCAAAAGTCTAAAGCAGATTCTTGCAACTATATGCCAACATGTTATTCTCATGTGCCTGCCTGTCTGGGATGGGTGTTTTTAGGGTGTAGTTATATGGAAATAGCCTCTGATTACACTTCTGACTTTTCCAGGTAAGTCATAATTTTAGACAGTTGTTTTGACGTGACTCTTTGGCAGGCCACACATATCTGTGAGATTTTCAGAACTCTGTGAATTAGAATAACATATGAAAATTTAAAAAAATTTAAGTATTCTGATACATAGTGTAGTATGCCTTACTATGTGAAAACACGCACAAGGTCAGTGTATGCAAACAAAAGTCAATTTCCAAGGTAAGCAAGAAGAGAGAAAAGGTTTCCAGTGAGGGCAAACCCTTCTTTACTCTCCTTTATGACTGTTTCTGTGATACATAAAAGGATGTAACAGTCCCTCTGTATGAATCCCTATTACTCTGGCTCCAACTTGGAGTTTACATTTCATTTTCTGAAAGATATGGGAGTAAAGGGTTTTGTGTGCATGTATGTGCTTATGTGTATACCTGCATGCATCCCACTGGTCCTATGTCACATGTATACCTAGGTAAGAAATAAGTCCCGTGAGGGTGGGAGTTTTGGCTCTTTGCTCACTGCTGTGTCCCTACACCTAGAAGAAGCCTGACACGTGGGAGACTATGTCTTCTGATGGAATGAATTAATCCATATGTTGAGTATGTGCTCATGCATCTATTATCCCTGATAAATACACCCACTTCAGTGCTCATCAACCTTTTCACCCAGGAGAACTGAGCTCTGCGTCAGGAAAGGGAAAGGGCAACCTGCAGGCCTCAGTCAGGAGAGGTGGAAAAAGAAGAGAGAGAAAAAAGCCTTCAGAGGGGAGGAGAGCCTGGGTGGTGGACAGGTGTCCAGGCAGAAGGTCAGGAACTAGAAGCAGCACCATTCTGGGCTGCTTCTTCCCTGTAGATTTTGTGTAGCCCGCAACGTGGGCGCTGATTCCCAGATTATTGAGTCTAATGGTTCACAGACAGGGGTCCTGGTCCCCCAGACCTCTTTGAAGACAGAGATGGGTCTCCTCCACCTGTTTTTTGTTTGTTTTCCAAAAGGAATATCAAAGGGAAGCAGGTTTTTTTCCCAGAGATAAGGCAGATAGGGTGACCTAAAATGCCAGTTTCTTCACTTTGGGCTAGAATTTTACCAGCTCAGTGCGGTCACCTGGTTCTCCCATGCTGACCCAAAACCCCCATAGGTAGTGACATCCCTGTCTGTGATGAATGAACATGGGGAAGATGAATTAATGATGCTTTTCAGAAAGGGGGAAAGAGGTAGACTGCGTGCCAGTGGAACTCTCCCATCTTGGGTGGGGACACTGACACTGCAGATGGTGAGATTATTTCTCCAAAATTACACAACAGTGCAGTCGAACGGCTGGCCCCAAACTCTGCGGTCCTAACTCTTGCTCCCATCCTTTTGTGATTCTTTTAGTTTTCCCTGAAAATCATCCAAGACCTCTTAGCCCAATACTATCCTGACATGTGTACAACACAGTTTCCAGAGTTCCTTTATATATACCCTTTCAGCAAGGCAAACATTGTTCTTCACTACTGAGGCTCTGAGTGACTCACACAATCAGCTCATCATCAGGAAGAAGATCCTTTGCCACCTGCGCGCTGCCTTTCCCTTCCATCTCCTGATGCCTAACATTTCACCATTAGAACTGTATTCCTTTAGCTTAAGGCATTGGCCATCTTTTATTTCCAAATGCCCCTGGAAATGATCATATTTGAGCTAGTGTCAGACACTGGTACCTTAATGTACCTGAATTTAGAATCTTTGTTGAATTCATTAAAAAAAATATGGAGATGTTAAAGAAAATAGAGGCCTGAAGGACTCCCCCAACCCCTCGCCCCAGGTTCCACCTTAGAATAAGAAGACATGAAAAAGTAAGCTCTGTTTGATTCCCACTTTGGTCTCAGGCCACTGCCTTCATTGCCTGGTGATTTTGGAAGATTCTCCATTAGAGGCAATTTATTACCTTGGAGACCCATCTTGTCACCAGATATGTAGAACAATAAGAACATGGGAGAAGGTGGCTGGGTCTCTGCACTTTTGGGGAAGGGAACTTCAACCATCTGGCTCAATGGGTTTCTGGCTTCTCTACAGAGGCAGCATTTTGATATTTAAACTTTAAAGTGAGTGACTCAGGAATAGTTTTGCAGACAGTGTCAAATGCCTCTTTTTGCCATGCTGGAGCAAGGAAGCCATGAAGGGCCAGCACCAAGTTCTGGCCAGGCAAGGGAAGGTCATTCATCCCTTTGACCCTCCTGGCATAAGCCTCTCTTCTTTGTCACGCTTGTGCCACGCTAGGTGCCAGGGGCTGGGGATGCTGGGGAAGTGAGGCGTACTCCCTGCCCTCGATGAGCTCATAGTCTAATGAACCCTGTAAGTACTGGGCGTGGCATAGGGGAAGCCCAGGAGCTGGCTGAGACAGGAAGAGCCTGCCAACCTCAGAGGTCCCGGAGAAGGGCAGAGTCCAGAAGAGCAGAGATAATGCCCAGGAGCAGGTGACGTCTGGGTGAGCTCCCATGTAGGGCAGAGGCTTTTAATCCTCTGCCCATGTCTACTACACCCACTGGTGAGTGTGGGGTTGGGGGTGGGGGCATGGGGAGTGGTTGAAGGAGACCTGGTCAGCGCTTTTAAGCCTGTGCAGGAGCCAGTGGGAGAGGCAGAGTCCCACAGTTCTCCTAGTTCCTGCCGTTCTGCTTGTGCCTCATCAGTCTCCAACCCCCAACTCCCGGGCTTTCCTTGAAGCCACTTCTTTCTTCTAAAACATGAAGCCAAGATAATAGCTCCCAAGGAGAGAAGGAGCCCCAAGCCAGCTCCTCAGATCATTGCTGGACAATGCCTTTCCAAAGGGAAAGATGCCCAGGAAAAATCTGTCTAGGAAAACTCTGAGGATTAGGACTCAAGTGAAATGCAGGGGACCGAAGATCTCTTGATGGTGTTTACCAAGCCTGAGTGCAAAGACCACAGGTCAAAGAGCGGAGGAGAACCTGACGGGTTTGTGCTGACAAGGTCCGAGGAAAAGTGAGATGTTGGAGGGTAGACTTAGGCAGAAAGGGCTAGTGAGGGGAGCACAGGTAAGGAGGAAAGGCAAGGCTAAGGAGCCCAGGAGAGCCAAAGTGGTCCAGGAAGGGGAAGGGCATCCCATACAAATGCAGGATGGGGAGGTCTGGGGGCAACTCATTTCACAGCCTCAGTCATTAACCAGCTTGTGTACCTGAAGTCATAATTACAGGCAAAACAACTCCTTCGATGTAAGAGTGTAGTGTAGTCTGGGGGAAAAGAGGGGCAAAAAAAAAAAAGAAAGAGTGATTTTGCTTTAATATGGAAACAAGATTAATGGAAAAATATTACCAAACAGGCAAACAGGCCAAACAAAGAAACAGAAGGTTGAGAAAACGAGACCAGACTGAGTGGGCACCCAAGACACCTAGGGCCCTTGGGAGCATCATGGCTGGCCTGGCCAGGCACTGCAAAAATTCACTGCTTTCCTTTCAAAGAGTTCACATGTTCTTATCAGGCTGGTCACCTTCTCATCCCCTACCTGTTCTCTGTAGAAATTCTCAGCAAGGTTCCAAAGAGACCTGTTTATTTATGGAGTCAAAGCCCCAGAGAAAGAGGTGCAGAGGGTTTGATGGCTCCTCCTGGGAAGCAAAGGTAATCAAGAATGGAGCTGAGCTTGTAACCCAGCATCTTGGATGCCTATCCCAGGATATAACTTCTGAAACACCACCCTTTCTGTTGGGGCCAACTTTATTAGAGAAATCTGTTAATTGGGGGTTGGTGAGGGAGGAGGGATGCTAACATGATTTAACACTTGATGGACTCTGAAAAAAATAAGGAAGGACCTTTGAGCTTTAGCACATTCATCGTTCCACAGACACGTTACCAAAATAAATATATGCAACTATACTGTATGTGACACTCTGGGGCACAATAGCATAGACTTTGTGAAACAAAAAGGCATTTCTCCTGCTTCCAATGTGTCTCTTGTGGTGCCATTGTCTGATGCTAAGAACTCACATAATAACAAATAACAATGCCCCTATGATGGGGGGGAAGACTTGATTTGGCATCAGCAGTGGTGTTTTCCATGGGAATGATGGCGGGGGCTGTGGCTGACTGTGGGAATAGTGCAAATCAGCAATTTTTGGAGATGTTCTTCAAGCCATTGTTTGTTTTGGCTTTGGTCGGATCTGTGGCCCAGCTTGAAGATTCCCACTGGTCTTTCTGAAGCTTGCAGATCTATGACAGATGAAACAGGGATAAATTAATAATGACAAAACACCCTACCCCACCCTGGCACTCATGTGTGGGGTGTGCCTATCTTGGTGCGTGTGTATATACATACATGCAGGTCACAGTACTGTATATGTGCACATTTGGCCCATGCCTCCACCGGGGAATTAAAGAGGGACCAAGGTTTTCTCCGGGGTTAGGTGGTTCGTCATCTCACTATCATCTTTCATCTAGGACAAGGGTGATCAGTTTTTGCAAAATGGCATTGGTTAAAACTTGTTTGAAACTGTACTTCCTAAAATCCTTAGACGTTTATAGACTTTTAAGCATGAGTAACTCAGATTGTGGTTCCAATAGAACAAATAGTAAGTAATTGTTCTGATGATGGAAGTAATTTATCCCACAGCTTTTTTTTTTTTTTTTTTTTTTTTTGCGGTACGCGGGGCTCTCACTGTTGTGGCCTCTCCCGTTGCGGAGCACGGGCTCTGGACACACAGGCTCAGCGACCATGGCTCACAGGCCTAGCCGCTCCGCAGCATGTGGGATCTTCCCGGACCGGGGCACGAACCCGTGTCCCCTGCATCAGCAGGCGGACTCTCAACCACTGCGCCACCAGGGAAGCCCCCCACAGCTTTTAGGATCTTCTCCTCTACCCTAGCCAAAGGATGCAGAGATCAATCAAGATGGAAAATGAGCAGAGTATGTGTAGTATGATTATATTATGATCCAAACTGTGAATATATTGGCTTTAAAATGCCAAATACTGATTGTTCCTGTCATATCAGCAGCAGGTTATTATAGACTACAAATACACAGGACTTTGGTGAGGGTGTGTGTATTCTGTTTTACACAGTGAGTGTTTTTACAAAGAAATGTACTTTCATTTTTTTCAAAAAGTTTCCATTTCCAGGAAAAGTCTTCCTGACAAACGTGTGTGAAGCTGACTCTAAGCAGGGTGGCTGGGTTGCACAACTCCAGGGGGCAGCATTCACTGTGTCTTCTAAGTAAACGGTTTCCCTGGAGGAAAACTCCAGGTGACCTCGCAAGTTGACAATATTTAGGTGGGCTTATTGCAGATATGTTTTCCAACAAAGTGCAGAAGAGTCTTGTTTCTTGCAACTTATTTCCCCCCTTAGCTGCAGGTAGGGGACTCAGGCTCTTGTCTGGGTCTATACTGGAAGCAAAAGATCTTACTATGGGCCAGGCAGTGTACTAAGTGCAGATATAATTTAATCAGCACACGAATCTTATCAGAGGTTTCGTGGATGGGGAAACTTAGGCCAAGGGCAGTTATAGGACTCACCCAGGCACACACGCAGTCTGTGTGCAGCAGAGCTGGGACTTGAATCCTTCTCTGTGGCACTCCCAAAGGGCCCTGACTCCCACCATCCTTCCCGGGCCTGGAGAGCATCCATGGTTCCTGCAGACTCTCACTGGGTCTGCAGTAGCAGCGAAACAATGTCAACTGGGGCAGGGGTCTTCAGAACCAAAAGGTGGAATTCAGCTGGGGTAGGGGTGGGAGGTTCCTTGGCTGCCACTTCTGCCTTTCTGTCAAATAAAAGAGAGCCAGGTGTGGAGGCACCCTACTGTGAGCTTTGCACAGCCTGGACTACGGCTGGGAAGAGGAGTGTGGGGAGAGATGCTTACACCTCCTCCCTCTTCCTGGAAAATAACTTTGCATTCGAAGGGAGAAAGAAAGAGTGAGTAAATCTGTAACTGGGATTTGGTGGCCTGGGGATTTCATTTGGCCCCGTGAAGGTAGATGCCCGTGCGTCTGTGAGTGAGTGAGTGAGTGAGTGTGCGTGCATTGGGGGAAGAGAACTTGAGGTCACATGTGACGATATTTTGGATTGGGCTTTTATTTTTTAAGTCATAGCAGCTCCCATTTGTTGGAAACCTACTATGTGCCAGGCATTGGTATTACTCTTACGTGAAGAAAAAAATAGCTTAGTAGTTTGTTTTTATGCCGGTGCGCTCACAGCCTTCGAGTATTTTTTTCCCATTCGTGTTTAAATCCTACGCTCTACAATGTGGTAAGATTTGGGTAGAGTCGGGGAGTGCGCGGGGACTGGCAGGGGGCGGTCCCTCCCTCGCTTGTCTCCACCTTTTATTTTGACCGGTCCGATGGCGACCGGCTCGCACTAGGACCCAGGCGCCAGAGCGCCTCCGTCTGTCCTGTAGGTTCATTCAATCTCCCATACACACAGACCCACTGCGAGACGGACACACACTCACACTCAGACACACAACTGCACGCAGCGAGGCTCGGGAAGTCAGGTCGCCTCCTCGCCTCGGCGCCTTCTTCGCTCCAGCCAGCCGGTTCTCCCCTGGGGCCCGGAGCTCGGCCGGGCCGCGCAGCCCCAAAACAGGACGAGCTCGGCGGACCCCGGTTCCTCCATGGGCAAACGCGGGCGGCCGCGCAAGGAGGCGCGCTGCGAGGGTGCGGGGCTGGCCCCCGCCGCGCCCCCGGCCGTGACCGCGCCCCAGCCCCCGGCCCAGCCAGAGGAGCTCGCGGGGGCCAAGCTCAGGTGCCCCTTCTCGGACATTTTCAACACCAGCGAGAACTCGATGGAGAAGCACATCAACACTTTTCTGCAGAACGTGCAGATTCTGCTCGAGGCCGCCAGCTACCTGGAGCAGATCGAGAAAGAAAACAAAAGTAAGTTTGGGGGCGCTGGCTCCTCCTCGGCGCCCGGCTCTTTCTTCCTCGCCCATTTGGGCGACCCCTGTCGCCTGCTTGACCCCCCTCCCCCAACACACACACATCCAGCCCTCGGCAGTAAAGCCGATGACACCGGAGAAAGGACACGCACGCACAAAGCTGCTAAAGATGTAACAAAGACGAGCGGGGGGAAGGGGGGGCCCTGTCGGTGCGTCCGTCTGTCCGTCTCCCAGAGGCTGGCAGGACCGCTGGGCCGAGGAGCGGGGGAGTGTTGTTGTTTGCTGACAACTGAGCCGAGAGCTCATCTCTTCGAGGTCGCCTTTCTTCCTTTTTTTTTTTTTTTTTTTTTCCGGAGCCTTCTCGGGCAGACAAGTGTTGTTTTTCTGTCGCTCGTTCCTGGGTGGGGTGGGGATTAGAAGCCGAAAGTTGGAAACTGTAGGCAGAGCTTAGCGGTTCCAGAAAGAAAACACACAGACACACACGACAACGATAACACCAACAACCAAACAGCCCTCCACGGCGTGGGCTCGGGCTGGCTCGGCTCTGCTTCTCCCTCCTGTCTACTTTGCTTTTTCCTCTCCTCTCGCAGCAAGGCTGGGCTCAGGCCATCGCGTCCACGGATACAGTCCTCCTGCGCCTCTGGTGCCCTGTGGTTTCCTCACCGCCCCCCCCCCCCCCCGAAAGAAACAGGCCGGCAAAGCCAAGCACCGCCAGCAGCTCGCCCCGGACCCGCCGTCCTGCGCCCGGGAAACTTGGCGAGGGGGACGCAGCCAGAAGGAAACTTTGGGATCTCGCAGGAAACAATAGTTATGGAAGAAGGTGTAGGCTGTTATGTTCGTTTTTTTTTATTTTCCGGGATACGGCTCCCGAGTGAGCGCGCTGGGCGAGCAAGGCAAATGCCTTCCTCGTGGATTTCTACTGTTCCCCCCCCACCCCAGATTCAGGTGGAGAGCGATGCTTGGGGGGGGGGGGTGCTGGGAGCCCCACCCCGGCCTGGCCTCCTTTTTGTATTTGTTTGTTTCATTTTTGCCTCTGCCAACTGGGTCCCCCCATCCTCCCCAGGCAGTCGCTCAGCGCCGTTAACGGGGGCACGCGTGTGCGGCGTTTCCAGCACGGTCCTCACAAATAATAGCCGCGAGAAGGGCGAAGGGGCCGAGGAATATAGACCGACAGAGTAGAGAAAAGCAGGCTGTTTAATCTGTCCGAAGAAGTAGGAAGATCAATGAGATGAGAGAGAGAGAGAGAGAGAGAGAGAGAAAGAAAGAAAGAAAGAAAGAAAGAAAGAAAGAAAGGGTCCGATTGCAACGTGTCAGATCTTGCAACCTACTCCCCCCTCCCCCAAACACAACAACAACCCTCAAACACAAAAACACCTTAGCTGACCGACACCCCAGGCCTTCGGGGTTAAAGTAACCGTGTGATGGCAGCGAAATCGTGCAGTAGCTTAAGGCAAAAACAAGGATTTGTGTAGCGTGGTCGGTGGTGCGTTCTTTTCTTCTCTCCTGTTTTCTCGGAGTGCCTGGGTTGCGAGAAAGGCGCATCGTCGGCCGTGTAGCTGAATGTTTGCGATTATTCACGGGTTTTTTTGGGGTGGGGGCAGTGTGCATTCGTCAGTAGGGTAGTTTCTGAAAAGCCAGAGCTGGTGGGGAGGTGGGGGAAGACGTGGTTTTGTTTGGTGTGTTCGCTTTTGTTGGAGGGGGGAGGGGCGTGATTTCTTACGTTATCCCCGGCCCGGGTGCCCTGTTCCCCTGAGTCTGTCCCGTGGCGCCGGCTCTGGCCGGGGGTGCACCCAAAGAGGGCACCTTGGCAGTGTGTGGCAAACCTGGTTGGCCCCCTCCGCCCGCCTCTACAGAAGGGTGTACTAAACAGGCTGCCGGAGCTTCCACCGCATCCCTCGCCCCCCGCCCCTCGCACTCGCAGACAATCGGAGACCTCTGCTCCCCACCTCGCCGCCCCCACCCTCGCTCCCCCGGCCGCCTCGGCCGCCTCAACCTCCTTGTTTACCGGTGCCGGGGCTCTGGCGTGGCCACCAGTCACGTAAGCAGAGGGCCGGGCGCGCTGGGCCGGGCTGCCCCGCACCGGGCGGGCCAGCGGCAGCGGAGCCAGGCTCCCGAGACCGTGGAAGCCAAGGGGCTTCCTCCTGGTCCCTTTCCCGAGGCGTCCGCGCTGCAAGACCCCGAGAGGGGCTCGGGAACCTGGGCACCCCAATCGAAGTCAACTTCGTGTGCGTAATCAGCCCCTCGGCCCCGCTGCCCCCCTCCTTCGGCCGGCTCCCCGCGGGAGTATTTTTAGCTCTCTTGCCTCTTTTCGCAGCCGCTGTTTGGCTCAGCATGACGTGATGCCAGCGGCCCCCAGATTTCCCCGAGAGCGGGAACTCCGCTCGAGGCCCTTGCCCCCTCCCCAACAGCTCACGCAGGCGAGGGTGACCTCCAGCAAACTATGGGGCGACCATCCGCAGGGCCCTCTATTATCTCCCCTTAAAATTGGAGCGGCCCACGGAGGCCACTTTATTTTCCCCACTCTCGCCCCGCCTCCCGCCCAGTCTCGGTCTCCTAGTACGGAAAACAGCGGGCCCTACATCTGCCTCATTTTATTAGGGGTGCTTCTTCGCGCTGGCGGCGCTCGCCGTTGTTTTCTGCTCGCTGCACACAATGCCTGCGCGTCACGGCGGTCCGCGTGTGCACAGCAATAACGCGAGTCGGGGGGCGGGTCGTGCGTGCGTCGGGTTCGGGCACTGAGGGTCCCTCCGCGCGCGCAGGACTTGTTTTGCTTCAGAGCCCCGCTTTCCGAAACGCTTACATCATTCAGTCGTTGGGGGAGGGAGGGGAATCTAGGCGTTCCGATAGGATTACAGCGTTTCTCAGGTCCCTGGTTTTTGGAAGGAAGCAAGGACCCTAGCTTTTTAATTATTTTTATGATTGGAGGGCGCCTCAAGTTTTGTTAGTTGGGCAAGGTTTTTTTGTTTGTTTGTTTTCTTAGGTCACTACTGCAAAGGGCATTACTGGCCGGCTCAGGTGCACAATCTCCCCGCTTTCATTTCAGCCAGTTCTCCTGTAATCACTTGATCTCAGTTTCTCCGCCTCCTCCTCTTCCCCCTCCCAGCTAGAGACACATGGTTTCCACATGGAGACAAACTTCTTTCCTCTGACTGGACTTGACCTAGCAGCGTCGCTCAGCCAATCGGCAGCTTCAGCT
This sequence comes from Hyperoodon ampullatus, assembly GCF_949752795.1. Lineage (NCBI taxonomy): Eukaryota > Metazoa > Chordata > Mammalia > Artiodactyla > Ziphiidae > Hyperoodon > Hyperoodon ampullatus. The sequence goes on from NC_136914.1 coordinate 209,532,043, forward strand.
TCCTCTGACGTCACGCGTTGCTGAGGCCAGAGACTGGGGGGTGGAGCCAGGAGGCAAGCCAGAAAATCACGGGGAGCTCTAGTGTGGCCAGCTGGTACGGTCCCTTCTTAAAGGGACGCTCTTCACCCGGGTGTTGAGCCTCAATTCTCCATTTCGGGTTCTGTGAGACATTCTCGAAATGCACCGATAGGCCCTGGTCACGAGTTTACACGTTCCGCTTTTACCGTTTGCAAAGTATTTACTTGGCAGGAGCTTGCCTTATTTTCCATTGTCACCAGAGCTGCTTTTCATGGCATCTTTGAGGTTTCCGTACTAGGAGAGCTCACTGAGTGTACACACTACTGAATTATTCTCAGTATATATAATGAGTTTTCTTGGGGTGTTCAAATTAAGTCACTCAGTATTGACTGCTCTGTGCAAGGCAAGGATTGCTTAGGATATGCTGGTACATTCTCCCAAAGTTCCAGCTGATGTGAATCCCTGAGAATCTCAAATTAAAGGCCTCCAGAAATATTAATCATGGATACTGTGACCCTGTTATCACAAATTCAGAAATTATACATAAATAACCTCTGACATATCACCCATATCCATTTGGGGTCCAGTGGAGGGATAGCAATTTAGGACTGACTGATTAGTAGAAAAAATATGTACTTCCTGTTTTGGAAAAGGTTAAAAATGAAAGGGAATAAGAAAGAAATTCACAAAAGGGTGTTCTGTGCATAAAAGTTGTTCAGCAGGCAAGTGGAAGTTACTATAACCGGTAAGGTCTACAGGACAGAAAAGGGCTTCCCAGTCTGTAGGGAAGGTGACTTTGGGGCAATGCTTAAGATAGAAAAGAAAGATTAAATGGGAGTAGAAGCCATGGGTGGCTCTCTGGAGTGCATTACCTGGGTTTGAGGGTGAGGTGCTTTCCTAAGGGCATGGACAGGCCAAAGAGCAGCCTCTTCCTCCTGATAGAGTAAGCTGCTGCTGTGTGGTGTCATTTGGCCCTACCCTGCCTTCCTGACTTAATCTCCTCTGCTCCCGTCCAGCAGGTCCACCAGCAAGCAGGCTTTACAGTCATGCCTCTATGCTTGACTTAGACTCTTCCCTCTGTCTAAAATGCCCTCATTCTCTTACTCCCCTGGGGTTATCTGTGTCTTACCTACCCTTCAAAGCCTAGGTCAGTTCCCACCTCCTCCAGGAAACCTCCCCTGAATATTTCTTAAGTCAGGGTAGTTGAGAGAATGAAAGCTTTACAGTCACCCAGAGCAGGGCCCAAATTCCCCCTTCACTGCTTACTGGCTGTGTGACCTTGGGCACAAGTTACCTAACCTTTCTGAGGTTTCATTTCTTTTTTGTAAAACAAGGATAACAATAGCATCGGCCTCCTGCCATTGCTGAACAACTAACTGAGGTGCTCCATTTAAAGTACCTGGAATATAGTAGGTGCTCAATAAATAGTCACTTCTTTGAGCCTTGATAATCAGCAATTCTCTACTTGCTTGCTGTGCATTAGCTTTATCCTCACAGGGAGAAGATTAGCATCTTAAGGGAAAAGATCACTTACAGTATTTCAGTATATGTCACTGTTGCATAACACTGGGCATACGGTAGACAATATACATCCTTTGATTTGTTGGATTTGTCATTTACTGGCTATGGCACAGTGATCAGGTTTGAAGGCCAGGGGACACATGACAGACTTTCTGAAGACTTGGAGAAGAGTTGGAAATACTGATCTCTTCCAAGGAAGGAGGATGTCTCCCATTATCAATGCAGAATGCCCTTGGGCTGTAAAGACCAGGGCTTATAAGGAGATGGTAGGTCAGGCCTAGAGAGATGAAACTACATCAGCTGTGACCCTACAGACGGATCAGTTACTGGTTTAGAGAGCAGGAAACCAGCGCAACTTATGCTAAAATTGAGGGCTTTGGTGGCAACTAATGTTCACCTAGGTCACATTTCTGTACAGCAGGCATCTTATGATTCATTCATTCATTCATTCCACAAATATGTATTGAGCATGTACTATGTGCAATTGTTTTTTTTTCTGAAAACTCCATGGGTTGATTTATGATGGGAGTGGAGTGATGTACTTGTTTTTGGTGGAGTTATGTAAAGAGCGTTATTAAATCAGGCTTCTGTTTCCTCTGCATCCTAAATTATGTTCCTCAGAGTCAACTTTTTTTCCAGTTTTAAATATTATCTCTGCCCATAGGTAAATGCCAGAAATAGACTTTTGAGGATACTGTTGTGGCTTTCAGAGTCCCATATCTCCCAGGGACTGGGTAACCTGTGGAGGGAACCCAGGAAAAGCATCTGGACCTTGGGAAGTTAGAGAAGCTGAATTGAGCCATTCCTGGTTTGGGAGGTGGGGGTCGGGGGGAGCTCTACGAGATCCAAGGCAGAACAACAGCTGCTCACCTACCTGCCCTCTCTGACCAAAACACTGTCCCACTGATGGACCTAGAAATGGGGGTTTTCATCTGAGGATGGCTGGCAGAAGTCTGGGGGTACAGCTGAAAGAAATGAAGAGGGTGCCAGCATGCGGTGGCAGCAGCAACTAATTGCATTGTATAATGTCAACACTGGCAACTATTTATCGAGCACTGACTATACTTGGTAAAGAATGGGGCTAAACATGCGTTATCTCCTCCAATCTTCACAGCAACCCCATGGCATATGCACTTCTATTACCCCCATTTTACAGAGGGGGTAACCAAGGAACAGGGAGCTGGGTAACTTGCCCAAAGGTCCCAAGGGTTAATAATGGCAGAGCTGAGTTTTGAACCTAGGCCTCTGATTCGACTGAGCCTACAGTTTTAACCATAGATAGGTGTATGAATTTTCCAGCCAAGGAATGAAGTCCAGAGAGGTGAAATGACTTGCTCAAGGTCACCCAATAATCTGAAGCAGAGCAGGTGTTTGTAACACCCTGTTGATTGTCCAGGGTCTTTCTGCACACACTCTGCTTAGAAAAGGTTTAGAAGTGAAGCTGGAGACAGAAGAGCCAACCAGAGAGATTTTGTTTTTGTTTTTCAGAGTTGTTCAACTCTGCTGGCCCTCACTCAAGTTTAGGCTCCTAGGAAACACTGCCCCCCTCCTACTGCCTTTCCCAAGTCTGTCCTCTGGACATATTAGAGGACTTGGGGCTGTTGCTATGGTACTAGGGCCAACAGCAGGTTCACCAAAAGCTGGGTCTTTTGCCTTTTTTAAAAAAGCCTGGCCCTGCAGCAATGAATTGGCCACAAAGATTTGCATCAGTCATTGTGGCTTGTTCTGTTTTAGATCCCCCTGCCTCCCTACCCCACCCCCTCTTCCCTACCACCACCACTTTCTATAAATACAGTTGGATAAATATTGATTTAAACTGGGTTTCTGGAGGAGAAGCCCATGGTTGCCCTGCCTTGGTCTTCACTTAGATACCACCAGTATGCCAGGCCTGACACACCTAACCCCTGATAGCGCTGGCTTCCAAATGACCCGTTTAGGGGAGGTGACTTGTGGTTTTTGAGTTAAAAAAGAGAGAGAAAGAAAATGAAGTATAAAAAGCAATAACCCAGCAAAAAATGGGAATCTTCCTGCAGAATGAATAAAGGCATATTCAGCAGGAAGACATGGGGGAAGGTTTATGGTAGCCTGGCCTTCTGAACCAGTTCTCTTCCCTTTCCCATTCTGCCTTCCACTCCCCTTTTGGGTTGTGTTCTAAAGGAGGCAGGTGGTAAGACGGAGCATCAGGGCCAGAAGGAGCCCCAGAGGTCACAGAGCAGCCATCATCCTCACTATATAGACGGGGAGGCCGAGGCCCAGAGAGGGACAGTGGCTTACCCAAGATGACACAGGAGAGGCAGAACCAGGTCCTTCTGGGCTGTGTTCCCTGCCGCCTGAGAATGGGTCCCAGGCAGAGCCCCAAACCGGGCTTTTGTTTTACAAGTCAGGTGCTCATAAAGTCAGCAATTCTCAACCCTGGTTTAGTGATCACAGGGTGTGTCCGGTTATTGCAAAGGTCATTGCAACATTCTCAATAGTCTCTCAAAATTGAGCTAATTTGAATTCACCATTTAGAAGAAATATTTTCTTTTACATTTAGGGTGGGGGGAGTGGGTGGAGCCCGAAGGCGATGACAGTGAGAGGATGGCTACCCAGCCTTAACCGAGGAGGAGGAATTCAAGTCTTCCCAGAGGGGCCTCCTTCTGGGGGTGGAGGGTGGAGCTTTGGCTCACACTGGAGAGAAGCTTCAATTCCGCAGGGAGAGACACCTGCTCTCTGGCTCTTCTGCTAAACTAAAGGGAAGTAATTTTCTCGATACTGTTGTCCCTGAGTGGCCTGGCTGGAGGTGTTAAAACTGTCAGCAGCTGACTTGATCTCTCCGGCCAAAACCAGTGGGCATTTGCCACCATCCTCCCCAGCTGGAGGTTCCTTCTTTGCTTCCTCATCTTGGCAGAATGCTGTACAGGGCCCCTTGCTTGTGAAATATTTTGAAAGTTCAGGTGACCCTTGTTTTGAGCAATACATCTCCAGGAAATATATGTAAATAGGATCTCTTTTTTAAAAATTTAGGTTAGAGAACCTTTCTTTAAAAGGCCCCTGTGGCAAATAATTTTATCAAATGTGGAATTATATTGCATGCCAGGAATTCTCCCTAAATGTGTTCTGTGAGTTTGTTCATTCATCTATCCATCAAACTGGTATTTAAGGGGTACACACTGCTTTATGTCAGGCTCTGTGCTAGGACCTGGAAGTACAGTTTCCTGCCATCATGGAGTTATACTCTATTGCAGTGCCAGATTTTAGAAATTCAGTTGTCTTAAAGTAAACCCCAACAATGTGGGACTGCATCTGACTTGGGCTTTGTGTCTTTGGTTCTAGCCATCATTACAGATAGAACAAAAATGTATGCCGGGCTTCCAAAAAAAGGAATAGTCCCTCCCCTCCCTGCATGCACCCTGCCACCCCCCAGCCTGGTGTTTAAAATCCTTTGTGTTTTGTGTTTATCCTTGTAATATTTACAGATCTGACTCTTTTTTTTTTTTAAAGCTGCCTGAGCTTAGGAAATCAAGTACCGTGTAAGCAACCTTGTAAATAAGCACATTCCACTCCTAGTTCTTTACAGACGGGGGCACTCTGCACTTGGAGGATTGTCCATAGCAGTGCTCCTACCAAGCCTGCTCTCCCATACAACATGCCCTTGGCCTCATACCTCTAATATCCAACTCCAGTGTCTGCCAAGGAAATTTAAACACAGCAAAATTAGAAAGATAAACACAGTGTCCTGAGGGAGAGAAAGATTGGGAAGTTTAAAGCTAATAAAAGGGGATTTGGATTACCTGCTATTGGAGATATTTTACTCCATGTCTTTATTGCCATTAGCAAGGATACTTGAATAAAGATGATTCGGGACTATTTTAATACTGTTGTACTAAAATGGAGGGCGTGCCCAGGGCTGCTCTGTTTTTGGCCATGGGTGGCAAGTGTAAGCACATGTGGCCTTTGTTTTTATTTCTACAGGGGCCCAGAACTTCCTAATGATGTCCCTGTGTTATCTCCCTCTTACCTCCACCACACCTGACCATCTCTACCATATTTCTTGACTCCCAAGACTCTGAGTACCTTGCATGCAACTTTCTTTCCTTTTTTCCACCAGCTGTAAAATTTCTAACACCTGTGAGGAGCCACGCACTGTGCTTGTTGCTTCCAAAGTGCAGTATGTATGGTCTCCAGTTCCAGTTCTCTATTCCAGTGCAAGTGACAGACAAATAGAGAACAGTAAATAATACTTGCCTGTGTCCTGCGAGTCTGATAGCCTGTCCCCAAGGAGGCTGCTGACAAATACAATGTTGTCTCTGTTTTCCAAAGGCATAGTGATAATGGTGCCCTTTTACTGAGCAGTTACTATGTGCCAGCACAATGCTAAGTGCTTTATATTAAATCCTAACAATCATCCAACAGGAGGGTGCTGTCATTATCCTCATTTTATAGATGAGGAAAGCCAAAGCCTTAGCCTTAGCAAGGCTAACTAACTTTCCCAAGGCCACCTGCTAACAGAGAGTGGAGCTGAGACTCAAAACCAGGTTTTTCTTTCTTCCTAGGAGACTCCAGGACTCTGAGAGAAGTGTCAGAGAGCAAGAGGCAAGAAATGGAATCTGGAATGTTCGAGGTTCAGGCTGAGGGTCCCCTTGGGAATGCCTCCCTGGAGCGACTTCCTTTACTTCCCACTCATCCTAGGGCAGAGAGAGGGCAGCCAAAACCTTCTGGGACTCTTTAGGCATTGACACTGAAGCCAGATAGGGCCCTTTTTTCTGGAAGGCAATGGTCTAGGGTGTTGCCACTTGCCCTTGCAGTGCCACCTTGCCCAGCACCCCCTGGGGAACTCACCCAACCAGTAGGGCTCCTGATACTCTGGATGCTACAATGTCAAGGGTGTGAATCCACACCCTGTCAGGCTCTACTAGGTTTCCAGAAGGCACTTGAGCTTGTAGGGCAACTGGTCTGGCCCGTGCTTGGCAAGTGTGAGCCGCACAGATGAGCTTTAGGCCCTGGCTGCCACCTTGCCAGTGTGGGCCAGCTGGTTCTGGTCAAACGGCGTAGGTCCAACCTCTTCCGCTCCTCCATCGAGATCTAGGAAACAAGAGTGATCTTAAATATAACTGGGTTCATGTCATTTATTTGGTTAAAGCCTTTCAATAGTTTCCTTCCTATCTCACTTAGAATAAAATCCATATTCCCTGCATGGCTGTCACCCTTACTGTTTAACCTGAGTGTGGTCTGAAGATGGGTAGCCCTGGTGTCTCCTGGGACCTTGTCAGAAATGGGACTCCCAGAGCTGCTGAATCCAAATCTCCATTTTAGCACGATTCGCAGGTGATCTGTGCGCTCATTGAAGTTTGAGAAGCTGGCCTAGACAGCCCTTGTGATTGCCCCAATCCCTCTACCCACCTAAAGCTACCCCCCATCTCATTTATTTTTTATCCCTTATCCTACTTATCACGGTTTACAATGATTTTACTTGCTTATCATCTGTCTATCAGGCTAGAATACAAGCACCGTGAGGACAAAGACCACAAGCAGTTTTGTTCATTGTTCTCTTTAGCATCTAAGTTAGTGCCCAGCATGTAATGGAGGATTAAGGAATATTCGTTGAACGAATGATGAGTTCTCTGCCTTTAACCTTCTGACCTAGTGTTTATCAACAAGGGAGCTATTGATGAGACAGTTCTTCTTGAGCAGATTCATCTGGAATACTGCAGGATTTAACATCCTTGGTTCATACTCACTAAATGCCAGTAGAACTCCCCAGTCATGGTGACACTCAAGAAAGACACTCCTGGGCTTCCCTGGTGGCGCAGTGGTCGAGAGTCTGCCTGCCGATGCAGGGGACACGGGTTCGTGCCCCGGTCCAGGAAGATCCCACATGCCGCGGAGCGGCTGGGCCCGTGAGCCATGGCCACTGAGCCTGCGCATCCGGAGCCTGTGCTCCACAACGGGAGAGGCCACAACAGTGAGAGGCCTGCGTACCGCAAAAAAAAAAAAAAAAAAAAGAAAGACACTCCTACACATTTCTGAAGTCTTCTAGGTGGATGGTATTACGCCTGGGTGAGACCATTGCCCTAACCAATTTTGTCTGACCTTGTCTGACGGAACATACCCTGACGTATGCCGTGGGGTCCAAGAGTTGGGAGATCTAGGTTTGAATCCGTTTGCTACCTATGTGACCTTGGGCAAATCACTTAACCTTTTGGGGCCTCATCTGGGAAACAGGAATCTCAGAGGTGTGTAGAGGATTAAATGAACTGACTATACAAGTGGCACCACGCACATAGTTGGCTCTCATTATGTAGCAGCTAGGAGGCAAGTGGAGGCATGTTGTTCTAGGATCTCTGGAGAATCCCAGAATCCTAGAATCAGAATGCTGGAAATAGAAGTGATGGTGAGATCACAGACATCTTTGGCCAGGCAAAGGCCTGGTGTTTTATTCTAAATAGTGCACCTGAAGCTGAGAACTCAGCCACGAGGCAGCAGGGCTGGGTGTGTGATTTAGTGTCCAGGGCCTGGCTGGCCCTAAGAGTGACCTCCACAAGTTTCTGCCGCCTGGAAGGGAGTGGTGATGCCAAGGGGTGGTGAGGCAGGGCAACAGTAGGCAGGCTCCTGGCAGGGGAGGGAGGGTTACCCAGGGTTGTGTCAAGAATGTGGGGCATCTTCTTAGCAGCAGGGGAAGGCCTCTGGTAATATATTTTTTTAAGGCTTTAAAATCAAGTTGCATTTAACTTTGAAAGAATAGGTCATTGCATCCAAAACCTGATAAGTGCAACAAAAAATTACAGTACATTCTTGCTTTTGAATATAGGTGGCAAACATTCTAAACAAAATATTAACCCATGGAATGAGCAGTTTTAAAGAACAACATACAATGGCTGACCAGGATATATGCCAGAGATGGCTGAAAGTCACAAAATCTATCAGTATAAATGATTATAACCACAAATTAAAGGAGAATAATACATGACTACAGCAACACATGATGAAATGTCATTTGAGAAAAAGTATTCGGGAGGCATTCCTAATGAAGGAAGCTACTCCCATACAACAGAGATCATTTACCTGTGCTGGTCTTTTAATTAAAGTGATGTAGCGAGGTTGGGCCCATGGCTTGTGGTCATCACCAGCAGAGGAGTTGATTCTTCCCTTTCCTTAGGGAAGAATGAACCTTGAACAGAAGATGAAACAGAACAGGCTTTGGATCCCTTTGGAATGTAACTTGATCTAGATATTTAAAGGAGAGGGTCTCCATAAATTTAAAAGACCAGAAAATGTATTCCACTTTATTTATCTATTTATTTTTTTATTTTTTTATTTTATTTTTTATAAATTTATTTATTTATTTGTTTGTTTTTGTTTTTTATTTTTTGGCTGTGTTGGGTGTTGGTTGCTGTGCGCAGGCTTTCCCTAGTTGCGGCTAGCCGGGATACTCTTTGTTGCAGTGTGCGGGATTCTCATTGTTGTGGCTTCTCTTGTTGCAGAGCATGGGCTCTAGGTGCGCGGGCTTCAGTAGTTGTGGCACGTGGGCTCAGTAGTTGTGGCACATGGGCTTAGTTGCTCCATGGCATGTGGGATCTTCCTGGGCCAGGGATCGAACCCGTGTTCCCTGCATTGGCAGGCAGATTCTTAACCACTGCACCACCAGGGAAACCCCATATTTACCTATTTATTTTTAAAACCACAAATCAACTAGAAAAAGAATTATGGAGATGGGTAGAGAGCACAGGATGAGAGTCTGTAAGACTGAGTCCTAACCCTTGCTCCATCAGTTTGATAGATAACTGTGTGACCTTGGTAAGTTACCATACCTCTCTGAGCCTCAGTATTTTCATCTGAAAAATGGAGGCTGGATTGAGGAATAAGCTTAACGATACAAACTTCTATGAAACAAACCATGAAATGTTATTTGGGGGAACATTCACTTGGCATGGCCCTAGCAAGATCCTCCTGCATACTTTATCAGTTGCACCCCCAAGTGGGGTGCTCTGGGGTAAGCAAGAGTCTTACATGTGCATATTAATTGAGTCCTGCAATGCAGATTTCTTCTTGGATCCAAGTTAATGCAAAAAAGAAGGAAGAGGACATTCGAGAGATTAACACATCCCTTATAATCACCGAAATAGGCTGCTGTTATAAGGGCCATTTAATAAAATGTAAGAAGCCCTTTTCTAAGAGGGAAGAGATAGGCCAGGATGGAAGTCAAGTGCAGCTGTTTGAGCCTCTGCCAGTGGCCTGATCTCACCAGAAAACCAAAGTTAAAAAACAACAAACTTCCAGATTCAGCGATCTCAGATTAACACTGCCTCCCCCTGCTGTTTCCTCCACCCTCATGTCCTTTCTTTCCCTTTATCCCCAGCTCAGGCACCTGGGTCGCGGTGCTTTTCCGTGTGGTTGGGATGTCAGCCGGCAGCCCTGGAGACTGGAGCCCTGGGAGGCGGCAGCTACCTCTCGGGTTTAGCATTACGTCATCCCTTCTAGACCCAAATTTATCTCGGCTGCACACAGACCCGCAGCTCTGAGCTGCTGCTGACTCGAGGAGAGCTTACGCATGAAGTTAGGCAAGGCTGACTCACTGGGCAGAAGAAAAGGTTTTCTGCTGCTCTTCACGTTTCTGGGCTCCGAGGGGAGAGGCGAGGAGGAGGCTGCGGTTGTCATTTTGGGGTGGGGGATGGAAAGATGTATAACTGTTAACAGTTCTTACTTAGGAGCTCAGGACTTACCCTCCCCTGTTCCCACCCTTAAAGATAATTGCGGAAAACAGTGCCCTGCACAGTATACACTTTGCAGTTTCAGGGAAGTTCTCTTAAGCACCAGGTGTCACTAAGACAGTGACTTCGGACTTGCACCTTAACCTCGTGGCCCCTTCCCCTCTATTCATCTTTCCTGTCTTCAGAAACGATATAACACAGACCAGCCTCCTGCATTGTTCATGGATCTGCAGTAAATCATTTGAAAATTTATGTTGAGTAAACGGTGCAGGGAGAGGACCCCTAGGAATGGAGAGCTTTGCCGTGTTCTTCCAGAAGGCAGACTGTCCCCATCCAGGCTGTTTGTTACAGGGCTGGGGGACTCTGGAGGACTTTTTCCGTCTTCAAAAGAGACTCCCCTGAGTGAGGTACTTTAGGGGGAGGACAGAAGAACCAGAAACTATGGGTAAGATTCCAGGTTCTTTTGTCAGTAGACTTTGGAAGCCTTGCTTTTCCTCAGTTTCCCTATTTGTAGTGCAGATTGGATTCATCTGCCAATGAAAGGCCATGGCTGCCTCTGAGCTTCCCCAGGCTGGGCTGGTGCTGAGGGATGGTTTGTGGGTAGCATCACTCTCCCAAGGCTAGAGCCCCAGGCTTTGTGCTGTAGGAGGCCCTTGTGGCCAATGTCCATGCAAGAACTCTGGGAGTCAGCCGGAGCAGGTCATTTGCTGTTAGAAGAGGCTGGATATTTCTGTACAGAAACCAGTTCTTAACACTGCCCACCATCACCATCACCTTTTCTCTTCTTCAGCATATGCAGGTGGCCTTTTGATGATTCTCGCACTACTTTCCATCTCATCTCCCTCTTGGCCATGGCTTTAAGAGAAGGGTTGGTTAATTCATCTGGAGGTCAACTGTGAAAGGCCAGGCGTGTGCTCCAAGCATCCTGCTTTCTCTAAATAGCCTGCTAGGGCTTATGATGTATGGATTTAAACCCATCTTGAACACATGTGTATTTTCAGTTTGTACTTTTTTCCTTGACTGCATGTCACATGATTTACCTCCCATTGGGTAGAATTTTATTTGTTATAAAGCTACCTCTTTTAAGTTCCTGGGGTAGCCCTTGGCAATTTGTGATCTAAGTGTTAGAAATTTTCAACTTTATTAGAAACTTTCAACCTTATGTTTATTTCTACCCTCAACTTACAGATGGTCTGAGTGAACAGGTATTTTCTTTTAAATAATTCCATTCTTCCCCTATCCAACATGTCCCTTGTTGAATGTGGAGGGTGCTTGTTACCAACACCCAATGGGAAAGCCCAGATCTGGAGTGACCTAGCCAACAGGTGAAAAAGCACAGTTCCTGTTTCAAAGCTTTTACAAAAAAAAAAAAAATCTCGGGCTTCCCTGGTGGCACAGTGGTTGAGAGCCCACCTGCTGATGCAGGGGACGCGGGTTCGTGCCCCGGTCCGGGAAGACCCCACATGCCGTGGAGCGGCTGGGCCCGTGAGCCATGGCCGCTGAGCCTGCGCGTCCGGGGCCTGTGCTCCGCAGCGGGAGAGGCCACAACAGTGAGAGGCCCACGTACCACAAAAAAAAAAAAAAAAAAAAAAAATCTCCTGTGGCTTGTGAACATCTCTCATTTTGGGTCTCCCTGCATTTGATGGAACATCTATTTGGTTCTTAAATGTGGTGCCAAGTGTAATATTTAATAAGGCTGGTAGAATTTTGCAGATTTTGACCTCATTGGAAATCTTGTTCACTTTGGAAAAAAAAGGAGGGAGAGCATATTAAAATGCAGCATTAAGCCCATGACATTTTTGAGAGTAACATTTTCATTCTGAGATGGTTATTTTCTGCAGTAGCCACTGGAATGACCACAGGAAGTTCTCCCCTCACCAAGAGCCTCCTGTTATTCTGGATGTCCACCAGCAGGTTAAAATAATCAGGGTGGGGAAAAGTTATGGATGTTTATGCAATTCCCAGCTTGCTCCTAGAGCTTTCAACAGTTATGACCCTCTTGCCGTTCTTCGCCCTAGACCAGAGCTTCTCATTCAGGGGTGATTTTCTGCCCCAAGAGACACTTGGCAATGTCTGGAGACATTTTTGGTAGCCACACCTGAGTTGGTGGTGTGCTACTGGCATCTAGTGGGTAGAGGCCAGGGATACTGCTGAAAATCCTACAAGGCACAGGTCTCCAACCCCACCCCCAGTTAGGAATTATTCGCCGAAAATATCGATAATGCTGAGGTTGAGAAACTCTGGCCTAGACTTTGAGGACTTGGAAAGACGGTGATGGTGAGGGCAGCCATTGGCAGTCTTTTAATGTGGTCCTGCTGTCTTTAGCCTCTGCTTTCAGTTCCTGCTCTGTGGAGGAGAGCGTGAGAGGAAATGATCATCATAGCTTCCATTTATTGAGTGACATGTACTAAGTGCTGGAATTATTTAATCTTCACAATTAGCCCTGCTGACTACACACTCCTTGAGAGCAAGGCCCATCTCTGTTTATCTCATTACTGTACACATTATGTCTAGTACAGTGCCTGACACATGGCAGGCCCTCAATGTTTGGATAAATGGAGTAATTATATCTGATATAGATGTGAGGAAAATGAGGCCTGAAGAGTCCACACAACTAGTGTTAAGTAGCAGAGTCAGAACTTGAACTGAGCCTCATGTGACTCCAGCACCAAACCACTGAATTATATCCCTCACTTGCAGCACCAAAGAGGTTTTCTAGCTTCTAAGATCTCGAGGTTTTCTAGGCTTTTCCCGTCCTGAGGGAGGGGAAAGGAGTTTTAAAAAATAAGATTTAAAAAAAAAACAAAAAAAACACTACCTCTCTGTGAAAATTGAGGTGGAAGGAAGAAGGGCCTTATGGGAGCCCTCTCTGGCTCTGATAGGATCACCCCTTGTTCCTGAACAGGGATTTTTGGCTTTTCAAGTATTTATTCTGCACACGGGGCAACCAAGGCACACAAGTTACAGGAGAAAGTAGTAGTAGATAGAAAATTGGAGCGTGGCACTGCGGATCAAGCATGCTCCAGCTCCTAGGCGCCCGCCAGGAGTCACTGAGAAAAGGGCTCCCAGGGAGTAGACTCACAGTTCGCTCAAATCCTTCCCTCCGCGAAGCAAAGCCCAGAGAGCTTCTTAGTCTTTGCATCTGGGAGGTACAAGTTGAGCGGGACTACATCTCCCGGCGGCCATTGCAGAATTTGGCACGGCGCAGGCGCACTGAAGCGGCGTGCGCACTACGACTCCCGGCGTGCAGTGGGCGGGGCGGGACTACATTTCCCAGGAGGCAGAGGAAGGGGCGGGAGGGGGCGGGCCGCGGCGCTGCTCCCGCCCCTCCCCCGTGCTCGCGCGGAGAGGTAAACAAACCCCGCGCCGGCTGTCTGCTGAGCCGCGGAGGCGGCGGGGCGGCGGGGCGGCGGGGCGGCGGGGAGCGTGCCGAGCCGCGGCGGGGCTGGCCCGCCCGCCGCCGCACATGTCCCGGGGCGGTGCCGGATTGTAGCCGCCTGAGGCGCCTCCTGTCGGCCGGGGAAGGGAGCGCGGAGAGCCCCCTGTCGCCGCCCGCGGTGCCCATGGAGCAGGTGCGGATGATCAACGTGCAGCGCCTGCTGGAGGCGGCCGAGTTTTTGGAGCGCCGCGACCGAGGTAACGGCTGGACGCCGCCGCCTCCTCCACCGCCTGAGCCCGCGCACTCCAGCTCCGCGCAGGGAGTGCGGTGCGGCGGGTGAGGGGTGCGTGTGTGAGGAGGGTGCGTGTGTGAAGAGGGGGTGCGTTGTGAGGAGGGTGCGTGTGTGAGGAGGGGGTTGCGTGTGTGAGGGGGGTGCGTGTGTGAGGAGGGGTGCGAGTGTGAGGAGGGGGGTGCGTGTGTGAGGGGGTGCGTGTGTGAGGAGGGGGTGCGTGTGTGAGGGCTGCGTGTGTGAGGAGGGGGCTGCGTGTGTGAGGGGGTGCGTGTGTGAAGGGGGTTGCGTGTGTGAGGAGGGGGTGCGTGTGTGAGGAGGGGGGTGCGTGTGTGAGGGGAGTGCGTGTGCGAGGGGGTGCGTGTGTGAGGGGAGTGCGTGTGTGAGGGGGGTGCGTGTGTGAGGGGGTGCGTGTGTGAGGAGGGGTGCGTGTGTGGGGAGGGGTGAGTGTGTGAGGAGGGGGTGCGTGTGGGGGGGTGCGTGTGAGAGGGTGGGCATGTGAGTGGAGGGGTGCATGAGGCAGCAGGTATGTGAGGGGAGGAGTACCACTGGTGCGTGCGTGAGGGGGCACATGTGGGCGTGTGTATGTTAATGAAGGGGAGGAGACTGTCACCTGGGGGAGATGGAGAGAGGGGTCAGGCTGGACCTGGGAGCTGCCCTGAGTGGAGGTGGACCAGAGGAGAGGGAAGGAGGGTGTTGAGAGTGGAGGTGATCTGAGGACCTGGGAGGAAAGAGGATGCAAAGAACTGGAGGAAAGGACCGGGAGCAGTGCAGGTAGGGGTCGGGGAGACAAGGCTGAGTGCAAAGAAAGGGAATGCCTGCTGAAGAGCAGGGCGGAGGACAGACACTTGTGGCCAAGGGACCTCTTCGAATCTGAAGTGCGATGCGATGGAATCCCCTTAGGAATGGAGACTACGGGAGATGTAAAGAGACTGGGGTATGAAGAGTACAGCCCCTGGAAATGGTGTTGAGAGAAAATGTCCTCCTAAGACTAGGTGATTGAATTATTTGAAGTACACAAAAATGTGGGGCTTAGAGAGACACCTTCTAGAAGGGGGATAGTTAAAGGAAAAGGGATTTTGAGGCAAGTGAAATAATTTAGGTGAATGGTAATTGGTCTCAGAAATGAAGGTGTTTGAGTCAAGAATTCTTGGAGAAAAGGATTTTGGAGAGGAGGGAGAAGTTCCTTGGTTTAGAGGAGGTGTTGGTACACCTTCCAGGGGCGAGTTGGGTCTGTATATAATGTCACAGGATTGATGACCAGGCAAGGACTGGGAATTTTATCTTCCAACCAGAAAGAGTGGAAAAAATTTACCTCTTTTTCTTCTCTTGTTTTCAGCAACCTGTTACTGCAAGGACCTGACATCTGTAGATCCATGAATTCGGGTATATTCCTCTTATCATATCTTTTTTTCTTGCCATTTCTTTAGAGTGTGAACATGGCTACGCCTCAGCGTTCCCCTCCATGCCGAGCCCCCGGCTGCAGCATTCAAAGCCCCCACGGAGGTTGAGCCGGGCACAGAAACACAGCAGCGGGAGCAGCAACACCAGCACTGCCAACAGGTAGCAAGCTGGGGAGGTTTAGAAACGGCAGCTGGAGGGAGGGAGCACATACTCAGGCAGAAGTGCTGGCCCAACTGACCTCAGTTCTCTAGTACCGAGTCTAGAGCAACACTGAACGGCCAAATGGGTGTCTTTCCCACCATCCCTCGGGATTTGGCCCTTTTAAAATAATGAAGCCTCGGAATCATAACCTACCTTTGTGTAGAAGGGAAGAAATAGAATCTGGAAAGACAACTAAAGAAGTTCTTGCTGGGGATTATTAAGTGAAGATGTCTGTGACTGAGAGCGATAGTAAGTTCAGAGACCTGGCAGCATGTGTCCATGCTTGCAGCCACATGCTAAATGCAATCTTGGGCCAGCTTTAAACTTGGATGATCCAAAAATTTTTAAAAATCAGAAATAGCTCAGGCAGGATATAAAACAGAATCAAGGGTTTTGTCAAAGGAATAAAAATATTTAGGTAGAGTAGGAAGTTAGTGGGCACAGTCTATTTTTTTTTTGTTTAAGGATGATAAGATTGAATTGGGAGCTTTTAAAGGAAAATAAAACGGAAAAGAAAGAAGGTGCTTATTCTTCAATCAAAACAGAAACTTAGAAAATGCTTACTTGGCTGTACTCAGACATAGTTGACTTATATTTTTTTTGAAAATTTTTGGTAGTGTCTGGCTGTCTCTTCAGTGTTTTTGTTCTAGAGGGTCAGTGAATTCTAAAGATTCATCTCATATGAAGTTTTCAAAAGTCCAGTCTTGAAAGAAAGTCAAAATCAACAGATGCTTGCCTTTTCCATTGATAAAAGGAATTAAATGAGATCTTTTTTTCCAAAGTTTGGTCTAGAGAATGTAAGCATTCATTTTGGAGGGACACAGAGCAATCTCTGGGTAACTAAGTTTGCCTGAAGACTTTGGAGAGCTCCAGACAGGAAACTGGGTAACACTTGGGGAGGTGGATTGGGGAGGGAGCAGGAGTAGGGGCTCTAACTCATTGATGCAGCAAACCTGAGGTTCCCGTATATAACAGAGCTCAAAATGGTGGATCTTCCCACTCTGGATTACTGAGGCACATCACTAGGGTTCACTCTTCTTTCTTTGACTTATCTTCAAAGCTGTGTTTCCTTTATGGCTTCTTTTCTTCATTAAGACTACTCTGTGTATTTTAAACAATTTTAAAAATTATAACAGTCATTAGCCATAAGTGTAATATGCTGTATTTATGTTTATGTGTGGATCTAGAGCGTTTGTTGTGGTATGGTAGGTTTGGGATGAAAATACGTAGTATGATATGCAGCATTAAACAAAAAGTACACATAAATTTTCTTGCCCCTCACAGTTTCTCTGGTTAAGGTATCGTCAATTAAAACCTGTATTCAGGAATTTATGAGTTTTCCAATCCACGTGTAGATTAAAAAAAAATTTTTTTTTTAACTTTGAGACATGGGAGAAATACCAGGTAGGAAACCAAACGTGGATTCTGCCATGCTGCAAGTATTTATTGTTTCCTACTTTCTAGAAATCAAGTATATGATCTCATTACATTTTTTCTCTGTCCTTTACTGTCGTCATAGTAAATTGAGGGATGAACTACGTACTCACCAAGGTCCCGCCTTCCCCTGAAGTTCTGTGACACTGATTTATTGACAGTTTTAGAAATCAGTTACTATATCGGTTATTCAGTACACCACCCCATCATTGCAAATGTGACATTTTTACTAACAACTCAAGGATTATAGAGGTATAAATAAGATGTGTATTTCTAGATTTTACCAGTTATGTTACAGGTCATTAATGTCTTTGTCATCTGTTGACTTATACTTTGCTTAGCTTGGGGTTTTGACTAAGTGATGTTTCTCTTTCATGCTAGTGTTCTTGTCAGGATTCTACTATTGTGTGTGGGATGACATTGCTAATTACTGTGTATTTTAGCACAGCATGTCAGATAATTTGTAACACTACAAGTATGCCATGTTGTTCTTAGTACCCAAGGGAGAATAATTACATGTACATTGGACCACCTAAGACTAAGTAAAGTAATGTTTCATGGGAATATAAATAGTAAGAAAGAAAGAAAAAGAGAGAGAGAAAGAAAAAGAGATTTTAGGATATATTATCTCAAGGTCCACCCATGTGTGGGATTTAGGGTGGGGCCTTTAGATGAGAACTAGTATGTTAAAGTGGAACACTAGAAATTATTTCTCGTTACCATTTAAGATTTCTGCTTCATGGAGTAGGGAACCAGGGATCAAATTCTAATCCTGGGGTACTTGGGAGATAGTATTGTTGTTTCATTTGTAAGGGAGCACTGTAGACTCCCTGTTAACTTTAAGCCTATTACTGGATTTAATAAAGATTTTATTATACTGGTTGCATAAAGAAAGAAAACGTGTAAAAATTTTCATTTATTAGTCATCTGAAACAAGGAAAGGAATAGAGTTGATGAGTATATGCGTCTTATTTTCCTGATCAAAAAGCTACCTATGTGGAAGTTGCTGTTCTTATGCGTCTTGAACATTGATCTCTTGTATGTTGTAAAGTGACATTTGTTCCCTGACATTGTAGCATCCTTAAGATATAATGTTGGTTGACTTTTTCCCCCCTAATATTCTCAGATATAATATGATATTCCTGATATAAATGTTACTTTATAAATTTATGCTGAGAGTTGGCTCATAATATTATAAATTCCTATTCCTCCTTTCTCCCAAGCGTTGAAACCTTACTTTCATAGAAGTAAAAAGGAGAGAAAATGAGTGATGTAATGTGAGTTTAGAAGCATGTACCTTGAAAATCCCAGTAATTTTATCATTTGGGATCCTTTTAACAATTAGGAGGTGGGATCTGTAATACATAATTATTTTTTAAATTCATGGTTGACTTTAGTCTTGGTTCATGGCCTTCTGGCACACTTCCAAAAATCACCCCTGCTAAGATATTACTGCTATTAGAGAACTGGCTGCAATTGCTGTCTGGCTTATTGAGTAGTATAAGATAAGTTCAAATTCCCAGCTTCTTTACTGTTTGGTCTCACAGCTGAAAAATATTAAGATCTGTCATCTTTAAAACTCTACTGACACTACTCTACATGGCTTCAGGGTAATACTGATTTCCTCCTAAATATCTCTTGAACCTGCCTTTTCTCTTAGCTTAACACTGATTTCCTCCTGAATATCTCTTGAACCTGCCTTTTCTCTTACCCTCCTAATCCAAGATACTATCACTCCTCACCTGGACAGCTGTCGCGACCTCCTAACTGGTATCCCTGCAACCACTCTTGTCCCAAATACAATTCTGATGAATTATATTGGCTAGCCTTCCTTCAATTGCTTCAATAGACCATGTTTCCTCCTACCTCAGGGTCTTTGAACATCTGTTCTCTTCTGAGAATCATTTTTCTTCCCCTTTTGCCATGTTATCTCTATCTAATTACACTCTTACTTCAGCTCAATAATAACTTCTTCAGGGAAGCCTTTTCCTCATCTGCCAAACTAGAGCAGGTATTCACATACCTCATGGCATCCCTACTTTTCCTCCACTGTTTATCACAGTCTGTAGAAATACAGTTATCTGATTGATAAATTCATGTCTCATTTATTGGACTAAAAACTCCATGAAGGCAAGGATTGAATCTCTTCTTCTTAAAGATTTATCCCCAGTACCCGTCACAGCGCTCTGTACACAGTAGATGTTTCTGATGAATGGAAGGTTTTCAAACTCCAGGTAGACTGTCCTAAACTGGAACTGAGTTTTTCTTTTGTGCCAAGTATTATATTAGACTCTGTAAGTAGAAATAATGGAAGAATGTGCAACTCCTGCTTTGGCAAACTCTGATTACTTTGTGTTCTGAAGGATATTAATGATAATACATCTGGAAAGGAAAACAATATATAGTATTTGAAGAATAAAAATCTTCAGATTGCCAGTTCTTTTAAACAAGTATGTTATAGTAGACTACAGAATGCTACAATTAATTTTAAAGACTACTATTGTCATCCTGTGTCATGAGAATTCAGTGATATCAGAACTCATAGGCAAAGAACCAAAAGTCTGTCAAATATTGGCAGTAAATATTCGTATGAGCTTGTAACACGCATATAGTAATTGTATTATTTTAAGGTGATCTACAAAGTAGTAAGTACAGGCATACCTCATTTTCTTGCACTTCCCTCTATTGTGCGTCACAGACATTGTGTTTTTTACAAATTGAAGGTTTGTGGCAACCCTGCATTGTCAAGTGATGATAAGCATTTTTTAACAATAAAATGTTTTTGAATTGAGGTATGTACTTTTTTTTTTTAGACATAATACTATTGCACATTTAATAGACTATAGTAGGGACTTCCCTGGTGGTCCAGTGGTAAAGAATCCGCCTTCCAATGCAGGGGACACGGGGTCGATCCCTGGTTGGGGAACTAAGATCCCACATGCCGTGGGGCAACTAAGCCCGCGTGCCACAACTACTGAGCTCGCGTGCTTCCACTAGAGAGCCCGCATGCTGCAAACTACAGAGCCCACGCACCCTGGAGCCTGAGCGCCACAACTAGAGAGAGAGAGAAAAAAAAACAGCACATCACAACTAGAGAGAAGCCCGCGTGCTGAAACGAAAGATCTCGCATGCCTCAACAAATATCTGGTGTACGGCAACTAAGACCCAATGCAGCCAAAAAAAAAAAGACTATAGTATAACGTAAACATAACTTTTATGTGCACTGAGAAACCAAAAAATTTGTATGACTCACTTTATTGCGATATTCGCTTTATTGCAGTGGTCTGGAACCAAACCCATGATGTCTCTGAGGTATACCTGTACCAATTTACGGTTGAATTTCAAGTTGATGAAAAATGTCTTACATTTTTCAGCTGCAGTATTTCAGTACTATGTGCTAAGATTGATGACATAAAAAACAAAACAAAACAACTTTCCTTTTGCTTGTAAGGCTTTAGTTTAACTTTTCTTAAACTACAGAATGATGAAATGTTTTAGTCTTATTTTAGAGGGAATGATGTTATATTTTCAGCTTTATATCCTTTTGTCTGTCTTCTTCATGGATTATTAGGGGTTTTTTTGTTTTGTTTTGCAGGAGCGGGGTGAATTCTTTTTCTAGTACAGTTGTAGAGGTTTTTTTCCCCCCTAGTGGAAGTAATTTGAGATATATCTTCGGTTTTTATTCTTAAACATGTACTTATTTGTTCACGGAATAATAGAATGAAGACTTATTTTTATTTTTGTGAAATTTCTTATTTGTCTATATTTTTCAATTTTTCTATATTAAATAACTAGTTGCTGAGTCTTTGTCCAGTATAGAACTCCCAAAGTTTCAGGACAAAAGTGGAAATTAGTAGCAGTTAAACTCTTAATGATATTAGTGTTGTTCTTCAAGTACTTTCCAAATGTTGAGTGATGTGATCTGATGTGTTCTGTGATATTCTGTTTTTCACTGAAACCAAGTTTAAATGAAAAATTCTCAAGAATTATTTATATACCTCAACAAACTCAGATTTTCCATTAAATGCTTCATTGAAGCATAAGTTTGCTGTTGTTGGATTTCTTAAGAATATATCCCCCTGTGGAAGTATCGTTTGAAGGAGACTTGCATGATCATGGCTTGTAAGTTGGTAGGACAACTCCTTCTGTTCCTATTTGATGAGAGGCCTTTCGCCAGAATATTTATGTGATACTGTAATATAGGTCACAAATCATAGAAAGGGAATCCAGGATTTCATCTGGTACAGCTCTCTGCTTTATGAAGGTAAGATATTATCATATATTTTATGGTTAAAGCTCATGTGGCCTAGAGATGCTTAAGGGAGTTTTGTCCAAGCCTTATAGCTATAAGTGATGGTTAAGTTTAATATCAGGCCAGATTTTAAGCAGTATATGCATAATTCTAACCAGGCAGGAATGTTAACCTGAAGAAAGCTTTCTCTTCTAGTCTTTTCTTACAAATTAAACAGCATTGCCTCCTTTTGGATATATTGTAGCATGATTCTTTGTCATTTCTTAGGTAAAGACAGTTTCCCCAATACTAACCTAATCAAAGAGGTTTTGTGGTGTGGTTTGACAAAATATGTATCCAGATCTCATTTCTGTTCAATAGTGCTAATGTAATTTAAGTATGCATATTTTTTTAGATTGTTTTTATTTTCATTTTGGCTTCTAACATTTTAAAACACTGGCAGACTTTTCTTCCCTGTGTGTGTGTGTGTGTGTGTGTGTGTGTGTGTACACATATGTATATCATCTAACACATGTTACCAAGTAAACATATAAATACATTATTTCAAACTATGATGAGCTTAATAGAGAAAAATAGAGGATCCTGTGAAGGCCATAATAGAGGACCTGATCAAGTTTGAAAGATGAAAGAAGGCATCTCAGGGTTGTGAACCTTTGCAATCCTGCTTTCACTTATCCTGAACATTTTTTCAAGTTTGTACACATCTGTTAAGTCATTTTTAATTACAGCATGATATTCTACTTCACGTGTGTACCATAATTTGTTAAGCCAACCATCTGTTAATGACGTTTTTAAATTTTATTTATTTATTTGGCTGCACTGGGTCTTAGTTGTGGCACGCGGGCTCTTTTGTTGTGGTGGGCACACTCTTTGTTGCGGCACACAGGCTTCTCTCTAGTTGTGGCCCATGGGCTCCAGAGCATGCGGGCTCAGTAGTTGTGGCATGCAGACTTGGTTGCCCTGTGGCATGTGGGATCTTAGTTCCCCGACTAGGGATCAAACCCCTGTTCCCTGCATTGGAGGGCAGATTCTTAACCACTGGACCATCAGGGAAGTCCCTGTTAATGACATTTAAAATGTTAATTTTACATAACTTTTTCATGCCATGCAGGGCTACTATGAACATCTTTGTACAGATACTTTTGTGTATTTGTCCACCTAGATCCTTAGGATAAACATGAAGAATTAGAATTGTTGGATCAAAGGGTAGAATCCATCTTCAATAACACCTTGCATTTAATATGCTACTTGTGTGCAAAGCCCTTTAACATACATTATTATTTCTTTTGAATTTCAGAACATTTCTGTGAGGTGAAGTGGAATTTATTTCTCTATTTTTTTGATAAGGAAACTGGACTGGTATGCACAGTACAACTAGAAGACGAGAGAACTCCCTGCAATTTGTTTCTCTGGAATCAGCAAACAGTCCTTAGTAATAGTTTACTTAAAAACTAAGACTCAGTGACAATAACCTGAAATTTATGTGTTTTACTGTTCTCCTTTTCTGCTCTGGGAAATGCCTGAAACGTGTGGTCTGCACCTGCTGTTTTAATGCCTTATCACCAGAGTTTTTTTTGTTTACCCTTTGCAATTTGCTTCCTTATTTGCTAGCTATTGGAACTGCTCTCTTAAAATAATTTGTAGGGCTTCCCTGGTGGCGCAGTGGTTGAGAGTCCGCCTGCCGGTGCAGGGGACACGGGTTTGTGCCCCGATCCCGGAAGATCCCACATGCCGCGGAGCGGCTGGGCCCGCGAGCCATGGCCGCGGAGCCTGTGTGTCCGGAGCCTGTGCTCCGCAACGGGAGAGGCCACAGCAGTGAGAGGCCCGCGTACAGCAAAAAAAATAAATAAATAAAATAAATAAAAATAAAAAAATAATTTGTAATCAAATTTATTGAACTTACACTATATATATAGAACTATTGCTGAACATGCTTCCCTACCATAGAGGAGCTTGTGGTATATTTGGAAAAATAGTATATATAGTAAAAATGATAAATAATACAAATCAGCAAGATGTTATAGACAGGGCCATTTTTATTTATGTTGGATGATGGTACAGAGAGTAAATAACTTAAATTTATAGAAAAAGGTTATTATGGAAATGCTATAGATTCACAATACATACTTGTTCATTGATTAAATTCATTCAAGGAGACATAGGGATTCCACAACATAGTATTAGAGAGAAATTCCTTATGTTTTATCTAAGTAATGAATTTCTTATAAGAGAATATATTTGGTTTAGTAGATAATTTTGTTATTAATGTTACTGTATACATTTCAGGGGAAAGTGTTATGGATTTTCTTTTTATTTAGTTTTATGACATTGGATAAAAGGGTTTTCCATGTGGTATTTATTTCCTTGTCTTTGTTTATCATGGGAAATATTTTTGCTAGTCTTTTGAGAACACTATGTAAATACCATTTGTGGAGGCCACATGATGAGAGCTTTGAAGCCATTTGAAATGAGCATTTTTAAATTATAGAAGAATATAATCTTAGTCTTTAGTCAGTCATGTATTTTGATAAAGCAACTGATTTTCCTTTACTCTTATTCTGATTAATTAGACGGGGCAATTTAGGATTCTTTTTGAGGAACTATAAAGAACCTTTCCTCTCATGTAATAAAAGAGACTAGAGAGTAAAATGTGGTAAGTTTGCCTTGGTATTAGAAGAAGTAAATTTTCAGGTTTTTAATTTCTATCACCATAGTCCTGTGTGATAGTATATATCTTCTATAGGAGCAACAGAACAAAAGTGATCTTTAGTCTCCACAAAAACTCTGGATAATGTATTGTCATTAATACTTAGTCTGTTGGATGGTTTTTTGTAGTCTTTGTTGGTAACAGTAAATACACATAAGTTACAATTTAAAATTTAGATTTCTAGGCCTGGCTCTTAAGGTTTGGTGTACTTAATTTTATCATTCTAACATGTTACCCAATCATTTGTCCTTTGGAAGGCAGGTTACATTCCTGGAAATAGCACTATTAGTCAAAAAGAAATATTTGAATCTCATTTTTGTATAGAATCATTGTTTATTGCTGGGTGGGGGGGGGTCACCAAAAGCTCAGAGTCTAATATTTTAATGGAATTTATCACAAACACCATATTTAATCCACTGACTGTTTAAAGAAACACAATGATTTATTTGTATAAAATTTAAACATGCTTAAGCATGTAGAAATTAGTTTAAAAGAATTACATGGTGGTTATCTAACATTGTAAGAATATAGTGCCATAGTGTATGGTATATAGTTGCAATTTTCTTAGTAAGTCCTGCGTTATTTTTGCTATTTTTGTTATTTTTACTTTTTGCAAAAATTGGATGATGGAGTGTGAGCTACATGAGGGAAGAGACTTTGAAATTTTTAAGTACTTATATTCCCAGTGTAGGCACTCAATAAATCCTTACTAAGTAAATGAATGGCTGAATACTTTGAGCATGATTATGTAGACCCGAAGGTACTTTTTATGAAATGTTGGTGTAGTTTTGAGAAGACTTTTAGAGAAACTTAGGCTTAATTGATTGTTTTGTATGAAACTGATCTAGGGATGTTTAATATCTTTATTCTCATAGTCAGTTTATTTGTAGCAGGTAAACTCATTGGAGACAAAGTTGTTTTTGTTTTTGTTTTGTTTTTTTTAGCATTTGAAGTTAAGACCCATATTATCAGAAATAGCTGAGTAACATGTTTCTTTTATTCTTTTAACAAACATTTTAAGTATCAGTAGGAATTTAATATTAATTTATTAAATATCAGTATGTGCTTCATACTGTTGGCCACAAATGTGAAAAATCATTTGGCTGTTAGTGGTAAAGTGTAACAAGTGTGAGGCACTGTCCTGTAAGATGAAGGTCTCTTATTCTACAGGAGTCCACAGGAAGACTTGAACATGCATGGTCATGGCATTATTCGTAATCACCGAAAGCTGGAAGCAATTGAAATGTCCTTCAGCTAGTGAATGGATAAACAAAATATAGTATATTGTACAATGGAATACTACCCAGCAATAAAAAAGAAAACATACTCATACATATGACAAAATGGATGAACCACAAAAAACTTATGTAAACAAAGTCAGATACATAAGAGTACATATTGCATAATTCCATTATATGAAATTTACATTTATAAGGCAAAACTATAGAGATAGAAAGCAGATCAGCGGTGGGTGAGGGGACGGAGTGCAGATTCACTGCAAATGGACATGAGGGGACTTTTGGGGTGATAGAAGTGTTCTAAAAGTGGAATGTGGTAATGGTTACACAAATACGTAAATTTACAAAAGCTCATTGAATTGTACACTTAAAATGGGTGAATTTTATAGTATGTTTCAATAAAACTTAAAAAAAAGATTGCCTGTCTTATTGCAGTAAGATAATGAAGGGTCTTGAACATATGACAAATGCTAAAAAGAACTAAAGGTAGAATGAATGAATGAATATTAAGCAATGTTTCCTTTATTTTTGTCTTCCAGTTTTGTTGAGATATAATTGACATACAGCACTATATAAATTTAAGGTATATAGCATAATGACTTACATACATCATGAAGTTACTATCACAGTAAGTTTAGGGAACATCTGTCATCTCATACAGATACAAAATAAAAGAAAAAGAAAAACATTTCTTTCCTTGTGATGAGAATTCTTAGTATTTACTGTCTTAACAACTGTCACGTATTACAAACAGCAGTGTTAATATATTAATCATATTGTACATTACATCCCTGGTACTTATTTATCTGATAACTGGGAATTTAAACACTTTGACTGCCTTCATCCACTTACCCCTCCCGTCACCCCCGGCCTCTGATAACCACAAATCTGATCTCTTTTTCTATGAGTTTGATTGTTTTTGAAGTATAACTGACCAACAACACTATGTTAGTTCCCAGTGTACAACATAGTGGTTTGTTATTTCTGTTCATTACAAAATGATCACCACAGCAATGATTCCTTTAAAACTTGAAATAAACCAATAAGGCGTAGTGAGTGTAGTCAGTTGGAAGAAGGCACCTCCACTCTCCTGCAGCAACCAGAACAAGGAAAATTCAGCTATCCTGCCAACCTCTCCTCCCTTACTCCCTTTGAGAATCACTTTTCTATGTGATATATTTCCCATAGACAGGAGGATTCTTTGAAATAGATATATGTACAACATCTGTGTCTGCTTCTAGTACTATAGTGAGGAATGAAGTATAGTAACAATGAAAATTGGGATCTATGGGCTTTCTATTATGAGTAGTGCTATTAATTATGGTACCATTTGGGGTTTTTTTTTCCTCCAACAAATATCTCCTGAATGTTTATTTCACGCCTGACTCCTTCCTGAAATACTGAATTACAATTTGGAAGTCCAGTGATTTAGGAAATCACTGATATTTTTTCCATTTTTAAAGATTTTTAGAATGTTGCTCTGTAATAGAATCAAATAATGAAGCAGTCTAGGTAATTAGTGGTTTTGTCTTTTTAAATGCCTTGTTTTAACTTTTGAAAATTTGTTTTGTTTTGTTTTGTAAAATCTTTTTTTTTTAATTTTTTTTATAACAAATTTAATCA
Source organism: Hyperoodon ampullatus (assembly GCF_949752795.1). Lineage (NCBI taxonomy): Eukaryota > Metazoa > Chordata > Mammalia > Artiodactyla > Ziphiidae > Hyperoodon > Hyperoodon ampullatus. The sequence continues at coordinate 209,558,799 of NC_136914.1, forward strand.
GTTATACATATACATATGTTCCCATATCCCCTCCCTTTTGCGTCTCCCTCCCACCCTCCCTATCCCACCCCTCCAGGCGGTCACAAAGTACCGAGCTGATCTCCCTGTGCTATGCGGCTGCTTCCCACTAGCTATCTACCTTACGTTTGGTAGTGTATATATGTCCATGCCGCTCTTTCACTTTGTCACAGCTTACCCTTAGCTTACCCTAAGAGCAGTTATTTTAATCTTGAAAATTCTCTGTAGTTCCCAATATTGCTTTTACCTAAGAAGTGATTATTCACAAATATTGTAAAACTTTAGTATGTATTTAGATGCGTCTTAATTTCTGGCACTAAGATAAAAGTTAGTTAATACTAAATGGCTTACAAATTAAAATAACATTCCTCTGCCTCATCTATCCCCATCCAATTTCTGCTTCCTAGAGGCTACAACTTGCAGTAATTTAACAGTTTCTTCTACTGTTTGCTCTCATATTTCTAAATTAGCAACTTATCCTGCTTGTTATCTGTTGACTTCCTGTTATGAAGATGAAGATTTGACTGTCTGTACTCTTGACTGACAGCAGATTAATCATATGCCAGATATGAAAAAAAAATTAAGTAGATGAAAGAACAGATATTCCCCAAAGCGCTTATGTTTTTAAATTATGCACTTTCTAGTAATTTGTATTATTAGTCTTCTAGAATAAGGAATTGATGTTTTAGTCTCATTCCTGAGCACTTTATGGTAGATTAGAGTATTGCCTCAATTGTAGGACGAGGTTTATAACTTAAAAAAAAAGTTTTGATGCAGTGTAATTTCTATACAATAAAATTCCTCAATTTTCAGTGTATGAGTCAGTGACTAGACGTGTATACAGTCATGCAACCCCCAACACAATTATGATACAGAACTTTTTTTATCTCAAAATATTATTACCTCATGCCTCTATAGTCAGTTTCTTATCTCCACCTTCTGATCTGTTTTGTCACTACAGTTTTGCCATTTCTGGAATTTCATATAAATGGAATCATGTATATACTATTCTGTGTCTGACTTCTTTCACTTAGCATAATGTTGTTTGAAATTCATTCATGTTGTCCTATGAGTCAGTAGCTAAGTCCTTTATATTGCTGAGTCCATTGTATGAATATGCCACAGTTTGTTTATTCATTTACCAGTTGATAGACATTAGGTTGTGTATAGTTTCTAGCTATTATAAGTAAAGATGCTACATACTTTTATGAACAGGTCTTTTGTGGACATATGTTTTCATTTTTCTTAGCTACGTAGGAGTAGAATTCTGGGTCACATAGTAAGTGTGTATATAACTTTATAAAGAAACTATGAAACCATTCTCCAAAGTGGCTGTACCATTTTACATCCTGACTAGCAGTGTAGGGTACTTCCAGTAACTCCAGATCCTGGATAGCACTTGGTATTGTCAGTCTTTTAAATTTTAGCCATTCTAGTGGGTGTGTCGTAGTATCTCACTGTGTTTTATTTTGCATTTTCCTAGTGATTTTGAATATCTTATTGTGTGTTTGTTTGCCATTGATATATCTTCTTTGGTGAAGGGTCTGTGTCTTTTGCTTTTTATTTTATTTAGTTGTTTTCTTATTGACTTGTAAGAGTTTTTTGTAAATTCTGGATACAAGTTCTTTGTTACATATGTGGTTTACAAATGTTTTCTCCTCAGTGGTATGCCTTTGTCATCTTCTTAACAGTGTCTTTTGAAAAACAAAAGTTTTAAATTTTGAGGAAGTCCAGTTTACATGTTTATCTTTCATGGTTCATGCTTCTTTTCTTTTTGAATTTTTGAATTTTATTTATTTTTTTATACAGCAGGTTCTTATCAGTTATCCATTTTATACATATTAGTATATACATGTCAATCTCAATCTCCCAATTCATCCCACCACCACCCCCCCACGCCACTTTCCCCCCTTTGTGTCCATATGTTTGTTCTCTACATCTGTGTCTCTATTTCTGCCCTGAAAACTGGTTCATCTGTACCATTTTTCTAGGTTCCACATATATGTGTTAATATACGATATTTGTTTTTCTTTTTCTGCCTTACTTCACTCTGTATGACAGTCTCTAGATCCATCCATGTCTCTACAAATGACCCAATTTCATTCCTTCTTATGGCTGCGTAGTATTCCATTGTATATATATATACCACATCTTCTTTATCCATTCGTCTGTCGATGGGCATTTAGGTTGCTTCCATGACTGGCTATTGTAAATACAGCTGCAGTGAATATTGTAGTTCATGTGTCTTTTTGAATTATGGTTTTCTCAGGGTATATGCCCACTAGTGGGATTGCTGGGTCATATGGTAGTTATATTTTTAGTTTTTTAAGGAAACTCCATACTGTTCTCCATAGTGACTGTATCCATTTACATTCCCACCAACAGTGCAACAGGGTTCCCTTTTCTCCACACCCTCTCCAGCATTTGTTGTTTGTAGATTTTCTGATGATGCCCATTCTAACTGGTGTGAGGTGATACCTCATTGTAGTTTTGATTTGCATTTCTCTAATGATTAGCGATGTTGAGCAGGTTTTCATGTGCTTCTTGGCCACCTGTATGTTTTCTTTGGAGAAATGTCTATTTAGGTCTTCTGCCTATTTTTGGATTGCGTTGTTTGTTTTTTTAATATTGAGCTGCATGAGCCATTTGTATATTTTGGAGATTAATCCTTTGTCTGTTGATTCGTTTGAAAATATTTTCTCCCATTCTGAGGGTTGTCTTTTCATCTTGTTTATAATTTCCTTTGCTTTGCAAAAGCCTTTACGTTTCACTAGGTCCCATTTGTTTATTTTTGTTTTTATTTCCATTACTCTAGGAGGTGGATCAAAAAAGATCTTGCTGCGATTTATGTCAAAGAGTGTTCTTCCTATGTTTTCCTCTAAGAGTTTTATAGTGTCCAGTCTTACATGTAGGTGTCTAATCCATTTTGAGTTTATTTTTGTGTATGGTGTTAGGGAGTGTTCTAATTTCATTCTTTTACATGTAGCTGTCCAGTTTTCCCAGCACCACTTATTGAAGATACTGTCTTTTCTCCACTGTATATCCTTGTCTCCTTTGTCATAGATTAGTTGACGATAGGTACATGGGTTTATCTCTGGGCTTTCTATCCTGCTCCATTGATCTATGTTTCTGTTTTTGTTCAAGTACCGTATTGTCTTGATAACTGTACCTTTGTAGTATAGTCTGAAGTCAGGGAATCTGATTCCTCCAGCTCCGTTTTTTTCCCTCAAGACTGCTTTGACTATTTGGGGTCTTTTGTGTCTCCATACAAATTTTAAGATTTTTTGTTCTAGTTCTGTAAAAAATGCCATTGGTAATTTGATAGGGATTGCATTGAATCTGTGGATTGCTTTGGGTAGTATCGTCATTTTCACAATATTGATTCTTCCAATCCAAGAACGTGGTATATCTCTCCATCTGTTTGTATCACCTTTAATTTCTTTCATCAGTGTCTTAGCGTTTTCTGCATACAGGTCTTTTGTCTCCATAGGTAGATTTATTCCTAGGTATTTTATTCTTTTTGTTGCAGTGGTAAATGGGAGTGTTTCCTTAATTTCTCTTTCAGATTTTTCATCATTAGTGTATAGGAATGCAAGAGATTTCTGTGCATTAATTTTGTATCCTGCAACTTTACCAAAGTCATTGATTAGCTCTAATAGTTTTCTGGTGGCATCTTTGGGATTCTCTATGTATAGTATCATGTCATCTGCAAATAGTGACAGTTTTACTTCTTTTCCAATTTGTATTCCTTTTCTTTCTTTTTCTTCTCTGATTGCCGTGGCTAGGACTTCCAAAACTATGTTGAATAATAGTGGTGAGAGTGGACATCCTTGTCTTGTTCCTGATCTTAGAGGAAATGCTTTCAGTTTTTCACCACTGAGAATGATGTTTGCTGTGAGTTTATCATATACGGCCTTTATTATGTTGAGGTGGGTTCCCTCTATGCCCACTTTCTGGAGAGTTTTTTATCATGAATGGGTGTTGAATTTTGTCAAAACCTTTTTCTGCATCTTTTGAGATGATCATATGATTTTTCTTCTTCAATTTGTTAATATGGTGTATCACATTGATTGATTTGCATATATTGAAGAATCCTTGCATCCCTGGGATAAATCCCAATTGATCATGGTGTATGATCCTTTTAATGTGTTGTTGGATTCTGTTTGCTAGTATTTTGTTGAGGATTTTTCCATCCATATTCATCAGTGATATTGGTCTGTAATTTTCATTTTTTGTAGTATTTTTGTCTGGTTTTGGTATCAGGGTGATGGTGGCCTCATAGAATGAGTTGGGAGTGTTCCTTCCTCTGCAATTTTTTGGAAGAGTCTGAGAAGGATGGGCGTTAGCTCTTCTCTGAATGTTTGATAGAATTCACCTGTGAAGCCATCTGCTCCTGGACTTTGTTTGTTGGAAGATTTTTAATCACAGTTTCAATTTCATTACTTGTGATTGGTCTGTTCATATTTTCTGTTTCTTCCTGGTTCAGTCTTGGAAGGTTATACCTTCCTAAGAATTTGTTCATTTCTTCCAGGTTGTCCATTTTATTGGCATAGAGTTGCTTGTAGTAGTCTCTTAGGATGCTTTGTATTTTTTGCGGTGTCTGTGGCAACTTCTCCTTTTTCATTTCTAATTTTATTGATTTGAGTCCTCTCCCTCCTTTTCTTGATGAGTCTGGCTAATGGTTTATCAATTTTGTTATCTTCTCAAAGAACCAGCTTTTAATTTTATTGATCTTTGCTGTTATTTCCTTTGTTTCTATTTCATTTATTTCTGCTCTGATCTTTATGATTTCTTTCCTTCTACTAACTTTGGATTTTGTTTGTTCTTCTTTCTCTAGTTCCTTTAAGTGTGAGGTTAGATTGTTTATTTGAGATCTTTCTTGTTTCTTGACATTGGCTTGTATTGCTATAAACTTCCTTCTTAGAACTGCTTTTACTGCATCCCATTGGTTTTGGATCATTGTGTTTTCATTGTTAATTTGTTTCTAGGTGTTTTTTGATTTCCTCTTTGATTTCTTCAGTGATCTCTTTGTTATTTAGTAACATATTGTTTAGCCTCCATGTATTTTTTGTGTTTTTTCCATTTTTTTCCATGTAATTGATTTCTAATCTCATAGCATTATGGTCAGAAAAGATGCTTGATATGATTTCAGTTTTCTTAAATTTACTGAGGCTTGATTTGTGACCCACGATGTGATCTACCCTGGAGAATGTTCCATGCGCACTTGAGACGAAAGTGTTATCTGCTGTTTTTGGATGGAATGTCCTATAAATATCAATTAAATCTATGTGGTCTGTTGTATCATTTAAAGCTTGTGTTTCCTTAGTAATTTTCTGTTTGGATGATCTGTCCGTTGGTGTAAGTGAGGTGTTAAAGTCCCCCACTATTATTGTGTTACTGTCTATTTCCTCTTTTATAGCTGTTAGCACTTGCCTTATGTACTGAGGTGCTCCTGTGTTGAGAGCATATATATTTATAATTGTTATATCTTCCTCTTGGATTGATCCCTTGGTCATTATGTAGTGTCCTTCCTTGTCTCTTGTAATGTTCTTTATTTTAAAATCTATTTTATCTGATATGAGTACTGCTACACCAGCTTTCTTTTGATTTCCATTTGCATGGAATATCTTTTTCCATCCCCTCACTTTCAGTCTGTATGTGTCCCTAGGTCTGAAGTGGGTCTCTTGTAGACAGCATATATATGGGTCTTGTTTTTGTATCCATTCATCGAGCCTGTGTCTTTTGGTTGGAGCATTTAATCCATTCACGTTTAAGGTAATTATCAATATGTATGTTCCTGTTACTATTTTCATAATTGTTTTGGGTTTGTTTTTGTAGGTCCTTTTCTTCTCGTGTGTGTCCCACTTAGAGAAGTTCCTTTAGCATTTGTTGTAAAGCTGATTTGGTGGTGCTGAATTCTCTTAGCTTTTGCTTGTCTGTAAAGCTTTTGATTTCTCCATCAAATCTGAATGAGATCCTTGCAGGGTAGAGTAATCTTGGTTGTAGGTTCTTCCCTTCATCACTTTAAATATGTCATTCCACTCCCTTCTGGCTCGTAGAGTTTCTGCTGAGAAATCAGCTGTTAACCTTATGGGAGTTCTCTTGTATGTTATTTGTCATTTTTCCCTTGCTGCTTTCAATAATTTTTCTTTGTCTTTAATTTTTGCCAGTTTGATTACTGTGTGTCTCGGCGTGTTTCTCCTTGGGTTTATCCTGTATGGGACTCTCTGCACTTCCTGGACTTGGGTGGCTATTTCCTTTCCCATGTTAGGCATGTTTTTGACTATAATCTCTTCAAATATTTTCTCTGGTCCTTTCTCTCTCTTCTGCTTCTGGGACCCCGATAATGCAAATGTTGTTATGTTTCATGTTGTCCCAGAGGTCTCTTAGTCTGTCTTCATTTCTTTTCATTCTTTTTTCTTTATTCTGTTCCACAGCAGTAAATTCCAGCATTCTGTCTTCCAGGTCATTTATCCGTTCTTCTGCCTCAGTTATTCTGCTATTGATTCCTTCTAGTGTATTTTTCATTTCAGTTATTGTATTATTCATCTCTGTTTGTTTGTTCTTTAGTTCTTGTAGGAGTTTGTTAAACATTTCTGCATCTTCTTGATCTTTGCCTCCATTCTTTTTCTGAGGTCCTGGGTCATCTTCACTATCATTATTCTGAATTCTTTTTCCGGAAGGTTGCCTATCTCCACTTCATTTAGGTGTTTTTCAGGGGTTTTATCTTGTTCCTTCATCTGGTACATAATCCTCTGCCTTTTCATCTTGTCTGTCTTTCTGTGAATGTGGTTTTTGTTCCACAGGCTGCAGGATTGTAGTTCTTCTTGCTTCTGCTGTCTGCCGTCTGGTGGATGAGGCTATCTAAGAGGCTTGAGCAAGTTTCCTGATGGGAGGGACTGGTGGTGGGTAGAGCTGGCTGTTGCTCTAGTGGGCAGAGCTCAATAAAACTTTAATCCACTTTTCTGCTGATGGGTTGCGCTGGGTTCCCTCCCTGTTGGTTGTTTGGCCTGAGGCTACCCAACATTGAAGCCTACCTGGCACTTTCGTGGGGCTAATGGCGGACTTTGGGAGGGCTCAAGGAGTACTTCCCCGAACTTCTGCTGCCAGTGTTCTTGTCCTCACGGTGAGACACAGCCACCCCATGCCTCTACAGGAGACTCTCCAACACTAGCAGGTAGGTCTGGTTCAGTCTCCTACGGGGTCACTGCTCCTTCCCCTTGGTCCCGATGCACACACTACTTTGTGTGTGTCCTCCAAGAGTGGAGTCTCTGTTTCCCCCAGTCCTGTCAAAGTCCTGGAATCAAATCCCGCTAGCCTTCGAAGTCTGATTCTCTAGGAATTCCTGCTCCCATTGCCGGACCCCTAGGCTGGAAAGCCTGACGTGGGGCTCAGAACCTTCACTCCAGTGGGTGGACTTCTGTGGTATAAGTGTTCTCCAGTTTGTGAGTCACCCACCCAGCAGTTATGGGATTTGATTTTATTGTGATTGCGCCCCTCCTACCGTCTCATTGTGGTTTCTCCTTTGTCTTTTGATGTGAGGTATCTTTTTTGGTGAGTTCCAGTGTCTTCCTGTTGATGATTGTTCAGCAGTTAGTTGTGATTCCGGTGCTCTCGCAAGAGAGAGTGAGCGCATGTCCTTCTACCCGCCATCTTAAACCAATCTCTCTGGTTCATGCTTCTTATGTCCTAAGAAATATTTGCATAATCCAAGATCACAAAATTTTCTCTTAGGTTTTCTTTTAGATCTGAGATTCATTTAGAGTTAATTTTTGTAGAAGGTGTGAGGTAACGGTTGAAGTTCACTTTTTGGCAAATGGACCTCCAGTTGTTTCAGTATCATTTATTGAAAAGACATTTCTACATTGAGTTGCCTTGGCATCTTTGTAAAAAAATGAAAGGACCATGTATATATGAATCTATTTGTGAACTCTCTATTCTGCTCCATTGATCTAAATATTTATCTTTACTACAATACCACACGGTCTTAATTACTGCAGTTTTTCTAGTAAGTCATGAAATAAGGTAGCGTAAGCCTTCCAAATTGGTTCATCTTTTTCAAAAGTTCCTTTGACTATTCTAGGTCTTTTGCATTCTCACATATGTTATTGAAGCTGCTTGTCACTTTCCACAACAAAGCCTACTAGAGCTTTGATTGTGATTGCATTGAATCTGTAGATTAATTTGGGGGAGACTTGACACATCTGAACAACATTGAATCTTTTGATGCATGAACGTCGTATATCTCCCCATTCATTCAATTATTTAGATGTTTTTAAAATTCAGCAGTATTTTGTAGTTTTTCAGAGTGTGGGTAATGTACATACTTTGTTAAATTAGTTAATATTTGTTAAAGTAGTTAATATTCTTTGATGCTATTGTATATGGCAATTGAATTTGGTATATTGACCTTGTAAACCTACTTCGCTAAACTCACTTATTAGCTCTAGTAATTTGTATATTCTTCAGGATTTTCTAAATAGACACTAAATGATGTTGTTTACGTTAAAGATATTTTTACTTTTTCCTTGCCTTTCTGTATGATATTTATTTTTCTTGGCTTGTTTCATTGGCTAGGACCTCTAGTACAGTGGCTGAATAGAAGCTGATGAGAGTGAACATCCTTGCCTTGCTTCTGATATTGGGAAAACATATATTCTTTCACCATTGATATGACAACTGTAGATTTTTTTGTAGATGCCTTTTAACAAGTTGAGGAAATTCCTTTATTTCCTAATTTGCTGAAAGTTTTTATCATGAATGGATGCATGAATTTTGTCAAATGCTTTTTCTACATCTATTGAGATTATACTGTGGTTTTTATTTTTTATTCTGTTAATATGGTTAATTGCACTGATTCATTTTTTTGAACCTTAAACTAATCTTGCATTCCTGGAATAAACCCTACTTGGTCATGGTGTATTTTGCAATACTCACGCTAACATCTCTAGTTAGCACAGACTCCACAAGTTTAAGGGTGCAGTCCCCAACATGACTGCCCTCACTACAGTTGCCAGATGCAAGTTTAAGAGTCCCCAGGCCACCCACATTTATGACCAACTGACTACAAATTTAGGTGTTCCCACAATCCCCTCAGGTTCAGTAGTTCACTAGAACTACTCATGAAACTCAGGAAAGTGCTATACTTATGATTACAAGTTTTATTATAAATAATACAAATAAAGACCAGCCAAATGAAGAGATGCATAGGGTGAGGTCCGGGAGAATCCTGGGCATGGAGCTTCTGTGTCCTCTACGTGTAGTATCAGGATGCATTACCCTGCTGGCAGATTGATGTGTTCACCAACCAGGAAGCTCACCTGAACCTTGGATTCTAGAGTTTTTATTTCTGTATCATTATGTAGTCATAGTTGATTGAATCATTCACCATGTGATTGAACTCTCTAGTGACCCTCCTCTCCCCAGAGGTTGGCTGATATCAGTTGCTCAAAGCCTGAATCCTCTAATTACATGGCTGGTCTTTCTGGCATGACCAGTCCAATTTAAGTCATCTCCCTAGCATAAACTCAAGAGTGGTCCAGGAGCCCACCATGAATAACAGAGACACTCCTATAACTGAGGAAATTCCAAGGTTTCTGAAGCTCTGTCCCAGGAAATTGGGACAAAGACCAGACAAGTTTTTTATTGTAAACTGATAGTTTCTATAAATTTGCTAATATTTTCTCAAGAATTTTTGTGTCTGTGTTCTTGAGGAAATGGTAGTCTGTGGTTTTGTTTTGTTTTGTTTTTCAATGTAAGTTCTTTGTCAGGTTTTGGTATCAGGGTAATACTGCCCTCAAAATGAATTGGGAAATATTCCCATTTCCTTTATCTTTTGAAATATGTTCTGTAGAATTAGTATTATTTATTCCCTAAATGCTTGGTAAAATTTGCCAATAAATACTTCTGGGCCTGGAGTTTTTTTTGTGGGCAGGTTGTTTTTTTGTTGTTGTTGTTTTTCTCGCTAATTTTTTCCTTGCTCTTATGGTACCATTACTTTTTTTTTTTTTAACATCTTTATTGGAGTATAATTGCTTTACAATGGTGTGTTAGTTTCTTCTTTATAACAAAGTGAATCAGTTATACATATACACGTGTTCCCATATCTCTTCCCTCCTGCGTCTCCCTCCCTCCCACCCTCCCTATCCCACCCCTCTAGGCGGTCACACACCACTTAGCTGATCTCCCTGTGCTATGCGGCTGCTTCCCACTAGCTATCTATTTTATGTTTGGTAATGTATATATGTCCATGCCACTCTCTCACCTCGTCACAGCCTACACCTTCCCCTCCCCATATCTTCAAGTCCATGCTCTAGTAGGTCTGTGTCTTTATTCCTGTCTTACCCCTAGGTTCTTCATGACATTTTTTTCCCTTAAATTCCATATATATGTGTTAGCATATGGTATTTGTCTTTCTCTTTCTGACTTACTTTACTCTGTATGACAGACTCTAGGTCAATCCACCTCATTACAAATAGCTCAATTTCGTTTCTTTTTATGGCTGAGTAATATTCCATTGTATATATGTGCCACATCTTCTTTATCCATTCATCTGATGATGGACACTTAGGTTGTTTCCATCTCCAGGCTATTGTAAATAGAGCTGCAGTGAACATTGTGGTACATGACTCTTTTTGAATTATGGTTTTCTCAGGGTATATAACCAGTAGTGGGATTGCTGGGTCATATGGTAGTTCTATTTGTAGTTTTTTAAGGAACGTCCATACTGTTCTCCATACTGGCTGTATCAATTTACATTCCCACCAGCAGTGCAGGAGTGTTCCCTTTTCTCCACACCCTCTCCAGCATTTATTGTTTCTAGATTTTTTGATGATGGCCATTCTGACCGGTGTGAGATGATATCTCATTGTGGTTTTGATTTGCATTTCTCTAATGATTAATGATGTTGAGCATTCTTTCATGTGTTTGTTGGCAATCTGTATATCTTCTTTGGAGAAATGTCTATTTAGGTCTTCTGTTTCTGGGCAGCTTTTTGATTATGAATTCAATTTCCATAATAGATGCAAGGCTGACACTAACTCTCTATTTCTTCTTGAGTTAGTTTTGATAATTTGTATCTTTCAAGAAATTTGTCCATTTCATCTACATGTTGAACTTATTGGCATAAAGCTGTTCATAATATTCTCTTATCATCCTTTTAATGTGTGTAGTATCTGTAGTGATGTGCTGTCTTTTGTCCCTGATATTAGTTTTTTTGTGTGTGTGTTGGTAATTTCTGCCTTTTTTCTTCATCAGTTTTAGAAAAGTTTATCAGTTTTACTGTTTTTTGTTTTTTGTTTCTTTTTTTTGGCGGTATGCGGGTCTCTCACTGTTGTGGCCTCTCCCGTTGCGGAGCACAGGCTCTGGACACGCAGGCTCAGCGGCCATGGCTCACGGGCCCAGCCGCTCCGCGGCATGTGGGCTCTTCCCGGACCGGGGCACGAACCCGTGTCCCCTGCATCAGCAGGCGGACTCTCAACCACTGCGCCACCAGGGAAACCCTACTGTTTTTTTCTTAAGTCAACTTTTGGTTTTATTGATACTCTCTGTTGTTTCCTGTCTTCTATTTTGTTTATTCCTGTTCTTGGCTTTATTATTTCTTCCTCTACTTCAGAGTTTCTCAACCCCAGCACTATTGACATTTTCTGCCAGATAATTCTGTTTTGAGCATTATTGGATGTTTCGCAGCATCCCTGGCCTCTCCTCACAAAATACCAGTAGTGTCTCCCTGGTGTGATAACCAAAAATGTCTACAGATGTGGCCAAATATCTTCTGGTGGGAAAAATAGCCCACACGGTTGAGATCCATTGCTCACCTTCTTTTGGTTTCGTTTGCTTTTTTTTCTACCTTCTAAAGGTGGAAGTCATTGATTTTGGACTCCATCACTGCCCCCCACCCCAACATAAGGATTTAAAGCTAGAAACATTTTTCTCTAAACACTGCTTTAGCTGCATGCCACAAATTTTGAAATGTTGTATTTCTTTATCATCCAGCTGAAGATACTTTGTTTTCTTTGTGATTTATTCTTTAACCTGTGACTTCTTATTTCCTTTTCTATTTCATTGGGCTTAATTTGCTCTTCTTCTTGTAGCTTCTCAAGGTGAAAGTTAGACCATAACTTTTTAACCTTTCTTTTTTATACTAATAGAAGAATTTAAAGCTAAACATTTCTAAGTACTGCTTTAGATACATCCAACAAATTTTGACATGTTGTGTTTTCATTATCATTCAGTTCAGAATATTTTCTAATTTCTCTGTCACTTGTTCTTTGATTTGTCACTTATTTTCCAAATATTGCTATTTTCCTGGTTATCTTATTGTTACTGATTTCTAATTCCATTGTGCTTAGAGAACTTACTCTGTATGATTTTAGTACTTAAATTTATTGAAAATTATGCTTTACAAAGTGCATAACTTAGGGACATTTATGTAATATATCAAAAGATTTACCAGAGACAAATTAGAGCGTTTGCTGTATTTGAAATAAGAATTGATTTTTACTGAATTTGATTCATGTGTAATTTTTTCATTTTTTGTTTATTGAAAATTTACATACAGAAAAGTGTATAAATCCTAAGTGTATAGCTCAATGAATTTTCACAAAGGTGAAGAAATAAAATATTATAGACTTACTGTCAACCCTACCTGAGATAACCACAATCTTCTTTTGATACCATTGGTTTTGCCAGTTTTTAACTTTATATGAATGGGGTTATGCAGTGTGTATTTTTGTGTCTGCCTTTTTTCATTCAGCACTATGTTGAAATTTTGAAAATTCATCCATGTTATTGCATAATAGTTCATTCTCAGTGCTCTATAGTATTACATTATATCAATATGAATGTTCCATAATTTATTCATCCATTCTACTATTGATGGACATTTGAGTTTCCAGTTTTGGGCTAGTATGAAAAGAATGTGTATTCTCTTGTATGTCCTTTGATGAGCATGTTTATGTATATTAGTTTGGTGTATGCCTCTGAGGGGAAATGCTGAGCCATAAGGTATGCATATATTCAGCTTTGATAGTAAGTTTTAAGAAGAACTTATTAATTGTAGTTATTCTTATGCATCCTGTTTAGACACTTGCTTTTTTGTGGTCTTAGTTATTGTGGTGGGGTTTTTTTGTTATTGTTATGGAAGAAGTAGTACGTTTCTTATGAGGCATTTTCCCTAAAAGTGTGCAGTATTCAAGTTTTACTGTCTTTAATGTTTTTTAAAAAATATGTACTTGTGATAGAAATAAATGTACAAAACTACTTCTTTGAAAGAATTACTTTATTGAAATAGGCATGATTTTCTTTTATTACAGTGTTCTTCAAACTTTATTGACCACTTTATTATATACCACTAGCAGCAAAAAAATTCTGTATACCTAATATATTTCTATGTGTTGATAATTGTATACATGTATTACTGTACTAATATTTTATAAACACAGAATAAAGTTTAAGAAGAAGAATAAACATAAATAGAAGTTTCACTATTGAGCCAATTATTTTTCAACCCCCTTTAGGTATATACTTCAGAGACCCCCTGCTCTAACATAGCTGAAGTTTAAGCTTTAGGATACAGTTAGAAAATATTCATTTAGCATCATAGAATGTGTTCTTTTCATTGTGTGGAGGACAACATCCATTAGGCACTTTAGGATTAGAAAATAAGTGAAATGAAAATGTTAACAAATTAGGGGTTGGCTCATTAATCCAACAAAGATAGAAGTCTTTTCTTTTGTTGGAAGAGAATATTAATTCTGGGAACGGAGGCTTTTATTTTCCTTCCATGGTGGTACTACTCTTGAGCCAAATGGTACCATTTTGTGCAGTTTCAGTTCTTCGCTTCATTTCATTGACTGCCACCAAACTGCACCCTAAAGAATTAAAAGTTTACATGTTAGAGCAGTGCTGTAGTCAGTGAGAAATCACAGATTTGGTTGAGATAATGACTCCCACTCAAACAGAGAATGCGTTAGCGTGTCTCTTAAAGGGATAGTATTTGCGAAAAAGATTACCTGTGATTTGATGATAAAATGATAGAAATGTCTTTATCCCTGTCCTTGGAAGTTGTTAAGCATTCAGAGTAAGGGTGTCTGAAAGGAAGACAGTTCATAGTGTTTGTTCTCAGAGGTGTATTTTTGTTTGGAGAAGAAAGGTGTGCTAACCAGATGGATTATTCAGAACATCTCAGCTTTATAGGGAATTTATCATAATGGGTTATTTTAATGGCATATTATTGGAAGGGCTTGGTCAGGCATATAGGCTCAGGGAAGCAAAGCGGTTGTTTCTGAGTGTGCTAGGATGTGATGCGTTCAACTTCTCTGTTTGCTAGCACTGTTTGGATCGTTATTTTCTGCTTGTACGTATAATTAGACATCATACCTTAAATCTTATACTGTCCTCACAGCCGACTAAATGATCAAAACACCTATCTTTTCCTTCAGTTTCTTTTTTTTTTTTTTTTTATTAGTTTCTGCTTTATAACAAAGTGAATCAGTCATACATACACATCTGTTCCCACATCCCTTCCCTATTGCGCCTCCCTCCCTCCCACCCTCCCTATCCCACCCCTCCAGGCGGTCACAAAGCACCGAGCTGATCTCCCTGTGCTCTGCGGCTGCTTCCCACTATCTATCTACCTTACGTTTGGTAGTGTATATATGTCCATGCCTCTCTTTCGCTTTGTCACAGCTTACCCTTCACCCTCCCCATATCCTCAAGTCCGTTCTCAAGTAGGTCTGTGTCTTTATTCCCGTTTTACCCCTAGGTTCTTCATGACATTTTTTTTTTTAATTCCATATATATGTGTTAGCATACGGTATTTGTCTTTCTCTTTCTGACTTACTTCACTCTGTATGACAGACTCTAGGTCTATCCACCTCATTACAAATAGCTCAGTTTCGTTCCTTTTTATGGCTGAGTAATATTCCATTGTATATATGTGCCACATCTTCTTTATCCATTCATCCGATGATGGACACTTAGGTTGTTTCCAGCTCCGGGCTATTGTGAATAGAGCTGCAATGAACATTTTGGTACATGTCTCTTTTTGAATTATGGTTTTCTCAGGGTATATGCCTAGTAGTGGGATTGCTGGGTCATATGGTAGTTCTATTTTTAGTTTTTTAAGGAACCTCCATACTGTTCTCCATAGTGGCTGTTGGTACAGTTTCTTTTTTAATCATTATGGTTGGTTGGTTGTTTCCAGGCTAATTCCAAGTGTTACTAAGAACCTCTCAATTTGTTGCCCCATGTAATATGTTTAACATTGTTTTAGGTAGTATATTTTCAGTCTTGTTAAAAATAATAAGAATATTTGCAGTGGCTAACATTTACTGAATACTTACTAGGTGCTGATGCTTTTACATTATTCTCTAATTCTCACAGTAACCCAGCCAAGGCATGTGGTATTATTCCAGTTTTACAAACGAGAAAACTGTTAATTAGAGAGGTTAAATAATTTGTTCAAAGTTCCACAGCTAATGTGAATGATAGGACTAATATTTAAACTCAGGGCTTTTTTCCATTTTTGTTCTCTGGTTTTGCTTTGGACTTCTCAACTCTGCTTGTTTGCTTGTGCTATATCCTTTCCACTTGGAATGTCTTCTCCCTACCAGGTCTGGTTTCTAGTAGTAGCAAATGTACTCATCATGTAAGCTGCAGACCAAATGTCCCCTTTTCTAAAGCCCCATTTTCTGATAGCCCCATTTGTATGTAAACTCTGCATCCTTTAAACTCCCACAACACTTTGTACATTTCTTAATATATTTGTTTTGCCTTGAGTTATAATTATTCCTGTAAATGTCTTAATCTACCAGCTAGAGACTGTCTCTGATTCCTTGCAGCTTAAGCCAATTTTGAACATTGAAGATATGCGGTATTTGTTGACTTGATATTAGAGGCAAAAAAGTCATCAAAATAGGAGTAAACACTACTGATGCATTTTTTTTAAATTGGAAGAATACGGCAATATGATAAAGATTAGTACATATATGATCATTTTTGCTTCTTGGTATTTGGAAATCTTGTTCAATTTTACTAGTGGTATAACTAGATATGGCATACATTTTCTGGTTTGGTGGAAAAGTTCATATACTTAGCTATCATTTTATATTTTTTAAGAAGATAATAAAGAAAAATCAGAGAGGGGCCTCCCTGGTGGCGCAGTGGTTGAGAGTCCGCCTGCCGATGCAGGGGATACGGGTTCGTGCCCCGGTCTGGGAGGATCCCATATGCCGCGGAGCGGCTGGGCCCGTGAGCCATGGCTGCTGGGCCTGCGCATCCGGAGCCTGTGCTCCGCAACGGGAGAGGCCACAACAGTGAGAGGCCCGCATACCACAAAAAAAAAAAAAAAAAAAAAAAAAAAAGAAAAATCAGAGAGGTGGGAAGAACCTGCTGTTTTAATTTTGTTCACAGCAGTGGTTCAGATTATGTTCTTTTGGTGCTAGCTTTGATAGTAGGCTCAATATAATGCTGGAACTCAGCAATTGGTTATCTTTGGATATATATCTTTTTTTTTTTTTTGCGGTACGCGGGCCTCTCACTGCTGTGGCCTCTCCCGTTGCGGAGCACAGGCTCCGGACGCGCAGGCTCAGCGGCCATGGCTCACGGGCCCAGCCGCTCCGCAGCACGTGGGATCCTCCCAGACCGGGGCACGGACCCGCGTCCCCTGCATCGGCAAGCAGACTCCCAACCACTGAGCCACCTGGGAAGCCCGGATATATATCTTTTGCATTTAATGCCATATGTGGGATGCCAGACTGTTTGAAATAAGTATACGGAACATAGTCTTCGTCTCTCTAAATAGATTATTTCCATTTATTACTTACTGTAGTATTTCTTTTTTTTTTTTTTATCTCTGCTTCTCTCTCTCTCTCTCGCTCTTTTAAATTAATTAATTAATTTTTAAATTTTTTGGCTGCGTTGTGTCTTCATTGGGCTTTCTCTAGTTGCGGCGAGCAGGGACTACTCTTCGTTGCGGTGTGCGGGCTTCTCATTGCAGTGGCTTCTCTTGTGGAGCACGGGCTCTAGGCACGCGGGCTTCAGTAGTTGTGGCACTCAGGCTCAGTAGTTATGGCTTGTGGGCTCTAGAGCACAGGCTCAGTAGTTATGGAGCATGGGCTTAGTTACTCCAAGGCATGTGGGATCTTCCCAGACCAGGGCTCGAACCCATGTCCCGTGCATTGGTAGGCAGATTCTTAACCACTGTGCCACCAGGGAGGTCCCCTTACTATAGTATTTCATTGTTTTTGTTTTACTTGTTCTGAGTTTTCTTCTCAGATTAAGGCAATTAAACCAAAACTTACTAAGAGGGGGTGCGTGGAAAATTTTATTATTGATTACACGTTCAAATTTTGGACAATATTTTTTTGCTTTAAATCTCTTTAAAATACACCTTTTCCCTCTTCTAACTTATTGATTTACTTTGACATTTCATTCAAACAAAAAAGAACTTAAACCTTTTTATAAATACTTATATGTGTTAGAGATTTGGTTGTAATTTATTGAGTTTTGAAGTCTGAGTCTGTGTTATACTAAAAATGCTGTGTTTTTATTGTTTCTCCCATCTGAGTCATACATATCCTTGCCATTAATTTGTCTGAACTCTTAAAGCATCCTGAGATTTTTTTTACATCTCCAGAGAGAGAGAGAGAGAGAGGTGTTTTTTTTTATTAAGATAATCTCTTGAAAATGAACATCAAACTACAATGAGGTATCACCTCACACCAGTTAGAATGGCCATCATCAAAAAATCTACAAACAGGGGCTTCCCTGGTGGCACAGTGGTTGAGGGTCCGCCTGCCAATTCAGGGGATACGGGTTCGTGCCCCGGTCTGGGAGGATCCCACATGCAGTCGGGCGGCTGGACCCGTGAGCCGTGGCCGCTGGGCCTGCGCGTCCGGAGCCTGTGCTCCGCAACGGGAGAGGCCACGACAGTGAAAGGCCTGCGTACTGCAAAAAAAAAAAAAAAAAAAAAAAAAAATCTACGAACAGTAAATGCTGGAGAGGGTGTGGAAAAAAGGGAACCCTCTTGCACTGTTGGCGGGAATGTAAATTGATACAGCCACTGTGGAGGACAGTATGGAGGCTCCTTAAAAAACTAAAAATAGAACTACCATACAACCCAGCAATCCCACTACTGGGCATATACCCTGAGAAAACCATAATTCAAAAAGAGTCATGTACCACAATGTTCATTGCAGTTCTGTTTACAGTAACCAGGACATGGAAGCAACCTATGTGTCCATTGACAGGTGAATGGATAAAGAATATGTGGTATATATATATATACAATGGAATATTACTCAGCCATAAAAGGAAACGAAATTGAGTTATTTGTAGTGAGGTGGATGGAACTAGAGTCTGTCATATAGAGTGAAGTAAGTCAGAAAGAAAAAAACAAATACCGTATGCTAACACATATATTAGGAATCTAAAAAAAAAAATGGTTCTGAAGAACCTAGGGGCAGGACAGGAATAAAGACGCAGATGTAGAGAATGGACTTGAGGACACGGGGAGGGGGAAGGGTGAGCTGGGACAAAGTGAGAGAGTGGCGTGGACATATATACACTACCAAATGTAAAATAGATAGCTAGTGGGAAGCAGCCACATAGCTCAGGGAGATCATCTTGGTGCTTTGTGACCACCTAGAGGGGTGGGATAGGGAGGGTGGGAGGGAGACGCAAGAGGGAGGAGATATGGGGATATATGTATATGTATAGCTGATTCGCTTTTTTATAAAGCAGAAACTAACACACCATTGTAAAGCAATTATACTCCATTAAAGATGTTTTAAAAAAAAAAAAGAAAATGAACATCAGTCTTTTTCATCCTGTGTCACTTGGACCTTATGAAACTGCTAAGAAAGCAAAAGGTGGACAGTAGACAGTAATTCAAAGAAGCCTTTTGGCTCTTGAACTAAGACAGTGGGTAAAATTTCCACAAATTATGAGACTGACAAAAATATTCTTACTGTTAAAATTTAGAAATTTGATTATTAAATATCCATTAAAATAATAAATCAGATTAAAGTAATCAGTAATGTAATAATCTGAAGGCTTTTGACATTAACCAGAATATATTAAATGCTTAAAGTTTCAGTTCTGATGACAGGAACTTAAATTTTCCTTTATAAAATTCCGTTATTGTTAATGCTAAACTATTGTAAAAGTAATACGTCTATTCAAGAGAACTTAGTATAACATAATTCTAATAGTAGCTAACTTTAGGTAGAGTTTGTTATATTTTGATGTTCAGCATAAACTTGTTTATTCCTCATAACAATCATATGAGGCAAGTACTGTTATTTTTCCTATTTCGTAGATGAGAAAACTGAGCACAGAGAAATGAAGGGACTTTTAAAAGGCCACACAATATTTGAACCTAGTCAGTCAGGCCTTAGAGTCTGTGCCTTTAACCTCTCTTCAGTATTGCTTGTCACTGAGTGGTTAAGAACTTGGGGTTTGGAGTAACAAAGACGTAGGCCTAAATCATGGCTGCGACTTATATTCTTGGGACAAGAGCATGTCTCTTTACCTCTCTGAACCTCAGTATTCTTTTTTATAAAACGAGGGTTGTTTGGAGGATAAAATGAGGTAATGTATGTTAACTGTTTAGCAGACACTCAGCTTGTTCAATTGATGGTAAGTATTATTATAACAAATACTAATAAGTAAAATGAAAAAAAGTCACAAATAGAAGACTTTGTTAGCATTTTGAGGTGTATCCTCCCAGTCTTTTAAACATGTGTTTTTTATTTTATTAATTTATTTTCTTCTGTTCATGTTATTTTTTTCCCTTGTATAACTTTTTTTGATTTATGTTTCACATTCAAGGAAGGAAGGCTTGAATTTGTCTGTATCACTTAGCAATAAGGCAAGCCTGTTTCAGCTTCTGTGGTGGCCAAAACTTTTTCTCTCCCTATGTTTAGGAGTAAGTAAGTGGAGATAGAAGAGGACACAGAAGTACATATACCTTTTTTTTTTAAACAAAAAAAATGGGATTATGTTTGAATTAAAATTTCTAATATGATGTCTACAAATCAGTAAAACGTAGGACCCTAGAAGTAGGCAAGAGAATACTTGCTAGTATCAATTTTATTAAAAATGATAATGAGATCCTAATTTCAAAATATTTAGAGTTGTTAACTGAAAACAGTATACCTCAATGAACAGTCTTAATGAACATAGACTATTTCTTCTTGATGAGTGAGATAGATAGAAGTCTGACCATGTATTGCATTGTTAAATAAATTAACTGGGTGAATTTATTTAGCAGTACCTAAACTAATCCCCCTTTCTATAGCCTCAGCAACAAAACATGGCTAATACTCTTTTTTTCCCCCTTTTTTCCTGCCTTTTAGGTCTACACACAATGAGCTGGAAAAGAATCGGTGAGTCAGTGATGAGGTGCAGCTTTCATATATGTTAAAAAGCAAACTCAACATTTTACCTGTGAAAATATATTGCATATGTAGTTATAACTTTTTTACATGTGTAACATATCATGGTTCTGATATATGTGTATTCTCTCCAAAAAATAGTCCGCTTACGCTATCTAAACTGGAAGACATAAATATACTCTAAGTTTATTTGAATTTTGAGTTTATGTTGAGCGTTCTTTATTTCTGTCTCAACGGGTTAATTGTGATAGGCTCCTGGCTTAAATATGGTCTTGCTAAAGGATTAGGTTTCTGTAATGTAGCTAATAACTATTATGGCAAATTGTAGGATATTGAATTTCTCTTTCTTTGCAGTTCATTCATTCATTCATTCATTCATGCATTCAACAAATCTTTATCTTGCACCATCTATATGTTAGTGCCAGGCAGGCATAATGCTTTACATAGTAAATACAAGAATGTGTAAGGCAGTTTCTGACCTTAAGGAATTTTTAGCTTCCTGGGAGAGAAAGATAAGTAATTAAAATACTGTATAGTGTGGTAAGTATGATGGTGGAGAAGCAGAGGATGCTGAAAGATCATTTTTGAAGGTCACCTGATTCTCTCTTGAGGGAGTCTTGGGAGGCTTTCCAGAGGATAGTGAGCACTGGTTATTGAGGAAACTGCAAGAGGTTCAGTATGAATATAAAAGATGGTAACAGGAGGCAAGCCAGGCCAGATGTTGACAATTATGCTGAAGAGTTTGGACTTTTTCTGAGAGCAGTAAGGAGCAGTTGAATGATTTTAAGGTGGGTTGTCATATGATCAGATTTGGGTTTTGGAAAGATCACTTTGGCTACAGTATAAAGAATTGGCTGATTGGCAGAAGGGATCTCAGAGACAAGAAAACTCTTTGGAGGCCATTGGAAATCTCCAAGGTAAGAGATGATGGTAGCCATTGGAGATAGAAATAGACAGAATAAAGAAATAGTATGGAATATAAATCAATAGAAATTGGTGATTAGTTGGCTATGGAAGGTTAAGTTTTAGATTGTATTATCATTTACTAGAAAAAGGAATATAGGAAGGGGACAAGTTTGGGGGAGAAGATGAGGATTAAATGACTAAATATTCTCTTTTTAGTACAGAGGTTAAAGTAATAAGCAACAAACTGGAATTGTTTATATTAGCCATTTTTAAAATTATATAAGTTTCAGATGTACAGCACTATAATTCGACATCTGTATGCACTAAAAAGTGATCACCATACAGTTGACCCCCTTCATCCATTGCACCCTGCCCCACAACCTCCTTCCCCTTTGGTAACCAGTAATCTGTTCTCTGTATCTATAGGTTTGTTTTTGTTTTATTTTGTTTGTTTTGTTTTTTTAGATAACACGTACAAGTGAAATCATAGGTATTTGTCTTTCTCTACGCGGCTTATTTCACTTAGCATATACCTTCAAGGTCCATTCGTGTTGTCACAAATGGCAGAATTTCATTCTTTTTTATGGCTGAGTAGTATTCCCTCGTGTGCATGTATGTGTGTGTGTGTGTGTATACACTCATACATACACATGCCACATCATCCATTAATCCATTGATGGACACTTAGGTTATTTCCATATCTTTACTACTGTAGATAATGCTGCAATGAGCATCGGGGTGCATATATCTTTTCAAATCACTGTTTTCCTGTTCTTTGGATAAATACCCAGAAGTAGAATAGCTGGGTGTACCACACATTTTTGACAAACAAGATCTCTTTGACCTTCAACTTTTTGTCCTGCCCTTTTTTAAATAGAAGGGCCCTTGCATATTGACTAACCCAACTGCCTCATTGCAGATGAATTTAAATGTCAAATCCTCTTGAAGAGGCTTAGCATTTTCCTCCAGGCTGACTTAGTGGCTTTTACCACTTTATTTGCACAATGCTCTGTTCATATCTCCTATTGTAAAACTTAATCAGGTAGTCTTATAATTATCTGTTTATATGTCTCTTTCTGCCAAATGACTATGACTACCTCAAAGGTAGGGATTCTGTTTTGTTCAGTTTTGTATTCTTGGTGTCTAGCATTTGATGCATGTATAGTAGATGGTAGCTTTAATACTGAATGAAGGATAAAACTGGAGCAAAGTTCAGTGGTCTAGTCAAAAATGTTTTGCTAGTTTGAGGCAAAGCAGTTTGGCAGGAAATGTTTTATTTTAAAGAGTTTCTTTTCTGTCTTATATTTCTAGTATATTAAAGGAAGTATCTGGCTAGTTTAAACATGGCAAAAGGACTAAGAAATAACAGCTTTGAAGATACTAAAAATAAAACCTTCTCTTGACCTTTAGAGCACAGAGTGTATTTTTGGGCCATATGTTTTAAATACTGATAAACATGTGGCTTTTATAATTATTTCACCCACATGAATGTGGCCCTTGGGAGACCCTCATTGGAAATCTAGCAAAAACCTTTGTTTAACACGCGAGTAAAGAGACTGTTTAGTAAAGTATTTGGAATTGAGCTTTTAAAACCTTTGAGTAAACTTCATTCAATGCATTCTGTCTATCAATTCTGACTTATTGATAGGCTTATCACCCATAGTATCACTTTGATATGCCCTGTAAATTGTTTAATCTAGTATTTGTCTATAGCACTGGAGTAGCATGTGTGGCTTTTATCACCTGGACTGTACCTGATCTCTGCTCTCTCCAGTGAAGGCTTTTTGTTCCCATTTTATTTACTTAGGTCTGAGACTTTCTGGCTGGTTTCCTACCCTACCTCTCTTAAGGCATGGTTCACTCATCCTTTTCTGTCCTCTTCTGATAGTCCTAGTGTCTTTATTTCTCAAATTACGTCTTCTCCTCTCTCCCGTCTTCCCTCCTGTTCTTTCGTCCTCCCTCCCTCTCTTCTTTGAGGTTGAAAGGTAATATAGAATTAACCTTTCCAAGATGTATTTGTTTTTTAAAGGGATATTTATCAATATAAATAAATCTCTAATTTAGTGGAATGTGTCAGAGGATGAGTGTTAAAGGAAGAATCCAATTGAATAACCTATACTTCACTTCTGAAAAGTGGATCTAACAAGAAAACAAATATTGGTAGACACAGGATGATTTAAAGGGAGGGGTGGGGGGATGTTTTAGCCAAAGAGCAGGAAAGCAGCACAAGAATATTTTTAATCTTTAAGCCTGTATTACTATTACACTTTTTAGGCCCCCACCCAGTTCTATTTAATGATCCTTTTTTCTAAGGCAGTGTTTTTATTTGACATAGTAAATAAAAAGTTAACATAGATTTGGCACCCTTTAAAATAAATAGAATTTTGGCTTTACCTTTCATTTGCTTTTGAGTGTGAGCTTATATGAGGAAAGTAATTCACTGTCAAAAGAGTGATTTGATTTTGTTTTCATTCTGAAAAGATATTCCTGAAGCAAGTCATATTTTTGAAATTTTGCCGCTCTACATACAATATGTTCATATCAAAAGTTTTTTAAAAAGCTTAGTTCTAAAATCTTGCATATAAAGCTACTCCAAGTTAGTGGGTTTTTTTTTTACTGGGGCAATGCAGTGAGAATTAAAGTAGATGATTTAAAATTGTTAGTGAATGACAGAGTAATTCCAGATGGCTATCTTTTTTTTTTTATTTATCTATCTATTTATTTATTTATTTTTGGCTGAGGTGGGTCTTTGTTGCTGCTTGCGGGCTTTCTCTAGTTGCAGCGAGCGGGGGCTACTGTTCATTGCGGTGCGCAGTCTTTTCATTGTGGTGGCTTCTCTTTGTTGCGGAGCATGGCCTCTAGGCGCACGGGCTTCAGTAGTTGTGGCACTGGGGCTCAGTAGTTGTGGCTCGTGGGCTCTAGAGCGCAGGCTCAGTAGTTGTGGCACACAGGCCCAGTTGCTCTGCGGCATGTGGGATCTTCCTGGACCAGGGCTCGAACCCGTGTCCCCTGCACTGGAAGGCAGATTCTTAACCACTGTGCCAGCAGAGAAGTCCCCAGATGGCTATCTTAAACAGAGCCCTAAGATTGTTGAAGCCCTGGGTCTGGCCTTGAGGAGACAATAGCCAACAAATGTTGAGGTTCGTACTCCCAGACTTCAGAGGGTCTGGCGAGCACAGAGTAGTTTGCTCTGGCCCACAATTACCCCAAGATGCCTATAGCCCACTAGGGAGCTTTTAGGTAGTTTCAGACCTGATAAAGAAATTCAGATTCTTTCTTGGACAGGTCCTGGGTTTCTTTTTCTGCCTAAAACCTTGATGGTTACACTGAGCCTGGTCTAGGTGGTACAGAACATTTGTTACCTGTGTATTCACCCTGTCCCTCTAGACCTATAAGAGGTCGTAACAGGCTCAGGAGGTAGAAGTAAAGGGAAGTAGAGTGCCTTTAGCTGTTCCGCATTCCTCAGCAGCCTCTGTGAATCATCTCATGGTGAAGTTAATTTTACTTTTGAGTCTTTGAGATTTGAAAATTAAGAATATACATTGCCCCATTGGCTTATCTTATAAGTTGGGTCCTTTGCCAGAGAAGAAACCATTCAGTACAGATTTTAGACCACTTCATTGCTTTTTCATTTTCTTAATTCAAATTACTGAAGATGTTTTTGAAAGAGTCAACAACTTTAATAGGACTTTAATGATCAAGAACCTTAGTGCTGACAGCAGGAGAGGCCGTTTAACCTTAATAGTTGTCATTCCATTGAAACAAAAGGCTTACTCTTATCCCCACTTTGGCAAAGCTGAAAGGACCACATGAGGACACTGGACTTACAATGCCTTCCTAGGCAGAGCAGAAGTACCCCGAGTATTTGTGATAAAAGAGAAGCATGCCCAGTGAATGGTAATAGGTGTCCTCCATATAGAGATTTTCTTATACCTCTGAAGGAATGGTGGAAATGAGCACTTATTGAGTACTTACTGTGTTCTCCCACTATGCAAAACCATTGTTTAATCCTGTAAGGTAGGAAGGCAGAAAGTATAGATCAAAGTGTTATTAAAAACTAGTCATTTTGACCATCATAACTACAATTTGAAACAAGTTGATGGGAACACAAAACAGTCAATCATCCTATCTGATCATAAATATGATAGCTATATGTAATATCAGTCTTTCTCTTCAGTAAGGATTAATAAATACTGTGTTTGGCATCATGGTACATAAAATGAAGTATAAGATACCCTGTCCTATCCTTAAGGTTAAGGCCATTGTAGTTTGGTAGTTATAAGTTGCCTCTTTCAATACCAGGATATGTCTGATATGTTAACAATTAATGTCTAGAAGGATGCATTAAAATTGTTTTTCAAACTGAAGGTTGAAACCCATTAAGTAGTCTATGCAGTCATTTTAGTGAGTCATTTGAAAAAGAAGTAGCATAGAATAGAAGATACCAAAGTGCGTTGCTTGAAGTAAAGTTAAATGTAGAATTGTGAAACTTGTGTATACTGGCTTGTGATGTAAAAATGCTGTGGTCATAGTCAAACAGCTACTGCCCAGATAGTCAAGGAGAATGTATCCTGAGCCATGAGGAAGAGAGAGACTTTGAATCTAAGGAAAGAATAAGGAAAGGGGTCAGAGCCATGGAAGCAGTGGCATCATAAGCTCTGTCCAGGAAAGAGTGCGTAGACCATATATAGTGGAAGAGTAGAGTCTTTCAAATTGGTGTTGGGAAATGAGGCCAGAAAGGTGGTTTGATATTAGACGGCAGTGTTATTGAATGCCAAGGAATTTGGATCTTATTTTGTTGGTAGTAGTGAGTTTTTGAGACTGTTGATCAAAACATACACATACAAACGCACACACGCACGCACAGACATGCGCCTATACGCACACATACTCTAGCTGTGAAATCAGGGAGACTGGTTTGGATATTCTGAAGCAGCCAAGGTAGGAGAAGGATATAAGAACCAGCATTCCGTTGATGGAATTAGGAATAGAAAGGGACGGAGCAGACTAAGAAACAGTGTAAAGAAAGAATATTATTTTCCGTTAACTGCTACTATTCATTCCTACTTACATTTCATTCTTTACATAGCAGCAAGAGTAATCTTCTTAAAGGATATATCACGTCATGCCATTTCTGTTTACAATCCTCCACTGGCTTCCTAGTGCAACTAGAGAAAATCTATGGCCGACAAAGTCCTACCACTCTATCCCTCATCTCCTGTGGTCCAGCTGGCACTGTTTTCTTTCTTTTCCTCAAACACACCATGTTTATTTCCATCTTAGGGCTTTTGTACCTGCTGTTTCTTCTGCTTGGAAAGCCCTTGCTCTAGTCTTTCATTATTATTTAGTTCTCAGTTTTCAGGTCATCTCCTTAGAGAACAGTATTTGCCCCCCAGTCACTTTCTATCCCATTGCCTTTTCTGTCACCTTAACATTTATCTCTGTATGAATTATTTATTTGTTTGAGTTATTTGACTTCTTTTACTAGAATATAAGTTTCAGGAAGGCAGAGACTTTGTCTTATTTACCCTTAGCAGATAGCAGTCATTCATTAAATGTTCACTGAATGAAAAAATGATTAAATGTACTATTGAGCATATCTATAATCAATATGTTATTAATTGAATTATAATGACAAGTGAAAAATGACAAATATATAAAATACTCTTGAGAGCTCAGAAGACATATTATTATAATAAAACAATTTCATAGGAGGTAAATGGAAAACTTAATGAATTCTTAAAATGTAAATAAATTATATGGAAAAAACTTGATAACTGGCAACATACTAAAGGATTTTTACGATGCAGAACTTTATCCGGCTCATAAGAAGAGAATTGGTAACTCTTTTTTTAGAAGCTAATTGATTCTTTCAGTTCATTAAGATATCACATAGCACACTAAAAAAAAGACAGGTAATTTTGTAAAGGGGAGTTTATGCTGCACTTGTGAGGTCTTTACTCTTTTCTCATTCCATGACTTGAAAATGGTTAAGCATTTTTTGAGGTAAAGATATATACTTGGAGACTAGAATATCATAAATAATTTCAACATTTTTGTGTTAGAATTTTTGGTGTATTACGTTTATCTCAGTGGTTTGGACATGATAATGAATACAGTTTTTTTTAGACTATATACATGCCCTCATTTGACATGGACATTTTGACAGAGTGATTGTTTTGGTCTACATTATCTTAGAACAAGACATAAGAGTAAATCTTTGACCGTGGGTTAGGCAGTTGTTTCTTAGTGTATCACCTGACTATTTAGGATTCCTTGGCAGGAAGAGCATATCTTAAATGGTTTTAGCTGCGTATTTGGGGTGCTTTAATGACACTTGTTTAAAAAGAACATATGCTTTTATGTACAGTGTACACATTCTAGAAAACAATGTACATTTGTTAGGAGGAAAAACAACTTGCAAGATTGGTTTGGTAGAACTTTCATTAAAACTCTTATCTCAACTAACATTGAAGGATATTAGCTTGCATTAAAAACAGGTTATGTGGGACTTCCCTGGTGGCGCAGTGGTTAAGAATCTGCCTGCCAATGCACGCAGGACACGGGTTTGAGCCCTGGTCCGGGAAGATCCCACATGCCATGGAGCAACTAAGCCCATGCGCTACAACTACTGAGCCTGCACTCTAGAGCTCGCAAGCCACAACTACTGAGCTCGCGTGCCACAACTACTGAAGACCACGTGCCTAGAGTCCATGCTCCACAACACAAGAGAAGCCACTGCAGTGAGAAGCCTGCGCACCGCAACAAAGAGTAGTCCCCACTCACCACAACTAGAGAAAGCCCACGCACAGCAATGAAGGCCCAACACAGCCAAAAATAAATAAATTAATTAATTTTAAAAAAAGTTATGTCGTTAAGGAAACTATACCTTTATTGTAGGTTTGAAATATAGAACTGCAGCTGGATCAAAAGTCTGTAGTTTTAGATTGGGTCCAGTAATTCTGGAAAGTTCAGTTGAAAGTTTTTCTTAGCCTTGGTTTATTACTAAGATATAAATTTCATTATGAAAATACCTTATAGTAACTTCCTTAGCCTGATAAAAAAGGTCATTTATGAAAAACCCACAGCTAACATTGTACTTAATGGTAAAAGACTAAATTATTTCCCCTAAGATCAGGAGTAAGACAAATATGTCTGCTCTCATGCCTTCTACTCAACATTGTACTGGAGGTTCTAGCCAAGACATTTAGGTGAGAGAAAGAAATAAAAGGCATTCAGATTGGAAAGGAAGAAGTAAAACCATTTCTACTTGCAGATATCATAGTCTTGTCTTATGTATAGAAAATCCTAAGGAATACACATAAAAAACTAGAGTTCATTAAAAAATTTAGCAAAGTTGCAGGGTTGAGGATTGACACACAAAAACCAGTTCTGTTTCTATAGATCAGCAGTGAACAGTCTGAAAATGAGTTTAAGAAAACAATTCTATTAACAATAGCATCCAAAAAAATCAAATACTTAGGAATAAACTTAACAAGGGAGGTGAAAGATTTGTACACTGAAAAGTACAAAACACTGTTTAAAGAAATTAAAGAAGACCTTAGCTGGCAAGAGATCCTGTGTTTATGGATTGGAAGACTTAATATTGTAGTACTCCCCATATTGATCTGCAGATTCAATGCAAGCCCTGTCAAAATCCCAGCTTCTTTTTTTAGCAGGGATTTACAACTAATCCTAAAGTTCATATGGAAATGCATAATACCCAGAGTGGCCAAAACAATCTTGAAAAGAACGAAGTTGGAAGATTCATACTTTCCAATTTCAAAACTTACCACAAAGCTATGTAACCAAGACAGTGTGGTATTGATCTAAGTATTCTTATACTTACAGACTTATAGATCAATGGAATAGATTCCAGAAACAATCCCTCATATTTATGGTAAATTAATTTTCGACAGGGATGCCAAGACAATTCAATGTCTTTTCAACAAATGGTGCTGATACAACTGGATATCTATATGCAAAATAATGAAGTTAGATCCCTATCTCACACCATATACACAGATAAACTCAAAATGGATCACAGACCTGAATTTAAGGTATAAAACTGTTATAAAATTCTTAGAAGAAAACCTGAGAGTAAATATTTGTGACTTTGGCCTAGGCAATGGTTTCTTACATAAGACACCAGCAGCACAAGCAACACAAGAAAAAATAGATACGTAGGACTTTATCGAAATTTAAAACATTTGTGCTTCAAAAGACACCATCAAGAAAGTAAAGACAAATTACAGAATGGGAGAAAATACTTGCAAAACATATATCTGTTAAGAGGCTTGTATCCAGAATATATGAAAAACTCTTACAACTAAACAATAAGACAACCCAATATAAAAATGGGCAAAGGATTTGAACAGATATACAAAGGGTCAATAAGCACATGAAAAGATGCTCAATATCATAATCATTAGGGAAATGCAAATCAAAACTATTGAGATACCACTTCACCACTCACTAAAATGGCTAATTGCTCACCAACTTTGTGATCATCCTTTCATCATACCAGTCACCATTGGCTGGGGAAAAGGTCTGAAAAAGTCTACTGACCTCACAGTTTGGCACTTAGAAAGTGCTGATTTCATCATTGTCTGATGGCATTGCACAAATGACTCAACACTTTACAACTGCTTAAGATGTGTAATTAACCACAGATAAATTTCCAATATATTATATGGTGCTACTACCTAATGTGGTTCAAGTACTTGATAATGAGAAAAGATTGAGTTCTGTAACATATAAAAAGGGAATATTTAAAGATTTTTCAGAGCCTCTACTTAACAATGAAATTTAACAAAATTAAGACCATATATTGAAAGAATATAGTAATTGTATCTGTTTTGCTTAAGGTATACTAAAATATAACTTGATTGTATTTGTCAGGCCTTGAACAACAAAATTTTAAAAGTATAGCTGTGGGGGGCTTCCCTGGTGGCGCAATGGTTAAGAATCCGCCTGCCAATGCAGGGGACACGGGTGCAAGCCCTGGTCCGGAAAGATCCCACATGCCACACAGCAGCTAAGCCTGTGCGCCACAGCTACTGAGCCTGTACTCTAGAGCTCACAAGCCACACTACTGAGCCCAAGTGCCACAACTGCTGAAGCCTACATGCCTAGAGCCGGTGCTCCACAACAAGGAGAAGCCCACGTACTGCAATGAAGAGTAGCCCTTGGTCACCGCAATTAGAGAAAGCCCGCGCGCAGTAACAAAGACCCAACGCAGCCAAACATAAATAAGTAAATTAATAAATAATTTTTTTTTAAAACACAGTTCTTTGGAGGATTTTTTGAAGAAAAAGTATAGCTGTGGAGGGAAGGAGAAACGTCATTGTCCAGATAGCAGGAAATAGCTACTGATCTAGTTTTCTGATTAGGCAAGTAAAAATGATGGCTGTTTCCTCTTTTTAGTCTAAAGATGGAAAACTGGCCCTTATTTTTTAAATTCATGTAAAAGTCCCTGAAGAAGTTAATTTTATTCTTTGTACTTTTTTAGACAGTAGGAGTCCAGTTACAGTACTGAACTATCGAGGGTAACTACAGAACCCTAAAATAGTAGCTATGCACTGGAAAGTAGGGGACACATATTTAATAGAATTTGGCTACTTATGAAACTGTAGAACCAGCTATATAGAGATGTTAACATTATCAAACAGTATGCAGAGTAACATCATCATTTGTCAGAGACATGTAATTGATGCATTTATTGTTGTATGCAAGTAAATGAATATTTTAACTGTAGTTTTATAGGGGTAGGAATGCTGAAAACTGTAGACAGACTAAAAATAGCTGTCCAAGTGCAGAGATAGGCACCTGTTAGAGTTCAATTCAATTATAGTTGAATGTTATATGAGATAGAGATGAAGTAATGGGTGGGTTTTAGAGCTAAAATTTATGGTTAATAGAGGAAGCATAGCCAGGATAAAATTACACATCTAAAATGCAGCCTATACAGTGAAGTCATTGCAGCAGTGTCTAGACAGATTCACAGTTTCTATATTGACCTTTGTTAGAAATAGCTCATTAAGGCTAAGCTTTCTATTCCCTGACTCAGGCTGCAAGGTGACAGAGGCTGACTCAGACAAGGATTGCATTCTAGAAACTAAGTGTTTTCAGAACTTCAGTTATCCAATTCCTAAAGTTTAAATCAATTCTACAGATGATACCTGGGAAGAGATGAGATCATTAGGTTTTAAAAATAACCAAGAAATATTATAACTTGAAACTCAGATTCTAAAATTATGTCTATAAATAAATAAGTCAGACTTTAAATAATTGACATGGTGAGTACTATAGTGAAGGTGTAGTAGCTTTTTATCCAAGTGATTGCAGAGTGTGTATCTCAGGGCAACTGTAACTTGTTTAGGAAAACACTTCCTCTCAAACTATGAATTTGTAATTTAAAGAGGAATAGTAATAGAAGGAATAGTAATAGATTTTCCTGATATATTTTAGATGATGCAGTATACAAGAATTTATTTTATGTCAGCTTTAAGGAATGTGTTTGATCCATAAAACTGGGTATACCTTTTACACCAATGTTCATAATAATTATACAGCAGCAGAATTTCACTAGATTTTAAGGCAGTGTGCTGTTTTGCTAAATTCTTTTGTTGCATACAGTAATTAATGCAGTGTAAATGCTCTGATAAATATTGGTTTAATAGGGCTTCCCTGGTGGCACAGTGGTTGAGAGTCCGCCTGCCGATGCAGGGGACACGGGTTCGTGCCCTGGTCCAGGAAGATCCCACATGCCGCGGAGTGGCTGGACCCGTGAGCCGTGGCCACTGAGCCTGCGTGTCTGGAGCCTGTGCTCCGCAACGGGAAAGGCCACAGCAGTGAGAGGCCCGCGTACTGCAAAAAAAAAAAAAAGCATGCCAGAGGTACATCAGTGAGACATCTTTTTATTATATTAGATACTTTTTTAGTATCTTCAATATATTTACTTTTAAAAATGAAGAGATTCAGACTGTTTGATATGTTTTAGCTGTTGCAGAGGATAGTTATTTTGGACATGCTTATCTTTTTCTGTGCATTCTAGTGAATAATGCCAGTTGCAAGGCCCATAGGTGTTAAGAGTGAAAAACCACAGTTCTAAAGGAGAATTCAGTAATAAGAATAGAATTTTCTAATATGGTTACTTGCTATCCTTTTTTTTTTTTTTTTTTTTTTTTTTTTCCTCACTGTGCAGCATGCAGGATCTTAGTTCCCCGACCAGGGATTGAACCCATGCCTCCTGCAGTAGAAGCGAGGGTTCTTAACCACTGAACCACCAGGGAAGCCCACTAACCAGCTTTTGAAGACAAATTTGCTTGGAAAATAATTGATTCAGCCCTGGGACAACCACATGACATATTGCTTATATTCATATCTTCTAAATCAAGAAAAGTTGAAACTTTGTGAACTAATAAGTATGAATGACTTCCTTTTTTTTGTTGTTATTTTGGGGAAAGCTAATAGAGAAAGGTAGATTTTAATACTAAATGTGATTTAGGAGCTAAATTGTCAAAAAGGATACCTGTAGGGCCTCCCTGGTGGCGCAGTGGTTGAGAGTCCGCCTGCCGATGCAGGGGATACGGGTTCGTGCCCCGGTCTGGGAGGATCCCATATGCCGCGGAGCGGCTGGGCCCGTGAGCCATGGCTGCTGAGCCTGCGCATCCGGAGCCTGTGCTCCGCAACGGGAGAGGCCACAACAGTGAGAGGCCCGCGTACCACAAAAAAAAAAAAAAAAAAAAAAAAAAAAAAAAAAAAAAAAAAGGATACCTGTAATCCAACACAGATGACTTCTTTGGGGATATGTAATGCATTGATGTGAGAATTGTACCAGAAGTTAGAAGATAATAATTTTTCTTTTCATCTCTACTACTGGTAGAACAATTTTTCTTTTCATCTATACTAGTGGTAAGTTGTGGATATTATAAGTTAACTAAATTCTTGGGGTCTTGCTTTCCTTGGCTGTAAAAATGAAGGCACCTAGATGATCTCTGATTCCCTTCCTACATGAAAAGTTTTATAGTTTGTGAATTTTTTAAGTGTAATAATTACAGGCATATTAAAAACTTAAATATTATTCTGCTATCTCCAAAGCATATATGTATGTATGTATGTATGTATGTATGTATGTATGTATGTAAATACCCCCCACACACACACACACAAGATTAAAGAGCAGCTGGAAAAATGAGCTTAGAACCTCGTCTCATTCAAACTTGAACTTTGTAAAATATCTGTAGATTATTGTAACACATGGTGCTATAGCTACAATAAAAGCTTATTTTGTAACAAGTACTTATTTTATAATGATAAATAGTAAATATTTCTGTAAAACTAGAACTTGCCCTAAGAAGCATATGTGTCTTTTATAACTAATATAAACACATTCCTCAAAGCTGAATACACACATAAATATAGATATGAGTTCTGAGATTTAAATACTAATGAATATTAGGACCTTGTCCCTTTTGGAAAAATACTTACCATTGACTCACTAAGGAAATGTAATGAGTTAATCTGTAAACATTATTGTGCTAAATCCTGGTCACTTTTTTTTTTTTTTTTTTGTATTCTATGACAAGTTTAAGTTTACATTTGCTCAGGCTCCAGAAATCTGGTTTTGTGGTTGTAACTGTATTGTATTGCTATATCTAATCAGTCATTTTAATAGGCCCCACTGATCATTAGATGAGGGGTGCCATACCAGGAGGAAAAAGCACACTGCTGTTACACGAAACTCCAGGGAAGGGCAGCTTAGCTTATTTAAAACATTTGTCTGTAAACAATCCGAAGAGGAAGTAGGTAGGTATATTGGGATCTTTCTTCCTTACCATTTGGACAAAGTAGCTTTTCAATAATGTCCTCACTGCTTTGATAGTCTGCCAAACCCATCCCTAATTTTAGGACACCTCCACTGTTTATTTTTTTTCCTCTTCAGAGTTGGTAAAGTTTGCTGGAAATCAGAGCTGTGCTGACTGGGCCCACTAGAAACTTATGCTGTCTTTAAATGTAACATTATGGGTCGGTTATTCTCACTTCTTATTGTGTCTCTATAGCATTTATCACAGTGACTATTCAAACCCTTCTAAAAAAATCCTTTCAGCAGAGTGTGGGGTAAAAACTCAAAGCTAGGGGTCATCAAAATCACATTCTAGATTACAGATAAGACTTTCGTTTCTCTAAAATCTGGAAGTATAAGTGAATGATCTTTAAGATCCCGTCTAGTCTGAAAAAAATTATGAGATTTGAAATACCCAATTCCACTTTTTACTGTCAGATCTAGTTTGTGAACCAAGGGCTAGGACTCATAGCTCCCAATTCCTAGTCTTAAAGCTACTTGTGGTATATTATTGTGACTCCCGTTTCCTCCTTTGCTGAAAATAACTCCTGGTTTGAACTTCTTCATCTTCCTCTTTATTTTCTACCTTCATGCTTTTGGCTCAAATTCCTTCCTCCCACCCCCACCCCACACTCCCCTTTTAAACTTCTAATGCACAGAGAGGGATGAATAAGAATAACAAAAATGTTTATAATAACCTCAAATTAGAAGTAACATGGCTATTGTAAATAGAGCTGCAATGAACTAAATAGAGCCGCAATGAATAGCCAGGACATGGAAGCAACCTAAGTGTCCATCAACAGATGAATGGATAAAGAAGATGTGGCACATATATACAATGGAATATTACTCAGCCATAAAAAGAAACAAAATTGAGTTATTTGTAGTGAGGTGGATAGATCTAGAGTCTGTCATACAGAGTGAAGTAAGTCAGAAAGAGAAAAACAAATACCATATGCTAACACATATGTATGGAATCTAAAAAAAAAAAAAAAAAAGGTTATGAAGAACCTAGGGACAGGACAGGAATAATGATGCAGACGTAGAGAATGGACTTGAGGACATGGGGAGGCGGAAGGGTAAGCTGGGAAGAAGTGAGAGAGTGGCATGGACATATATATACTACCAAATGTAAAATAGATAGCTAGTGGGAAGCAGCTGCATAGCACAGGGAGATCAGCTCGGTGCTTTGTGACCACGTAGAGGGGTGGGATAGGGAGGGTGGGAGGGAGACTCAAAAGGGAGGGGATATGGGGATATATGTATATGATAGCTAATTCACTTTGTTATAAAGCAGAAACTAACACACCATTGTAAAACAATTATACTCCAATAAAGATGTTTAAAATTTTTTAAACAATTGATTAATGTAATAGCATAAATTCTCCTAAAATTAATATATATTGATAGATGTCCTATAATATTTTTTGCTAAACTGCCAGCTTTTTAAAAGATTTGAATGAAATGTTCCTAAGAGTCATATGGGAAAATAAATGCCCAAGTATATCCAATAAATTATTTCCATGTTAAAAAGAAAAACAAAAGAAGAAGTAACATGAATTCCTATCAAAAGGGGTATGGCTAAGTAAATAATAATACATCTGTACCTTGTATCGGGTGAAAAGAATGGTACAGATTTCTATGTGTATATGTGGAAAGATTTCAAAGACATACTAAGTGAAAAAAAGCAAATTGAAAAATGGTATTACCAGTTTGATCTCATTTATGTTAAAAATAACACAAGTGTGTAAAGACATTGGAAAAGTTTTGGAAAGATACATGTCAAACTGAAACACTTGTTGCCTCTGGGGAGGGGAGTGAGAATCAAGGAGAAACTATCATGTTGATTTTGTTAGAATTTCTGTAGTAAGAGTGTATTACTTGTGAACCTAAAGATTTTTTTGAAAGGCAATAAATGTAATTCTACCTATACATTTCCATAGATAATAAAGCTAGAAGGATTCTTAGAAAATCATCTAGTCTAGTATTCTTATTTAATGGATAAGGAAAACTAAGTTCCTCCAAGTTTTATACTCCACCAAGCTAATGACAAAGTCAGGAGGAGAATCTAGATTTTCTGATTCCCGAAGAAGAACTTTTTCACACTGCCTTTAAGGTGTAGCTAAAATATGTTTTTCACGAAGTCTTTTCTGTTTATCCAAAATGATATCTCTTCTAAATTCCTATCTGTTCACTGTTTGTGTCATTTATATGAACTTTAACCCATATTACCTCATACTGTAATGTCTTTCCTTTCTTGGTCATGCGGAAAGGGACTGTAACTTGCTCATCTTTATATCTGAATGTTTAGAATTTATACAGGTGTCTTCCCCTTGATGTGTTGTTACCTTTTTCTGTCTACATAGCTCTAAGATGTTAACATCTTATTACATATTAGCTTGCTTTTCAAGATATAGACTCTTCCCTGTAATTTTTTTCCCCTGTAATTTTTTTCCCCTGTAATTTTTATCTGCAGTTGTGTTAATCCTGTTTTGCTTCTGATTTTTTGGTAACTTGATTTATTCTGATATCTGTTGATTTTGACATCATTAAAAGCCTGTAGAATTATCTAAATAGATTATTACATGGAAGTTTCCATGATCACTTAGAACATTGTTCTTGGGTGGCATCTTGGGAAGACATTATTTTCTTTTCAATTTTATTAGAGTATAGTTGATTTACAGTGTTGTGTTAGTTTCAGGTGTACAGCAAAGTGGTTCAGTTATACATATACATATATTCATTCTTTTTTAGATTCTTTTCTCTTACAGGTTTTCACAGAATATTGAGTAGAGTTCCTTGTGCTATACAGTAGGTCCTTGTTGATTGTCTGTCTTATATATAGTAGTATGGTATATTCATTCCAAGCTCCCGATTCTCCTGATTTATCCCTCCCTCCCCACCCACATTTCCCCTTTGGTAACTGTAAGTTTTCGATATCTGTAAGCCTGTTTCTGTTTTGTAAATAAGTTAATTTGTATCATTTTTAAAAATTAGATACACATATGAGTGATATCATATGATATTTGTCTTTCTCTGTCTGACTTATTTACTTAGTATGATAATCTTTAGGTCCATCTATGTTGCTGCAAATGGCATTCTTTCATTCTTTTTTATGACTGAGTAATATTTAATTGTATATATGTACCATATCTTCTTTATCCATTCCTCTGTCGATGGACATTTAGGTTGCTTCCAAAGACATTCTTTTTTGGAAGGCTAATATCTCTCTTAGTTTAGAATTAATAGCTTTAGGAAAACATCATAGAATGCTGAGAATTTCCATAAATGCTTCTAGCCAAATAGATTGTTATTGAAATGGCCAATTGGTGCTCATAGGTATTCATATAGAGCTGTTTCTTTTATGCCTGAATTTAAAAGTGTGTGTGTGTGTATGTGTGTGTGTATTTGTTTAAAAAGTAGCTATGAGTTTGGCTCACTTGAAAGCTGTGAAGTAATTAAAGTAAAGGTAACAAGTTTAGTAAATAGAAAGTGATCCGTAACTACTTCAGTGAATTTCAGATATGGTGTATTAAAGCTTGTTCTTGCTCTGTTGAGCATTTTATTAGAAATTTAAAAAATAATCATGTTTAACACTCTTTCATCAGCTCTGCTTAGAAGGAAAGATACTAGTGGTTAGTTTTCCTCTATTCTTGAGATCCTAGATTTTTTATTTTCATACTGACAAAGATACGTAGATTAATTTACTTGTGATAAAGTTAATAGATATTTGCTGTCATTTTTCTAAACTTTTAATTGGCTTTACAATTTGCTACAATAAAATTCATTTTATTTTAAAATTGTAGTCAACATGCTTAGTTTAGTAACATTTGAATGGAGTAGGAAAAAATGGATTTTTAAACATGAGCTTCAGGGTATTTTCTGGTTAGTGCTTTAATTTAAAAATAATTTTTTTTCAGATGGTAGTCCTCTACAGAGAAGCTTTTTTGGAAATGATATAAAGAACTGTATTTTACTTCTGTCCAGGATTTCTTGGTTTAGACCTAGCAAAGCTGGAGCTCAAACATATGTTTGAACTTAGCTTCAATTTGCAAAATGGCCTTACCTTTGCTCAGCAGGTGAAGGTTTATTGGAGGTTTCTCAACATTTTTGATAGAGCTTTGAGTACTTTGAAGGGTTGGTTGGATGCTAGTACAGGTCCAAAAGACAGTGGTTAGGAATAAACAATTTTTGTCTTTTAGCAGCAGTTTTAGTGTTTCGGCTAAGGTACTATTTGACCTCTCTGTAACTCTCTCCCCTCATCCACCTTTTGCACTTTTATTTTAACTCAGAAATATGTTGAAAATTTAGGTTTAGGATTTGTTTCAAGTTTCCTTGATCTTGAAAATTTAGAATTTGTTTTGAACTTCCTTTGAATATCAATCTAGGATGACTTATAAGTTATTGGTAATGGTCAGATGTCTATGCTAATGTCTCTTAACAGCCTTACATACTGTTAACCCCAAGATCATGTTTTCTGATTTAAAATCTTGGTGTGGAAATGGGAGTTCATTTGAAGTGGCTTAATTCCTGGCACTGACAAAGGACTCCTAAAGATAATTATAAATCAACTGACAAGCATTTATTAGGCATTGACTGTGTGCTAGGTACTGGGGATAGGATAAAAGGAGGAGAAATCCCAGGCCCTGCTTTTGAGGATTTAGTCTAACTAGGTATAAGACAAAATTATAAAGCCCCGGCAAACAGTATGTAACTAACTGCTAAGTTGTGTGTGTTCCAGGTGGGAATTGTGGTAAACTCAAAGCAGGGGGTTATCATGGGCTGAGGCTTGTATGAACAACTTAGTTACGAGTGATTATTCCTGTGACTTGCATGATTCTCTGTAGGAGTTTGCCAAAATTGGTTTTAAAACATTGTCAGTGTGTTTGAAAGGGTTTTCAGGAGAAATGCTGCATCTGAAACTTTTTTGTTCTTTCAGTCATTAAAGGATAATTTGTCACTTGTTCTGGGGTGAAAGTGGACTTTCAGCTATTCAGCATGGATAAGGTAGATATGGGCCTGGGACTACATTTAGAGAATGTGATAAAGCCTTTTTATTCTCTTAATCTATAGTTGCTTTCCGGGTATTTCTTTAATGACAGCTAAAATACAGTGTCATTTGTAATGGCTATGTTTTCCCTGTGAAGGGGTGTCTACTAGGGTTCTCCCTCTTTTGTACTGGCAGTGTAGATGAATGCCCAAGTGTCTTGTGAAAACAGCCAAAAGCTTCAGCTGGGGCAGGTGCATCTGCTATAGCTTCAGGTAAATAAGGATAACACCAAAGGCCAGTTTTCTTAGCTGTCCAGAATCTCTTGGATGTCATTTTGTTTTGGAGTACTGTTGAAGATGTTCACTGTACTCCAGTAAGCCCTTTATGATGAAGAGCCAAGTAACTTTTGCTATCATGTGTTTCCCCTTGTAACTTTTATTTCATCTGAGTGTGTCTCAATTTATCCTTTAATAGAGAACCCTGAACAAGATATATCTGTGAGAAATCCTGTGCCTGTGTAAACTCTGTGCCTGCTCTAGTACATCAACCTTAGATCGTTGACTTTTAAAAATTTCAACATACAACCTGTCACTTTTAAGTTTGCCTGATATGGGAGGTTGATATAGGATTTTATGCCATTACCAAAAAATCTATTTTTTTATAGAATCCTTTATTTTCCAGTACTTTTATCCCAAAGTAATTAGAGCAATGCTGAGCCTTTAAAATAATCTAAAATTAAATGAGAAAAATATCTTTCTAATCTGGAAATGCAATAGCTAAATTAGAACAAGGGAGAAATCTGGAAATTAATAAAGAATACAACTAAGATTTTTTCACCAAAATCATAACAGACTAGAGTTAGGAAGTTTACTCCTTTGAAGCTTGGAAAGGTTGAAGGAGGAATTTTCGGATTAAAAAAAAAGGACAGTCCTACTGTACACAGTGAGTGCTAACTACATAGGGACTTATTACCCTAATAAAAAATGAAAATAAAGTCAAACCAATTTAGATCAGTTCTTTGAAAAAACATTGCTATTGCACTTTAGTAAGAAGATGTTAGAGGTATGTCTCTGTAATATACATGTATTGTCATGTAGGACAATCGTCATAGTTTCCCTGAGCCTGCTGGTGTCACTGACAAAACTTACTCTTCGGCA
Organism: Hyperoodon ampullatus; assembly: GCF_949752795.1. NCBI lineage: Eukaryota > Metazoa > Chordata > Mammalia > Artiodactyla > Ziphiidae > Hyperoodon > Hyperoodon ampullatus. The sequence goes on from NC_136914.1 coordinate 209,599,116, forward strand.
TTTGAATCATTGGTGTGACCAATTATTGCATTTTTCTCTAGGGTTGTAACGTCTGTATGGTTTTTCTATCTTGATTCATTTTAATCCAGCTGGATTCACAATTATTCCTTTACAGAACAGCTTGTATTTGGCATAGCTGTAAAAATAATTCAGTGTCTTCTAAATAAGGTTCTTTTTCAATTGGAAATTCCGTCTTCACAGTTAAAACATTTGTAAACATAACACAGTTTAGATAGAGCTGAACGGCTTTGCAAGACTGCTATTTTTGAAATGGAGGAGGCTTTTCCTAAAGAGCAGTTTGGTGATATTGGGCTCTTAGAACTCCCTTGAAAGCAGTTGGAGTTTACTGCTGCGTGTATTGGGTCAGATGAAGGAAGAAACATGTATTTGTTAGCTTGCAATATTCAGGAAATATTGGTGTGTCTAGAAGAATACTGAATAAATTTTGGGTCTTATTTTCCTTTATTTCAAAAGATCCTTCATGTATCTTTTGTTCCCTGAGATTAGAGATGTTGGTGATCCTGGAAGATGTTTCAAGACTTTCACCCTGTAGTATTTCTAATAACTGAAAGGAACTGTGGCCAAGTTGGGCAAACTTAACCTCCTAACTCTACCCGCTTCTTTGGCTGAAGCAACAGTTTTTATGTTGTTGTTGTTGGAATATACTTGAGAGAGCCACACAACCTCCCCCATGAACAGCCAGGATTTTGATTGAGTGGTAACAAAATGGAACATGTTCCCTCAGCATGGCTTTTCCTTCTTCTCAGATCCACAGAATACAGAGTTTTCAAGGCTGTTCTCCTGGAATCAAAGTGTAATGGCACTTCTGTAGCAGTCCTTGAACAGAAAACTATAATGATATTGCCTTGAGGCTGGAATCATACAAAATAAATATTATATCTCTGATTCTTTTCTCATTTAATTTTTTTCTGGGCTTATCCAGAGGAGAGTCAAACTAAGATTTAGACAAATATAAATAGAAACAAGCCGCAAAGTGTAGTGTTGCAACCCAGTCTTAATTTGAACTCAGTCTTTTACTGATAAAAGTTTACCTTTTAGGAGACTATTGTAATTGTTTTTAATCCTTTGAATACCTTTCCTTTTCAGAAGCGTTTTTAAAAGTAAAGTAGTTCTTAAGGCATGTTCACTTTCTACCTGCCTAAAAATGCTCTCTGTCAGTGCCCTAATACAGCACTGAAAAAATTTCTGCTTTATCAGAGGAGAGCATGCCTAGGATTGGTGCCAGTTGTTATGCGAGGCTGCCTCCAAAAGTAACTCTCAAAAACTACTCTTCAGTTGGGCCCTTTGTGGTCAGAAAAAAATGTGATACAGTATATAATGAAAGAGAAAGATCAGAGGAGTTAAGTAACTTTGAAATAAGAACATTAATTCTCTGTCATTGTCAGGACTGTGAATTCTGTGAATCTTATATTAAAATTCTGTGAATCTTATTTTTTAAAAGGTTCCAAATGCCCTACAAATACCTCAGGACTAATTTTTTAAAAATTACACCTGGCCAACAATTGCCCTTTGTCACCCTTTTTCCTGCCGCAGATTTTACCTCCCCAAAACAAAAACAAAACCAGAAAACCCCACATTTTGATTTTGGGGAAATTTTGCTAAAATGGGGCTTTAAACATAATCCCTGGCTTGGATTGACTAAATTGGCAGATGTCCAGCGATGCCAAACCATTTGCCGTCTGCCAGTAGTAAGCATGGTCACCAGTTTTAGTCATTTAGCTCTCTATTTCAGGTTACTTATATTCAGTACAAATTGTGAATATTCATCTTCCAGGGATGCATTAATTCTTAGGCCAGAGTGTTTCTGTTTCATGTAAGAAAGGTGCCTTTCCTCCTAAGTGCATACACCTCCTTAAAGTGAACTATTACACTAATCACATCTTAATAGTGGGGCTATTTTTAAAAGTATCATGCTATTTTCATTTTATGCTTCTAAATGAACATCTACATTACAAAGCATTCTTGGAGTGTGCTGTTTGTGCTAAGCAGGATCGCCATTTTATTAGAGGTCAGTAACAATAGTTCTTCCTTTCCCTCTTCCACCCTGGACTGTGATTTGATAAACTGTACTGGGCTGTGGGTAGGAATGGAGCTGTGAGAGGTAGACTTAAACTCTTATAGAATAATAGACTGATGCTTGTGTGCATTTTGTATATAAAACTAGGGCAGTGTCTTACAGAAAGTTATCACTGTGTCTCAAATCTGACTTGCCAGCACGTAGGAAGTTTGTTTTGGTTTCAAAATGTACTTTACCCCATGGTGGCTGGCAGGGTACAATACTATTGACATCACTGTGTTTCAAATAGAAAATTAACAAGTAGCTACTGTTGTGATTGCAGATTGCCTTCCCAGTCCCTGTGAGAGAATGCTTTTTCTTTTGGACAGCAACACTTCTCAGCCCCTTGGTACCATTAAATCAGTCAATGGGGGCTGCCAGAATAGGGATGAACACCAACAAAAGACTGAAGAATAGAAAAACTGTTAATAATGCAAAAATCTTTAATCAGTTTCCAAATTGATGTGAAAGATAAATAATTTAAAAAAATTTCTCTCCCACCCACAGCTAAGTTTTGACCGTAGGCCAGGTTCAGAGCCTGATCTCTCCAGAGAGGAGTATCCTTTCCCTCCACCCAAAACCCTGGAGAGTTGCCAAAGGAAAATAAGCTATTTTGTATTTAGAACAAATTGCCACTGTTTTCACCAGTGATGTAGCCCTATTTCCCAGACTTTGAAACTTGGAATACAGAAAGTTCTTGTGTGACCAAAGAAGAAATATGGTGAATGAATGATCAAGTTTTTTTTTTTTTTTTAACAAAATTCTTGTAAACAGATATGAGAGGGAATGAGACATATGCGTGGAAGTTAAGTTGAGCACAGAGTGGATATCAAGTGAGCAATTTCCGTTAAATCACTTTGGAGATTGGGTTCCTTGTGGGAGTTTCAGTAGAGAACATATGCCTCTGGAACCAGATTTTAATTATTTTTTTCAAATGAGGCTGTCAAAAGTCAAGTCTCCCTTAGAGGTGAATGCAGGACAATAAAAAAGAAATAATTTATGTGTTCTGTACTGTAGGCTTCAAGGGATCAGCAGTCCTGGGAGCTTGTAAAACTATGCAGACATGAGTTTCTCATCTTATCAAATGAGATAAAAACTGTTCATTTAATTTTCCCCCCCTTGCATTGTGGAGTATTTCTTTTTAGACTTTTCCCTCTCATACCTGGGTTTTCTTAGCTATTTTTTTTCTATTTTCTCCTTAATAATTGCCTTCCTGTCATCATACTTGTTATTATCACCATTTCTTGAACAACAGCTGGAACAGAGGCCAGACTTATCAGTCAGGTTTTCTACTTGCTAGGAGGCCTGTCAGTAAGGTCAGAAAGTTGATATTGGTGACCAAAAAAATGGATTTAAAAAAATTATCTGTGAATTTTATTCGATATTGTTGACCTAGTCCCCCATCACTGTAAATACTTTGATAAGTCACTCTCTTGTAATGGATGCAGTTCCCAACCCTCTGCTTCATGTCGACTCGTTAAAGAGTTGGTTGGAGATTGTCAGTTACTCTACGTGTAGTCATCTTGGATGGCGACCGCAGCTGCACACCAAAGTATAGAGTTCTGGCATCCATAAGCAAATCTCTCATGAATGTTGGCCTGCCATCTGATTATACTGTTTGGAGGCCCCTGTATTTTTACCTCAACTTTGGTGAGTTAGAGAGGCCCAGAAATACCCACTAGAAATTGTTACATCCCTTCTCCCCACTGTGGGCCAGTCATTCTGTTTGGGTATTGGAAGAACTGAAATGACTAAAAAGTATGGATTCATTCTTATCCAGAAGATAATTAAAATATAACGTGATTAGTGTAAAAATCAAGTATTAATTATCTGAGGAAGGGATATGGCAAGGAAGGCCTCATGGAAGCAACAGTAGTTTGGCTGTGGGCTGACAAATGAGTTAGATGCCCACTAGAGGACAGTGGAGGAAAGGGTATTCCAGGTAGAGAAATCCGTAAATACAAACCTTTGGTTTGTGGAAGAGGTTTGCAAAAGGGAATGGATAATGGTGGGTGGAGCTGGAAAGGTGGTAGGCCAAATTATAGCATCTTCAAACAGATAAAGATTACTACTGGCGTCTTTAAAATTTTTTTACAGCATCTAATTCAGTGGCATAATAGAGTGTAGCTCTTTGTTTACTGATGGTCATTGTTATTGACTGAGTGGCACTTCATCCTCTTCATATCTCTGAGATATAAAGACTAAAATTTCAGCCTGCATGGAATCTGTGTAGTTTAAGAAAGAATATGTCACTGTCGTCATTAATTTATTGAGTACTCCCCCTCCCCTGCTCACTTCCCCCGCTCCACTCTTTCTCTCTCTCTAAACCTTTGAAAGACATAATCCCAACAATAATTCAGAATTGATGTTCTGAAGTCCCGAGCTCTGATAGTGATCTGTAGTAATTTGCTCTAATAGTTTAACGTAGATTCCTGGAGGTCCTGGGTTGTACTGTGAAATAATGTTAAGATTTATTTGAAGTCTTCTTCATATGAAGAAGAACACTATTTTATATAAACACTATTTATATTATCAGTTCTTGTTTTTATATAAAATAGTGTTCTTTTTCCAAACCTTTGAGGAAGATTATGACTTCTGGAAGGCATACTATATTTAGCTTTCTGGCTTTAAATACTCTCTGGTGACTTCCCTGGTGGCGCAGTGGTTAAGAATCTGCCTGCCAATGCAGGAGATACAGGTTCGAGCCCTGGTCCGGGAAGATCCCACATGCCACGGAGCAACTAAGCCTGTGCACCACAGCTACTGAACCTGCACTCTAGAGCCTGCGACGCACAACTAGTGAAGCCCGCGTGCCACAGCCGCTGAAGCCCATGCGCCTAGAGCCTGTGCTCCGCAACAAGAGAAGCTACCACAATGAGAAGCCCACACACCACAACGAAGAGTAGCCCCCGCTCGCCGCAACTGGAGAAAGCCCGTGCGCAGCGGCGAAGACACAATGCAGCCAAAAATGTTTAAATCAATCAATAAATAAATTTATTTTTAAAAAATAGAATAACTTTAAAAAAAAAAAACCTCTCCGGCTCCCTTCCCTAAGAACTACTTTGATTTTACTGGGAGAAAGTGATTTTTTAAAGTTTTCAAAGAATGAGTAACATGTATCTCAGCCTTACTGATTTTCTTGTATATAGATGAGCCCTTTAAGTGCTGAGGTGGATAAATGTGACTGTAGAATAATTTATATTATCATAATATTATGTACTTTATATAATTTATAACTTCATTGTAACACTTGTTAATATTCCTATCTGTTATTTTACAAGATACCAGTTGAATTAAGAGGAATATTAATGAAAGCAGTTTTTTTCTGAAAAGTGAGAAGAGGGTCCTAGCTATTCTCCTAAGTTTTAATTTTATTGTCCTTAAGCCCCATGACACCACAGTCAATTCTGACGCTAAGGAAATGCCACTTACTAAGTTACTCACTGGGAGTTAATAGTCTATTTTTTATGAAGTAGATAATATATAAGTTGTAAATGAAGCATATAATTATCATGTGCCGTTTTATGGGAATAGCTTGTCTAAAGCTTATTTCACAAACAGAGTAAGCTGAACAGCAGCAGAATACGATCATATTTGTTTTTGTAAATAAAGTTCATGTGTAGCATGATTGTGCTTGATATCTGGATCCATCTTTAATGTCATTTTTTTTATAAGAAAAGGAGGCAGGCAGTTTTTTGTTTGTTTGGTTTTTTTTTGGTAACTAGATTTTCAGAAAATTCTCAGCATGTTACATTTAGAGAAATGCTGGAGTATAAAATGTGTAGGAAAAACAGCTAGTTGCTGTCATGTGCAAAAGTGTTGTGTAGGGAGTTGGGAAACCTGGCCACAAGCCACTGCAGCTTTGAAGAAAGTGGCTCAAGGGAGGACTCACAGCCCATTGCATAACATTCAACAGAGAGGAAAATACAGTACTGTCCCTATCGCTTGACTTGTTTTCCATTTTTATTTCGTTACTTGGCAAAGTCTTGGTATCCCGTAGTGGAGGAATGAAAGACAAGTAAGTTCCAGTGAAGGACTGTGCCTCCAAGGGTATCAGCCAATGGATGGTTTGTGAGGCTGGGCAGGCGTTAAATTTCTTATTGTTGTTGGGCAGAGGGATTAGAGTTTCAAGAGACGACTTGAAAAACATCATCGTGTGATAGATGCTTGCAATTTTTTTCTGAAAGGGAATTCTTTCCTCTCTCCTCCCTCAACAGTGTGCTTCTCCTGGTTGATATACCTATGCATTAAAATATCACACCTACTAGCAGGGGCCATTTTATGGCAAAATCATTTCCCCTCATGTTCTGTGATATTTCACTTTGGCAGTAGAGTTTACAAGGTTTGAAATCAAAAGCAGCACTGGTTCTTTCAGGGAAAAATGATCCCAATCTACCAAAATAAAAGCCAAACAGACTCTAATTGTTCCTTCTCCCACAAGGGGCTTGCCCTTTTTGAAGGTGTAGGTAATTCTGATAGGACCTTCTCTCTAACAGGGTTAGTCACTGGGAATTGCCTCTTCCCCTGGGTAAAACCCACTTTTAAATCTCATTTTAAAACAGACCTCAAAGTGTCTTTGAAAATAAAAGTACTTTGCCATCTCTCCATTGTCTTGCCCCTCCCTCTCTGCAAGACTCCAGTTTTCTCACAAGGCACCTCCTGCTGCAGTGTCTAATCTTAACTTTGCTTTACAGTCACTCACGCTAAATTAGGAAAGATTTTAGTTGTATAGTTTTTATTGAGCTATTGATGTGTTGTGAAAAGTTAAGTAACTGCTAACCAGGGTGCTACATTTTTTTCCATCAAGTCTGATTACGTTAATTTTACAATGTGAGGTCTTTTCCTATTGATTGTTAGTCTAATGTTCCCCAGAATATTCAGAACAGCAGCCTTAACTTTCCCCAACCTTCTTACCCTACTTTGACTAAAGGTACAGAACCATGCCTTTCATGAATCCTTCTTTATGTCAGTTCTTCCACTCCTTGAAGACTTGAAAAACATCCTCTCATGATAGTTGCAAATTTTTTCTCAGTACATAATAATTTTCAAATCAAACCAAGCTTTTTTTCTTCTCTGTCTCTTGTCCTCTTTTTCCCCCATTGTCTTACAGTTCATGATTTGGCAGCTCTGTACAGGAGACTCCTGAGCCACCAGTCACATGAGAATGAAGGCAAGAAAAGAAAGGACCAGATGGCATCAAAAGACATGCCTTTCTAGGTCATTGGTGGTTAAGCTTGCAATCTGGTTACCAGCAGGGAGACTATGGGGGAAAGGGTGGAGAGCAGCACAGCACCATTGTAAGGGAAGAAGAGTTTTGCCATACAGCTCATTTCATAATTTGCTGGAGAGAAAAAACTTACACATGGAAGAGAATGGATTTTCTGATTGAACTTTCCAGTTTACAGTCACAGAGAGTCCACTGCATTTACTTAAAAGTGGCATATAAGCACATGTGAAAAACTGTGTGCAGTATTTGAATGGCAACTTTGAAAAGTGTGGCTCCGCCTTGGTCAGCTGCTATCATTCAACTTCCATTAACGCTTTGTTATTCTATTCTCCAAATGCCTGATTCACTTACAAATACAAACCTGGAGGAAATGACATTTGGCTCCCACACATACACTTGTCCCCACAGAAGAGCAGAGGACATCATTCACCACTCATCCTTCATAATATTATCTGTTTTGAAGGACCCTATTTACAAAACATGGAAAATGGCATCCCTGGCCTTGGTGAGACATGTTATCTCAGGGTATGTTTTCTTAGTATAAACTGCATCTTGGAGCACATTTAAAATTACTTGACTGAAGAAATGTTCAGTAGTGGAACCCTCCTACACTGTTGGTGGGCATGTAAATTGGTGCAGGCATTATGGAGAACAGTATAGATGTTCCTTAATAAACTAAAAACAGAGTTACCATATGATCCTGCAATCCCACTCTTGGGCATATATCCAGAGAAAACTCTAATTCAAAAAGATACAAGCGGGATGTACCTGGTGGTCCAGTGGGTAAGACTTCATGCTTCCAATGCTGAGGGCACAGGTTCGATCCCATAGGCAGTGTGGCCAAAAAATAAATAAATAAACTCCATGCCTGTGGTGATGGTTACACAACTCTCTACATATACCCCAAAATCATTGAATTGTACAAGTAAAGCAAGTGAATTATATAGTATGTAAATTATAACTCAATTAAAATTCAAAAAAATACATGCACCCCAATGTTCATTGCAGCACTATTTACAATAGTCAAGACCTGGAAGCAACCTAAATGTCCATCAACACAGAGAATCCTAAAGATGCCACTAAAACTACTAGAGTTAATCAATGAATTTGGTAAAGTAGCAGGATACAGAATTAATGCACAGAAATCTCTGGCATTCTTATACACTAATGATGAAAAATCTGAAAGTGAAATTAAGAAAACACTCCCATTTACCATTGCAACAAAAAGAATAAAATATCTAGGAATAAACCTACCTAAGGAGACAAAAGACCTGTATGCAGAAAATTATAAGACACTGATGAAAGAAATTAAAGATGACACAAATAGATGGAGAGATATACCATGTTCTTGGATTGGAAGAATCAACTGTGCAAATGACTCTACTACCCAAAGCAATCTACAGATTCAATGCAATCCCTGTCAAACTACCACTGGCATTTTTCACAGAACTAGAACAAAAAATTTCACAATTTCTATGGAAACACAAGAGACCCCGAATAGCCAAAGCAATCTTGGGAATGAAAAATGGAGCTGGAGGAAACAGGCTCCCTGACTTCAGACTATACTACAAAGCTACAGTAATCAAGACAGTATGGTACTGGCACAAAAACAGAAATATAGATCAATGGAACAAGATAGAAAGCCCAGAGATAAACCCACGCACATTTGGTCACCTTATCTTTGATAAAGGAGGCAAGAATATACAGTGGAGAAAAGACAGCCTCTTCAATAAGTGGTGCTGGGAAAACTGGACAGGTACATGTAAAAGTATAAAATTAGAACACTCCCTAACACCATACACAAAAATAAACTCAAAATGGATTAAAGACCTAAATATAAGACCAGACACTATCAAACTCTTAGAGGATAACCTAGGCAGAACACTCTATGACATAAATCACAGCAAGATCCTTTTTGACCCACCTCCTAGAGAAATGGAAATAAAAACAAAAATAAACAAATGGGACCTAATGAGATTTAAAAGCTTTTGCACAGGAAACCATAAACAAGACCAAAAGACAACCCTCAGAATGGGAGAAAATATTTGGAAATGAAGCAACTGACAAAGGATTAATCTCCAAAATTTACAAGCAGCTCATGCAGCTCAATAACAAAAAAACAAACAACCCAATCCAAAAATGGGCAGAAGACCTAAATAGACATTTCTCCAAAGAAGATATACAGATTGCCAACAAACACATGAAAGAATGCTCAACATCATTAATCATTAGAGAAATGCAAATCAAAACTACAATGAGATATCATCTCACACCAGTCAGAATGGCCATCATCAAAAAATCTACAAACAATAAATGCTGGAGAGGGTGTGGAGAAAAGGGAACCCTCTTGCACTGTTGGTGGGAATGTAAATTGATACAGCCACTATGGACAACAGTATGGAAGTTCCTTAAAAAACTACAAATAGAACTACCATATGACCCAGCAGTCCCACTACTGGTCATATACCTTGAGAAAACCATAATTCAAAAAGTCATGTACCAAAATGTTCATTGCAGCTCTGTTTACAATAGCCAGGACATGGAAGCAACCTAAGTGTCCATCAACAGATGAATTGATAAAGAAGATGTGGCACATATATACAATGGAATATTACTCAGCCATAAAATAAATGAAATTGAGTTATTTGTAGTGAGGTGGATAGACCTAGAGTCTGTCATACACAGTAAAGTAAGTCAGAAGGAGAAAAACAAATACCGTATGCTAATACATATATATGGAATCTAAGAAAAAAATGTCATGAAGAACCTATTCCTGTAAGATGGTAATAAAGACACAGACCTACTAGAGCATGGACTTGAGGATATGGGGAGGGGGAAGGGTAAGCTGTGACAAAGTGAGAGAGTGGCATGGACATATATACACTACCAAACATAAAATAGATAGCTAGTGGGAAGCAGCCACATAGCACAGGAAGATCAGCTAGGTGGTTTGTGACCACGTAGAGGGGTGGGATAGGGAGGGTGGGAGGGAGGGAGATGCAAGAGGGAAGAGATATGGGAACATATGTATATGTATAACTGATTCACTTTGTTATAAAAGCAGAAACTAACACACCATTGTAAAGCAATTATACTCCAATAAATATGTTAAAAAAAAACAGATGAATGGATAAAGAAGATGTGGTATATATATACACAATGGAATATTACTCAGCCATAAAAAAGAATGAAATAATGCCATTTGCAACAACATGGATGGACCTAGAGATTATCATATTAAGTGAAGTTAAGTCAGACAGAGAAAGACAGCTATCATATGATATCACTTATATGTGGGATCTAAAAAAATGATACAAATGAACTTATTTAGAAAACAGAAGTAGACTCAGAGACGTAGAAAACAAACTTATGCTTACCAAAGGGAATAGCAGGGTAGGGGTGGGGGAGACAAATTAGGAGTTTGGGATTAACATATACACACTACTATATATAAAATAAACAACAAGGACCTATGGTATAGCACAGGGAATTATAGTTAATATCTTGTAATAGCCTATAATGGAAAAGAATCTGAAAAAAAATGTATGTATAACCAAATCACTTTGTTGTACACCTGAAACTAACACAACATTGTAAATTAGCTATACTTCAATTTTTAAAAATGGTTAAAAAAATTGACTTGACTGAAGAAATGTTCAATAGTGGCTAATAAAAAAAAATATTTTAGAGGAGCAGTCTGCCTTCCCTGTTCATTTAGGCATTACTTACACCTTGACTCCTTTCACCTGGGTAGCTCCTGATTTGACAGTGCTGTTGTAGATCACCAGACTGCTGAACTTGGCTGATATTTCCTTATAGAATTCCAATTCAGTTGTTTTCTCTTGAATGAAAAAAACTATTTTTAATTTTTGGTTTAAACTTGGTCCCAATATGTGAACTTTGAATCCTTTACTCTTTTAATTACCTTGAAAATCCTTGCTTTTTTCATAAACAAATTCAGCATCCCTCAAGTTCAAAGTCAAGTTTCAACCTCTTTTATAAGGCTGCCTTCTCCAATTACAATCTCTCCTTTTATTCAGATTCTGTTGCCCTTGATACCTGTATGACTCATTTCATTGTGAACCAAATGAAACAAAATATTTCATTTTGTAGTCTAGATTATAAACTCTTAAAATATACGTTTGTTTTTTTACTTCTCCCACTCAAACAAGTGTCTGGAACATCATTGCTGAGTACACAGGAGTCATGTAATATACAACTGAATGATTTTTAAAAAAGAGAAAACAGACATTTTAATATTGTTAGTTGATTTCTTCCCTTTTTTTTTTGGCTGCTTTTTTTTGGGAGGGGGGTGGTCTTCATTGCTGTGCACGGGCTCTCTCTAGTTGAGGCAAGCGGGGACTACTCTTTTTTGCAGTGCATGGGCTTCTCATTGCAGTGGCTTCTCGTTGCGGTGGCTTCTCGTTGCGGAGCACAGACTCTAGGCGTGCAGGCTTCAGCAGTTGCAGCACACAGACCTCAGCAGTTGCAGCACGCAGGCTCAGCAGTTGCAGTGCACGGGCTTCAGTAGTTGTGGCACGTGGGCTCAGCAGTCGTGGCTTGCAGGCTCTAGAGCGCAGGCTCAGCAGTTGTGGCACTAGGGCCTAGTTGCTCCACGGCACGTGGGACCTTCCTGGACCAGGGATCAAACCCGTGTCCCCTGCATTGGCAGGTGGACTCTTAACCACTGCGCCATCAGGGAAGTCTCTTGTTAATTGACTTCTGCCTAGATTGTATTTTTTTTCACATTAAAGCATAGTTTTATTTTTTTCATCTTTTTTTATTGAAGTATAGTTGATTTACAATGTTGTGCCAGTCTCTGCTGTACAGCAAAGTGACTCAGTTATCCATATATATATGTATGTGTGTGCATACACACACACACACACACACACTCCTTTTTTTATATTCTTTTCCATTATGGTTTATCCCAGGAAATTGGATATAGTTCCCTGTGCTGTACAGTAGGACCTTGTTTATCCATTCTAAATGTAATAGTTTGCATCTACCAACCCCAAACTGTCAGTCCATCCCTCTTCCTTCCCACCTCCCCCTTGGCAATCACAAGTCTGACCTCTGTGTCTGTGAGTCTGTTTCTGTTTTGTAGATATGTTCATTTGTGCCATATTTTAGATTCCACACATAAGTGATATCATATGATATTTGTCTTTCTCTGTCTGACTTACTTCACTTAGTATGATAATCTCTAGTTGCATCCATGTTGCTGCAAATTCTGCTTAGATGTTAATATGACTTTAACTTAGATCTCACAAAACATAAAACTGACCCACCCATTTTTTTCTTGATATGAAACTATAGTAAGGAGTCACTTTGAAGTTTCTTAAGCTAAAAGTAAAAGTTCCTATATATGCACTGAATTTCTAGGGTTAAATAATTTAAACAAAATTGACAAGTTATTTCTGTGGCAAAATACTTGTTAACTTTACTAGTTAGTTGCTTTGTTAACTTTTTTAGATGACTGAATTCAGAGCTCCCTTGGGAGCCTCTAATTATTGCAAGAGAACCACCAGTCTCTCTCCACCCTCCAGTCATCTCACATGAGTTCAGTTGTTAGGCATATGCTATAATAATCCTATTGAAGAGTTCAAAGGCACTTTTTATTTATTTTTATTTTTATTTTTTTGAATTTTATTTATTTTTTTATACAGCAAGTTCTTATTAGTTATCCATTTTATACCTATTAGTGTATATATGTCAGTCCCAATCTCTCAATTCATCACACCACCATCACCCCCGCCACTTACCGCCCTTGGTGTCCATACATTTGTTCTTTACATCTGTGTCTCAATTTCTGCCCTGAAAACCGGTTCATCTGTGCCATTTTTCTAGGTTCCACATATATGTGTTAATATACGATATTTGTTTTTCTCTTTCTGACTTACTTCACTAGGTATGACAGTCCCTAGATTCATCCACGTCTCTACAAATGACCCTATTTCGTTCCTTCTTATGGCTGAGTAATATTCCATTGTATATATGTACCACATGTTCTTTATCCATTTGTCTGTCGATGGGCATTTAGGTTGCTTCCATGACCTGCCTATTGTAAATACTGTTGCAGTGAACATTAGGGTGAATGTGTCTTTTTGAATTATGGTTTTCTCTGGGTATATGCCCAGTAGTGGGATTGCTGGGTCATATTGTAATTCTATTTTTAGTTTTTTAAGGAACCTCCATACTGTTCTCCATAGTGGCTGTATCAATTTCCATTCCCACCAACAGTGCAAGAGGGTTCCCTTTTCTCCACACCCTCTCCAGCATTTGTTGTTTGTAGATTTTCTGATGATGCCCATTCTAACTGGTGTGAGGTGATACCTCATTGTGGTTTCGATTTGCATTTCTCTAATAATTAGTGATGTTGAGCAGGTTTTCATGTGCTTCTTGGCCATCTGTATGTCTTCTTTGGAGAAATGTCTATTTAGGTCTTCTGCCCATTTTTGGATTGGGTTGTTTGTTTTTTTAATATTGAGCTGCATGAGCTGTTTATATATTTTGGAGATTAATCCTTTGTCCGTTGATTCATTTGCAAATATTTTCTCCCATTCTGAGGGTTGCCTTTTCGTCTTGCTTGTAGTTTCCTTTGCTTTGCAAAAGCTTTTAAGTTTCATTAGATGCCGTTTGTTTATTTTTGTTTTTATTTCCATTACTCTAGGAGGTGGATCAGAAAAGATTTTGCTGTGATTTATGTCAAAGAGTGTTCTTCCTGTGCTTTCCTCTAAGAGTTTTATAGTGTCCAGTCTTACATTTAGGTCTCTAATCCATTTTGAGTTTATTTCTGTGTATGGTGTTAGGGAGTGTTCTAATTTCATTCTTTGATGTAGCTGTCCAGTTTTCCCAGCACCACTTATTGAAGAGACTGTTTTTTCTCCATTGTATATCCTTGCCTCCTTTGTCATAGATTAGTTGACCATAGGTGCATGGGTTTATCTCTGGGCTTTCTAGCCTGTTAAATTGATCTATATCTCTGTTTTTGTGCCAGTACCATGTTGTCTTGATTACTGTAGCTTTGTAGTATAGTCCGAAGTAAGGAAGTCTGATTCCTCCAGCTCCGTTTTTTTCCCTCAAGACTGCTTTGGTTGTTCGGGGTCTTTTGTGTCTCCATACAAATTTTAAGATTTTTTTTGTTCTAGTTCTGTAAAAAAATGCCATTGGTAATTTGATAGGGATTGCATTGAATCTGTGGATTGCTTTGGGTAGTGTAGTCATTTTCACAATATTGATTCTTCCAATCTAAGAACATGGTATATCTCTCCATCTATTTGTATCATCTTTAATTTCTTTCATCAGTGTCTTAGCGTTTTCTGCATACAGGTCTTTTGTCTCCATAGGTAGATTTATTCCTAGGTATTTTATTCTTTTTGTTGCAGTGGTAAATGAGAGTGTTTCTTTAATTTCTCTTTCAGATTTTTCATCATTAGTGTATAGGAATGCAAGAGATTTCTGTGCATTAATTTTGTATCCTACAACTTTACAAAAATCATTGATTAGGTCTAGTAGTTCTCTGGTGGCATCTTTAGGATTCTCTGTATAGTATCATGTCATCTGCAAACAGTGACAGTTTTACTTCTTCTTTTCCGATTTGTATTCCTTTTACTTCTTTTTTTTTTTTTTTTTTTTTTCGCGGTACGCGGGCCTCTCACTGTTGTGGCCTCTCCCGTTGTGGAGCGCAGCCTCCAGACGCGCAGGCTCAGCGGCCATGGCCCACGGGCCCAGCCGCTCCGCGGCATGTGGGATCCTTGCGGACCGGGGCACGAACCCATGTCCCCTGCATCGGCAGGCGGACTCTCAACCACTGCGCCACCAGGGAAGCCCTCCTTTTATTTCTTTTACTTCTCTGATTGCCGTGGCTAGGACTTCCAAAACTATGTTGAATAATAGTGGTGAGAGTGGACATCCTTGTCTTGTTACTGATCTTAGAGGAAATGCTTTCAGTTTTTCACCATTGAGAAGATGTTTGCTGTGGGTTTGTCGTATGTGGCCTTTATTATGTTGAGGTAGGCTCCTTCTATGCCCCCTTTCTGGAGAGTTTTTATCATAAATCGTGTTGAATTTTGACAAAAGCTTTTTCTGCATCTATTGAGATGATCATAGGGTTTTTCTTCTTCAATTTGTTAATATGGTGTATCACATTGATTGATTTGCGTATATTGAAGATTCCTTGCATCCCTGGGATAAATCCCACTTGATCATGGTGTATGATCCTTTTAATGTGTTGTTGGATTCTGTTTGCTAGTATTTTGTTGAGGATTTTTGCATCTATATTCATCAGTAGTATTGGTCTGTAATTTTCTTTTTTTGTAGTATCTTTGTCTGGGTTTGGTATCAGGGAGATGGTGGCCTCATAGAATGAATTGGGAGTGTTCCTTCCTCTGCAATTTTTTCGAAGAGTTTGAGAAGGATGGGCGTTAGCTCTTCTCTGAATGTTTGATAGAATTCACCTGTGAAGCTATCTGCTCCTGGACTTTGTTTGTTGGAAGATTTTTAATCACGGTTTCAATTTCATTACTTGTGATTGGTCTGTTCATATTTTCTGTTTCTTCCTGGTTCAGTCTTGGAAGCTTATACCTTTCTAAGAATTTGTCCATTTCTTCCAGGTTGTCCATTTTATTGGCATAGAGTTGCTTGTAGTAGTCTCTTAGGATGCTTTGTATTTCTGTGGTGTCTGTGGCAACTTCTCCTTTTTCATTTCTAATTTTATTGATTTGAGTCCTCTCCCTCTTTTTCTTGATGAGCCTGGCTAATGGTTTATCAAGTTTGTTTATCTTCTCAAAGAACCAGCTTTTAATTTTATTGATCTTTGCTGTTATTTCCTTTGTTTCTATTTCATTTATTTCTGTTCTGATCTTTATGATTTCTTTCCTTCTACTAACTGTGGGTTTTGTTTGTTCTTCTTTCTCTAGTTCCTTTAAGTGTGAGGTTAGATTGTTTATTTGAGATCTTTCTTGTTTCTTGACATTGGCTTGTATTGGTGTAAACTTCCCTCTTAGAACTGCTTTTACTGCATCCCATTGGTTTTGGATCATTGTGTTTTCATTGTTAATTTGTTTCTAGGTGTTTTTTGATTTCCTCTTTGATTTCTTCAGTGATCTCTTTGTTATTTAGTAACGTATTGTTTAGCCTCCATGTATTTTTTTTTGTTTTTTTTCCATTTTTTTCCATGTAATTGATTTCTAATCTCATAGCATTATGGTCAGAAAAGTTTCCTGATATGATTTCAGTTTTCTTAAATTTACTGAGGCTTGATTTGTGACCCACGATGTGATCTATCCTGGAGAATGTTCCATGCGCACTTGAGAAGAAAGTGTTATCTGCTGTTTTTGGATGGAATGTCCTATAAATATCAATTAAATCTATGTGGTCTGTTGTGTCATTTAAAGCTTGTGTTTCCTTAGTAATTTTCTGTTTGGATGATCTGTCCGTTGGTGTAAGTGAGGTGTTAAAGTCCCCCACTATTATTGTGTTTCTGTCAATCTCCTCTTTTATAGCTGTTAGCAGTTGCCTTATGTATTGAGGTATTCCTATGTTGGGAGCATATATTTATAGTTGTTATATCTTCCTCTTGGATTGATCCCTTGATCATTATGT
This sequence comes from Hyperoodon ampullatus, assembly GCF_949752795.1. Classification (NCBI taxonomy): domain Eukaryota; kingdom Metazoa; phylum Chordata; class Mammalia; order Artiodactyla; family Ziphiidae; genus Hyperoodon; species Hyperoodon ampullatus. Next base: position 209,616,026 of record NC_136914.1, read on the forward strand.
AGTGTCCTTCTTTGTCTCTTGTAATGTTCTTTATTTTAAAATCTATTTTATCTGATATGAGTACTGCTACACCAGCTTTCTTTTGATTTCCATTTGCATGGAATATCTTTTTCCATCCCCTCACTTTCAGTCTGTATGTGTCCCTAGGTCTGAAGTGGGTCTCTTGTAGACAGCATATATACCAGTCTTGTTTTTGTATCCATTCATCGAGCCTGTGTCTTTTGGTTGGAGCATTTAATCCATTCACGTTTAAGGTGAATTATCTTAAACGTTTAAGGTGAATTATCGATATGTATGTTCCTGTTACCATTTTCATAATTGTTTTGGGTTTGTTTTTGTAGGTCCTTTTCTTCTCTTGTGTGTCCCACTTAGAGAAGTTCCTTTAGCATTTGTTATAAAGCTGATTTGGTGGTGCTGAATTCTCTTAGCTTTTGCTCGTCTGTAAAGCTTTTGATTTCTCCATCAAATCTGAATGAGATCCTTGCAGGGTAGAGTAATCTTGGTTGTAAGTTCTTTCCTTTCATCACTTTAAATATGTTATGCCACTCCCTTCTGGCTCGTAGAGTTTCTGCTGAGAAATCAGCTGTTAACCTTATGGGAGTTCTCTTGTATGTTATTTGTCATTTTTCCCTTGCTGCTTTCAATAATTTTTCTTTGTCTTTAATTTTTGCCAGTTTGATTACTGTGTGTCTCGGCGTGTTTCTCCTTGGGTTTATCCTGTATGGGACTCTCTGCACTTCCTGGACTTGGGTGGCTATTTCCTTTCCCATGTTAGGCATGTTTTTGACTATAATCTCTTCAAATATTTTCTCTGGTCCTTTCTCTCTCTCTCTTCTCCTTCTGGGACCACTATAATGCGAATATTGTTATCTTCATGTTGTCCCAGAGGTCTCTTAGGCTGTCTTCATTTCTTTTCATTCTTTTTTCTTTATTCTGTTCGTCAGCAGTGAATTCCACCATTCTGTCTTCCAGGTCATTTATCCGTTCTTCTGCCTCAGTTATTCTGCTATTGATTCCTTCTAGTGTATTTTTCATTTCAGTTATTGTATTGTTCATCTCTGTTTGTTTGTTCTTTAATTCTTCTAGGTCTTTGTTAAACATTTCTTGCATCTTCTCGATCTTTGCCTCCATTCTTTTTCTGAGGTCCTGGGTCATCTTCACTATCATTATTCTGAATTCTTTTTCTGGAAGGTTGCCTATCTCCACTTCATTTAGGTGTTTTTCAGGGGTTTTATCTTGTTCCTTCATCTGGTACATAATCCTCTGCCTTTTCATCTTGTCTGTCTTTCTGTGAATGTGGTTTTTGTTCCACAGGCTGCAGGATTTTAGTTTTTCTTGCTTCTGCTGTCTGCCGTCTGGTGGATGAGGCTATCTAAGAGGCTTGAGCAAGTTTCCTGATGGGAGGGACTGGTGGTGTGTAGAGCTGGCTGTTGCTTTGGTGGGTAGAGCTCAGTAAAACTTTAATCCACTTTTCTGCTGATGGGTTGGGCTGGGTTCCCTTCCTGTTGGTTCTTTGGCCTGAGGCGAGCCAACACTGGAGCCTACCTGGGCTCTTTGGTGGGGCTAATGGCAGACTCTGGGAGGGCTCATGCCAAGGAGTACTTCCCAGAACTTCTGCTGCCAGTGTTCTTGTCCTCATGGTGAGACACAGCCACCCTGTGCCTCTACAGGAGACCCTCCAACACTAGCAGGTAGGTCTGGTTCAGTCTCCTATGGGGTCACTGCTCCTTCCCCTGGGTCCCGATGCACACACTACTTTGTGTGTGCCCTCCAAGAGTGGAGTCTCTGTTTCCCCCAGTCCTGTCAAAGTCCTGCAATTGAATCCCACTAGCCTTCAAAGTCTGATTCTCTAGGAATTCCTCCTCCCATTGCCGGACCCCCAGGCTGGGAAGCCTGACGTGGGGCTCAGAACCTTCACTCCAGTGGGTGGACTTCTGTGGTGTAAGTGTTCTCCAGTTTGTGAGTCACCCACCCAGCAGTTATGGAATTTTATTTTATTGTGATTGCGCCCCTCCTGCCATCTCATTGTGGCTTCTCCTTCATCTTTGGATGTGGTGTATCTTTTTTGGTGAGTTCCAGTGTCTTCCTGTCGATGATTGTTCAGCAGTTAGTTGTGATTCCATTGCTCTCGCAAGAGGGAGTGAGCGCACGTCCTTCTGCTCTGCCATCTTGAACCAATCTCAAAGGCACTTTTTAATGTGGAGTTTATTTTGTTTAGTTTTAGCCTGTTCAGCAAGAGCACTCTGTGATCATGTGAGAGTCCTCACCTAAGAGATTTTCCAGTTAAAAATGAAAATTCTACTAAAGGTTCTATGACTTTGGGTAGCATAGCAGGGGAGGAGAGTGACTTTAAAATTGTTAAATCTCATTAAGGGGAATCCATTGATAATCCTTTAATTTAGGGCAAGTTTCCAAAAAATTTTTCCTTATCCACATTAGGTATGTTAGGTTTCAGCCTGGAGCCAATTACTAGATTTTAGTTGTTGAACTCAGTAAAGAGATTTGGAATGGAAATGCTAGCAGACCTTTGACTAGCTGGGCTAGTGGGTACTGGAAGAATCTTGACAATTCATCTGCCAGATCTCTGACCTCACTACCCTTAATCACCCTTACTTGTCAATGACATAATTGGCTGCCTTCTCCTATCCCTCTTTGAAATTGCTAGCATTTGAGAATGTCTCTTGACCTTATTTCTTATGTATTAAGGCAAAGAAAGCATAGTTCGGTGGCTGAGCTAGTAGACCGTTTTGGTCCTCTTTGAGGAAAAAATGGAGGATGTGTTCTGTTCGTGGGGCAGTTGAAACAGTTGCTAAATGTTCAATTATGGCTACTTACGGAATAGAGCTAATCTATGAACACATGTGTGGATTTTCTTCTCAGATATATTATTAACTGATGAATTATGTTATACTTTATGAAGCACAGGACCAGATATAGGAACTAGTATTGTTTCAGGGTGAAAATATGTACCCAGAACTCTCATCATGGTAATCATAGTTCCTGTAGGGTATAGGGAATATAAATTCATGAGGCTCTCTACTAGCATTTACAGGAGAAATTTTCCCTAACTTGCCCACAGGACGGGTGTATTAAAGAATACAGTGACTTTTAGTGAAGAATTCTGTCATGGCTTTTTTCCACGTGTAGAAAATTGGAGGTGGGTAAGGGGTAGTAAGAGAGAGGGAAGAGGGAGACAGAAATAAAAATGAAAAGCTGATGATAGCTGGTACACTTAGATATTAGGAAGCAGGGGACTGTTTTATGGGTTGTTGCTTCAGTGGCTAGAATTGATCTCAGGGCCATATATTTTGCCTAACCCTATCCTCACTGGCCACAGAATTTTGCTGTTTCTGTTGTGTTGGATCATATGAAGTTGCCATTTTTATAAGTGAGAAATGGTTGAATATCAGAAATTTTGTATAGTTCAACCTAATACATAATAACATAAACACTAGGATGGCTACAGTTGTGGAGAGGGGTGTGCGTTGTGTGTGTGTGAATGAAAGGTGGCAGGGAAGAAATGGAAATTTGTGAGCATTTTGGGGTGCTCTGAAGCCGAAAACCTCTACTGTAGCCTGTGGTTTTACACATTCAAAATCTAATACAGTTGCCCAAATATGTTTTCCTACTTCCACATTAATACAGTTGAGACGGTTTATGGGGCAGGTTAAAATTAAATCACCTCTGACAGAGATAACCATTGGGGATAATAATCTGAGGTGACCAATGTCTTCAGAGTACAACAGAAATGTCAGAAACTGAAAACCAGTAGGCACACCTGCACTTGCATGCAGATACTTTGTTGAAACTGAAGAATTAGGGGCGTAACATGGTTATAGACTGAATAATGTGCAAATTCTTATTTGTCTTAAAATAGACTTTAGGATGTTTTTAGTGGAATATTCAGGCTGTACTGATTGGACTTTTTTGTCTTTCTTAGACGAGCTCATCTTCGCCTGTGTTTAGAACGCTTAAAAGTTCTGATTCCACTAGGACCAGATTGCACCAGGCACACAACACTTGGTTTGCTCAACAAAGCCAAAGCACACATCAAGGTAGGAATTTTTTGTCATATTTTCACATGATTCTCAGTCCTGCTCTCTTTTTAGCAATGATTCCTATTCATATATATCAGCTAGCACAGTGCCCTCCTTTAATAACTGACCTCAAGAGAAATTTTCTGAAAACTTATCAGCTAATCTGATGGGAGCAACATAACCTGATTACATTAAATTGTTTTGACAGCGTGGTCATTTGAAGAGCTGAGAATACTAGGAAAATAACAATTACTCTGCTGATACCCTGAAGGAAGGCAGTTGTGCCCTCTGGTGGAGATGACTTCATTTGGCTGTGTCTCTCAGTAATTTTCCATCAAACTATACTGCAGAGCAAGTTTCTCTTTTGTGGTGGTAACTTGACAGACTGAGAATTCTATACTGTTCTAGTAATGTAGCATTCATTACACACACACACACACACACACACACACAAAGTGAAGAAATAACTATTTTTCATGTTTAAAAAATATGTATGTTTTTATGTATACACACACGTATAGTCATTCATGTTTTCTCTGTCAAAGAAGAAATCTTTAGAGATGTTAGGTAGGAATCAGTTTTACTGTTTGTACTGTACCTCACACAAACTTAAATATCACTTTATCATTTTAGAAACTTGAAGAAGCTGAAAGGAAGAGCCAGCACCAGCTAGAGAATTTGGAACGAGAACAGAGATTTTTAAAGCGGCGACTGGAACAGCTGCAGAGTCCTCAAGAGATGGAACGAATACGAATGGACAGCATTGGATCAACTATTTCTTCAGATCGTTCTGATTCAGAGCGAGGTAGGCAGTGAACTTCTTCGCTAATGAAACACTAGCATCCCTGTATCTGAATTTAGAGAGGGGAGGTTGGGTGGCATTGTATTTGCTTCCTTTTTTGCCAACACTGAATGTAGCATTCTAGATTTTATGTAGTCACAACACTGTCTAGCAATGCCTGTATGAATTATAGAATTTTTTTTCTTGATTATATGTATATTGAAAATTTTCCACTTTGAAACAATTTTAGACTTAAAAGTTGTAAGTTTGCTGAAGAAAATTGTTGAGTTCTCATATACCCTTCACCCAGGTTCCCCTAATGTTAATATCTTATGTAACCATAATACAGTTATTGAAACCAGGAAATTAACATTCATGCAATACTATTAATTATAAACCTTATTCAAATTTCACCACTTTCCCCAATAATGTCCTTTGTCTGATCCAGGATCCAGTGCAGTATCCTACATTGCATTAGATATTTCTTCAGTCTTCCTTTCATGACCATGACACATTTGAAGAATATTGGTCAGTTATTTTACGCAGTGTTCCTCAATTTGGGTTTGTCGGATGTTTTTTCATTAGATTGAGGTATTATACATTTGGGGGAAGAAATATCACAGAAGTGATGTTGTGCCCTTCTCAATTCATTGTATCAGGAAGATACATTATGTTGATATGTTTTATTCCTGGTGATGTTAATTCTTATATCTATATTTTAAAGTACCATGCCCTTCATTTCTCTTTACATCTGCCCCAGAACATTGGTCTTTGGCAGAATTAAAGAACAAAAAATAACCAGAAAAGAAATTGTTTGAATCTTACTGATCTGCTCATCTGTAGCTCCCACTACATCAGGCCTCACACCACAATAAAAGATCCCAGAGGTGAACTTTAACTAGAGCTCACAAGATTTTGAGGATTCAAAACAAAAAAAGAAACTTTTGTAAAATTTCTTTTGACTTTGTATTATGGAAATTTTTAAACATACACAAAAGTAAATCGAGTCATGAACTCTCATGTACCTGTCATCCAGCTTGAACAGCTGTCAACATTTTGTCATTCTTCTTTCACCTGTTCTCTACTACCCTTACTCCCTCACCATTTTTTCTGGAGTTTTTTTAAATCAAATTTCAGGGAACATTATCATTTTGTTCCTAAATACTTCAATATGTATCTTTAATCAATAGGACTTTAAATATATATAAAATACTATTATAATATCCCACAAAATTAATAAAATCAGATAATCCTATTTAGTGTCATCTAATACCCAGTCTCTGATAGCCTTTCTCAAAAATGGCATCTTACCATTGGTATTTTTTTTTTTTTTTTGTGGTACGCGGGCCTCTCACTGTTGTGGCCTCTCCCGTTGCGGAGCACAGGCTCCGGGCGTGCAGGCTCAGCGGCCACGGCTCATGGGCCCAGCCGCTCCGCAGCATGTGGGATCTTCCCGGACCGGGGCACGAACCCATGTCCCCTGCATCGGCAGGCGTACTCTCAACCACTGCGCCACCAGGGAAGCCCTGGTATGTTTGAATTAGAACCCAAACAAAGTCTACATTACATTTGTTTGTACCTTTTAAGGTACAGTTGGCCCTTGAACAACACAAGTTTGAACTACACAGGTGCACTTATGTGTGGATATATTTCAATAAATATGTGCTATAGCACTTATATGATACATGATTGGTTGAATCTGCAGATAGGGAGGGCTGACTGTAACGCTAGACTCAGATTTTTGACTGTGTGGAGAGTTGGCATCCCTAACCCCCTGAGTTGTTCAAGGGTCAACTGTACTTCTAATCTATAATAGTTTTCCCTTTCCCACTTTTTTTTTTCAATGCCGATTATTTCTTGTAGAACCTGGGAAACTGTGCCATTTTTCTTATAGAGTTTCCCACATTCTAGATTTGGCTGAATGAATCCTCATGGTGTCATTTAACATGTTCTGTCCCTTATTATTTCTTGTAAACTGGTTGGTAGATCTAGGGGCATGATTAAATTCATGTTCTTTTTTGAGGCAAGAATACTTCCTGGGTGGTGCTGTGTACTTCCTGTTGCATCAGTGTTATTTTTTATTGTCCCATGATAGTGATAACATTGGTCAGTGGGTTCAGGTGATGTCATCTTTTATGCAGATGTATCAACCTTTCACTTAATAGTTTTAACAGTCATTGATGATTGTTGCTCAATCACTATTTCATTAGGTGTTACAAAACAGTGATTTTCTAATTCTATCATTCTTGTTGTGTTTATTAACTTTTTCTTCTTTAAAGAAGAACATTTCCTCATCAACTTTTTTGGTTACCTTCAAATAACCAAAAAGTGGGTACCTCCTTCTACCCACCCCACCTCCAAATTGCAGAGAGAGGGTATGTTTTCATTATTATAGTTCTCATTTTTTTAGTATTCCCGAAGTTCAAGTACCTTACCAAGTACCATTCTTGTTCTTCTCTGGCAGCTCTCTTTCCCAGAGTTACAGGGACTTTTTTAGTAACATCTCTAGTCCATTTGGCTAGAACAGTCTGTCATTTTATTTTGTTTTAATTGAGTTCAGCATGCTCTGTTGGATAGGGTGTCTTGATTTTGTTTCCCAAATGTAGGTTGGATGAGTGTTCTGTGATACTGGGAAACACTAAATAGCCTGTGAAGCATTATGGATATGAAACAAATAGTAATGAATTCATAGGATTATTTGTACAGCTTGTTTGGACAACTGCCTGCATTTTAAAAACAGATTGCTAAAACTTTTTGAAGCAACAAGCCCTTTTGAAAATTATGCTCTTTAAAATAACTTACTCTGTCTTCTTGCACTCAGCTAGAATCTGTGTTTCCTAAAGTGATTGTGTGATCAGTGCAAATAGCTAAAATCAGTGCCAAATCAGGCTTTGAGTTTGTTTTAAGAGAATTGAAGATTATTGAGTTCATCCTGTTATGGGAGAAAATGGTCTTTCAACTGCCTTTAAAAAAAAATGTGTATTGCTTTTTATATATTATTGGTGATTGTATATGTAGTATTTAACAATTAAAATATCTATACATAGCTGGGTCGTATATGTATTTAGATTTTTTTTATCATGTTTGGTTTTTGAAGTAAAGTTAAATACCACCAGTATTAAAATAAAATGCCTTTACTGTAATCTTTACTATAGATCTCACTATAATCCAGAGACTTTTAAGCCTCATGCCCTCATTTCAAGCTATATTTGATGGAAGAGAATTTAATTGAAGACAAATCTCTCAGAGTCCACTTTATAATGACTGGCTAATTTTGGTTACTGAATAGTCAGAGATCTTTATGATGAATCCTAGAAGTCTATAGAACTATCTGTAAAATAATACCACCAAAGGCCCAGATGGATACATTTTCTAGTTCACCTGTATTCAGTTTATGCTTTTTTCCCCCTTTAAGGCAACTCTGCTTAATAAAGATCACTGAGAATTAGTTTCTAGTTTAATGCAAAACAAATGTTGTTAAACCACTTGGGGTTGGGATCTTTTAACATTAAGCACTAATTCCCAAATAGGTCAAGTGCTTTTGGTGGAAGGTCTAGACGGACTGGTGTCAAAGGCTTTAGTAAACTTGCTGCTTAAATTGAGACCACCACTGTATACCAGACATTTCCCTTGCAAAATATATCCGTGTGTCTCTTAATCTTTGGGTCCTTCTGTTCTTCAGAGATCACTGATAATAGTTTGTATAACAGTTTATACTACAAAAAAGTAATTTCTTTTCCTCATGCCCCCCTGTTCTTGAAGGCACACGTATACTAGATTACTAACATTCTTCCTTTTTTCCCTTTGGCAGAGGAGATTGAAGTGGATGTTGAAAGCACAGAGTTCTCCCATGGAGAAGTGGACAATATCAGTACCACCAGCATCAGTGACATTGATGACCACAGCAGCCTGCAGAGTATTGGGAGTGACGAGGGTTACTCCAGTGCCAGTGTCAAACTTTCGTTCACTTCCTAGAACCCAGCATGACATAACAGTGCAGGGCAAAATATTCACTGGGCCAGTTCAATCCAAACAATCTCTTAAATTGGGTTCATGATGCAGTCTCCTCTTTAAAGCTCAACAAAACTATACTTGAATGGAAGGGCCAAGAGACCTCTGTTTAAGCAAATACTTAGCAAAAAGTGGAGCAGCGGCTCCTCAGCAGAACAAATATTCTAATATTCATATCTGAAAATCAGTTTCTAATGGCAGCAGAAAACGTGTGTGAAATTTTCTCGATTTGGTTAATTTGAAAGAGGACATTGGAGATTCCATCCTCTTTTTCTTTTCAAGTTTGCTCATACTCCATTGATTGAGTAGACACATTTAAAGATGGGATTATGAACCCTTCCTGAGCTTTTTGGTCCTAAAAACAAAAATCAAATCTATAGTAATGACAAGACAAGATAATCAGGCATTAATCTTGGATAGCTAAAGAACTATTAAAACTCAAGCCTGGGACAGCTTATCACGAAGCCTGTGGATGATCAATTCTTTAAAAAAAAAAAAAAAAAAAAAAAAAGCTCATTTCATGCTCTGCAAAAGGAGAGACTCCCATGAAGCCTTTTGGAAGGGATCATCATGCAGCTCAGCTTTCTGTTGGATTCCATGCTAAGCAAGCTAACCGTATCCAGCATTGTTAGCACTAGGGCACCCAACCGCCAGCTCTACAGTCAGCTGCCCTTAGGCCCTCGGGTCTGTGTGCATGACACCCTCTACCACACAGGGCCTGAGTTCGGATTGAGGGGCCAGAAGGAAACAGCTCCATGCGCCTCTGTGTCTGTGTGTGGGGCCAGAAGAGTTGTGCACACAGATTAGCAGGCCAAGGTCTGAGCCATGGCAGCATTTTTATTTCAGATTTTGATAACTGTTTGTATGTGTTGAAAACCAAAATGACATCTTTTTAAAGCTTGTCCATAAAAAACATAGACGTCTTTTATAGTGAAAAACACATGGGAAAAAATCATCTATTTTGATGCAGCATTTGATAATGATAAAACACCTCACACCTCACTCTTTATAGTGCACAAAATGAATGAGGTCTGGGCTAAGTAGAAAAAAGGTCAGTGCTGTTTTTGTTTTCTTTTAGATCATTACCTTTTACCATCTTTTAACCACCTGATATCTATAGTAGACATACTATCATAGTTAACATAGTTAAGTTCGGCACTTGTCTCATTTTAACGTAAGGATTTGCTTCTGTTTTCCTACAGGCAGTCTCTCTCCCTCACAATCCCATTGTGCAGGTGCTATTGCTCTTGTCACTATTTTCAGAAATGTTATTTTAAGTGAAATTCTAGCCTGCACTTTGATGTCATGTGTTCCCTTTTTGTTTTTCAAACTCCCAGGTTCTCCCCTGGCCCTCTCCCTTACCCCAGGAAGCCTTGGAGACCTTACCCTGGCTCTTTGGACTTTGTATACTTTAAATAATTTAACTACCCTTAATTACTTAAAAAAGAAAAAAAAAAGCTTTATGATTTTCATAACTTATTGCTGATTTTAATGGGTTAATTTCAGTCCTGTAGTTTTATTTTGTTTAGATAGGGCTGGGCAAGGAAAAAGAAAATAAAGACAACCATATTTAGCAGTGCAGTTGAGTTGTGTGTGTAATGTTAGGCCATCCTTTGTAAGTAGCACTTTTAACAGCTCTCACTGCTTCTATATATGAAGTGAACCATCTTGGTCATACACAAGGCCTCATCATATACTTACTTGTTCTTGTGCTCTTCCCGTGCCTCCAAAAATATTTTGTCCTTGACTGTGGTATGTTTGAGTGGAAGAAATTCTTTGAAGTAGATGTGTGAAAAACTGCATGCCTTTAGAAGCCCATTATTAGAACTTGCTACTTCAGGTGCTGGGGACTTAATGAAAAACATGATAAAAGAAATTCATTTCTGTGGCCCAGGTAAATTATTTCTGGTTTCATTCATAATTACTCCTGTCCAGGTCAAAATGTTGCTCTATATGTTTGCTTATTTTTGACTTTCCCAAGGGAGACAGTTTGGCGACTCTGCTAACTACCATGGAAAATAAATGGAAGCCAGTGACAGAGCTTCCATTTTGTAACTCCCATGGCATTCACTTGCATCACTTGCCGAGGGCTGGAATTTCGGACTTCATTTAGGTGAACTTGAGGTGCTGCAATTTTGTTGTATATGTACAGGATGGTGGGCTGGGAAGCCTTTGTCACGAACCTATAGTACCTATTTCAACTGCCCCCTAAATTACTCCTTCCCTGAATTTGTTTTCCTTGGGGGAGGGGGATGGATTGTATGATGAATAAGTATTAATTTTTTTTTAAGACAAATGGACTTTGAAGATACAAAAAGTTAACTGCAAGAAATAAAAATTGTGAATGAAGAACACACGAGTGCTTTTTGTACCGCCCTTCTCTATGAAGGAAAAAATATGAATGAGCATCCGTATCTTGAGAGGCAACCATCTCCTTAAATGTGTATGTTTATACCACTTCAGTGGTCTGAATTAATGGCAGTTTAAATCATTGCCATTTCCTGTTCAGTAATTTACAATAGGTGCCTTCTTGACTGATAATTCCACATAACCTAACTGCAGATGGTTTAATGTACCCAATCTTAATTTCTTCAGGTAGGACACAAAGCCGTTTGTCATTCTAATTATCTGTTCTCCAAATAACTTTTTAGGGAATCCCTTTGACTCTGCTATTATTCAAATTGAAAACCAATCTGGAAGTTCCCATTTAGTCCTTACTAACCTGAGTTAACACTGCCCCCTATGTAAAATGTCTGAGTGACATATTAATAGGTACATGTAAATCCTATTTCTGTGAATATTATTACCAAAGAATATTGTGATGAAGTCATTGAGACTCTAGTTTCTGATTAGAATAGGTATGAGAAACTCCAGCAGAAATGCCTTTTCTAGGGCCGTAACAATGACAGTTTTTAGCATTATGAAGGGATTTTAAAAGGCAGTGAGGATTGTTCAGGCAAGGCTCCTAACCTAAAGCCACACTGCATCCTGGGTCATTTCTCACAAGGAAATGGTCTACCCTTTCAGGGAAGGGTTTTTGAGGGTTTGTTTTCTTCCACTTGAAGAAGCAACTAGCTGCCCTTTTTCTTTTATTATCCTTCCACCTCAAAAATCCCACACTCCCTTCCAAAAAGAGCATAATAGGGGAAGAACAAGGGTTTTGGTTACATTTAAACAGCAGTTCTAACATTCGCTAAGGACCCTGGGCAAGATACTAAATTTCATGGAGACTTGTTTCCTCCTGGAAAGTTGATAGAAATATTACCTCTATTTTGAAAGATTGTTAAGGATTAAAACTGATATATGTAGACTGAGTGAACTGATGAGGATGATTATAATTTTTGACTTTGTTTGAATAAAAAAAGAAAAAAAAAATTACAAAAGTGGACACGTGGATCCATGCCACCCCCACAGCCCAGGAGCATGTAGTGCCAGAAGGAAATTAACAGGTGTTATACTTCTCTACTTCCTCTGATGAATGCAGCCTTTTAATCTCTTCATCCTTAATCTTGAATTTTAGTTATTCTGACTCTGGGTCCTGCAGAATAAAACTATTAATAAAATGGTTCATTTTCACAAAATTCTGTGGCAGGTTATACATTGTAAGAAGTAAATTTTGACATCCTATATAAATTTTTAAATAAAGGCTTTATAAGATTTATGTATCATTGGTTTTAGTGATTACCTGGTCTTCCTAAAAAAAGGAAAGGACCTGAGCTTGAGTATGTTATACACTGATAGTAACCACTGCATAATAAATTGAGTGTCCTAGTTAATATTTTAGTGCTGGCCTCACCATGAAGAAAAATCTTATTGGCCTAGGTACCAGATCCAACAGGAAACTAGTTTTCTTTTGGAATACATCTGATTCTTGTAAATAATAAGTGTAGTCAAAATAGATGTACTGGCTGACAGCTTCAGTTGTTTGTTTTACTTTTCTATATAGTAATTATTAGGGGAAATGGCTTAAATGAAGCTCTTCTAAAGTACTGCCAACTTCCTATAATTTTGGAATATTTTCTATTTTTTCAAGCTCTTAGCTATGGAAAAATGCTTTTAACTCTTTACTAGTAGGACAATAATTGGGATATTTTAGATTTTCACACCAGGGCACAGACTAGCATTGTAAAAACATAAAAGCCATAAAATATCTCTAAAATGTATGTAAGAAATACAAATTTAAGAAGTCAGTTGTTTCTAAATTAGCAGCTTCATCACACTCACTCTGAAAGCTAGGTCAACTAAACCTGACAGGGCTTTTGGAGGGAAGAATTCTGAGCAAAAGAACCAAAGGGATACTTACTCCTCCTTCCTGCATACTTCTGAGCAATTAACAATTGGGACAATTACCATCTATTAAAGACTAGCCTAGCTACGGATCTCAGCCTTCAACTCTAGTTTTCCCGGGATGTAGAGTCAAGTGTTTCCTCCAAGCCTGAATTCTTTGTTTCTCTGGTCAGAAATTCACTGCATCTTGCTAATAAAGTGAGTACAGGGCTTTAAAGGAGAAAAAACAAAAGCACATCAGTTTCACCAAAAAAGGCAAATCATGAGCCAGCAAAATAATAACCATGATTTTTGTGTGAAGTAGCTCTTCACACAAAAAACAAACCTTTTCTCCCAATGAGAATAACCATAGCTTCTTTAGCTGTGCTCTTAAAAAAAACTAACTGGGGAAACAAGTTACAATTTTAATAATTCCAGTAATAAGTCCGTACTGGTTTTGTAAAAATGAACTGGTAAGGTGCTTGGTGGAAGTAAATTGCCAGTTTTTATTTCTGGGAACTAAAAGATGACAAGTAGCCATAATTTGATATTTTTAGTTATTTCAGCTGTCAGCTAACCCAAGCCCAGCATTATTCTCAGATCTGCTTTTCCCCACTCAAGGCCACAAAAGAACCTTTATATACTTAAGCTGAATGGCAGAAAAGGCAAGTGACGACCCTCACAGAATAATACCACCTGTTTTTGTTTTACTACTTTTGGCTAGGCCAAAACAAATTCTTAGAATGTCAATATTATTGGTTTCTGAACCTCTTGAGATGTTTCTAAGAATACATCTATACCCATCTATACAGGTACGCTTTTTTAAAAAATCATAGTATAAGGGGAATCAATAGCTTTGGTTTTGTTTAAACTATGGCATTACCTGTTATTTTACCTGCTGTGCTTTTCCTCTCCACTGCAGTAAAAATTCAGTTTAACTTGCAACTCAAAAATCCTAGATATAAAGAATGTTTACATTTACTGTTGAACTTGTAAGTTACCATTTATACTAACTGGCTGTTTCATAGTTTAATACAAATACTTAATACAATTCAGCACATGTTTATTGAACTCTCTAAATATTTTAACCAATACAAAACCTTGTTGGGTTTAATACATTTTCTTCCTTCTTTTATATCTCAGATAATACCCAGTTGAGGCAAAAAGCCAAATCAAAACTCTAATATTTCGCTTAATTTGCAAGTGGTATTTTTCACCTTATATAATCACAATCTACAGACACCACACAACTTACAAAACTGAGTTTCCTTTGTCACCTCATGGTTTTCCCTTGCTATTTTAAAGGCAGACACAGCATTAAAACTGCATTGTAATGGAAACACACACGTGCATGCACATGCACATCCTTTGTTATGAAAAAACAAGTATTTAAAAAAATGAGTTGTTATATTAAATGGATGCATTTTCACTTTGGTTTGATGCCTAAGTCTTCATAATTGGGCTCAGAAAATTGCCACTTATAAATTTTTGCCTTCATTTCAAAAATCCGTTTTCACATTTAACCTAACACATGGTGCTCAGCCAAGGATGCACATCAGAATCACCTGTGTGGTGTCTGTCAAAAAACAAGACACGCCTTGGCCTGGATAGGCCTGGGGTAGGACCCTGATCCAAGAATCCCTCATTAATTTTAATGAAGAATTACAAGTGGGGCTTCCCTGGTGGCACAGTGGTTGAGAATCCACCTGCCAGTGCAGGGGACATGGGTTCGATCCCTGGTCCAGGCAGATCCCACGTGCCGCGGAGCAGCAAAGCCCATGCGCCACAACTACTGAGCCTGCGCTCTAGAGCCCGCGAGCCACAACTACTGAGCCCACGTGCCACAACTACTGAAGCCCACACACCTAGAGCCCGTGCTCCACAAGAGAAGCCACCGCAATAAGCCCGCGCACCGCAACGAAGAGTAGCCCCCGCTCGCCGCAACTAGAGAAAGCCCGCGTGCAGCAACCAAGGCCCAACGCAGCCAAAAATAAAAATTAAATTTTAAAAAAAAGTGATTTTTTTTATTAGGAGTGTAACCCCCTTCCCACTAAGAAACAAACCCTAAAATATTTTAATACAAAAATTTAAACCTCTACCAGGATTACTTAATGTCTTAGAACTTTGGTAATTTGGTAACATTTCAGTAACACATTTATAAGCAATAGTATTATTTCCATTATAATGTGAATTGTTATTCAAGTTAAGGGAAAAAGATCAGATAGTCACCATTAGCTCTGCACAGTAGTAGCAAACACTTCTATCTATAGTGCTTACAACGTACCAGGTACTCTACTAAACACTTCACACATATTAACTCACTCATCCTTACAACCTAATGAAACGTATTAATTTAATTCTACAGCTGAGAAAACTGAGGCAGAGAATTATGCATACAAATAATAAATGAGGGAGCCAGGATTCAAACACAGCAGTCTGGCTCCAGAGTCCTCGCTCTTCCAATATGACTCTTCTACATGTTAATTAAAACACTGTTATCTGTGATTAATATTAAAATTTAAAATTGTTTGTTTTGGGGGTGTTAGGACTGTACTTTCCTTGAAAGAGTCAATAACAGTCAAAAGACAAATGCAACCACAGCCACGTGGGGGCCAAGTATGGTTCAGTCTGTCCGTTTCAGAGCTTCACGTCTCCTTTCTTGACAAGAGGGTAACCTCTAAATTTTATAACAAACCTTCATAGACCAAGCATCATATCTGATTTTAGAATATTGAGAGCTTAACCACCTGCATTTGTAAAATACCATTGGTATCTTGCTCCTCATTAGGCATTTCTCAACTTCAGCATCCACTATGAGACAGGTCCCCCCAGGATTCCTAATTTTTAAGTTTAGTCCAGAGACACTATCATCATCCTGACAACAGGACTTTACAAAGGACCACATCTAGGTCTTTGACACACAGGCTCTTAACTTCATGCTATATGCCTATTTGTTAAAAAATGTTTTCTACAACACGGTCACTTTTTTTCCCCCTCTTTCTCTCCTCCTACTGCAAAGCCCTCCAGGAAAATTAATGTGCAGAAAGGAAGGCCCATAGAGTCAAAGGAGGCACAAGTCTCAACATAAGTCTTGCCTACACAAACACCAGGTGAACTATTACTCCAGCAAACATACCAAGATAATCTCACCAAAAACCACTTTGTATGGCCACAGAGTTATACCAAATTTCTTTCCAGTGCTTTTTAATTACTAGGGTTCCCTTGCAACACTTTAAGGATACCACTGATTTAAAGTTTGTTATACTGGTAACAAGACCATTAGTATATTTAGAAGTTTTTCGGGCTAAGTAGCTCCTTTTCTACTGTACTTTGTGCCTTGTATTGAAAAACTACTTCACCTTTCATTCTGTCCTATGTGCTCTACCCTTTGGCCATAAATTACAGGGAGAGAAACAAAAAATCAAAACAACAGTGATCTCCTGGGTTGGGAGGGAGATGGAGACACGAGGAATTCTCTCTCATCACTGTCCTCCTGAAAGTTTCAATTTACCGGACTTCCCTGGCGGTCCAGTGGTTAAGACTCTGAGCTTCCACTGCAGGGGGCACGGGTTTGATCCCTGGTCCAGGAACTAAGATCCCACATGCCGTGCTGCGTGGCCAAAAACTTTTTTAAAAAGCTTCAATTTAACAAAAAAATTAAAATTCATGCAATAAAATTTTTTTTCTTAATGAAATAAAAATTTTTATTTTCCCTTTCTACCAAAAACTTACAAACACCCCTATGCAAGCACAACCCTTAAAATAAAACTAGTCTGTCCTTTCCAATTTCTTATGTCCAATATAAGGAGCACATAAGGATTTATCAGAACATTTATTACACACAATATTCTCTCCTGTGGAAATGATGTATGCTTAATCACTATATCAATGCTGGCAGCTAACTTCACCTTTCTGTTAACACACCCTGGAGATTTTAAAAACACTTTATTTAATAAAAGTTAAACATACAAAAACTGAAATTATTACACATCTTAAAAATCACCATCTTCCATTAATAGGAAGACCCTTTTCTACGCATACATTTGGCTTAAACTCAACTCAGGATAACTGTGATGTTCACTTACCAACAAATGCTGATAACTTGATCTAGTTAACAAAAATTACAAACTCAGCTACGTGAACATAATATACAGGGAAATTATGGTCAGATTAATGCACAAGAAATACAGTAACTTTTTAATGATGAAACATTCGGTACTCTTGTTCATTAATTTAGCCTTGGTTTTTTACAAAAATAGTATCTACATTGTATACAGGGCTATACATCAGCTTTTTGTTTTCTCATATAAACATTACACATCCAAAAAATGGTACCACTACCATAAGTGAAAATCAACACAGGAGGAAAGCAAACGTACAAAAAACAAAAAAAAATTAGAAAAGGTAGCTGGTCCTAAACATGGTTTCTTACATAAAACTAAAATTCAATGAAAAGAATACAGAGCTGGATCAATTTTAGAGATGGCCTAATAGGCTTAGGAAACGAGTTCAGAAAAACCTCAAAAAAAACTCTGCCATTTACAAATTAACCTATTTTTAGGTTAACTGGGCAACAGCTAGGTTTAAGCTGAAGATAAAAAAAAAAAATGAAGAGAAGCTCTTTAGCAGGTTGGTATTTTGCCTTGATGTTCCAGTGAATTGCTAGAATATGTGTTAAGTTCAAAGCATCTGAAACTTCCCAGTTAGAACCTTACAAAACGTATATGCCATCCATTAAGTGGGGGCCCGATACTAGGAAGATCAATGATTCATCTAAGCGCTGTATTTACTCAGCATCTATCTAGAAAAGTTGCTTTATCCAACAAACTTTGAGGGAACTGGTAGTAGTAATGAAAAAAGTTTAAATGAATAGCAGTTATCAAATACAATTTCTTCAAGTTTCATTCTACTGAAGTCAAACAATGACGACAATGGTATCTTCCTTACTCGTCTAACAAATAATTTACCTTTAGAAAAATATAAGGATAAAAAGGTAAATGTAAAGCCCTGCAGAGATGAAATCCAACAGTTTTTCTGATTATTGAGGCATCAAATGCCTAACATTGTATTTAGAGGTATCTTGATACTGTGTCATAGGTTTATCAGCAATTCCACAAGTTCCTACTCCAACTTTGCCAGTTACACTCTCAGGTGAAGCAAAAATACTCCTCTTTACCTAGGAGAAATGAAACAAACAATTCTTAATTAGTTTTGGAAAAAATTAAAATTCCAAAATACACCTATAAGGAAAAGTACCTCAAGGGAACCTGAGTGCTCATAAAACCCACTAGTGATACCCAACATAAGGCATGTTAACAAATCAGGTAGGGTTCAATACACTCTAAGCAGTATGTAAGATAGCAAATAATTTTTCAAATTTTAGTTTATAAAAGGAAATCAGGGATTTCCCTGGTGGCGCAGTGGCTGGGAATCCGCCTGCCAATGCAGGGGACACGGGCTCATGCCCTGGTCCGGGAGGATCCCACATGCCGCGGGGCAACTAAGCCCATGTGCCACAACTACTGAGCCCACGCTCTAGAGCCTGCGAGCCACAACTACTGAGCCCACGTGCCACAACTACTGAAGCCCACGCGCCTAGAGCCCGTGCTCTGCAAGAAGAGAAGCCACTGCAATGAGAAGCCTGCCTGCCGCAACAAAGAGTAGCTCCCATTCACTGCAACTAGAGAAAGCCCGTGCGCAGCGATGAAGACCCAACACATCCAAAAATAAATAAAATAAATACATTTATTTAAAAAAATTTTTCTTTAATAAAAGGAAATAACCTGGATCTTTTATAATTCCTGGTATAAACTCATTCATAGTGCTTCCACTGCAGAGACAGTGGCTAATGGAGATATTTTTCAGTAAGTCAAAATGAAGATTAAAGAGGATTCTGAATTCAAGATCCCGTTACTATTTCGTTAAATCTATGAACCTCCTTTTTCATTTTAAAGTTATTTTGTGCTCGCTTTATTTTAATGACAGTTGCACTTTGCAAATTTACAAAGTATGATGAAAGGATTTACTAACCTGGCCTTTTTTGTTTTTAGAATAGGCTCTGTTGTTGAACTGCTGCCATTTCACCTTCTGGTCCTCTCTTTCTTGTTCAAGTTCTTTTATTCTCTGTGCTTTTTTCAAAGCTTTCTTCTTTTTATATTCACGCTGCTGGGCAATCATTTCTTTTCTGTGTGGACAGAACAGGTAAATGTCAACTCTTAAAATTTAAAAGATGACTTCCTTAGAGATATTTAGCAGTGCAACCACTGCCCCCACCCCCCAAAAAAACCCCAAAACCTAATGAACTTACACATTCTTCACCCCACGAATAAAAGCTAACATCAATACCGATAACTCAGGACTACTAAGAAATAAATGTTATTTGAAATATACAGTATCCTTGGAAGCTTTTGAACGCAAGTGTAGTAATCTATTACCCATTTAATCAAACATTTCAACTATGACTTTTAATTTGCCATTTACATGGCTTTTGCCAGTTGTGTTTTAGGAATAGGATGAGTTTCAATATTAAAAGCTATCTAAACCTGTATCAATTGTTAAATGGGCAGTTAGCAAGTGTGATATGCTGCATTTGGAAAAACTGTATGAAGAGATTCAATGCAGATAAAACTATTTCATGTAGATTGGAAGAGCACAGCAGTACAAAGGGAAATCATAGCTAACAATTCTTAAAACAAAAACAACTAGGGTTTTCCAATCAGAGCCTAAAGCCCTCTCAATAATTTCTGCTCAGTCTGTTAACACTGACTTCTCACCAAAAGAAGGACAAAGAAAGAGGTCTTTAAAAACAAGGCTATATGATCTAGACTCCTCTGTATCATATAATCACTACTATGAAGTGTGGTTTTTACACAAATATCAAAGACTAAAAATAGAAATGTCATGTTATTCTACAATCTTTCTTATTGGGATGCTTAAACCAAATTTATTTTAATAGATGATATAATTTTCCCAAATTCAAATATATTTATGTAGCAACTTAAGTTTTGAAAACTCCTGACAAATCCAAAAGATAGCAAATTCTGGCAAATATGCAGAACTGAAAATTGTTCATTCTCTCTCTTAAATACCTCTCAAACTATACACGGGTCCATCCTTAACTGCTACTCCCTGGGTTCAGGTCCACAATCATCTTACACCTGGATGACAGCAGTAGCTGCCTTCTCTCTGCTGCCAGTAATCATTCAAAAGCTCCAATCTGAACACATCAGATCCTCTCTACTTGAAATGCATTCATGGCTTTCGAGCTTTTTATGATCTGGCCTCTGCCTCTCTAACCTCTTCTCCTGTCAAACCACCCACCCTTGAGTCCCAAGTTTTTACCAAAGGAATTTCTTTCTGTTACCTCTATGTTCCCACCTTGTTTTCTTCTTTAAATGTAAACATTTACTGAGTGAGATCTTACTACATGTCAAGAACTGTGCTACATGTTTTACTCATGCTGTCATTTAATCCTTACAACCCCATAACGGATATACTATTGTCCGTTTCACAGATGAGGAAACAGAAGTTCAGCAGCTTGCCCAAGATCGTACCTTCTAGTTCATTAACTGGCTAACACCTGTTCTTTTCAAATCTCTGTTTACACATCATTTCCTCAAAGAAGTTTGCCCTGATGACTAAAATGCAGTTTAGGTACCTTTTCTTTGTTCCCTAAAAGTACCCATTATGTTCCCTCCATTACTTTTACACTTTATTATTAAAGTTCTTCTTTAATTATGTGTTTGTTCTTTAGACTATAAACTCAGTCAGGACAAGGCCTAATTTGTTCTTCTTTGCTGTGATGGAACCCAGAACCTGGTTTAGTGAGAAGTATCAATATATAGAATCCTCTTAATAATTATTCATTAAATGCCTAAGTGGGAACCAAAATGTCTTCACTTTACCTAGGCATACATATACAGACAATGTTGACCATACACTGCTAATCTTCAAAAAAATGGTAAACAGTATTATAAGTTTCTTACTCTAGTCTAGCCTGCATAGATTCTGCAGACACCTCAAGTACCCAAATGGGGAAGATTACATTTAAAATGCTAAGTCACTTACTTTGACATGGGTTTGTTGCCACTGTCCTCCTTTGCCTTCCTTCCTTCTTCTACAGGCTTGAGGTTCAACAGTGGAGTCACTTCAGCATTGCCATAGCCAGCAAAAGTGATTGCAGCGGTGCCGTTTTCTTCATCTATCTCCTCAATCTCCGCTTCATAACACCTGTAAAGATATCATGGCTGTAAGCAGGTGAGTAAAGGTTTAGCACTCAGCCTACAAGACTTATACTGCAGTGATTCAACTATTGAATTTGTCTAAAATGAAACTCCTATAATCAAATGTCCCTTTGGCAAAGATAATAGTGGCTCGAGTTAGCCATCTGCTTTTAAAAAAGGAAGTCCTAACCAAAATATTGCCAAGGAAGTCTCTTACATGTCTACTATATGTGCTTTAGTCAATCTCTTTTGAGAAAAGATACTTCTTATAGGAATAATTTCAGTATTGTGCTTCACAAAAGTCTAAGATAACCAACCATTACTCAATTTTCAATTCAAGGAAAAAAGAATTTAGACTATTTTTTTTTAAATATCCATTCATTTTCCTCTACTTTCATGTTTATTTCCTCTAGGATCCAAGCCATTCTTCTGCCCTAAAACTTAACCTAAAGCTAAAAATTCAACTCTATTAATGGTAACCACCCAAGAATCAAATTCGTTCTATAAGTCATACTGGCTATTATAGAAAGATTAAAATAGGGTAGTTCAAGCTGAATAAAATCACCTTACCATTGTACTTTACTATTTCATGTTATAGTTACAGTTTTTTCTACACTTACTGTCCATCTTCACTCCAGATTGCCATACACTTGTCTCCTACTTTCCATGAATGAGTGGGCTGAGTAGAAGCAAAATTGTCTGAACTTGCCAGCGTTTCAGAAGGTTGAGTTGACAGAAGGTCTTTGGTTAGTTCTATAACTTCCTAAAAAGGAAAAACAAAAACCATTAACATTATTTTTATAATTCACATTGTCAACTACTTTCAACAAGCAAGTTCTTTCAGTTTTTGATAACAGCTCTCATACCACATAGCACTCATTAAGTACGCTACACATATTTATTTGCAGTTCATAACAATACTATGATGTAGATACTGTGATTATCCCCATGTAGAAACTGAGATACAGTATTTTATACACTGGTGCTGGGATTTAAACCCAGGCAGTTGCCTTCCAATTTAATTAACCTCAAATACTAAGAGAAATAGGGTAGACTTGAATTTACACTGTACATTATTTTTAAGCACCTATTTTAGCTGAATAGATCTCTCTAAAGATGAGAAACAGTCAACTGTAAGGCACTGACCTAGATTCAAGATCACTTTTCTCTCACACCACTGTCACGTGTACGTCGCACAACTGCACTTTTTACAGGGCACTGCTTGACAGTCATATTAACTGCCTGCCAACAGGTGAGCTCCCCCTCAAAAACCCCCAAACACTTGAAGCAGCCTTATTAGTAATAAAAATGTTCCTGCTCATACATATTTCTACCAAAGTACTGTAGACATATTTTAAAAAACAGTAGTTTCTCTATTCATTTATTATAAAACCTATCCCATCTGGGTAAGCAAATTACCAAGTCAGATTTAAAATATCCCAATACCTTAATGTTAAGCACATTAGCACAGCTTCGTTTAAAAGAAAAAAATAAAATAAATGTAACACACACAGGTAGGCAAAACCTTTCTGTGTGGCAAATATATTTTCCAACTCAGGCTTACACTTACTGACTTTAAAGGTGTTTAGTAGGGTTGGTTAAAAAACTTAAGAAATAGTACAAATTGATAGATTCTGCTACCAATCTGCTATATTTTTACTCTGATGAAGACTCATATTATGCATCACCTTATCTGATTTATTTTAAGAACTTGCATACCTGTTCCTCTGCTGTTGCAAATAAAATACCTTAAACATCACATTGTATGTTCTGGGAGAAAAATTAGCAAAGTAACACTCTGTACTGAGTTTCTTCTGGTTCCCATTGAGGTTTTATAATAGTAGTTCTGGTTCAATAGCCAAGAAAGTTTAATGTTACTTCTCTCCTAAAGATTTTAAATCTTCCTGGCTATTTCTTAAAAACTTATATTTGAGCCTTAAAAAAAAAAGGATTATTAAAGCCCTTGGAAAAAGATCAGTTTTATTAATTAAAAAATTTTATGAATGAAAAAACTAGAAGACTCAGATTTAAGTTAAAAATTCAGTAGATTAACATCTTGAATGAAAGTTTTATTAGGTGCCAAATATCCACTCAAATACTTTTTAATAAGACAATCTTTTGCAAATACAAAGAACTTCTAAATAAATAGATCATGTACTACACAAAGAAGGAGAGTAAATTATCCAGTCTTGTTTTTAATTAACCACTTTTAGGGCCAAGAATGTAATCCAATAAGCCTGACTCAAGAGCCCATACAATCTCTATCATTAAATAATTCCATTTAACTAGGGATCATTTAACTACTAAAGCACAAACATGAAGTCTGTGTTTGTAGGTCTCAAGATTTAGAACTCTACTTGTCTTGGGATAAAACATCTCCCCACTATATTTTCATAAGGAAATACATTTTCACCAAAGAAAAGGGTCCTGAAAAGCTGTGCATGTTATAATTTCCAGAGTCCTGCACTGAAATGACACTTTAAAAAATCTGGAGCATTTATCTCTAGTTGTCTCTTTACTTTGCCATGTTTTACATACCCCTCCCAACAACTATGAAGACCCTTCTAAATGTTTTTTCTTTTTTTCTTCACATGTGTATATGGACGAAAGTATTAGAGAAACTATTTTATGTATGAGGGAGTTCTTAAAGGTACATACCATTAATTACTTTTCCTCCCCCAAGTCTGAGTTCTGAAACTGCTCCTTCATTGACAGATGGGCAGCAGTTACAGTAATCGGCAATCCCAGGAAGCATCAGATGTTGTGATCTACATATCAGCAGGTCAAAGGGTGTGCACTCAAGCACTCTGCTTACTGAAGGAAGGCGTTTCGGGGATGCAGAGCCACTGTAACATATGAGACAAGTGACTTGACCCCTGCCTCCTTTAGAACCAGTGTATTCAGCAAACAGCCTAATAAATTGACTATTTTTTGTGATTATCAGAGACTGCTTGGGGAGCTAGCCAGCTAGCTAGCCTGGATTTTACTAAACCCACTTCTTTTAAGTGAAAGAAGAAAGGCAATTAGGACTTTAGTAAATTAATCTGCTGCCTGTTGAGTAACTTTATATGAAAGATAGTACATAAAGAAATAAACATAGAAGCCTTACTAGCAAAATGAGGGTCACTGAAAAAAATGCTGAAAGAACATTTTGCATAAATGAAAGGGCAAACAAAGTTTTAACCAGAGTAAGGATATTCCATAAAAGAAACACAAGAAAATAAAGGAGGCCACAAACTCAAGTCATCAGTCTGAACAGATTCTTCAGCAAATATAAAAGGCAGGATTAAATATCAATGGCACAAGGTATATCCCAGAATGCAGAGAAGGAAAAGGATTTAAAAAAAAAAACAAACACACACAAAAAAAACCTATGACAAAATAGAAGCTGTAGCTGTAGTCAATGGAGATAACAATTACTAGATGGAAGCAGACAGCAAAAAACTTTCCAGAATTTTATGTAATCCTAAATGATGCCTTCCACCTTTTGAGTAGTTTTCAATTCAAAACAGACCTATTTCTAGTAACCAAAATGATTTTTTTTTCCATGACAGAATAAGAGGAAAAGAATCCAAAGTCAAGACTGGTCAGGAAAAACATTCTCTATTATTTCTAACTCAAGTGTTAGAACTTATGCTTCTAAATCTGTGCCATCTGATATGGTAGCCACATATGGCTACTTAAATAAAATTAAAAATTCAGCTCTTCGGCCATCCTAGTCTTATTCCAAATATTCGACAGCCACATGTGGGTAGTGGCTATAATATTACACAGCAGATACAGAACATCTCCATCACCACAGAAACTTCTATTGGACAATGCTTTTCAAAATGGTTACAGAGGGCTTCCCTGGTGGCGCAGTGGTTGAGAGTCCGCCTGCCGATGCAGGGGACACGCGTTTGTGCCCTGGTCCGGGAAGATCCCACATGCCACGGAGCGGCTGGGCCCGTGAGCCATGGCCGCTGAGCCTGCGCATCCGGAGCCTGTGCTCCGCAACGGGAGAGGCCACGACAGTGAGAGGCCCGCGTACCGCAAAAAAAAAAAACAAAACAAAAACAATGGTTACAGAAAACAGGACATTTTACAGATAAATGGCCCCCAGGTCATTATTAACTGAACCCTAAGTAAGCCACTTACCTGGTTACTACAATGCCTACCACAATGGTCTGTCTCCCAATAGTATTTCCACTATGGATCATGTCCTAATAAGAGAATCCTGCCCAGGCTCTGACAATTTACTCTGTAAGTACTAAGAAGACCTCATAATAATGTTCTCAGTCTTCACTCCCAACTCCCCCCTCCACCAGTTCCACATATACCCCTCCCTCCTGCTCCCCAGGAAGCAATGTATACAACATTAGCACATGACGTTTTATTTTCTTCAAAGAAAAAAAGCACTGCTTTTAAGTTGGGTTTAAGAAAAAAGAGAGAGAGAGAGAGAGAGAGACAGAGAGAGAGAGAGAGAGAGAGACAGAGAGATGGGGCATGCCAGGCTCTCTCCTTGAGGCAAGAAGAAAGTTGGCCTGAGAGTGGGAGAAACTGCTCCCAAAACATCTTTTTCTTATTGACTGGCTCCTTGAAACCCACTGGCCTGATTTCTACGTATTGAAGAGGGGCCCTGGTTTCTGTGCTTTTAGAAAAATAACATACTATTGCAACTTCATGAAAGTCTATCCTAAATCCAGAATTTGAACCCAAAAATATTTAACTCATCTTAATTATGCCCAGGTAAGCGCTTTCAGAATCCTGAATCTGGACCCCATTTCACATAAGTTTCATTTGTTTGCAGTTCTAATATCCCTAAAATTTAATAATTTTAGTGGGCAAAAGAATGATATAAAGGGAGGGGAAGGATTACTTAGATAGGATGAAGATGATTCAAATTTTGTTTTGAATCAGTGAACATAGACCATCTAATCAAAACATCTTTTAAAACTTTCCAAAAACTCAGGTTCAGAATTTTAAGTTCACAAACTTGTTAAGATGAAAACTCATACATATTTACAAGTATTATATATGGTATTTTTATTAATCAACCTGTTGTTCTGAGAAATAACAGATATTTACTATCATGGCTTTATGTTTGTCTCGAAACCCCAGAGCAAGTTTTAAAAAGCAGGTTTCATACTTACTGCCCTTCCACAACAAAAAGAACAAATTAAGATCTCCTTCTCACATAGATTTGGTTTAATTTTAAGTTGCTAACAAGTGTCAAAAACTACATGTAAAACCTAGCCTTAAGTTCAAACATTATATAACATTTATGCAGAAAACAAGCATCTCTTTAGGTACTTTTATAATGTGTTTTCAACACAAGGCACTAGAGCTAGCTCTGTTACACACAGGATCTCTGGCATGCGCGCTCTATTTCATTTTCAAAGAATCTTTTGGCATTAAAAAGAATCTTAATCAGGTTATATTTTCCTCCTTTAATTTTAGTTACCCTTTGAACTAAAATTCCTTTTCCAGGTCTTTAAAAACAGAAGTGCGGGGCTTCCCTGATGGCGCAGTGGTTGAGCATCTGCCTGCCAATGCAGGGGATACGGGTTCGAGCCCTGGTCTGGGAGGATCCCACATGCCGCGGAGCAACTGGGCCCGTGAGCCACAACTACTGAGCCTGCGCGTCTGGAGCCTGTGCTCTGCAACAAGAGAGGCCACGACAGTGAGAGGCCCGCACACCGCGATGAAGAGAGGCCCCCGCCTGCCACAACTAGAGAAAGCACTCGCACAGAAACGAAGACCCAACACAGCCAAAAATAAATAAATAAATAAATTTATATATATTAAAAAAAAACCAGAAGTGCGATTCCTTGTAAAGTTGTATGTACCTCTTTCTCTAGAAAGTTTGACAATGACTTCTAACGTTAACTCTTATTTTTAAAAATTATATGAGCATACAAGGTTGATGTTAACAAAGAACAATGCTTCAATCATTTTGATGTACACAAACTGAGGAAGCAACCCTACTCCTAGAAGCCATGTGTGCCTATGTGCGTACACACTTGTACACACAAGGGGTGTAAAGGGATGAAACACTCCCTCCAAACGGTGTTCTGGATACCCACAGATTCTTAACAATAGATCATTTGTAAAACACAGAAATATTCTTTTCAAGCAATGTAACTGTAAGTGTCCCCTCATACTTACTTGCAAATCTTTCTTTAATTTTAGCAAATCTTCGTTTTCTCCATTTCCAGACAGCGCAGCTTCAACTTGCTGGAGTTGAGCTTTGTAGCTTGCCAGTTGCTTTGCTAGATCCTCCGACATCTGGAGAAAATAAAAAGAGTAAGGCCATGAAAATGGAACAACAACAACAAAAAAAAAAACCATAAAAAATAATTTTCCCTGTCTGCCTGAATCAACCCTAACCAATTTTGCTCCCAACTCATTATTATAATTCACTGCAGCATAGTTTATCACTACTACCTTTACTTTCAATTCAGAGAAAAGCTGTGAGCCAAACACAAACTTCAAGTATTCTGATGATTATAAACATGTCAGACAATTTCCATATAGGAACAGAAAACAAGAGGTAAGAGGAAAAAGAAGAACTTCTGATTTTCTTTAAAGTCCTGTAACGGGGAAGGCACTGTGTCAGGCTCAATTAACAGGATTGTTATACTGTCACAAAAAAAAAAAAAAAAAAAAAAGGCACTAAACTGTTTAAAGAGTTGAGGCTTCTGATTTTTAAGCACTAAAAAATACTTCCAAAACCAATTCCAACTGATTTTGGATTAACTACACAAATAACTCTCCACAAGAGCTATTCAATTAGTATGAATGTGTTTAGAAACTCTTAACCAGAGCAAAAACCCAGTCACTTAAATACTGACGATGCATTTTCGGCAATGAAAGAAACAGCACAGATACTCCCCTATTTAGGCAATCTAAGGAACGTGGCTTTCACCAAATCTGGCTCATTCTTCTCCCGAAAATAAGATAGGAGAGAATTCTTTCTCGCTTTATTAGCAAACATACGGGGTTTCCGAGGGCCCGTCTGTTTTACCATCCCCGTCCAACCACAGCCTGGAAGGACTCCAAAAGGGTTAGAGCAAGCCAGGTTGCTCCCCCTCGGTCACCCAACACCTCAAAGCCCGCCACAACTTGCTCGACCATTTCAGACCTCGAAATTCAGCTTCCAAGGAAACCGAAAACACGAACCCAGCGGAGGCCCCCGGAGCCCCACCCGCAAACAGGCTCGGAAGAGCCCGGAGCGTCCTTAAAATGCCAACCCCACCCGCTGGGTTTCCGCGGCTAGCCCAACCCCGTCCGAGGCCGCTCAGGGCTCAACTCTGGGTGGAAGAGGAGGCCGGCGCTCCTGACACTCCGGCCGGCGCCCGGGCCTCTCCAGCGCGGCCGTCAGGCCTCCGCTTCAACTAGCGGGAGGCCGAAGCCCGGCGAGGCCTTACTCTCTCCCTCATCGCGTTTGTTACCTTGTGTGGGGCTGGGGGCGTGGCGGCGGGACGGGGTCGCGGCAAAGCAGCCCAGTGGTGGTTGCGACAGCGGCAGCAGCAAGCAAAAGCTCCGCGGCGACAACTAGGCGACTCGGTCTGGAAAAGAATACCTCACTCAACGGCGAGCGGGAGAGGACTAACGCCGGGCACCGGAAGGAGGAATAGAGGAGGCGGGTGAAGTCTCGCGAGAGGTTAAAAAAAATCCTCGCAAGACGTCGCTCGACTCACGTGATTCCCAGCTCCCTCTAGGCCGCCGGCCGTTAATCACTTCAGGGAAGTGAAGTGGGCGGGGTTTCGTAGGAAGGAAATGACGTACTGGTATGCGCCAGGCGCCGAATGTAGGTTCGTTTTATCTTAGTTCCGGCTCGGAGTGGGTGTCAGTTGGGTAGTTACTTCAGGGCTGTGTGCTGTTGGGCCCTTCTTGAGGTTCCCAGGGTGCTGGGTGGTGGGAGGAACGGGGTTTAATACAGCATTCATACTACCGGTTGGTTCTCTGAGTGTGGTCCCGGTAGTATCAGCCTTGCGTGGTATTTATTTTTTTTTACAGTAATTTGTAATTTATTGCAAAAATAATTTACTATAAATACGGTTTCTCAACACCACCTCACACCTTTGAGTCAGAAACTCTGAGGATGGCCTCAGCAACCTGTTTCAACAAGCCTTCTAGGTGATACCAATGTCGGTCAAGTTTGAGAACCACCGCTTCACAGAATAATAAAAGTCTTAGTGGCAACCAAAAGCTGATTAGATTGTGGCAGAACCTATTCGAGAGTAGATTGGTTTATTTAAAACCTAATTGGACTTTTCGAGGGTGGTGACCCAATCTGTGGAGTCGCCCCAGGAGCCGGAGCTGTCGCATCCCCGCCTCTTCCACTTCCTGTAGCAAACAATAAAGGCCATGCGTACAGTTAAAAAGAAAAGAAAAACCTATTTTGTTAGCACTTACTGGTTTTAATTAAGTTATATAGGTTAATACCTCCTGAAAGGGGACAATCTCCAAGTTACAATCTTGAATGATAAGCAGTGGTGTGAATATGTCCACTTATGTTTAAAAAGGAATGCGTGTTGTGTGTATGTTTGTAATAATATATACCATTTATGGACGGATGCACGAATCTGTGGAGATTTGGAGTGGAAGCTACATGTTTTCACTAATAATCCTTTTTATCCTTTCTTTTAACCATACGTATATAATTTTTTCCAATTAAAAAAAAACTAGGGCTTCCCTGGTGGCGCAGTGGTTGAGAGTCCGCCTGCTGATGCAGGGAACATGGGTTCGTGCCCCGGTCCGGGAAGATCCCACATGCCGTGGAGCGGCTGGGCCCGTGAGCCATGGCCGCTGAGCCTGTGCGTCCGGAGCCTGTGCTCCGCAACGGACGAGGCCACAACAGTGAAAGGTCCGTGTACCGCAAAAAAAAAAAAAAAACACAAAAAACTAGTTTAAAAAAAAATAGGCTTCCTCCTCCTTCACCGCCTCCGCCTCGGAGCTCCGGCAGCCCCTGGGCTGCGACCGCAGGAAGGAAGGAGCCCCTCGCCCGCCCCGACGCCCGGCCCGTCTCCCCATAACTGCATCCGGCCCCGCTACCGACGGACGTCGCCCCAGCGCCCGGGTTTAACACGGAAGCGCGGGTCGGGGGCCGCGGAGGGAGGAAGAGGGAAACCCGGCAAGTCCCGCGTCCCTCTCGGCCTGGCGCGGTGCCTCGGCTGGAGCCATGACCTCGCTGACCCAGCGCAGCTCGGGGCTGGTGCAGCGGCGCACCGAGGCCTCCCGCAACGCCGCCGACAAGCAGGACGAAGACGACAAGGGCAACTCAAAGGAAACGCGGCTGACCCTGATGGAGGAGGTGCTCCTTCTGGGCCTCAAGGACCGAGAGGGTTACACATCATTTTGGAATGACTGTATATCATCTGGATTACGTGGCTGTATGTTAATTGAATTAGCGTTGAGAGGAAGGTTACAGCTAGAGGCTTGTGGAATGAGACGTAAAAGTCTGTTAACAAGAAAGGCGATTTGTAAGTCAGATGCTCCAACAGGGGATGTTCTTCTTGATGAAGCTCTAAAGCACGTTAAGGAGACTCAGCCTCCAGAAACGGTCCAGAACTGGATTGAATTACTTAGTGGTGAGACGTGGAATCCGTTAAAATTGCATTATCAGTTAAGAAACGTGCGGGAACGATTAGCTAAAAACCTGGTAGAAAAGGGCGTGTTGACAACCGAGAAACAGAACTTCCTTCTTTTTGACATGACGACACATCCCCTCACCAACAACAACATAAAGCAGCGCCTCATCAAGAAGGTGCAGGAAGCCGTTCTCGACAAATGGGTGAACGACCCTCACCGCATGGACAAGCGCCTGCTGGCCCTCATCTACCTGGCCCACGCCTCGGACGTCCTGGAGAACGCGTTTGCGCCCCTCCTGGACGAGCAGTACGGTCTAGCCACCAAGCGGGTGCGGCAGCTCCTGGACTTAGACCCTGAGGTGGAGTGTCTGAAGGCCAGCACCAACGAGGTGCTGTGGGCGGTGGTGGCCGCCTTCACCAAGTGACCCTGCGCAGAACCGAGCGTCCTCCTTTCTCTCGCGGGAACCAGTCGTTTTTCTTCCAGGGACTCCTGGTTTTCTGCAGTTTGTACTTCCCACAATATAATTGGCTTTTGTTCTATGAAATGGTGGGTGGCTTTTTCTTTTGTGTATGTATGCAGGATTCTGCCGGTACGAGAGGCCTCCCTCTTTCTGTTGTCAAAAAAGTTTCACCGCCATTCTGGCATTCCATTGCTCGTTGCCATCCTCACTGTTGCCCGTTTGGGTTCTGGTGTGCCTTGACCGTCAGAGTACCTCCAGATTCCTCACACGCACATCTTTTGGATTACCTCAGGTTGAGTTTCTCCCACATGTGCATGTACATCTCGCATTCTGCCTGCAATTCAGACAGAAGTCACAAAAAGGCCTTTAACTCACCAAAGGTAAATATCTATCTATTAAGACATTTTATACATAGACCTCAGTTGAGATGTATACTTAGCAAAATTATTTTTAAATTGAAATACACAGTAAATAATATAAAGTGCCCCTTGGATCTTGCTTTCCATGTAAATCTATTGTATTATTACACTTGTCATAATTTTAACTATTAAATCATAAATGTCCAATTGTTTCACACAGCCAGTTTGGGATGAGCTGCATTCCAGTTATGCTGTATATCGTTTGAATTATATAGAAGTTGTTCCTTCTTCTGGCCACCACTGCCCATCTTAGTATTTTGCAGGGTTTAATTAGTTGTACACCTGGTGCCCCTTACTTGCTACAGTCATTGTAATTTGATGGCAAAATAGACCTCTCATCATTGAAGGAGAGAGAAAACATGTGTGTCTGATTGGTCCCAAGATTTTTTGAGCTGTGCCATTCATGGTACTCTTTGCCTATGCATCTCCTTTCTGGAATTTTTTTCAGTCTTATTATTTTTATCATTTCTGTAGAGAAGAGGCTTGTGACCAGTACTAATCTTGAGTACAGTTTTATCTTTTTCTGTCCACAAGTAAATTAATGTCTGCTCTTAAATAAATATCTACTCACACTTTCTTGGGGGAAAAAAATCAAGTGTCAGCACTAGCAGATGTTGCATGTAAATCGTTAGCAAGTAACGACTACAACTCAGGTGATTAAGAGTTTTGTAACAGAAAGCTCTGCTATGTTTTAATTTTTATATACAATTATGATAATTAGCACATTGTAAGAATATAAACCTTTGCTTTTTAGAGTTTATTTTTACTATTTCTTTATCACTGTTTATCGTATCACCATTGGTTTCATAATGTAAATACTATATATTGAACAAATTAAATGTCAAATTTTTTATTACCATAGTTCATGTTACTAGTGGGGCTTTCAGGTGTTTAGAGACTTTTTTGGTAATGTTCAATTCAGAAGTACTAGATGGTATATAACTCTAGAGTTGAATTTTAAGGGATTCCCTAATATGTATACTATCTTTTTATCTGAAGTAATAAATAAACTATGATCTTGAAAGTGCCTGAATCAGAAAAAAAAAAAAAAAAAAAAGATAAAGGCCTGAGATACGAAGAGGCTATGTGAATGCCAGGAAAGAACGTTCCCTGGAGGATTGGGGTCTGTAGCTGGACCCTTAAGAAAGCCCTCCTCTAAGGTGTGTTTGTGATGATTAAGAGTGGCAGTCAGCTTGCAAGAATGGAAAATGCTGCAGAGGGCAGCAGTGTGTAGCTAGAATTAAGAGGGAAGACAAACCAGAGAGGATGTACTTTTCTTTAATATAGTAGAAATCTATTAAAAACACAATGTAGTATTTGACAACTCTTATTTCAATTGTGTATTTTAAGAACTAATGCCAGGAGGATCTTCCATGAATATAAAGTAAACTTTACAGCTGTTTAAAAATTTCTCAAATAAGAACTCTTAATGAACCCCCAAGATCAAAAAATAGGAAAATATTTATAAGCTTCAGTATAGTTTTCTGATAGCTTTTGTTTTCAGGATTGCTTTTAATCTCTCCCTGTGTGCAACATAGATTATATTTGGAAAGAAAAGTTATATTGAATGTTATTAGTTCTCACAAAGAGATAATAGTTGTGTGTACCAGACACCATTATAAACACTTTACATGTATTCATTTATTTTTCACTGTGATTCTGTGTGCTTTTAAAGACAAAGCTGGAGCAAATACAAGCTTTGACTAAGAGTGTTCCTTCAAATAGGCGTTCTGACTTACCACTTCCTTTGAAGTGTCAAAATCTTAAAACATTCTCACTCAAATTTAATCGTGTTTATCTTCAAAAAGAACAGTATCTAAAACCTCTAGTTCTTTAAAGCTGGTAACTCAGTAAGTACATAAAATTTAAAGACTCCACATTGTCATATATGCAGCTATTTCCTTTCACTACTAAAGTTAATTAAAGTATAGCCACTGCCTTTGGAAATGTACCAACTCACTGCAGAGCATAAAAGTATAGAATAAACTAGTACATGTTGGTTAAATGGGAGATTGAATTCTTCAGCTTAGCTTTCATTGTATTCCTTCTTGACTAAAAGTAGCCCCAGATTTGCCTACCGTCTTTGCTATCTGTACAAATGCCTAAGGTAATGAATTAGAGATGTGTATATAGTCAAAATAACTATGCCTTTTGCCCTTTTTAGTCATAATAGGTGTTTTGAATGTTTGCATGGAGATTTGTTGCAGGGCAAGCTACTGGCTTTTTCTGCCTATTGAGTGTTTTTGGGTACAGTACCTTGAAAATATATCCTGAGATGACTCTTGGGTTATATCATCCATTTAAGTTTGATGGGAAAACAACCTTAAATGAATGCTGACCGATGCAGGTGCTCACCAGTCATAGCAATCCTGATTTGTTCACTGAAATCTGCATTGCCTTTCTAGTCTTAGGGTGCACATTTTCAGCTATTCTATGTTTCACGTGTACCACTAAAACAAGAAAAAAGGATTAGTTTGAAAAAGATGATAATCTAGGCTCTACAAGGATCAGAAATGGCAGAGTCATCAAAGTTCTTTAGATCTATTTGAAAGTGGTGTTTAATAGTACTCCTACATTCTTCGTGGGATATATTCTGAGGGCAGAGAGAACAAAAACAAAAAATCTCAAACATCACAGATTTATTTCTAATAGTACTATTAGTAATGTAATTTTAAAACTTTTATGTCTACTCTAGATAAAATGAATAATTAATAAATTTTGTTAGTTAAAGCTCTAATAAGAGGAAAGAAAAATATATTTAAAAAAGAAGTTTTTTTGGGGAAAGTCCTCTGATGTTAAATTTTAATTTTGGAAAAATATATATATATATACACATATATCTTAGAAGTAATGTTACCCCAGTGGAGGGTGCCCGTATCTTGATATTTAAATACAATTCTCCACAAAAGAAACAGTATTTCTTGGGGAAATGGTTGCTTTTGGGTCTTAGGCCCAGAAAGTACAATAGTACAAAGGTGAGCCTGGAACATCTTACCAGAAAACAAGGAAGTGCCCCAAAACTAATAGGATCAAGTCAAAAGTTCACATAACCCAGCTTGAGGGGACTCCACTGGCTAAATATGAGTCAATCACAGCACTAAAAAGAATAATGACTGTGATAGATTGTCAAATCATTAAATACATTTTAAAAATCCATAAGTCCAGAGTGATACTCAAAATCAAGGGTTGGGGAAGGGATTTTTTTTCTTTATAGATGAATGCCAGCCAATAAACATAGATGGAATTATGGAATTGGAAAAATCACCTTGTGAAGTCCCCAATAATTCAGGCAAAGGTCATAAAGAGAAGCTAAAACCCATCTTGGAAAAGGAGGTAGCGAAAAGGAGGATGTTCGCACAGTGTCAGAGTATCACTCCATATATTAATAATTATAAAGGGGAAAATATACCTTACAATGAAGAAATTCAGCAGTCACCAACTTAGCCTAGTGCTCACACTTAGCACCACTAATGGTAGAATAACCTGACTTTAGAGGCCTCTTGATTTGATGCAACGTGAAGTAACAGTGTTACCTATGAAGGAACCTTGCCAAAGATGCTTAACTTAAATATAATCAAGCCTTTTGACCCAACTTCCAGTTTATAGGAAATACAGGGATAGAGGAACAAGTAAAATGACCCTGAGGGTAGAATCAGATCCAGAATGTGGGACATAAGAAAACTGGCATAAATTCTTCAGAAGGTCAGTGTCATTAAAAAGAGTGGGGTAAAAGATATAACAATTGAATGCAATGGGAAAATCTTGATTGGGTTTTGGTTTGGAAAATAAAGCTATAAAAGAAAATTTGAGGACACTTTGGGAAATTTCAATATGGACTGGATATCTGATGATACTGAATCATGGTTAGTGAAACTTTCTTAACTTACTTAGGAGAATGTCCTATTCAGGTATTTAGGGATGAAGTGCCATTACATCTATGACTTAACCTTCAAATAGTTCTGCCAAAAAATTATATAAAATTTTGCTAAATTTGTTGTGTGTATGTACACACACATACCTATATGGAGAGAGAAAGAATTAAAAAGTGGCAAAATATTTAACAGTCATTGTGGAGGATGCATGTGTTTGCTCATTGTACTAATCTTTCAACTTTTTGTTGAAAAATTATGTCTCAGGATTTTCAAAAGAAAAAGATGGAGAAAAGTGTTCATAGACTAGTTAGAATAGTTTTGACCGGTGTTGTGCACGTTGGTGGGGAATGGTGAGGAAAGGCAGCAGATAGTTGAGGAGAAATCTAAGACCTAGCAGTAGTTTAACAAGCTCAAAAGTAATATAGGAGATTATAAAAGCTCATGTGATTGTCAGAAACAAAAAGCCACAGAAAGCCAGCTGGGTCAAGGCTTAGCTGGAAGATGTGGGCAGTGGTTTGAAGTAGTCACAGGAGCTCTTTGAAGGCCAGGAAGGAAACATGAGAAAAAATTACTTTGACTTCCCCACATGCAAGAGAGAGTCCAGTGGGCCTTGCCCTCTGATGT
Organism: Hyperoodon ampullatus; assembly: GCF_949752795.1. Taxonomy (NCBI): domain Eukaryota; kingdom Metazoa; phylum Chordata; class Mammalia; order Artiodactyla; family Ziphiidae; genus Hyperoodon; species Hyperoodon ampullatus. Next base: position 209,652,294 of record NC_136914.1, read on the forward strand.
GGTGAAAGAAGCATTTTTCATTTTTTGGTTCTGTTTGGATTTCTTTTATAACAGCCTCCATCAGTAGTCTTAAGATGGTCTTTTACACCCAGAGTTAATTGAATTATCTGCATCATAGCCCCTGAAAGTACCCTCCTTTATCTGTGTTTCCCACCCCCATATTCATGTTGCCTGTTTATTTATCTTAGAAAAAGCTTATTGCAGAAAAAGCAGGAAAAGCCTGGTACATTCCACATCACTTTTATTGCGCAGTGGATAGATAATAAAACAATCTTTTTTTAAAAGGATACATATATCAAACAACCATGGGAAGTAGGGGGATATATATTCTCAAATGTAAAGAGGAAAAAGGAGACAGTTAACATGACTTTTTCCAGAAGCCAGAATGAGCCCCAGAGTTTTGCCACAGTAAGACTAGTGGTCCATAGTTTGATATGGTCACATTTAGCCAATTTATTGGTATTGTGTCAGCAGTTGGGAAAAAAAGAACTACGCAATGGAGACCTTAATGCTCAAAGAACCATTAGGTGGCAGTAGGGACACAGGTATCTTTTGAGGTCCGATTTGCACCCCCACCCCTCACCCCAGTGATGGAGCCTTAGTGAAGGAGCATTGCCGAACAGATTTGTTGGGGAAAAGACAGGGAAAAACAAACAGCCAAAAAAACTATGGTTTATAGTATCCAAGTGATGAAGGCCTGCTATTCATCTATACTCAACTCCTGTTCTTGGTTTTAATATACACATTTTTACTTGTACTTGCTATAATTTTTTAATAAAATAACTTTATATCCAAATTCCTTTAGATCACCATGTTCTGTTTACAACATCTCTCTGTTGCCAGTTTTAGAACATAAGCTGAAACATAAGTAGGAAGTGTGGCTCATCTTGTTCAAGACCCAGTACATTTAATACATACATGCTTCTATAGGGACACCTTCATTCTCTGTAATTAGTGATCACGAAGGGCTCTTTGTGGTCCTGGTAGGTGTAATGGGTTGGGGTTCCTGGGAAAAGGACTCAGATTTCTGTGCAAGAGGTTTATTGGGGTATACCCTTGGGAACATCACCTGTGAGAGGTAACAGGAGCAGGATAGGGCAGAGGGAGAAAGAAGGAGCTGCAACACAGTTGCAACAAAGGCCTCAGCCAGTCCTGTAGGAGCTCTGGAGCTGGGATGGCCCTTCAGAGATGCTCCCCGCCTGAAGTCAAGGGATCCAGGGCTTTATACCCACCCAATCCCGAATAATCAGCCAATAGATATGGGCTGCCCCTGTGAAGGGGGCTAAGAGCAATTCAGCTGAAAACTCAGCCACCAACACTCCCTCCCTCTGGGAGAACAAGCACCTCAGTCCTGAAGAGGGAATCTGGGTAGGGCACCCAGCATCCACAGTAGGGAAGAAAGCATACTTTCCCCATGGCACCCCTGTTTTTGGCACCTCTGATGCTGCCTCTCTTGCAGAAGCTACCCATTTTATTTATTTATTTTTTTATTTTTTAATGCTTATTTATTTATTTATTTTTGGCTGCGTTGGGTCTTCGTTGCTGCCCGCGGACTTTCTCTAGTTGCAGCGAGCTGGGGCCGCTCTTCGCTGCGATGCACGGGCTTTTCATTGTCGTGGCCTCTCTTGTTGCAGAGCACGGGCTCTAGGTGCGCAGGCTTCAATAGTTGTGGCGCGTGGGCTCAGTAGTTTTGGCTCGTGGGCTCTAGAGCTCAGGCTCAGTAGTTGTGGCACACGGGCTTAGCCGCTCTGCGGCATGTGGGATCTTCCCGGACCAGGGCTCGAACCCGTGTTCCCTGCATTGGCAGGCGGATTCTTAACCACTGCGCCACCAGGGAAGCCCGAAGCTACCCATTTTAGAAACCATGAAACAATGTTACCTTCTCATCTTGTTTTCCTTGTGTTAAAAGCTAATGGAGGGCTTCCCTGGTGGTGCAGTGGTTGAGAGTCCGCCTGCCGATGCAGGGGATGCGGGTTCGTGCCCCGGTCCGGGAAGATCCCACATGCCGCAGAGCGGCTGGGCCCATGAGCCATGGCCGCTGAGCCTGCACGTCTGGAGCCTGCACGTCCAGAACCTGTGCTCCACAACGGGAGAGGCCACAACAGTGAGAGGCCCGCGTACCACACACACACACAAAAAGCTAATGGAAAAATGTCTCAGCACTTCCTGCAGGTGTTTGTTTCTAATTGATTTCTGATATATATATGTATATACATATATATATATATAAAATGCTGTACGAGAGCTTGCTTATGCTTAAGCATCTCAGGTACAAAGATTAAGCATTTCCATTGTTGAAGGATGCTCCAAAAATTTTTGGCACAATTGGTGATTATTTACTCTGGCACATCAAAAGCCAATAGGGCAAATGTTATAAAAAGAAAAGCCATTAAGGTAAGTTTTTTTTTAAGGAGGAATAAATGATATGTTCTGAAAATAGCCTCTTTGCAGGCAGAAAATGCATGATCAACTATTTATAAATAAGGTTTTTTAAAATTAATTTATTTATTTTTGGCTGTTTTGAGTCTGCGTTGCTGCATGTGGGCTTTCTCTAGTTGCAGCAAGCAAGGGCTACTCTTTGTTGCGGTGCGTGGGCTTCTCATTGCTGTGGCTTCTCTTACTGCAGAGCACAGGCTCCAGGCGCGTGGGCTTCAGTAGTTGTGGCACATGTGCTCAGTAGTTGTGGCTCGCGGGCTCTAGAGCACAGGCTCAGTAGTTGTGGCACACGGGCTTAGTTGCTCCATGGCATGTGGGATCTTCCCGGACCAGGGCTTGAACCCACGTCCCCTGCATTGGCAGCTGGATTCTTAACGACTGCGCCACCAAGCAAGTCCCAAGAAGTTTTTTAAACTTTCTATTTTTTGCCTGATTTTGTCTTCTTTTGTATTCTGTGATACTGATGCCCTTCTTATTCTTTTTTTCCAGTTTCAGCTAAAGGAATCACTTTTCTCCCTTATAGTAGTTTGACTAATTCTACTCACTAAATGTCTTTTGTGTGTATTCCCTCTTCTCCATCCCAGTGCTGCAGACCAAGTTGTCAGCATTTCTCACCTAGCCTGATGCAGTAGCCTAAGAATGGGAATCCTTCCCTGAGATGCATCTTCCACACTTGGCTGCCAGATTGATCTTCTGGAAACACCAATCCAAGAATACCCACACCTACTTGTCAAAATCTCATTTGTTAGCCCAGCATATAAGGCCATTAGTGATATGGCCACAACCTGCTTGTCAGCCTGAGCACTGACCATACTCTCCACATATGAACCTACCCTGTTCTTTCATGCATTACTGCTTTGCCCCTAGTGTCTGTTCTACATCACATGCCTTTCCCCACTTTCCTGCTTGGAAGAATATCTTTAATGACCCAGTTCTGATGAGACTTTGGTGACTGCTCACCAGCTTTCACAGAACTCCTTGTTTCCCATTTCTGCTCCTTTAGTGTTTTATATCTAGTAACGAATACCCTGGGCTATTGGGGTTTAGAATGGAGCTACTCTAGACATCATATCTAAGGGGAAGTGATTACATCTTGTTCTTCTTTGCATCGTCAATATTTGGCAAGGTGTGCCTGGCTCTAGTAGAATTCGGTCTCCTTTAGACACATGGAGTTTGCTATCAAAAGCAAACTTTTGACAGAAGTGAACATTATATTTGACTTTGGAGAATATCCTAAAGATTTCTTGTAATTAGCATTATAATATTTCTCTGACACATGGGCATATGATATCAGTTGCCTCATAAGGTTATTACTACAGTAACATATAAGGAGTTAATGTTTTGAAGCATTTTCTTGGTGGAGAGAATTTCTGATTAATCCTAATTAATGACATGTCTCTTTTCAAGCAGTTGAAAGTGATTTTTACATGCCTGTTTGCTGGTAAGTATATAGATAGGAAAAACATGACTGCAATTGTTTATGAGCAATCAATGTATCTCTGGTTTATTTTTTTTTCAGTGTTACTGATTAGGTGCCTAATTTGATACTTTCTCCACAGGCAGAGTGAATAGAACCAATTAACCTGACAGTGGAAGAACAAAACTCATGTAACTGGGACAAGAAAGTGACTACAATCTATAGATATATGTGGCCATTCGTCTTATGGTTTATGAAGAGAAAAGTATTGAACACAGAGCCCATGTTTGTTTACTCTCATTTTTGCTGTGACTTGTAAAGCGCCCTGGGTTAAGTCACTTTCCTTTTTTCTGTCCCGTCTAAAAAAAAAAATGATAACATATTTCTTGTATCCTCATAAGACAAACAAGTTGATGTGAATATAATAGCTGCTTCTAACAGTTTGTGAGCCCGGATTAAATGGTTGTGGACTTTTTTTGGTTGTAATTGATGCTCTGTCTTGTCTTACTCCATTTTTCTTTTGCATTGCTCTCAGATCTCTATTTTATGATCAAAGGAAGACGTGACAACTTGCTTGACTGGCAGGTAAAACAGCACACTGGACCTAGGATCTGTAGTTCTAGTGTGGATTCTGCCTCTTACTAGCTGTGAGACCTTCAGCAGGAAGACCTTAACTTTGGCCAGCCTCCATTTCCTTATCTGAGCCCTGAGATTCTGTGATTCTTAGTTTATAGGAGGTCAAGAAAGTTGACATATGATCTTCTCTGATTAATCCAGTCCATAGACAATTATTCAATATTACCTCCATCTCTCCTTCCTCTGAGTTTCTACTGAAGTATATCAAGGCTACACCATCTAACCAAATTAGTCCTCTGATGGTAAGCTCTAGTAAGGCAGGGTTCAATGTATGAAATCCCATCTCACCTCCTGCCTCCCTGCCCCCACCCCGGCCAACTCCCAGATCTAGGCATTTGTTGTAGACTCAATTAATATATGTTGGCTAAAGGAGGAAGCTCAGGGACTCTACAGCTATCTATAAGAGTTGACTTCTTTTACCTGGTAACAGAGAAAAGAAAGGTCATTTGGCAAAAATTTCCTTTGATAACTTCCTCCTCCAGCACATAACACCTAAAAATAATTTGTGTTAATTCATCCTTGAAAAGATCGAAAAAATAGGACTATATTAAAATTCAAATCATGCATACAACCAAAAGCAGCATTACGAAGTTAAAAACAAGCAGCAGATCATAAGAAGGTATTTGCAAAAAGAAGTAGTAACCAGAATATTTTTTAAAAATCCTTCATATCATTAAGAAAACAGACAAATAACCCAACAGAAAAGTGAAAAGAATGGGGAAGAGGAGGAAGAAGAGAATATATGAACAAACAATTTACAAAATGACACCAAATAGCCAATAAACATATGAAGAATACTCAAACTTATGAATAATCAGAGATATATCCACAAAAACTTATCAAATGGGAGAAAATTTTAAATTTTGAATAAAAAACACTCATGCACAATTGATGGATATTGTTTTATCCACTTTGGAGAGCAAGTTGGCTTTATCTACTGAGGGGAGACTGACATCAACAGTTTAAAAATTAGATCTGTAGTATTTACATGGTGATAAGTTCCATGGAGAAAAAGGAGAGTAAGAGGATGGGTAGTGCAAAAGGAGGGCATAGGTTGTATTCATTTTACAGCAAATAGTCAGGAAAGCCTCACTGAAAAATTGACTTTGGGGCAGATATTTGAAGGGAGTAAGAATTGTGAGCCATGCGGACATCTGGTAGATCATTCCATGCAGAGGGAACAGCAAATGCAAAGACTCTGAGGTGGGAGTGTTCCAGTTTTGGGACATGTTGAGTTTGAAAGGTCTATTATACATTCAAGTGGAAGTGCCACAAAAGCAGTTGAATAGATAGATATATAGACGATACAGAGATGGATATCTCCCCTCACTAGAATGTAAGCTGCATGAGGGCAAGGCCTTGTCTGAGAAAAGAGCAGTGATAGGGCAAGGCCCTAGCACTGAGAAAAGAGCCTGGCATGGAATAGGTGTTCAACAAATATTTGTTAAGTGAACGTTGAAGCTACTTGAATAGAAGAGAGTGAGAAGAAAACATGGACGAGGAAGGAACACTAGCATTCACAGGCTGGGTGGTAGAACAAGAGTCTGTAAAATAGACCAAAGTCCCAGCAGCCAAAGGAAGGAAATCCAAGATAGAATAATGTCACAGAAGTCACAGAAGAGTTTCCATAAAAAAGGTGTCAAATATTGTGAAGATCAGGTGAGGTGAGAACTGCAGAGTGGCTCTCTGTTTTTGAGAAGTAGAAGAGCCTTGGTGACTTTGTGGATGACAGTCATTTTAGCCATATCGTACATATTATGTGTATATGATATGTATGTATCTCATATGTATATGAAATAAATAAAGTAGACTTGGAGAGGAGCATGTTTGCTGGAGGTGAGAGTGAGAGAGAGAGAGAGAGAGAGTGGAAATAAAGGGTTTAATTGGGGCTAGGTTAAGTGTATGGTGTCTGTTAGAGATCAGCACAGAAATATAAAGTGGGTACTTGAATTTGTTTAACAAATATTTATTGGGCACCTGGAATTCCAGATCTGTTAACAGCAGGTAGTTTATATTGGATTAACCCTTTTGCAAATAATAATTATAAACTCTGGCGGGGGGCATTATCTAAAGACATTAAAGAGTAACCAAACTAGAAACTAGAGAAGAGTTGACGCTTAGAAGGAGGGAATGACACTAGATGAGTTTTCTGTTTGTTTTTAAAAATGATTTCTTCTGCCTGAGGGCACGCTCCGGTCAACTCCATGCTGAGGCTTTTAGAATGTGGACAGAAACCCACAGTTTTGGTGAACTGGTTTGAGGAATTAGAAGACAGAGTTTGAAGCTATCACAGCAACTGGAAAAAGTTAGTGGTCATGGAGGTATCCTAGAAAGGAGAAAACAACAGAAGAGAACCTCCAAATTCTGTGCATTAAGTTTTCCCCACCCTCTGGCTGATCTCTGAGCAATACTCATGTGAGGCAGACTTCAATCAGCCCAGCTAATGATGAAAGAACTGAATAGAAATTTCAACCCTTGTCCACCACAGAGGAGAAAAACATAGTCTAACCAAGTTAACTCTTTTTTTTGTGGGAGAGGGACTTAAAAAAATTTTTTATTGAAGTATATTTGATTTACAATGTTGTGTTAGTTTCTGGTGTACAGCAAAGTGATTCAGTTATAAATATATTATTTTCCATCATGGTTTACTATAGGATATTGAATATAATTCCCTGTGCTATACCGTAGGAACTTGTTGTTTATCTATTTTATATACAGTAGTTTGTATCTGCTAATCCCAAACTCCTAATTTATCCCTCCCCCACCCCCTTTACCCTTTGGTAACCATGAGTTTGTTTTCTATGTCTGTGCCATATGTTATGCTATGTGAGAGGAACATAACAGAAACCATAGTCTCTACAATGTATCATTCACATTGTGCAAGCACAATCTAAAATTAGAGACAATCAAAGAAACATAAAAGTGGAACCATGTTCAAGAGGAAAGACAATCAATGATGCAGAAGTTGGGATTAGGAGACAATTATTTTAAACTAGCTATTTTAACTGTTCAAGGACATAAACAAAGATACACTCATAATGAATGAATAGACAGGAAACCTCAGCAGAGGAACAGAAACTATAAAAAGGAACCAAAAATTCTGGATGTGAAAAATACAATATCTGAAATAAAAACTCACTCAATAAGATTAACAGGTGACTGGAAATGTTAGAAGAAAGAGTCAGTGAACTTGAAAATAGATCAAGAGAAGTGATCAAAAACTGAAGAGAGAAAAAAATGTTGAAAAAATTTAATAGAGCCTCAATGACCTCTGTGTCAATATCAAAAGTTCTAACATGGTTGTAATTGTCACCCCCAAAGAAGATGAGCGAGAAAATAATTCGGAAAAAATTTTTAGAAAATAGTGGTTAAAATTTTTCCAAATTTGATGAAAGACTTGAAATTACAGACTCAGGTAGCTTAGTAAATGCCAAGCAGAGTAAGTAAATTTAAAAAACAAACAAACCATACATAATACTCAAACTGCTAAGAGCAAAAGATTCTAAAAAATACCGAGCACCTACTGTGTGCTAGGCCCTGGAATAAAATAATGCACAAGACAGTTGTAGTCCCTCTACTCAGAGCCAATACATTTTTAACTGAGAAAACATTTTTAAGTATCAACTGACCATTAGCCGGATGAGCCACCGATCACCCACATGTCTAAAATGGAATTTATCTTCTTTTCTCCAGTGTTGCTTCATTTCTTATATTTCCTTTTTCAAGAAATGATGTCACCTGCCACATTCTCCTGAGGGAAGCCTGGAGTCCCTCTGGGCTCATCCTTTCCTTTCTTCTCTACCTCAGTGTGACACCAACTCCATTTATTATACCAAATCTCTTTCCCCCTCACAGCTGCTGTCTTAGTTCAATCCCTTATCATTTAGAGCTTGGGAGCCTACTACATTGTCATCCTGCTCTTTCTTCTTTCAGCTGCCAGAATCATTGTTTTAAGCCCCAATTCTTATCAGCCCAAGGAGAGAAACTTTGTACACATGCTTAGGTAAGGATACCTGAGGGTACTGAGGCATATTGGGCTTATTTTCCCACCAAGAGGATAACTTGGGCTAAGTGTTTCACCTCCTTAGGTGATCACCTCTTTGTATGATCGCTAGCACTTGGGTAGACCAGCTGACTTAAACTAGGAGAGTGGTCTTTTTCAGTGAAACTGTTTTTGTACTCTCCCCAGTTATACATGATTGACTACTCTTATTTACTTTTTACATCGCTTTTTGTGGAATAATATTCATGCCCATCATTTATATTCCTTGGGCCTTTGCTTCTAACCTAGATTTAGTAGGCCCCCTTATGTCTGTCTAGAATGGGTTTAAGCAATTCATTTGCCAAAACAAGGTCCAAATGTCTCCAAAATATTATCTTTTTCTTGCAGTCACTTTCGGCTCATCAGCATTTTTGATTTCAGATCAACCACGAAGAGAAGACTACGGCATTGACACTAGGGAAGTGGTTCTCTCTGAACTTAGAGACCAGCTCAAACTAGGAAAGATAGAACCTGCAGAGAGACTTGGCTCACCCAGCTGAACAGGGGTGAGTCATCTTTAACTTTGCAGGGACACCTCCCCTACCGCGTCGCCCCTACCTGAGCTGCCCTCCCTCACATTCCTGCTCTTGCTTCTGCTCCATCTTCTATATTCCAACGTGGTTGGGTACAGGGCTGGAACCAGGTGAGCCAGCTCTTACCTCTGCCCTCACTGGCTTATGCCAGTCCTCTCCTCTGTGGCCTAGTGTTCTCCTTCTAGGAGCTCCCAGACAGTAACCATTCTCTGGTAAAGTTTATAGTATGCCACCTCTTGAAAAGTATGCACATATTCTGTTTATTTCATTGCCGAAGCTAATTACCACATTAATACTTTCTGTAAATACCTCTCCTACCCAGAGTTCTCTCCCTGAACCTATTGGATAATAACATAGGAAAGGCTCTTGAAACCTGGGAGAGGAATATTCCTCAAGAGCATCCAGCCCAAGACACATATGGCAAGTCTGTTGCCAACTCTCTATTTCTGAGAAACTCCTTTAGCATGCAGGAGACCCCTTTAGAGTTCACTAAAATGCAAGTTAGATGCAACAGAAGTAGTAACAACAAAGGTATAAAAAAGAAGGAAAATAAGTTTTTACAAACAGTGAGTAATGATAGCGTTTTTTAAAAAATCAATATCTGTCCACATACTTCTATGCATGAGGTACATCCATCAAAGTGAGTGGGTGATATTTGTCCAAGCCTGGCTGAGCAAGCCAGTGCAGCATGACTCACCTTCTGTGCTATCAGTAAACTGCCAAGCCTCTTGCCTGGAGTTAACAAATAAAAGAAACTCTACTCTGAATATGTCACTAGTTGAATCTTTAAATGTAATCCAATTACCAATCAACTCACAAACTTTCTCCATATTCTTCAGGTTGTTTCTAATCTTCCTCCTAATCACTCTGCAGCCTGGCTGGATTTTATTGGGTTTATCTTAGTTTGCTTTGAGAAGGGATCGAAATGTCTCCTACTCTAAGAAGATCATTGTGTATCCACCCCCCCACCACCTCACAACAGGTTGGGTAGAGCAGAAAGGTGATCTCATAGGGTTTTTCCACCCAATTATTCTGATTTTTCAAACACAAATGTATGAAAGCCCCAATCGTTGCCTCTTAAAATCCCCTTTGTGCTCAAAGAGGAAGCTTGGTGAATAGTTTCAGCAAAGTATCAGGAATATCAGATAGCACTGACACCCAGTTCTGGAAACAAACCTCAGTTTCTTCAATCATTGGTTCAAGATGAGAAAACTCTAAAAATGTGAAAACTTCCCTTTGTCATGTACTAATATGGCAACAAACCAGAGATCAGCCTGTCCTCTGACAAACATGACACATGAATTTGACAAGTGTTCCATCTTGTTCCACCCCGGCTCATGCTGTGCCCTTCTGGTTACATTGCTCCCCGTGTTCTCTATTCAAGTCTTATTCGTCTTTGGAGGTCCCACTCTCTCCCAGTAACCTTCCCCAATTTATTGGCTTAGAGGGAGCTTTTCCTCCCCTAAACTCCTCTGGCACATATGTCAGAATGTGTTCATTGGCATTTAGTTGATTTCCAGGGTAGAGATTGTGCTGAATTCTTATTCTCACACCTATGGGGTGCTGGTGCTTTACTTATAGCACTGGTGTGCAATGTTGACTGGGCATCAGAATCACCTGTGCAGCTTTTAGGAATTACAGATGTCTGGGTCTCACAACAGAGTTTCTGAATCAGACTCACTACTTAGGTGATTCTGATTTACCCCTGGAATGAGAACTACCACTTTGCCATCATTGTAAGGATTACATGAGCTAATATGTGGACAGGCACTTTTTAAAAAACTGTAGACTTTCATTACAAATTATGACTTGAAGTGAATTCTATGGCTGCTCCCTAGCCCCACCTTTAGCCCTTAGACCTGACTCCCTTCCTTTCTAACAGAATCTCTGTATGTTCAGAGGGCCACCCCTCCTCAACACAGTCCCTTTACTTCAGAGGAAGCCCACCCCATCCTCACTGTGTGGTGAGGGGCTGAACGGTCTGAGGCTAAGTCCATGGTTCAGGAATGGGTGTGTGACCCAATTCTGGCCATTGAGAAGCAAGAGGAATGCTGAAGACTTTGGGGAGGGTCTTCCTCTTTACTCTTTCTCCCGCTATTACCTTAGTTGTCACTGGCAGCCACCCTATGGTCTTTCTCTGTCCCTCCCCTCTCTCTCTTTTCCAGAGGAGAGAAAAAACTTTAGGATGAAACTGTGAAAATTCCTGGATCCTTAATGGTGGGACAACAAACCTGAGTTGATCTAAATTTGGACTTCCACTTATGTGAAACAATATATACCTAATTGTTTAAAATGGTTCTGTTACTTGTGGCTGAAATATCCTCCCAGGTATACTTGTTTTCATTCCTTTGACCCCAAGTATCACCTGGCACAATGCCCTCTTTAGTAAATGCTCAATAAGCATTTGTTGGATGAATGAATAAGCACATATGAGTGCCTATATATGCCAAATACTGGAGATATAGTAACGAAAAAAAGTCCCTGTCATCATGGATCATTTTGTATTCTGGTGGGAATAAAACTGCATTTGTGGGTCAGGTTAGCAGCTTCTCTACAGAAACAAGCTGTATGTTTCCACTTTGTAAGGAGATGGGTTCAACCATCTTAGTTAGAAGAGGAACACTTGTGCCAAAGGGTCACTGCTCAGGAATTCACCTGACCACCAGAGTGACTTTCTTTTTTTTTTAAATTAATTAATTAATTAATTAATTATTTTTGGTTGCATTGGGTCTTTGTTGCTGTGTGCAGGCTTTCTCTAGTTGCGGCGAGCGGGAGCTATTCTTTGTTGTGGTGCATGGGCTTCTCATTGCAGTGGCTTCTCTTGTTGTGGAGCACGGGCTCTAGGTGCACAGGCTCAGTAGTTGTGGCTCACAGACTCTAGAGCGCAGGCTCAGTAGTTGTGGCGCATGGGCTTAGTTGCTCTGCGGCATGTGGGATCTTCCTGGACCAGGGCTCGAACACATGTCCCCTGAATTGGCAGGCGGGTTCTTAACCACTGTGCCACCAGGGAAGCCCCAGAGTGACTTTCTGAAGTTAAAGAAAAAGGAAATGACAAGTGGCATCATGAAGAATACTTTGTTCCCAAGTTTATGATTTAGAGGAAAAACTACAGTGCTCTTATCATTATACCTCAGCCTCAGAGCATAAGACAGGTAATTGCGGAGGACCAAATGGGGAGTAACAATCTGAAAGGGTTAGGAAAATGTAATTTTAATAAATGAATGGAATTTGGAAAAGGGAAACCAATGACCTACTGAGTGTCGATCTGTGAGTATGTGAAAGGTAACCACAAGAGGTAGCGATCGGCTCATCTCCGAATCTTCGCTCTGTGTGAATGCAGGCAAAGGGAGGATGTCTTCCCCTTAGAGATTGTCCAGTGCCAGTTTAAACTGGGGGTTGGCCTTCCTTAGAGATATTTTAGTATAGGATAGACTCTCGTTTAAGACCACCTTAGATGTATTCTTTGTGTATGTTATAGGATGACCTCATTCATTTTCTGGGGTAGTGAACGCTGGTGAGGGTGAATGCAGCCATCACTGAAGATTAAGGAAAGAACCACCTGGTGAGGGAAATGACTGATGTGAAAGCAGACTTTGGGCAGCAACAGGCCTAATGATTCAGCTAGCTGGTCAGAAAACAAATTCAGAGGGATCATGTAAGAAGGAGCAGTCCAGCAAAATGAGTTGAGGGGCAAAATCAGAAAGATTAATGATGCTGCAAAGCAAAGATAAACACTCTAGACATACGGAGATGAGGGCTTCAGGGAGCAGGTGTCATTGAAGCCTGACACCAGGGAAATAAGAGTCAAGGACATTCACGCTAAGGTTCTGAGGTCAGGTCTTAGTAATTAAACTCAGCACCAGCTCACAGACAGGAAACTGACAAAGCATAACCCCTGCCAGGGTAGAAAGTGTCACATAGACCTTGTGAGATAAGCTATGGTCAGTGCTGTGTAAATGTTCAGTGGGTGAATGAGCTCACCAGGCTGTCCTGTAAGAGGGTGGCAATCAGACAGTTCTTCATTCTTAAGCTCTAAAATTGTAGGTTCTTCTGGAACTGGCAAAAATTTCAGTTCTCTGAAACAAAAAGACCATTGTAATGGACATCTTTTTTCCTCCCATAGCTTGCATCTCTTCCCCTGGTGATAGCATTGCAGTTTCCTTTGGGAGACCACTCCTCCTTGGCTCTCAGGTGATGCCAACTCCCAATCATGCTCTCCCATCTAGGAGTGGGTGAGTGACTTGGTTTGACTAATTAGCATATTCCATCCCTCTAGACATAGTGATTGGTTCAGGGAAGGCACGTGATCCAAGTTGGTTCAATGAAAGTCAATTCTGAGATTTTTGCTGGGACTCCTGGGAAGAGGAGTTCTCTTTCTGCTGGGGCTCCTGAGCTGTACAATGTAGAATGTAAGCACAGAGCTGGCAGAGCCACTTCATGGAGAGGACTTGCCTGCAAATGGAACCAATCCAGAGGCAAAGAGAGCTAAGGGGGGAAGAGGGAGGGAGAGATTGAAAGACAATTATTCGGGTCATATAATTTGAGTCTCTGGAACCACCTGTGCCTGAAGACAGACCTAGCCTTTTCTGTTACAATCAAGACATCCTGAATTGGGTTTCTGTTACTTCTGACTTATTATTTATCATTGAAATGATAAATAATGGAGACCATATTATGATAAATAACTTTGTTTCCCCATCTTTTCAGATGAGTTGATGAGATCCAGCCAGTCAACTTACATTGTGCTTTCTATTGCCAAATACTGTTCTGAGCACTGGGGATACAGCCTTGAATAAAATAGAGTCCTTGCCCTCAAGAAATTTACCTTCTAGCAGGAGGAGACAGCCATTAAACAAGTCAACAATAAATAAGAAAAGTTTAGGTATAGATAAGAGCTATCAAGAAGATTAAATAGGATCGTGAGTAAGAGAGGCCATTTTTAGTGAGGGTAACCAGGGAAGGTGTCTTGGAGGAGAAGGTGACATTTGAGCTGAAGTCATAATGTTAAGAAGAGACAGCTGTTCAAAGATTGGGGAAGAATGCTCCCAGCAGAAAGAAGAGCAAATATAAAGGCCCTCAGACAGGAACAAGACTGACCTGTTCAGGGGATGGAAAGAAGGTGAGGGTGGCTGGAGTGTCCCGAGTGATGGGACAAGTGGAGGGAAGTGAGACTAAAAAGGGATTAGCTTGGGACAGACCCCATGACCTTGTGAGAGTTTGGGTTTTATTCTGGATGCAATGGGCACTCACTGGAGTGTTATCAGGACTTACCTTTTAAAAACATCATTCTTATTGTCGGGTGAAGTTTGGACTAAAGGAAGACAAAAGAGAAGTAAGAAAGACCCATTAGGAGATAATGCAATGGTCCAGGCAAAAGATGATGGAGGGGCTATGAACTAGGTTTGGAGCAGCAGAAATGGAGAAATTTTCTCCATGGAAATGGAGAAAGGTAATTGTATTTAGGATACATTTTGGAGGCAAAGCCAATAGGGTGTATGAATGGATTAGAAGTGAGTTATGAGGGAAAGAGATGATTCAATATGATGACTAAGTTTTAGCCTGAGTAGCTAGGTGGATTATGGTGCCATTTACAAAAATGAGAAAGCCACGTTGGGGAGATTTGGGGTAGGAAAGGATCCATAGTTCTGTCTCAGCTGTGTGAGACATCCAAGTAGAGATGCCAAGTGAGCAGTTGGCTAGCCATATCTGGAGTTCAGGGGAGATGTTTAGGCTGGAGATGTTTATGTGCAAGTCATAGACATATAGATAGACTAGATGAGTTCACCCAACTAAAGAAGAGAAGAGAGATGGTCAAAAACAGAGCCCTGGGCTCTGCACCATTCAGAGGAGGAGATAAGGAGCAAAGGAGAATGAAGAAAGGCCAGTGAGGTAAGAAGAAAACCAGACAAACACGATGTTACGGAAGCCTAGATAAATGTTTCAAGAACAAGACAGATGTCATCTAAGTTGAATGCTGCCCAGAGGTTGACTAAAATGAGGACAGAGCACCGACTGTTGGCTTTGGCAAGATGACCCTGTTAAGGGACCTTTCAGTGGAGGGATAAGGGTGAAAGCAAAGAGAAGAAAGCCAGAGGAAAACACCCAGGTGGTGCTTTAAGGCTTTTTGGCCAGTTCTAGACATGTGGAATGTACTGACAAGCCTTTGTTAGAGATAGGCTGTCTTCTTTTTTTTTCCAAGAGTCAAATATTTTTAAAGTTTATTTTTAGTTTACGTACAATGAAATGCACATAGCTTAAGTGATGACTTTCTTTTATTGAGGTAAAATTCACGTAACCTAAAGTTAACCATTTTAGAGTGAACAATTCAGTAGCATTTAGTACATCACCATGTTGTGCAACCATCACCTCTATCTACTTCCCTAACATTTCCCTCACTCCCAAGGGAGACCCCATACTCCTTAATGGGTATTGGGGTGTCCTTTGGGGATATGCTTTTTTTTTGACCAACCCGCATGTGGAATCTTAGTTCCCTAACCAGGGATCAAACCCGTGCCCCCTGCAGTGGAAGTGCAGAGTCTTAACCACTGGACTGCTGGGGAAGTCCCGGGATATGCTTTCTTAATACACCATTTAATGCACTCCAAGAAAGCAGATTTGTTTTTTAGCTCTGAATAGCAAAAATCCACATAAAACAGTTCTTTATTGAAAGGACATTGGCCAAGCCAAAGTAAACTATTGTGTAAGAAGTCAGGATTGTGGTTACCCTTGAGAAGGAGAGAGTTTGTAGCGAATGGAGGGAGAGCATCAGGGGATTTCTGGGGTGATAGAGATAGTCTGTTTCTTGACTTGGGTTCTGGTTGTGGAACCGAGCAGGACCCTGTGGGACTCCTGGGCCTGGAAGCCTTTCTGTTTCCCCCGTTCCTTGTTTGTAGGGAACAGACCCCAGCCTCCCTGACCTTCCCTGAGTTCCAAAGGGAAGATTCCAACGGTTGCTAATCAGGGAAGGGAGGGGATGCAGAGACAAGGGAGGAACAGCCAAGAAACAATAGTGCAGCCTTGGAGCAGGGTCCTGGTTCCTCCTCAAGTGATACACGTATCTTTAAGCTCTTTATAGAACGAAACCCCGAACAAATGGAAGATGTCAGCATTCTTCAGAAGACCACCAGACACCAGATTAAAGGAACCAGAGAAACTCATAAAAATAGTACCTGAGACCAGATTAAAGGAGTGCAAGCCCTGCACACACCCTAACCTTATCAGCAACCCCATCCTTGAACTATTGCTATAAAACTCCTCACCAAATCCTCCCAGATTGGGACACACAGTTTTCGAGGGCAGGAGCCTGCTGTGTCCCCCTTTGCCTGGCAAAGCAATAAAGCTATTCTTTTCTACTTCATCCAAAACTCTTGTCTCCAAGATTCGATTCAGCACCAGTGCACAAAGGCCAAGTTTTCAGCATCAGTTGCATGGATGTATTCACTTAACAATAATTATTCAAGCTGTACTGTTATAATATGTACACTTTTCTGTATGTACGCTTCGAGTTAATTTTTAAAAATAGCTAAGGAATCAGGATGCCTGGGCTTTAGTTCCAGCCTGGAGGTGACTAGCTGTGTGATACTAGGCAAGCCACTTAACCTCTTTGGAACTCAGGTCCCCTCACCTGTAAATGAAGAGGATTGAGCCAGATGCCCTCCAAGGTCCCTTCTACCCAACATGGTTCCACATGTGGTTTCCTCCGTTTGAAGTCGGGCACCTGTGCTGCTGAAATCAGCCTGAAGCCTTGCTGAACTTGGCAGAGAGGGAGCCAGGCCTTTTTTTGCATTCCTCCTTAGTAATTAGGTGGCTGAATGTTCAAGCATTATTGTTATTTTTAAAAATCAGTTAGCTGAATAAGAAAATGCCTTTGAGACAAACGTTGATTTTTCTCCCTAGCGTGATTCCAGCTGGGTAGGAAGATAATGTGGTCAAATCCAGAAGGGGAAAATATGTTTCTGATATATTGGAACTAATACATATATTTTAAACTGCATATGGGACTTCCCTGGTGGTCCAGCAGTTAAAACTTCACCCTCCAATGCAGGGGGTGCGGGTTCAATCCCTGGTCAGGGAGCTAAGATCCCACATGCCTCACGGCCAGAAAACCAAAACATAAAACAGAAGCAATATTGTACCAAATTCAATAAAGACTTTAAAAATGGCCCACATCAAAAAAATCTTTTAAAAAAAAGCTGCATAGGAGAAGATGGAGGCTTTTAAATTTTTTTTTTTACGTTTTGTAGGGGAAGAAGTTTCACACACTTACTTGTGATTTGTACCCACTGCTGCATGATTAACAAGCCACTGGCTCTGGCAATGACCACATCCCTATTTCCTCCTTTTAGAAAAAGTTTAGTTAAAAAAAAAAAAATCTTCTAGGACATCTGGAATGTTATCAATCAGTATTCCTATCTCTGGGATTAAACCTGGAGAGTCTATGAAACAAATTAAATGAAACAAACATTTTTTCCTGTACTCCTCTTGTTCATTATTCCAATAACTGCATTTAGCCAAGCAGAAAATATGATATTGTTGTGTTTGTTTAAACCTTTTCTCTGAAGATTACCTGGGTCTGTGTCCTGCATTAACCAGGTAACTCTGGGCCAGTTTTTGTTTGTTTGTTTGTTTTGGCTGCGTTGGGTCTTCGTTGCTGCATGCGGGCTTTCTCTAGTTGCGACGAGCGGGGGCTACTCTTCGTTGCGGTGCATGGGCTTCTCATTGTGGTGGCTTCTCTTGTCGTGGAGCACAGGCTCTAGGCGCACAGGCTTCAGTAGTTGTGGCATGTGGGCTCAGTAGTTGTGGCACATGGACTTAGTTGCTCCTTGGCATGTGGGATCTTCCCAGACTAGGGCTCAAACCCGTGTCCCCTGCATTGGCAGACGGATTCTTAACCACTGTGCCACCAGGGAAGTCCTGGGCCAGTTACTGAAATTTCCTGAACCTTAGTTTTCCTTTCTTTGAAAGAAGATACTGTTAGTACCCACCTCAGGGTGTGTGTGTGTACACGTGTGTGTATGTCTACGTGTGTGTGCATATACACACAGGCAAATTCGTTTACATAACCCATGGAAAATGCTTTGCTCAGTGCCTGACATATAACAGGCACTCATTAAATATTAGGTGTTTTTACTCTGGGAAAGAAGAGGCATTCTTATGTCTGTGGGGAAGGAGCAAGGCAGGGTCAGGCAGCAGAAAGTGCATCTGACCATTTTCCTTTTGTGTGGCCTTGGGGACTCCTGCCCCCAAGGGCTCTTGGCCACTGTGGCTCTCACAAGACCCCAGCAGGGCCATTAGACTTTTGTGTGCTTGTCAGTTTTTAGTCCCTGCTTGTTGCACTTTACAACCACAAATAGCCCTGGAGAGAGGGAGTCAGAAGTTCTGGGAGTAATGTATGGTGACCACACCCATGCCACCACAGCTGGTGACAACAGGCCTTTAGCATAATGGAAGGCATTTGGGGATCTATTTTTCTCTCACTGCGCAGAGCATTACTCACCTCACTCCTCTGTGTCACAAGGAAGGAGGAAGGAGGGGGACACGATAAATTGTCAAGGATGAGTCAAGTTTCAACAGAGCATCTTTGCTCAGAAGGCAGTGACTGCTGTTTCTTTTGCATTCCTGAGATTCAAATTGCAAAGCAAGTCCCAAACTCCTGTTTCTTTCTTCTCCTTCTTCTTTTTTTGTCCCCAGGGAAGGACAGCAACTGGAACTGTATTTTGATTGTGTTCTTTCTAGGTTAGAGATTGAAGGAAAATGATACTCTCAGAGCAGGCTTCTTTAGGGCCTCTGTGATTGTGTGTTTTTTTTTAAAAATATATTTCTATTATACTTTTTTTTCTTCATTTTTCGGCTGTGCTACATAACATATAGGATCTTAGTCCCCTGACCAGGGATTGAACCCATGCCCCCTGCAGTGGAAGAGCAGAGTCCTAACCACTGGACCACTGGGGAAGTCCAGGGCCTCTGTGACTCTTGATCATGGACGCAGGCTGGTTCTTTGCCTCCTCAGCCTCTCACCTTCTGTTAAGACATCAGCTCCCATCTTAACTCTTCTGCCCTTCCTTCCCTTCTAGCAGTGGCCACGATCATGAGATGGTTTCTCAACTGGCTCTAGATTAGAGATGAGCATGGAGAACTTTCTCTTTCCTGCAGGTGTACCACCTAATCGCTGCTGTGTTCATTTCAGGTAAGAGGCTGGTTGATTCCTACATGGGCGTAAGTGCCTCTTCCTATGGCTCTGATGTCCCTATAAAGTGCTCTCTTCTCAGGGTAGCATGAGGTCTTTCCCCAGGAGGTATCAAGAGAGAGGAATACTAAAGGGAAGGAAGAGATGTGATCAGTTTTATGATCATTTGGTGTTTAAGCTAAAGGATTTTTCTTATAACACGTTGTATTTGCATATATTTTCTTATTTCCATGGTACAAAGCAATGGAAAGATCAGAAGGAAGATAAGGAATAGGGTCAAGTTCAGGGTGTAGGGCAGGAAAGGGAGCATATGACATTGTTGAATTAACCAGCCTTCTGTCTGGCATGAGACATATTTTGAGCATCTCCAAAGACCACAGGAAACAACATTGCAGAAAACATTGATTTTAACCGTTGTACTTGAGGCCTGCGGTTCCCAAACTTGGCTGAGCGTTAAGAGGTACGGGGAGCTTGCTGATGATGTAAGCTCTGGGCCCTGGGCCAGGGAATTCTGAGTCCCTGGTGTTGGGTGGGAAGCTTTATTTTAGAAGTTCCCCCAGGTGGTTCTGATGACAGGTCAGGTTTGGGAACTAACTAAGTGAGGCCACACTTTCAGGAGAGATGGTCACATATCACGTACCATCAATAAGGCAGTTCTGGTTTATTCCTAAACCTTTTGTTGTGACGTGTAACACACATTCAGAAAAACACACAAATCAGAAATGTTGTTCAGAACAAACACCCGAGTGTTTACCTCCCAGTTGAGAAACAGAACATTGCTAAGAGATGCATTTTTGGGCAACTAAACAAAATCTGGAACATTTTTCTATTTATAAATCATTGGAGGGCTTCCCTGGTGGCACAGTAGTTGGGAGTCCACCTGCCGATGCAGGGGACGTGGGTTCGTGCCCCGGTCCGGGAGGATCCCACATGCCGCGGAGCAGCTGGGCCCGTGAGCCATGGCCGCTGAGCCTGCACGTCCGGATCCTGTGCTCCGCAACGGGAGAGGCCACAGCGGTGAGAGGCCCGTGTACCGCAAAAAAAAAAAAAAATCATTGGAGTTATTCCATTCTGTAGCACCTGAATGTGAGCCTTGGGTTTTAGGTGTATCTCTGATACTCTCAGGCTTTTCTCTGATTTAAGGAGCTGACTTTTCATCCTTCAGAATCCTGCACTTGGATCCTGTAATTAATCAGGAGTCGGAATTTTGCTTCAAACCCCAACTCCTCTGCTTGCCGGCGGTGTGATCTTGGGCAAGTTACTTTACACCTCTGGCCCTTAGATTCCTCCTCTATAAAATAAAAAGAATAACAATATCTACCTCATAGGATTTTGCGAGCATTAAATTTACTGAGCAAACTCAATATTGCCCAGCAATCTACAATTTTCCTTTCAGAACCCATTTTCACTTTGCTCCTCTCCAAAACGTCTCTTCCCAGAAATTATCCTCTCTCTCCCCTGCATCTGGGCCCTGTGCCAGAGACCTGTGTCGTGTCCATCCGTATAGAGACATGCTCTCTTCTATCTTGACTTAAAAGGAAACAAGCAGGGCTTCCCTGGTGGCGCAGTGGTTGAGAGTTAGCCTGCCGATGCAGGGGACATGGGTTCGTGCCCCGGTCCAGGAGGATCCCACATGCCGCGGAGCGGCTGGGCCCGTGAGCCATGGCCGCTGAGCCTGCGCGTCCGGAGCCTGTGCTCCGCAACGGGAGAGGCCGCAACAGTGAGAGGCCCGCGTACCGCAAAAAAAAAAAAAAAAAAGGAAACAAGCAAAAAACGCTCCTTGACCCCATATCTCTCTCCTGACATCACCTTATTTTTCTGCTTCCCTTCATGGCAAAGTTTTTGTAATTACCGTCTCTGCTAATTCACTCTATGCTTGAATCTGGGCTTCTGTAAGCCACCCCTAAGCCACTGAGAACCACACCTGTCAAGATGACCAGTATTGTCTGCATTGCCCCAGTCCAGTGATGACTGCTCTGTTCTGAGCTTACTTAGCCTTTCAGCAGCATCTGACAGAGTTGACCCTGCTGAGAGCTAAAGGCAAAGGCTTTTAGGTGTGGGAAACTGCAAGTTCAAAGGCCTTGAGATGGGAACAAGCTTAATGGGTTCAAGAAACAGAAAAAAAGGCTGGTATGGCTGGAGCACAGAGAGGGAAGGGTGGGAGCTGAGAAGGCAGAGGTCCAATCACGTGTCAACTAGAGTGAAGCTTCAGCACTGGGCCTTGTGCAGAGCAGGTGCCCCGTGTTTATCACTGTTATAATTAAGAGCTTAATAGTGCCAAGTGGGAGAGGTAGGAAGGGAGATGGGCAGGGAAATGAAGAGAAAATTCCAGGTTTTGAAGAGCTTTCCCCCTCGTTGAGGGTCTAGATTATACCTGTCACATAGGTAACAGGACAAGCAAGTCCATGAGCTGATTTCTTGATGGTCAATCTGTTGTCATCACCTTCCCTCCAACACTAACCCTGCACACACTTTCTTGGTGAATTGTGTCCCATCCAGTGATTCTCTCTGGATAATTAAGGTTTAGTTTTTCACTTGAAAGGAAAGAAAAGTGGGCTATGAGTCTCAATGAAGAAAGAGATGACTAAGAAGATACCAACCATGAGATCACAGTGTGGGCTGGGGACAGAGACCAGCCTCTGCTTTTCCAGACTACTCAAAGTCATCTCCTCCAAATAAATAATAGCTGGTCTTTGCTGTTGTTTCATTTGGGCCAAGCTGCAAATCACACAAAAGAAATCAGGCTCTGGAAGCAGCCCTTTGGATTCCTGATGCAACACATGTGACCTAAGGTGAGTGTGTTTTTATCCTCCTGGTGTCCTTGCCATGCACATCCCTATCACAGGCACACCTGCAGGCACACACACACAATCACACATACACACACTCACACACACAATCTATGCACATATACCCTCAACACCCAGACATTTAATGCACATAGACACTCAACACACACCCTCAACACACACAACATACAAGCACAACACACATACTCAATATATACAAGTACACACACTTGATACACATACATACTCAACTGATACACAGAGCAATACACACACACACACACACTCAGCACTGACACATTCAAACACTCATGCAAACGTTCATGCACAATCTGAACATTCATGATCCTAGTGGACTATGAAATTCTTCCCATCTCTATACCTTTATTGCCCAGCAAATGAAAGTGGGCCAGTGTGGAAAACTGAAGTGAGTCAGGAAAGACTCACCACTTTCAATTATAATTTTATGCCGCTTATCTGCCAGATCAGAGGCTGGTGGAAAGGAGATAGAGAAAAATGAGCAAGTAATTCTTGTACATGAAGACACAACTGACAGAGTGCACTCTCTTTTTCTATCTCTGTCTCTCTGGCTGTCTTTTTCTCTATCTCTGATCATGGAAAAGTTGGCCCAGAAGGGTGACCCATTTAGAAATTAGCTCAACAAAAAGTTAATGGGGGGCCTCCCTGGTGGCGCAGTGGTTGAGAGTCCGCCTGCTGATGCAGGGGATACGGGTTCGTGCCCCGGTCTGGGAGGATCCCATATGCCGCGGAGCGGCTGGGCCCGTGAGCCATGGCTGCTGAGCCTGCGCATCCGGAGCCTGTGCTCCGCAACGGGAGAGGCCACAACAGTGAGAGGCCCGCGTACCACAAAAAAAAAAAAAAAAAAAAAAAAAAGTTAATGGGTACTATAACGTTTAAAGAGACTTGTTTGAAATAGGCCACCCTGAGTTTACTCCCACAAAGCTTGAAAGTTTAGAGAATATTCCAGATACCATCTAGGCAAATTAATTGACGTTGGATGATGTGAAACCAAAACTTTAGTGAAGAATTCTGTGAACAAGTGGAATAGATGATTTCGCCTTATCTAAAATTAATTTACTTTCATTTCCAAACTTGGACACTAGCAGACTTCTTCCTCAAAATGATAAACCCATAGAGCCTCCTGGGTGATGGCATGTAAACAAGTAAGATCACTGTGTTCCCTGTTTTTGATTCTGGTAGACCACTCATGTGGCAAGAAATATGCTAGGGAAGAACAGATTCTGTTCTTAATCCGGTTGTTTTCAGACTTTTCTGCCTGAGGACATTTTGTCATTACACTAGCTTTCTAATGTTCCTCTTTTTCATGTCTGGTAGCTCAATTTTTTTCTTCTGTCATGCTCGATTTTCAGCACTCCAGGACAGTGTGGTATATTTACCCTCTCCATTTTAGACTCTAATCTAAATTAGATTAATCTAGCAGAGCATTAAAAGTCAAAGTGACAGAGAAGGACAGTTGTCTTAGTACTTTTAATGTTTGTAAAACATTTTTAAATTTATATTAATCTTATTTTATTTTAGAGCATATCTATCTGCCACTGACAGAAAACAAAACCAAACTGGTTCATCACCGTTAGATAGTCTGAGAAGCAATGAAATAGACAATGTTAAAACCGAGACATTCAGTTCATGAAAAGACACATATGGAGAAACTAGCCCCAGAATGGAGAAAAAAAATGTTTGCAGCACAATAATTGTTAAAGGAGTTATAAGACACAATTCAAATAAAAATGGGCCCGAAACATGAACAGATATTTACATGAGAAATCCTAATGCCTGGTGAGCACGTGGGGAGTGGTCAACCTCACTATCACCACGGGAAAGAACATTAAAACCACAATGAAAGCCACAGAGCCACCAGATCAACAGAAACAAAGCCTCATAATTCCAAATGTTGATGAGGGCGCTCAGCAGCGGGAGCTCTCTGGCGGGAGCGTAAACCAGCCAAAGCCTTTGGAACGGTCTTTGGCAGCATTCACTAAAGCTGAGCCTAAAAAGCTGGATTCGTGATCCACAATTCCACTCCAAGTCCTAGTCCTAGGAAGTAACGACAACTTGTGCACAAACCCAATGACGAAAGCAGCATGATTTGTGATGGTTGCAAAGTGGAAACAAGCCATATGACAACCAACACTGGACTGGATAAGTAGATGCTGTGCTCTTTACACTATGAAACAGTAAACAGCAGCAAAGCCCGTCAAGCCACAGCTTCAGACAATGACGTCAGCAAAGCCCATAGGATGCACCCTCTGTCAGGACATCTCAGGACATTTGTGCAGGACATCTCAGGACATTTCAGGGTCAGACTCTCCTACAAATTCAGTAACATTTCGTGCTGCAGTCATTTCTGTCTTCAGAGCCCCTGCTTGGCGCCCAGATGCTGTGGGAGTGAGAGAGGGTCCTTGAAAGGGTCTTGGGCCAGGGGAGTCCAATGCTGTGGTGTTGTGTCGCTCTTGTTGAGAGCATTCGACCCGCTGGTTCTTGAACCACAAGTTCCTGAAGTGAGTCAGGAAAGACTCACCACTTTCAATTATAATTTTATGCCGCTTATCTGCCAGATCAGAGGCTGGTGGAAAGGAGATAGAGAAAAATGAGCAAGTAATTCTTGTACATGAAGACACAACTGACAGAGTGCACTCTCTTTTTCTATCTCTGTCTCTCTGGCTGTCTTTTTCTCTATCTCTGATCATGGAAAAGTTGGCCCAGAATTGAGTTGTTAGACCTCCTGTTGCTCTTAGGCTGGCTGATTGCCCTTCTCATAGTGTTTCCCCAGCTGCTGTTGCTGTTCCCTGGTGTGGACCCTGCGTTCCTGGTGCCACCTCCTCTGGGGCCTGGTGATGGTATGGGGCCCATGAGATTCTTAGGTTCTTACATCCTTCATTCCTCTGTTCACTCCCCTTGAGCTTGGTACATTTTTAAATGGTTTTTCTCATTTGTATTTCAAGCCATATACTAATCCAGAATAGGGTCCCCCAGAAGCATTAGAGAATGAAGCAGTCATGGCTCTAACCTCTGTGGACATAGCCCAGATTGACTGCGTAGAAGACACACAAGGAAATGTTAAGACATTGAATGAGGACCAAGGACCTACCTTTTCCTCCAGGGAATGACCAGCCTCCTCTTTTCCTTCCCAGCTGCAGGCCCCCATAGTTCTTCTCCTTAACCATGTCTTTCAATCCCACCCCAAAGATCTCATTTTAATTTTGCCTAATTGCTCCAATAGGTCTTGTGGGGTTTTTTCCTTCCGAGATCTCTCAAAATTGACTCCCAATCTGCCCACCATCCCTAATCAGCATCCTAGTAGAACAAGCCCCAGCCTCAGCTTTTGGAAGAAGCCAAGTTACAAATCAGCTCAGAACTCTGGGGTGGCTTCACACTGAAATGGGTATGTGTTTATAGATTTTAATTGTTATATTGCTTTTTTTTCAAGTTAGTCTAATTAAAAAATATAAAATAGGTAGAACATGGACATTGTACAAAATTCAAAAGGTAGAAAGGGGGGTATAAAGGGAAAAAGAGTCTCATGCTCTCATTCCTGTCTCCAACCTCCCCAGCCCACTCTCCAGAGGCAAAAATGTCACTAGTTTCTGCCAAAGACAGTCTGCATATGCAAGATTACACGTATAGATAGCCTTGGTCTTTTTAAAAACCTAAACAATGGCATACTGCATACAATGTTTGCCTTTTTACTTGAGAGTTCTTGGCAGTTGGACATTTAGCTCTGCCTTGTTAAAGGCGTCATTCTACTCCACTGTATAGAGATTCCAACTGGGGGACACCTGGGATTTTTCCTGATTTTTGTCTGTTACAAGGCTGCAGTGAAATAAGGACCTCTCCGTTTCAACTGTCCTTCTCTGGACTGAGTTTCCCTGGATAGTTATTAAAATGCTTAACTTTCCTTTCAAGAAAAGAGGATGTGGGAAGGGAGGGGTCTTCTGCAGGCCTGCTGGGAAAACAGGGCTCTTCTGTCTACTACCCCGCCCCCTTGAGAGAGCTGCTTGTCACGTGGAGGTGATGTGGGAAAACTCCCAGAAGAATGGACTGCACGCAATGCAGTAACACATTGGTCAAGGTACTTTAAGAAGCTAAAAACATTTTTTAAATTTAAAGACAAAATTTTAATTAAAAAAAATTTTTAAATAAATTTTTAGGGACTTCCCTGGTGGTCCAGTGGTAAAGAATCCACCTTCCAATGCAGGGGACGCAGGTTTGATCCCTAGTGGGGAGACTAATATCCCACATGCCGCAGGGCAACTAAGCCCGTGGGCCACAATTACTGAGCTCGCGCCTCAACTAGAGACCGCGTGCCTCAAACTACAGAGCCCACGTGCCCTGGAGCCCTTGTGCTGCAACTAGAGAGAGAAAACCCTCATGCCACAACTAGAGAGAAACCCACGTGCCACAACGAGAAGCCCGGTCCACAGTGAAAGATGCCACGTGTCGCAACTAAGACCTGACATAGCCAAATAAAATAAAATAAAATAAAATAAATATTAAAAAAAATTTTTTTAAGAAGAAGTCAAAAACATTATACAGGTATAAGGTGTGACTATAAAGTAATGGGGCAGATTCTACTGGAATCATATGCTGGAACCAGCCACTTTGCTTTATGCTTGGATAGGTGATACCCAGAAGATTGAGAACACCTAATTCAGAATAACTCAGGGGAAAACTGGAAATATATTGTCTCACGTACAAGTCCATAGTGTAGGGCTGGCTTTAGGAACCACTGGATTCGAATGCTCAGTTGATGTCACAGGACTCAGTTCCTCGATCTTGGCTTCGCCTTCTGGTGTATTGGCTCTGTTCTCAGAGGTCTACCCCTTGTGGGGACAAGATGCCATAGCAGCCCAAGCTTCAGTTCCCCTTCAGCTTTCACACAACAGGAAAGAATCCTCTTTCCTAGTAGCTGTAATTGAGTCTCCTTGACCCTGATTGGCCAGTCAGGTGGCTGTCCCTGAACCAGCCAGAGAATGTGATTCCCTGGTTGTCCCAGTCCTGATGTCCCAGTTCTGAGACTCAGGTCAACATCAACTCCACTGGAATCCCTTGGACTGAGAGGAAAAGAGTGGATATCTGAACATAAACCCCATGCTATTCTGGCACTAAGTGACATGGACACTGGGCCAGCAAGAAACTACACATTTTCATCACACTCAGGACTTACTGTTCATTTGCCTGTCATCTCAAACTTCTGGCGCAGAGAGCTGAGTTCCCTTTAGGGGATTTCTCCGCATTCTGTTTTACGGGGTGGGAGAAACAAGCAATTAGATGCATGTGTGGGGCAAGAGGAGTGTTTATGTATTGAAATGAACTTTTAAAATGTTTCTTCCCTTATGAGGCCCAAGAAAACTCTTCTTCCTGTCAAGTAAAGAGGTTTGCCTTATAAAGAATGAATGTAGTTCTTAATCAGAGTTACAGGGAAAGCAAACACAAAAGGGCTGAATGTCTTTCCTCTGCACGACTGAGATCAGGTGTAGAAAACCTTGCAATATGTGGAAGGACATTTAAATCAAAGAGGAAAAAAAAGCAATTATTGTTTTCTGATCAAACATGATTGCATTTAAGAAAAGCTCAGCCAGGCTTCCCTGGTGGCGCAGTGGTTAAGAGTCCGCCTGCTGATGCAGGGGACACGGGTTCATGCTCCGGTCCGGGAAGATCCCACATGCCGCGGAGTGTCTGGGACCGTAAGCCATGGCCGCTGAGCCTGCGCGTCTGGAATCTGTGCTCCGCAATGGGAGAGGCCACAACAGTGAGAGGCCCGCATACTGCAAAAAAAAAAAAAAGAAAAGCTCAGCCATGCCTTTACTGTGACAAAGGGAAAGTGAAGGAGGGCCCAAGTAAGCTCCCCTACCCTCAAGCTTTGAAAGAGCCAATAACGGGATGCAGACCATCCAAACTTGTGCGAGGTAGTTAACGCTGAAATAATCAATGAGTGTGTGAGTTCTGCAATCTTATTTTCTCAGCTTACGCATCTATTTTAACTCCTTTCTACATCTCCCTTCTGTTTATTTTCCCAGCTCCATCCTATCCTCACATCTTCACTTGCCAGTCTCACTGAGCACAGGGGAAGCCAGCAGTGCTTGCAACCCATGGACAGGCCCTCCTGAGCTAAGGCTGGCTCCTCAGGGTCCTTTTCCCATCTCACCTTTCATGCAAATCAGCAGTCACCATCCTGCCCTCCATTCTGCTTTTAGGGAGAGTGGGGTGACTCTGGGGGCAGGTGAGCCCCAGTAGGCAAGCTGGCGGGGGCCACAAGGGGCGTGGGTGTAGAGCAGACAATCTGACAGCCACAGGGAGGAACCAGAACCAGGGGGCGCCCTTGGCTCTTTTTCTGGCTCTGTGGCCAAGCAGTTCCCAGCTCCCTCCTGCACATTCATTGTTCCCCCACAATAGTACCCAAAACTGTGTTGACTCTCAGATTTTGCTTTGTCTGGCCAGTAACAGGCTTTAACATTTTAAATGTAAATGCCTTTGGGTAGAATATACATCTCCTTTAGCTCTCCAAGCTCCGCGCCCCCTTACTCCCTATGCCTTTCATAGTCCTTCTCCATTACACCTTATCTGACTCTGACCTTCAGCTCCTGTGTGACATATTAACTTTTCATTTTTAGCACCTTAATTCTCTCCTTCCTTTCTCTCTCTCCAAAGTAAACAGCCTCAAGAAATGACTCTCAATCTTGAGTGGATACCCACTCGCGTGCCTCCACTGCTTCCCTGGGCCCCCGTGGGCCCCGCTCTCCACATCTTCCTTTCATGTCCTCAAACAAGCCATCCCCCTCAGATCTGCACACATTCTGGCCTCTCCTCCTGCCATGCCGTCTGCCTCCCCTTAATTAATTCACACAGCCTCCAGAGCTCCACCCAAATGCCACTTCCCCAAGAAAGCCCTTCCCGACTGCCCCAGACTAGGCTGGATCCCATCACATGCTCAGAATGCCCTGTACTTCTGCTTCATTGCCCTTACCTCGACTGTCTTGTAATAATTACCTGGACCATTAACTATTAACTGATATCTGCCTTCCTCCCTCTCCTCACCTGCTGACCTCCACCATTTCCCAAACCGGAGCTCGGAGAGGGCAGTTACTCTGTCTTATTCATAGCTGTATCTCCAGCTCCTGGCACAATTTGCGTGCTCATTACATATTGATCAGTGAGGGAGGGAGTGAATGAATGAAAGGATGGATAGGATATCATCAGGCTGAGATGGCAGGGAGAAGCGTCAGGAGAAAGACAGCATGAAGAGAGGGCCCGAGGTATTACAGCATGGGGCATATGACGATACCGTGTGGCATCTAGTTTATTCATAATTTCCAGTCTCTGTGAATGAGTTGGACTTCCAGAAGCCACCTCAGGGATCAGGCGCTTTTGTACCATCATTATTTCCTTCACCACTGTATTCCAAGTGCCCACCATGTGTAGGCAAAGGAGGACTTCCCAGCTTCTGTGGCCCTTTTTAGTTGTCCGCAGTAAGTCCCCTCTGGTAAGCTGTCCTCACCTCCCCACTCCGTTTAGACTCCTGACTCCATTCCCTCTTGAGATAAAGGCCGTTTGGTGAGATTGTCCTTGGTTTCTCTATTCTGCATCTCAACTCTGACCCTTGACAGTATTAATATTTAGTTGTGCAGGGAGAACAGTCTTCCCAGGACAAGCTTTTCTAAACGTTTGTAGTTTTACCTGAATTGTTTTTGTTTGAGGTTTAAATGGATCCATCGATTTTTCTCACCCATTCAGGAACTTTGCTATTTTTAAATAAAACAGAGATGTGCTAAGTAATAGCAAGCTGAAACCACCTCCACTAGTGAAAATCACCTTCCAGAAGGACAGACCACCTCTTGGAGGCCTGGCAAAGTAGTCGAGGAGCTCCAGTCCAGGTGCAGGAGATCTGGTGCTGAGCCTGCTCTGACCCCAGCCCCTGGCGTGTGGTCCTGCACATAACGGGCCCTCTCTGCACTACGAGGGAATTGGTCTGGGGATGGATCTCAAGCCCCCCTCTAATTCTGGTGACTCACCTGGGTCCCTGAGCTCAGGGTCGGTGGATGTCACTCTTTCTCCCTGCACTGAAAGCCCAGGAAAGCCCCAGAGCATGTCACCACATGGCAGTCTCAGTGACCTTGCCTTTGTCCTGGGACAATCATCTTGCCCGTCTGGGTAGGGGGTACATTGTGAGGTCCGATTTACAGGAAAGGAAGGAGATTAGAAAAGTCTCTTTCTGTGTTCTGTGAAGACTCTAAATAAGCCAGCCTCTCACTTCCACCCAGTGGGCCTGTGACTCAGAAGGGGACCTCATGGTTGGTGTTATGGATTGCAGTGGATTGAAAGTTTGTGTCCTCCCAATGTACATGTGTTGAAATCCCAACCCCTAATGTGATGGTTTTGGGAGGTGGGACTTTGGGGAAGTAATTTGGTCATGAGTGTAGACCTCTCCTGAATGGGATTAGTACCCTTATAAGAGACCCCAGAGAGCTTACTCTCTGTCTACCACGTATGGACACAATGAGAAGTTGGCACTCTGCAGCCTGGACAAGGGTCCTCACCACAACCCCACCATGCTGGCATCCTGATCTTGAGCTGCTGGCCTCCAGAGCTGTGAGAAATAAATGTGTGTTGTTTAAGCCTCCCAGTCTACAGTAATCTTCTATAGCAGCCTGAGCTAAGCTGGGTTGGAAGAGGGATTCTCTGCATACAAGGGGTCTCCCCATAATCCCTTCAGGGTTCCCCACATCTTTTCCCTCCTCCAGCTCTGGTCAGACAGGGAATGGAAGGAGGCCTCCTCCGCTGCACTCCTATTCTAACCAGAGAGGCATATTTATAGCCAAAAAGGACACAGATCTGGTCAATCATTAGGTATTCACCCTCCCCTGGGGAACACATTGTAGTGGAACAGAAGAAATTCCCAGAAAAGTCACTGGCTCAGGAACACATGGCCTGGACAATTAATAATAAAGCATGGGGTTTCCCTGGTGGCGCAGTGGTTGAGAGTCCGCCTGCCGATGTAGGGGACACGGGTTCGTGCCCTGGTCCGGGAAGATCCCACATGCTGCGGAGCAGCTGGGCCCGTGAGCCATGGCCACTGAGCCTGCACGTCCGGAGCCTGTGCTCCTCAACGGGAGAGGCCACAACAGTGAGAGGGCCACGTACAGCAAAAATAATAATAATAATAATAATAATAAAGCATGAAGTTAATGCATATCGGGACCAGAGTGACTAGGATCCGTTCACCCCAGGGCCCCAGGAAGCAATGGCAACGTCTCAGAAAAGCTTGGAGCTTACTGAAGGGTCAGTGCTGGACATCAGGAAGAAACGGTAGATGGAGGAGGGCATGGGACAGGGGTTCAGGACACCAGGTGCCAGATAGCGTAACGCCTGCCACTAAGTCAAGCTGCCATGCCTTGTCTGTGAAGCAGGATGAGATTTACAACACTGAGCATGGCTGGCCTTCTGGCCCCAGGCTTGACCCATCCAGAGCCTTCTGCTCTTCCTAAGTGACTTTCATTGGCCTCTCCCTGCTCGTAAAATTTTATGAGTCTCTAGTTTTCTAAAGCAAAACAAATATGACCTCCCCTGCCAGGCCAGTGCTCAAGGCTGCCCTGGTCTTTCATGATGGAGCCTCCCCAGCCCTTTTCACTTCTGCCCTCCATAAGACAGCTGGAGGCAATGAGGCACAAGCCTCCATGCCCACCCACCCCTTTTCCTCTAGTCCTCACTCCTTTTTTAAGGTCCGTTTCTGGGTCATCTTCCTTCTTGAAGACCCCTATACACCTGGTCTCGGTGGGTCTCTTCTCTCTCTGAACTTCACTATAGGAATGAAGTGCTGCACCCCAGTCCTGACCCTCCAGGTTATAAATTGTGTGAGGGCAAGGACTGTTCCTGTGTTGTTCACCAATGTATAATTTCCATCATCTAGGACAGTAGCTGGCACATAATAGGTGCTCAATAAATGTTTGCTGATTTAGTGGATTCCACTTTTTATTGTTTGTTTTGTTTCATGGATACAATTTGGTTGCCCCAAGTATACTGCAGGCTCTTCAAAGCTTAACCCTGGTTCCATAACAGATACCTGTAATATTCTTGTCCGTTGATGAAGGTGGTCATCAGAGCCCAGAGAGAGTAGTTACTATATAAGATTGGCTAAGGTCGGATGTCTTTGCTGATCTTTTTCTGGAATGCAATTTGAAATATGATTCAAGAGCCTTAAAACTGTCCTCGTTCCTGGATTTGGGCATAGTACTTCTATCAATTCATCCTAAGGAAATCAACTGAGTTGTCATCCATATTAATAAAACAAGAGTGGCTGTAACTTACTAAACACTTATATGTGCCAAACAGCCTGCTGCTAGCCACTTAACATCTATTCTTTCATCTGATCCTGTGAGTCACCTTATAAGTATTTTGATCCTCATTTTACAAATCAGAAAACCGAGGCTCAGAAAAGTTTATGAAACTTGACTATGGTCGCATCCCTGGTAAATGGAAGAGCCAGAATCTGATCTGGGAATATCTGACTCCAAAGTCCATGTATCACATCCTTATCATAATAGTAGAGAATCATAAGCAATTTAAATGTCTAGCAAGAGGAAACAAATTGAGTTAATTATGGTATATCGACAATATGGAATGTTAATAACCATCAAAAATAGTTCTTGGAAGACTGTTCAATGCACAGGAAATACTTTAAGAAAAAAGTTAAGTGAAAATAAGATACTGTGGTAGGTTGAATAGTGGCCCCTAAAAGATAAGTACACATCTAAATCCTTGGAGCCTATGATTTTGACATTATTTGGGAAAAGGGTCTTTGCAGATGTAATTAAGTTAAGGATCTTGAGATAAGATCACCCTGGATTACCCAAGCAGGTCCTAAATCAAAAGATAAGCAACCGGACTTCCCTGGTGGCACAGTGGTTAAGAATCCACCTGCCAATGCAGGGGACACGGGTTCGAGCCCTGGTGCGGGAAGATCCCACATGCCACGGAGCAACTAAGCCTGTGTGCCACAACTACTGAGCCTGCTCTCTAGAGCCCGTGAGCCACAACTGCTGAAGCCCGCGGGCGTAGAGCCCATGCTCTGCCACAAGAGAAGCCACCGCAATGAGAAGCCCACACACCGCAACAAAGAGTAGCCCCCACTCACCGCAACTAGAGAAAGCCTGCATGCAGCAACGAGGACCCAACGCAGCCAAAAATAAATACATAAATAAAAAGACGAGCAGCCTTATAAAAGACAGAAGAAGAAAAGAGACAAAGAAGTGTAGAATGTGATGTGAAGGTGGAGGCAAAGATTGGAGTGATGTGGCTACAAGCCAAGGAATGCCAGCAACCATGAGAAGGTAGAAGGGGCAAGAAACAAATTCTTCCCTACAACTTTGTAAGGGATGCGGCCCTGCTGACACCTTGATTTCAGACTTCTTGACTTCAGGACTGAGAGAATAAATTTCTGTTGCTTTAAGCCACCAAATTTGTGGTGATTTTTTGCATCAGCCCCAGGAAACTAATACAGATTTCAAGCCATATGTGCCTTTAGAAGCCTTACTCTCTGTCATGACAATCCATGACTCTGTGACTCCAACCTATATCTCAAGTCAACAAGCATTCTGATGATTCTGCCCCAGGAAATGCTGTCCTTTCTCTACTGGGCCTGTGTCCCTTGAGTGTTCCATCTGGAGATCAGTACACGTATAGACATGTGCCAATATATCTGATATAAAAATCTATATTGAATACCACCATCGGGATTTGGTGCAGTCAACACACAAGCACTGAGCACTGGGCTGGGCACCAGGGATACCATGAAGATCCCTTTCCACTGTGTAATGCTTTCAAGTTTGCAAGTCACATCCCTGTTCATCGGTCTATTTGATCTTCACATCACCCTAAGGCAAAACATTTTACACCTGTTTTGCAGATGAGTAACCTGAGGCTCCAGAGATATTAAGTGCCTTGCTCAAAGTTATGAAGCAGGGCAGAGCTTAAACCCAGATTTCCTGCCTATCCTTTCCAGGATACTAATCTCCCTCCAAACTCAGTGTTTTGGAAGTCCAAGGAGAGGAAAGTGAAATATCACGTCAGGGAGCCAGCAGCGTTCTTAGAAGAGGCACAATTAGAGGAGAGTCTTGTAAGGTGGTAGAATCCCAGTGGATCGGGGCAGGCAAATTATGGTCTGCAGGCTAAATATGACCAGCCTCCTGTTTTTATAAATGAAGTTTTATTAGAACGGAGCTTCATTCATTTGTTTACATAATTGTCTATGCTACAACTGCAGAGTTGAGTAGTTGTAACAAAAACTGTGTGACCTGCAGTCACTAAAGTATTTACTACTTGTCCCTTTACAGAAAAAGCATGCCAACCTCTGCAATAGATGGCTCCATGTGTGTGGGAGGAGCTTGTGGGGATGGAGGTGAATGCCTCCAAGATAAGGAAACCCACAGCTTCTGGTTAAAAGTAATTTTCAATTCCTTGGAGAAACTATCTTTCTAGTCGTAATTATAGCAAACACTTACGTGGCGCCTGTTATGTGCCAGGCAGTATTTTAACTGCTTTACACATAGCAACTCTTCATTATTATTTTTTTCTTTATAAATTTATTTATTTATTTATTTTTGGCTGCATTGGGTCTTTGTTGCTGTGCGCGGGCTTTCTCTAGTTGCGGCGAGCGGGGGCTACGCTTCACTGAGGTGCACAGGCTTCTTCTTGCGGTGGCTTCTCTTGTTGCGGAGCACAGGCTCTAGGCGCGTGAGCTTCAGTAGTTGTGGCTCGCGGGCTCAGTAATTTAGTTGGGGGCTCTAGAGCTTCGTTGCTTACGGACTCCAGAGCTTAGTTGCTCTGCAGCATGTGGGATCTTCCCAGACCAGGGCTCATACCCATGTCCCCTGCATTGGCAGGCGGATTCTTAACCACTGCACCACCAGGGAAGTCCTATTATTATTATTCTTATTCCCATTTTATAGATGAGGAAACAGGGACAGAGAGATCAAGTAGCATGCCCAAGCTTGCATAACTAACAAGTGGCAGAGCCTGTGTTCAAAGCTGGGCAGTACCTGCCAGAGGCTGTATGCGGAAACACCTGCTATGATGCAGGCTCAGTGCTCGATGCTATAAGAAGAGCCCGGTGTTTCTTTCTGCTCCGACATCTCCTACAATTTTCCTGACAGCCCCACACACCCTGCCACTCATCTGGGAGCAGAGGAAAACCATTCACAAGATGGTGACTCTCTTTTGATGCACTGGCCTTGGGAGGTCAGGGAAGCTATGACAGAGTAAGTGTAAATGCTTTTCTGGAACAGAGACAAAATACTAAAGCCATGATGCTGTGATCAAAGACAGCGTCACCAGCTGAGTAAGAAAGGGAGGGAAGCTGTTAGGGTCCTGTCATGACGCCCAGAGACTAGTCACCCAGCCCTGAGGATGTCTTCTATCCACTAAGGCTGCAGGACTCTGCTGAAAGCCACACTGTGACGGACTGGAGAAGATCAGAATGATGGGCAAGCCAGTAGCTGCAGCATTGAACCCCACCCTGTCAGCACTAATCAGCTTTGTTCAGCTGCCTAAATATCCTATCCTGGCTTGTTTCTCATCCCTTTGCAAATGTGATTGGTGCAAGAAAATTAAGTATCTGGCATCTCATCTGGAGACAGAACTTCATACTGATTATTTCATCTGAGGGTGGGGGAGGGAGGGGGAAAGGAAGGAGGCCGCCGTGTGGGTGTATGTTTAAGAGCACACTGGAGCAGGCACCCACCTGCGGAGGCGAATTCACCTGTCCCTGGCCTCCTGCCACCCCACCCCCAGCTGCTGGGGAGACGGGAGTGGGAAGAGAAACTGCCTGCTGAGGGAAGTTTGTCTACAATCGGTATCAGCCCTCTCCACTCACAACCCCTGCTCTCCAGGCAGAGAGCCTGGCAGGAGAGAAACAGGCTGTACTTCAGTGCTTCTCTGTCACATAAACCCTTCCCCTACCCACCTCACTGGCCCAGTATGGAGAAGAAGAAGAAAGAAGAACTGATCAAGGCTCCCCAGCCCTTGGGAGGCATCACATACAGCATCAGTCACGAAGTCGTGGGTGTTAAGTGGAAAAAAAGAGTACGCTCCTCCCCAGATTAAATGGAATGAAAGCAAAAAATACTTGGGTATGAATAACAGGCTGCCCTCTCAAGATAGCTCCACGATCTGGAGGTGAGCCCAGAAGGCAGGAGAGGGAACTGTTTCTGAGTTTCTTAATCATTCTCAGAGTGCGACAGCCCCCTCAGGGGGCGTCCGCCTCCGCCATCTGCCCGTGACCTCAGCACGCAGCCCCTGGCACAGTTGCTGGTGAGCTGGTCGGCTGGGGGCCTGGGGGACCTTCACAGCTCAAAACTCCTGAGAAGAGGATGGAGCACCAGAACGTACTTCAAAGACACACACAGCCTGGCTTGTACCTCGGCACCTCTGCACTTGCTTGGCTGGTCTGCCCTGAGGGGCTAGGCACCATTCACCGTTCCAACCACCTGGCCCGCATCCCTTTGTGCCTGGAGGGAGAGGCTTAAGCAAGCTCCCAGCTGCAGGCAGGCCTGGCCAGGCTTCCAAGAATGAACTAGCAAATAGGTGCTTGTTCTAGGTGCCCCAGTCCAAACCAGCAGATGCCACCATTCATTTAAATTAGCAAGTGATTATGGAGAATCTCTATATGCCAGGCCAAGGGCCCAGAGACACCAAGGGCCCAGACGCTGCTCACACGGAGCTTAATGTCAAGTGGGGGGACCTAGAGCTGAAAGAAATACAGAACCGTGACACCGTGTGCTCTGAAAGAGAAGAGCCAGGGGCCGAGAGCGGGGAGATACCAGGAGACCTAAGTTAGCTGGGTGCTCAGGGGAAGTGTTAAGGCAGCTGTGCAGCTTTGAGGTGGGTGGGCTGCCGAGGCTGGGGGGTGGAGGTGAGGGGCGGGGCACTGCAGGCAGAAGAAACCACACCTGCAAAGCACACGGCTTAGGCCAGCAACGACCAATTGGGTATAAGGGGAGAGAGTGGAATGAGAAAAAAACAGGGGTTCAGGCAGGCCCGGATCAGATGTGACTTTTACTGGGATTTCCCCGGGGCTCCAGGTACCAAACAGAGCAGCCCCTAGTTCTTTCTCAGGAGATTTGCATGTTGTTTGTTTGCTGTTCTTCAACTTTATATTTTTCACTGCTTTTAAACCCAGACCCTGCAGCCTTTTTTTCCCCTGTGTTCATGTTTCAATGCCATCATTTCTGCTCTCTCTGAGTTATACTGGGCAAAAATATATGTCTAGGAAAGAAGCCAGGAGACATGAGAAAGACTCTCGGAAGGGCCCTAACTTGGGGTCTCCTTCCTTGGAGACCCCACTCTCTGTCCTGCGCCAAAGAACACATTCCTGACTCTGCTGCCAGCTGACTGTGGTATCTTGAGCAAGTCACGCACCCCTCTGGGTATTTGCTGTCTCATCTGTGAAACGAATGGATCACATTAGGTCACGGGTGCCCTGCCTGGGATGCACGGGTAGGCTTTAAGGGGATCCAAGAATCCCTGGAATTGTAGGTAAAATTTAGTGGTCATGAGTGTTGTGCATTTTTCTGCAGAGGGTCCACAACTCTCATTCGATTCTCAGATAGGACCAGGACCCCGAAAGGATTAAGAACACCTGTGCTGGGTGATGTCTCTGCACCCACAGCTTTCACGATTGTTGGGTTGTCAACTCTGAGGTCTCATTAGAGGTGCACTTACTGTAAAGCCCATGAGACATGAGCTTCCGGGGCCCTGTGAGAGCAGAGAGATGCTGGGAGTGTTCTAGGCAGGGAGGGAAGCCGGTTATAAACAGGAAGCATTTCTGCATGAACACTTCTGATAAACTGCCTAAAGAGATCACTGAAGAAACAGACCAGAATCTGCAGGGCGTCAGCAATGTGCTGTGATCCCTGCCCCTACCCCCAAGCTAAAGAAATATTCACTTGGTACTGAACTTTGTTTTCATAGTTTTGTATTCTTTTTATTAAGGAGCGCTCCTATATTGTAAGTCTTTGGACATCATACAACCTGGATTCACTCCTGGATCTGGAATGTAACCAAGGCTGAGATGACCCAGTGGGCTTGTGCACTGGCCACGCCGGTGGCAGTCAGACACCAGGTGCTGCTCGGACTGGCCAGCTCTCCTCTTACTTGGAAGCTTAGCCATCCTGATTTCTGCTTCTTTTCCTTTCCTTTCCTTTCTCTTTTCCTTTAATGTGGTTTCCAGGGAGTGGGTTGGAAATGACCTGAATGAGGGACCAAGGTCCCTGAGACAATGGCCCAGTATTTTTGACGTGGGAGCAGCGTCTGCTGTGACTCAACCCTATACCAGCCCAACATCTCCTTCAGAGTAGCCACTGCGTTTCGTTTCAGGCAGCCCAGCTGTGTTCTGCATGACCGAATTGGACACCTCTCACTTCCTCTGAAAACGGAACTTGGTATTTGGATGACGTGCAGGCAAGTCAGTTGTGCAAAATAGCACATATCTACCGTCGGTCTCCCACCCCTACCCCCAGGCCTAAAAAAAGCCAAGAAACAGAAAAAAGCAACACCTGAAAGGAACTAAGCTTCCAACGAGTACAGATTTTGTGAGACACAAACGCTGCTTGCAGGACTGGAGAGTGACCGTGGTCGCTCCTGAGACCTGCTCGAATCTCAGTTCAACGCCTTCCTGACTATGTGACTCAGGCCAGAAGGTCACTGAAATAGCACTGTGCTCAACTGGCCCAGCAAGGAGCACTTGCTCTGAGCCTTTTGGTCTTCATCTTCTCGGGGACAACGACTTACATCTTTGTGAGGCATAACTGGGTGGCACAGGTAGGGTGCAGCACCCAGCAGGGCACCTCCTCCGGGGTGGCAAGAAGAGCTGGCCCTGCCAGAGGGTGGAGCAGCTAAAGCTCATCCCCGCCTTGGAAGTCCCTCCTGCCCACCTCTTCTCCCACCCCCAATGCAGGGTGGGTCCCATCGTCCAGGCTTCAGGCCATTTGAGGGGTGGCCAAACCCTCCAAGTAGGAGGGAAGCCCCATCTCCACGTGGGTCACAGAAGTCCCAGCTCCCCAGCTTGACAAGACACACCCAGGACAGATGTTTGATCTCTGAATCTGACCATTTCCTTCCTGCTCACAGGCTCGGTGGCTAGACCATGACACACATCGATGAGCAAATCCTCCAGGAATGATGCTCCTTTAAAGTTCTTGGCTGAGTGAAAATAAGCAAATAGCTGAAAAGATCTACAAGCCACGTGAGGTCTCTGCGAGGTCACAGAAGGCACAGGCTCTCCTCACACAGGTCTGGTTTGCTGAAGATGGTGGAAGATAAACAAGCAGTGGGCACAGTGTAAAAAGTCAGAGGCCTGCAGCCTGAGAACTGGGGCATCACTGACGCTCTCTGGGCCTCCCTTTCCTGTCTGGGGGCGACTTTAACGCCCACCTCAGAGAGGTGTTTGGAGGATTAAAGGAACACGACTTAGCATAAGTTCTTAGCACATAGTGGGTGCTCAGTGCGTATTCATGACCCCCCCTTCCTTCTGAGCCCCTTCCCCTACCTCTGGCTGCACTGTCTCTGGGATGACGGTACTCACCTCTGGGACCCGCCGGCACTCCAGGCTTCAATCTCCCTGTCCATCCTGTTCAGCAGCCCCAGAGGCCTGTGGATGCTCCTGCCTTTGCATCTTGCCTCCCTGCTTCTTCCCCAAATGTGCTGCAGTGCCAGGTCCCTTGTCTCTGGTCTGGATTCCAGCAGCCACTTCTCACCTGCCTTAGGGTGGTTCCGTGCTCTGAAGCAGGATGCTATTCTGCCAGTCCGTGGACTTTGTCTACTTTGGTTACATGCCTGCCCTCCTTCCCTTCCACTGGGACCTCCCCTAGGGTCCTTCTCAGCTCCCTTCTGCAGACCTTGCATGCAGTCAGGTCCACGACAAGGACCACCGAGAGTGTCCCCAGCTGAAGGATCCAGCCTCTCCCCACCTGCCCATCAGACACGGAGGGTCCAGGAATTGCCATCCTCCCAGGAAAGGCCAAGAGTCAGAAAGATCAGCCAAGCCCCAGCCCCACCCCAGGCAACCTCCTCACAAGGAGGAAGTCACAGCTTTCAGAGTTATGTTCCTAGGACATCCTGTGGAAAGAGTCAGAGTTCTGTCTTCCAGGGCTTCATGCAAGACCTGGGGTGGAGTGGGGTCACCACCAGCCTCCATCCTCGGCCCTGGCCTCTCTCCCACACCCCCTCTGCTTCGAGATGGCCAGGAACACAGTCAGTACATCTTGTGGCACTCCATGCTATCCTCAGTTTGAGTTTGCAGTGGAAGCCTCAGGTTTGCCATCCTGGAGTGCCTTCCGAATCTGCCTGAGTGATACCTTCTTCTGGTTTTGAAGTTTCTGCCAAGGAGGAATGTTGCTGGAATGCAGCCTCTACTGACACCTGGGCTGCTGGTCCTCAGCTGTGAGGCTGACCCAGCTGGCTCACCCATCGGATGCTGCAGCTTGCCAGGTATGGACCAGGGGCCCTCTGATGAACCAGCCACACTCTCCCAATGAGCATGTCTCCAAGACAGGCAGCCCAGTTAAGGACACAGTCTGTGGCTAGAATGATTACAACAACAACAAAAATGAACAATGGTAGCTAGCCTCTTAAAGCATGTCCCATAGACCAGGCTCTGAGCCAATCACAACCCATGCAGGGTCTAATCTCATCATCTCAGGCAACCCAATCAGATATTAATATCCCCATTTTACAGATGAGAAAACTGAGGTCCTAAAATTGGGAAAACTTGGGAATTCCCTGGTGGTGCAGTGGTTAGGACTCCGTGCTTTCACTGCCGTGGGCCCAGGTTCCATCCCTGGTCAGGGAACTAAGATCCCACAAGCCGTGTGGCAGGGCAGTAAAAAAAAAAATGGTGGGGGGGAAACTTGCCCAAGGCCACACAGGGGTGGAGCCTGTGTGCCGGGCAGCCCAGAGCCTGCTCTAACCACTGTGCTTGGCTGCCTCATGGAAATGGAGTGAAACTGATTCTGAGCCCACACAGAGGTTTGGGACACAGGTTTAGTCAGCACAAATGACTGAGTGTGTTTGAGCAATGCTGCCAGCGACCAGCAGAAGGGTTCCCCTCCACCAGGGCCCCAGGTGGAAAAACAAACGGGAAGGAATGGACCACTCCTTGCCTCCCCCTCCCAACCTCCCCATTCCAACCCATTTTCCTCTCCCACATGTTTTCCAACCACCCTCCCATCATCTCCTAAAATCTACCAGGAAGGAGGAGAGAGATATTTGAGCACCTACAGCATGTCAGTTTCTCTTCAAAACACATTTATTCCTCATCCAGCCCTTTGAGGGTGGGTATCATTCTTCCCATTTTATAGATAGAGAAACTGGGGCTCTGAGAAGGCAAGTGACTTGCTCAAGATCACTTTGTTGGCTGAACTGGGCTTGAGACAAAGCTAATCTGATCTAGAGCCTGAGCTTGGTAGGCCACGCCAGGAAAAAAGAGACTCCCTCAGAAGTAGCAGAAACAACTTCAGAAGTTTG
Source organism: Hyperoodon ampullatus (assembly GCF_949752795.1). Taxonomy (NCBI): domain Eukaryota; kingdom Metazoa; phylum Chordata; class Mammalia; order Artiodactyla; family Ziphiidae; genus Hyperoodon; species Hyperoodon ampullatus. The sequence goes on from NC_136914.1 coordinate 209,693,887, forward strand.
GAGAGGAAGGTGAAGCCTGACTGAGAAGGAGGGGATGGCCAAGGAGAGATGTGACCTCCCCTGCTCATGCCAGCTCACCAGCTCCCTACCAAAAAGGAGGACACCGGTCCTCCAGCATCAGGCGTCTGTTTGCAGGCTAAGCCACCCATCACCGCCTCCCCCGTGATACACCTAGCACAAGGCATAGGGAAGCAACAGACCAAGGGGCTAGACTTCTGGATGCTGCTGCCCATAGGCTGCTCATTAAGCCAGGGAACGCTCAACCTCCTAGGCCCTCGGATTGTACACAGCCGTCCACCAGGCTCCCTAGCGGCTCACCCAGCCAGCCAGAGGTTCCCATGCCAGGGAGCTGGGTTGGGCTCTGTGACTTCCTTTTAGGGAGATGCCTTCCTTGGGGCCCCCCCAGACCACAGGCACTGATGTATTGGCCTTGCTGCCTCTCACTGTAAAAACAGAGCTGGGCAGGAGCAGACCTACTGCACAGGGCTTGAGAAACTTCAAGGAAGCGCAGGTAGCCATGGAGCCAGGTGGCCATGGGTTAAATCCCACACCTCTTCTCATCCATCGGGTGACCCTGGGCAAGCTCCCAGGCCTCGCTAAGCCTCAGTGTTCACGTTGGAAAAAGGCATCAATAATACCCATCCATAGTTTTGGTTGAATCAGGAAATTTACATAAGCATCTATCCCAATGCCTGGCACAAAGTAGGGACCCTTTAAGTTAAAGCTTTTAATTTTTATTATAATACTCAATGTCTCCAAGGTTCATGCCATCGGAAAGAAGAGGACCTGAATGATCCCAAATGATGGAGCAACAAAAGCCACTGACTGAAGTGTTCTCTGTGACTAAGAACCAAAGGATAGTTATTTAGTCTGGGAAGAAGAAGACGGTGATGTGAGGAGAGGAGCCACAACAGGCCCATCTTAGGTGCTGTGCTTGTGCCATAGTGTGTGTATGTGTTTGTGTGACCGAGACAGAAGGGGAGGGGACACACATTCAATAGACTAAAATTTAGTCCCCACCCTCAAGCCATTTGCACAGAACTGGAATACAAAGAAAAAGAAAAAGTGTTAAAATTGCCATTCATGAGACAGAAGTGCTGTAGGATACAGAGAAGGGAGAGTTTACGTCCCACTCAAGTGGGGTCCTGAGTGATTCGCCACGCGTGCTGGATGAGTTGCTCTTTGAAGAGACTTTGGAGATCGGATAGGGTTTCAACAGGTGGCAATGGTGTTGGGGGGAGGGGGCAAAGAGGATTGCTGAGAAAAGCCACGGAACAGGGGAAAACGAGTGTGCTCAGTGAATCTCAGGTAATACAGGAAAAATACCAAATATCAAAATATTCTTACTAGTTACCTCTGTGTGGTGGGATTGATTTTTATTTATTTATTTTTGTACCTTTCGGAATACTCTAAAATCTCTATCGTAAGCATGGATGATTTTTTTTTTTTTTTTTTTTTTTTTTTTGCATTACACGGGCTTCTCACTGCTGTGGCCTCTCCCGTTGCGGAGCACAGGCTGTGGACGCGCAGGCCCAGCAGCCATGGCTCACGGGCCTAGCCGCTCCGCGGCATGTGGGATCTTCCCAGACCGGGGCACGAACCCGTGTCCCCTGCATTGGCAGGCGGACTCTCAACCACTGCGCCACCAGGGAAGCCCAGCATGGATGATTTTTATGTTCAAGAAAAAAATTGTTTTAAAATTCAGCGTCAATAACAAAATCAGCAAAAAGACAGATCCTTTGAGGCTACAGGTAAGGAAGTGAGAATTTTTAAAATTCCAGGAAAGGTGGCAGTAGAGAAGGGGGCTGGTGTCCTACTGGGACCCCAACTTCAGCACTACTGACATTTCGGGCTGGATCACTCTCTGTCCTGTGCTTGTGGCATCCTGGACTCTACCCGCTAGATGCTCCCTGCCTTTACTCCTGCCCTAGATGCAACAACCAAAAATGTCTCCAGACATTTGCCAAATATCCCCAAGGGGCAAAATGGCCCTGGGTGAGAGCCCTCACTTTAAGCCCTGGAATCTTGAATGTGAAGGACAAGTCATAGTTCCTTCCATAGTTACCCACATGCACAGGGAGTGGGATCTCCTTCACTGTGTCTTTCTCTCCTGAAATGCTTCCTTCTTTCATCAGTCCCACCCCAGACCAGGAGGCAGGAAGCCTGAACTGAGGTCTCAAGTCTTAACACCACCTGGCTACACGACCTTGGGTGAGTTGAGTGGCCACTCTGTGCCTCAGTTTGCTTATCTGTGAAATGGGTACGCTAGATGAGCTCTAAGATTCTAGGATCCCCTGTGTCGATGCCCCCCTCTTATTTTGTAAGTGAAGAAAATGACATTTGGAAATGTCGTTTTGCTCAAGGTCACACACCTAACCACTGGCAAGGCCGTGACTAAAACGCAGCTCTCCTGATTTCCGCATGTGCCGCCTTCCTTCTCATACTCTTCCTTCCGTGCCCTCCGTGGATTAGAAGCATTGCTTCCTTGCGCCAAAGATAAGAAAAATGGAGAGTGACTGGGCCGGCTCACGTATGTGTGCCATTAAGTGAGCAAGGCCACAGAGAAACCTCCACTCCTCAGTGCCAGTGACATGACTTTCCGAATGAACCAATGCTGCTTGCAGAAACACAGGGCTAATTGGCTCTTTCAAGGCAGTGGAGAATCTGGGGGTGATGCATTGTGCGCTATTCAATGGCGGGTCGCTGTGACAAGGGGCTGCAAATGCCACTCTGGGGATGTGTTCATGAAGGCTCAGCATGCACAACACAAGAGGCAATTATTCTGCTCTCCCTGGCACTGGCTCTTCCTGGAAGGAGTGCTGCCCACAGGGTTGGAAGGAGCTCAGTGGAAAGTTCACCGAGAAAGCCAGATGGAGAAGGAACAGGACTTGCTGTCTGGACCAGCCATCGCCAAACAGATGGTGCGCTTGTCCATCTGTGCCGCCCTTCTCCTGGAGGACATGAGGAGGAGGTGGCTTGGTGGGAGAAGAAAGGAGACTCAGCTGGTGGAGGGAAAGAGATCTGGGCTGCTTCCGGCCGCCTAGAAGCCTCCATCTCTGATAACAACTCTACAGCCTCTGGGGCTGCCTTCCCTCCTGGCTTGGAGAAGCCATCCAGATGCCCTCACATGGCCAAGCAGGTGAGTCAGGAGAGGAGGGAGCGAAGGCAGATCAGTCTGCAGACGGGTGGCATGGCATTCACCTATGGGGCAGACCCAGCTTCTTTCTCCCAGGCTCCTGCAGGGGAAGGCTGTCCAGCAAAGAGGCTCTTCAAGGTGCTGGGAAGGGGAGTTTGTCACCTTCCTCTCCTGCTTGGGACCAGCCCTATTAGTGGAATTGTCCCGGTAAATGTGGTCCCCACCCCACACGGGTGAAGTCAGTTTAAAAATAACATTGGGGGCAGCCGTGAAGACCAGTCGAGTTGCCAGGGCTCAGGGTAAGTGGGTCCCACACATTTCCCAGGGTGACGTTGGGGACAGGGGCAGGTTTTGGAGTCTGAGGAAGGGCAGATGAGCCCCAGGCCTTAGCAACATCCTCCCCCTACCCTACCTGCTGGCATTTCCAGGACGGGAGGGATCGTTCTGCTCCACCGTGTCCCAAAGGCCACCTGCTGCTGCCTCAGTGAGTCAGGAAGGCCTGCCTGGCTTGTCGTGTGTCACTTGGCATCATTCACATGCCTCTCTTCTCTATTTCTAAGTGTGCTTCAGAAGATGGCTACAGCACCTAACACTGCCACCCAGGAAATTACCAACACAAACTCGAGGGAAGCATCATCCCAGGCTGGTGACCTAGTTGGAAGAGCAGTGCAGAGAGTGTGAGAGGTTTGCAGAAAGGGACAGAAAGGAGCCTTCTGGGGGCAGCTTCTCAATGATGGAGGGATTAGGGGAGTTGGAAGCTGAGGTGTTCTCGGGATGAGTGAGCCACCGTCCTGGCAAGAGCTTGGGCTGAAATAATAGCAACACCAGCCCAGCCCTCCTGAGGACTCTCCTGTGGGCCTGGACAGCTCAGGCCTGGGGTCGGAAAGCTAACTGGTTCGGCTGTAACTAATAGGCAGAGGGAGAGGACAGCCAGCAGGGCCTGGGGGAGCCTCCAAAGGACGCCCTTGCTCACTGAAACAACTCCAAACCCCTTAGTGCATCATGCACTGCCACTCGGGGCCTCCTTACCTCATGTTCCAGTCGTGCTGCTCCCCACTAAGTGGGCAGGGGAACACAGTGCCAGGGGGTTCACACTGCACGCAGCAGAACCATCTGGAGAGATTGTCAAAATCACAGCTTCCGGGCTCCATTTATTCCCTGAGGTTCTGATCCCACAAACCAGGACAGGGCCCAAGACTCTGCATTTTTATCAGGCAACCTGGGAAATCCCCAGGCAGGTGGTTTCTAGACTCCACTGTGAGAACTCTGGGTTCAGGGCCTAAGAGCTCAGATTCTGAAGCCAGACCAGAGTTCAAATCCCAGCTCTGCCACTCACCAGCCATAAGACCTCTGAGCCTCGGTGTCCTCACCTATAGAGAAGGAAGGCCTGCCTGGAATGATGACAATACCGTCCTCGTGCTGTGAGGATTAAAGGAGGTGATTGGTGTGAAGGCCCAACAGCCTGCCTGGAAGGCAGTGAGCACGTAATAAACGTTAGTTCCTATTGCTGGTGACTCCCAGCTCTTCTCTGCTTCTCTCCCCACCACACACACAGGTGCTCAAGACACAATGACAGATGTTTGTGACTCTGACTCAAAGCCGTCCTGTTCTTTAGGGGAAATGATGCCAGGGCTTTGGAGGGTGACCTCCTCCCTGTTTGGAAAGCTAAGCCTCTTTGCCATCCCTGAGGGTGGACCCCATTTTCCTACTCCAAAGATGAATTAAAAACTTAGGTTTGGGGCCTCCCTGGTGGCGCAGTGGTTGGGAGTCCGCCTGCCGATGCGGGGGATGCAGATTCGTGCCCCGGTCCAGGAAGATCCCACATGCCGCGGAGCGGCTGGGCCCATGAGCCATGGCTGCTGAGTCTGCGCGTCCGGAGCCTGTGCTCCGCAGAGGGAGAGGCTGCGACAGTGAGAGGCCCGCGTACCGGAAAAAAAAAAAAAACCTTAGGTTTGGCCATTTCCGTGTGGAGCAAAGAGATAAAAGACTCTCTCCTAGCACCTCCACCCAGCCAGAGCTGTGCTGGAAAAGCCTCTTTGACAGCTTGATGTCTTTTTTGGTTTCAAAAAGAAAACAGAAGTCAGCTTGTGAATAGTACCACCACTGCACTTGGAGCCCAAGGGAGTGGGCAGGGCCAGACTGAGCAGACGCTGGTGCAGGAGCCCTGTGAGGAGGCTGAGGCTCTCCACATGGAGACTGTTGGCAGCTCAGCCCTCTCCAAGCCCTGGCCTTTAGGGCTGGGCTGCCTTCAGATGGATGTGCCCGCACCCCAGGGCACAGCCCAGGCCTCCCTCTGCTGGGCTCCCTCCTCTCTGGCTGCTCCTTGCCTCCATGCCTCAAGAGCCCATGTTCTGGGCTCTTCGTTCCCTCTTAGGTCACTCACTCTCTGATAACCACGAACCTGGATCCAGAGGCAGCAGCTTGTGCACACCCCAGGGCTCCTTGGTCTCCCCCAGGGGCCAGGCCTGGCAGAGCTCAGAAGACCGAAGGCTCCGAAGCTGGTAGCCCCAGAAGTGGACCATTCCCTCAAGGATCAAGACATCAGGAAAGGCCACTGGACAGGGAAGGAGTCAAAGCAACCCAGGAAGGGAAGTCTGCTTACGAAGCTGCTCAGAATTACTGTTTGGCAGCCAGACCTGCCAAGTTTTCTCAAAAGCCTCCCTCACATTTCTCCCATGGGTCTATCCAGTCGAGTCTGAACTGTAAGACCTGGACATAGTGACAGAAGCTGATGAGCCTGCAGCTTAAAAGCAACCATCCCGGGCTTCCCTGGTGGCGCAGTGGTTGAGAGTCCGCCTGCCGATGCAGGGGACACGGATTCGTGCCCTGGTCTGGGAAGATCCCACATGCCACGGAGCGGCTGGGCCCGTGAGCCATGGCCGCTGAGCCTGCGCGTCCGGAGCCTGTGCTCTGCAACGGGAGAGGCCACAACAGTGAGAGGCCCGCGTACCGCCAAAAAAAAAAAAAAAAAGCAACCATCCCATTTGATGCCTGAAATTGTACCATTGGAGCTCTTCACCTCTCATAGGCTTTGGACACCATCTACCTCCACATGATAACACTGTAAACCCTTACGAGGGGGTGTGATGACACCTGTATGCCTTGCATACAATAAGCACTTTATAGTTGATAGATAATAGCAGAAGCAGTTATCATAATTTTAACACTATAGTGTCACCCAACTTCCAGTTCTTTGCAAAGGGTATTTTTGAAAAGAGGCAAAAGAAGAGAGCATTGGGCGTCTGCAAGAGAGAAGGAGAGGGCTCCATAAAGTCTGCCGCAGAGCCTGCTAAATTGCGTGGCCTCAGACAAGCCAGCCAAACACTCTGTGCCTCGGTTTGAAGATAAAACGAGGTCAGAGCTTTCTGCGGGGTTTGGAGCCATATTTACCCTGTATATACGTAAGGGCAAGGGAGTCTGATGCAGAACAACTTCTGTTGGTTGTCAGCACCCCGATTCCGCCATCGTCTCCACAACCCATGGACACCAAAGAATGCTGTGCATGAACACTGACTGATCTCCAGCTACACACGGTGGGCAGGGAGGCTCTGTCCAGATTCTATGTCCCGCTAGCTTACAAGTCCCACCTCCTGCCAATGGCTAACGTCACACTCCACCTGCTGAGTTGGAAGAGAAACCACAGAGGGAGGCATCTCACGGGCAGTGAGGTGAGTGGTTAAGAGCACAGGCTCTGGGGTCAGGTTTCAACTCCACCACTTAGCAGTGGTGCGACCTTGGGCAAGTTCCTTACCATCTCTGAACCTCAGTTTCCTCCTCTGTAAAATCGGGACCCAAGCTGGGCTGTGGTGGAATTCACCCAGAGCCTGCCTGGAAAGCGCTTAGCTCAGACCTGACATGGTGGGAGGAAAAACCTTAATGTTTGTTGCCTCCCCATCTGCCTCCTCTCTCCTGTCTCCAGTTTAACGTTTTATTTATTCCTTTATGGGAAGAGAGAGGAGACCACTTCTAAAAGACATTCAGGAAAAGAGACTCGATTTCTCAGCATTTCGTGGAGCACACTGAGAGGCTCCTTGGAGCAGGAAGCAATGAGCGTGTTTCTCCTTCAAAGGCTGCCCTTGGTGACCTCTTTTCTTGTCCCCGAGGGAGGGCCCTAGGGTAGTGGCATGAAGCGGTTCCCCGGGGAGAATCCACGCCTGTGTCATCGCTGGTCCTGCAGAGCTGAGTGTTCTTCCCGACCCTGGGCTGACTCACATCCACAGGCAGGAGGTGTGCCCCGGAGACAGCTGCCCTCTCAGAGAAAAGCCCCTCCTGGTGTGGGGAAAGGGGAAATAGAAACTCACTGACCTTTACCTAGAAACTCCCTGTCTACTGTGTCATTAGTTATTTCATGTCTCTCTCCCCTCTGGGCTCCTGAGGCCCCCTTTGCTCACCCTCTTAGTGCTCAGGACAGTGGGTACTCCAGTCAGTATATGTTGAAAAAAGTAAATGGACTGATGGATCAATAAATGAACGTGTGGAGGGAGAATTATGGTGCCACCCTTGCCCTGAGCAGCTCACAGCCCAGCTGAGAGGTCGAGATACACCCAAAACAGTTTGCAAGTGCAGAAAACAATCTTTGCTTAAACATCACATTGAAGGTGCAATTTGTAGAGACAAGTGCTCTGGGGAGGCCAGTGAGAATGAGCCTCACAGACCTCCAGCTATGGGAAGTGTACTTAGCTGGGGGCTCCAGCTGCTGTGTTCTGAAATGCATCACTGCTGAGGCCACGCTTCCCGCAGGCTGCACTCAGCCAGCGACAGGGCAGCAGGGGTGCAGTGCAGGCCGTTCCTGGGAGACGATGGACTCCTGTGACTGCTGGCTTTGGCCAAGGACCCCCAGCAGCCTTGCCAGGTTTTCCTTAAATAGTTGGGGTTGCTTTCACCTAACCTCCCTTCCCTCTATCCTTCACTCGGAGTAAGACTTGCTTTGAGGTTGCACTGACTTCTTATCGAACAAAAGAAAGAGCAGACTCCTCTCTCCTCCGCAGCACCAGAATGCCTTGTGCTGCCTGTGTTCTAGAAGCCATTACACTTTACTGCTACGGAAATAATTACTCATTTATGTCTGCTGTTTGCTTCTTGGAGGAGGTCTTATTTTGGAGACCCAAAAATCTGGTAAATAGTCAGTGTCCAAAGAAGAAATTAATGGAATGAACACACCCATGGCTGAGGGGAAAGCTGGTCATGAGGATATGGCTCAGTTAGTTATCACAATTGAGAGGTGGCTCCTGGTGAAAGGTGGGGATAAGCATGTGTAGTTTGTACAACACTCAGAGAAAGATCTGGCTGCATCCTGGCACCATGGTCAGCTCCTTTCTTTCCAGCTACGTTCTGTGGTCTCACAAGGAACTTCTATCTGAGGCTATCTCATAGGTTTCAAAGTCCTGCCACACACATGATTTTGGGGGAGCCACTCAACTCTGTGGCATGGAGAGCTTAGCTATTATTCCCAATTTTACAGCCTGTGGTTTTAGGCTGCCCTCATCCAGCACTTCTGCTGGTGACAGCGCCTTGATTTTGCTTTGAGGAATACCCCCTCTCCATCGGATTGTCTTGTGGGACTGTCCACCAAAGTGCTCCACCCTTTCCTGGACAAAGGATGTTCACATGATTTGATAAGGCCATTCAGACACTCTTCCTAAAATTTGACCCTTGCATGAAGAGATACCATAATTAAAAACAGTTGGGGCTTATGCTATGATCCAGCAGTTCCACTGTCCTCTTGTGTCTGATCCCTGGAGATCACACAGGGATCTTCCTGTCCCTTCAACCAGTAGAACCTAGTTTCTGAAGATTCTCTATGCTGAGAAGTAGGAAAGGGGTGGGCCCCAGGGAGGAAACCCCCCAGTCCCATAGAGGGACAGTCAGGAGACCATCGTTCTCAGCTAGAGACCCCAACCATGGCAGGGTCACTTAGGCTCTCTGTACCCTGGTGTCTTGGTCATTCCACATTTACTAAGCACTTGCCAAGAACAACAAGATGAGCAGAACATGGTTCCACCCTCCAGGAGTTCTGTAGGGATGTCCCTGGTGCCCGTCCCACAGCCCCCCTGGGCTGCTTTCAGCCACAGGTGCATTGGACAGTACCTGGCAAGCCCAACAGCATCACAGCTTGCCTCCCTAGTGCCTGCCCCAGGGCTCTCTCCCACCTGCGGGCACCTGCTGGGTCTGCAAGACAGTGTAGGCTGGTAATGAGCAGAAGTTCATTCCCCCAGAGCAACTAACCACCAGTGGAGGATGGAGCCAGTGGGTAAATGCAGGGCCTCCTTCCCTGGGGCAGACAGTTCTGGCTGGCCTTCTGAAGACATCTCAGGTGGTTCTAGGGAGCTGAGCCCCCGGTTCCCACAGAGGACCACCTTGACCACACACCCCTCTAAAGGCTTCCCTCCTTCCCATTCCCCTTCCCCCACTCCTTACCCCCAGGATCACCTTCGGCATAAATTACCTGCACCCAAGTCCTTACTTAGGCTCGATTTGGGGGGAATCTAAGGTAGGCTCCTCATGTATTATCCAGGTGATGGATCCGGAAATCAAGATTGAAGTAGGGTGCGGGGAAGCGTGAGGAGGAAGCACCAGCCGCCTGGGGACAGGAAATGTCACCCAGTGGTGGTGACATTTGGTTTGAGTGTTGAAGCATGAGAAAGAGTTGGTCAGCAGACAATGGCTAGGAAGCTCTATTCCACACAGGGGGGCAGCCCACGCAGAGGCCCAGAAGTGAGAGGGAACATGAGAAACCTTGGAAAATTTCAACCCACTAGAGTCCAGGGTACCAGTGAGGGGGGGCAGAACCAGGGGGTGTCCAACACAGAGTGGGGGGAGGGTCCACTGTGGTAATGGACGAGGAGCGCCCATGTAATGACCACAGGTACGTGAGGGCCTGCAGCCAGGCCTTTCCAGTCCACTGGGGCCCCCAGAGCTGGCAGGAGAAGCCAGTGGACTGGGGCTGGCAGTTGGCCGTACTCTGGATCCTGTAGCCGGGACACAGGGCAGCCTCCCTGACTTCCAGCAGCGAAGAGGAGGGTGGAGAAGGACACGATTGAACATGGGGGCGGCTTCACTCTGCAAAGCTCTTGTGGGCAATCACCCCAAGGCCCTTTCCTGTTTCATGACGTTTGTATGGTTTTTAAGATAGCACAGAGGGGCCGAGTAGGGTTTTAGATTGCCGTTTTGTATTCTCATAAGAAACTACTTAAAAGATGCTCAACATCTGATGACTATCAGGAAAATGCAAATTAAAACCACAATGAGATATCACCTCACACCTGTCAGAATGGCCATCATCAAAAAGAACACAAATAACAAATGATGGCGAGGATGTGGAGAAAAGGGAACCCTCGTACAATGTTGGCGGAAGTGTACATTGGTGCAGCCACTGTAGAAAAAAAGTATGGAGGTTTCTCAGAAAACTAAAAATAGAACTACCATATGACCCAGCAATTCCACTCCTGGTTATATATCTGAAAAAAACAAGAACACTAATTTGAAAAGATACATGCACTTCCATGTTCATAGTAACCTTATTTACAATTGCCAAGATATGGAAGCAAACTAAATGGCCATCAACAGATGAATGGATAAAGATGTGGCACGTATATACAATGGAATACTACTCAGCCATAAAAAAGAACGAAATTTTGCCATTGGCAGAAACATGGATGGACTTGGAGGGCATTATGCTAAAGGAAATAAGTCAGACAGAGAAAGACAAATATTGTATGATATCACTTACAGGTGGAATCTGAAAAATACAACAAACTAGTGAATATAACAAAAAAGAAGCAGACTCACGGATATAGAGAACAAACTAGTAGTTACTGGTGGTGGGGGGAGGGGCAATACAAGGATAGAGCAGTAAGAGGTACAAACTATTAGGTATAAAATAACCTACAAGGAGGGAATTTCCTGGCAGTCCAGGGGTTAGGACTCCGAGCTGCAGGGGGGATGGGTTCGATCCCTGGTCAGGGAACTAAGATCCTGCATGCTTCGAGGCATGGCCAAAAGAAAAAATCTGTAAAGATATATTGTAAACAGGGAATATAGCCAATATTTCATAATAACTATAAATGGAGTACAACTTTTAAAAATTGTGAATCACTATATTGTATACCTGTAACTTATGTAATATTGTACAGCAACTATCCTTCAATTTAAACAAACAAACAAACAAACTGCTTTATGGGGCAGGAAGCATCCCTAGGGCGCTTGCTATCTGGAGAAGTGACCTGGCTTGACCTTTCACGGACAGATAGGGATCTGCCACCGAGCTCAGGAAGGACGGAGGGAGCTGCAGGCCTCAGCTTCCCACCCACACACCAACCCAGAGCTGGGACACAGGGTCTACCCTTGTGGGGAGTCCTCACGTAGGTCTGCCCCCAGGTTCCGTGGGAGCTGGTGTTTCCTCTGCTCTAGACCCTACAGGCTGCCTGTGGCCCGAGGGCCCCAGCCTGACAGATCTGCACACGACAGCCTCTCCCTGGAGCAAGAACACAGACGATCCCCCCAGCACAGCAGCTATAACTTCCTTTAAGCATTTAGTCTAGGCCAGGCCCTGTACTAAGCACTTTACATGTGTTAGATCATTTCATCCTATGCTACTTATTATCCTCCTTTTGCAAATAAGGAAATTGAGGCACAGAGAGGTTAAGTAGGGAGCTCAAGATCACACAGCTAGCAAGTGGTGGAAAGGGGTCCTTAGGTCCTATGAACCCAGGACAGCAAGTTGGATGGTCCCATAACTGGTGGTTCTACAGCCTGTGTGGAGGGAAGGAGCGGGGGAGGGAAGGAGGAGACACACATGTGAGTGAAGGTGGGTGGGATGTAAGCAAAGTCGTCAAACGATAACGCTAGGGGCATTCACTGAGCACTTGGTGGGTCCTGGGCCAGGTGCTTTACCTGTACTTCCTCACCAACACCTTGATGAGGTAGGTACCACTGATGCCATCATTAGAAAAGATCCTCCCTCCCTCCTTTCCTTTCTCCCTCCCTCCCTCCCTCCTTTCCTTTCTTCCCTCAGTTCTCACAGGGCAGTTGCCCCCATACTGTGGTCCAGATGCCCAGCAAGAGTGGCCCTGCTCTGGCCTGAGTCCACTATAAAGAGACTTCCCGCCGGCTGTGCTCCTAGGAGGCCTCAGGCGCCCAAGGCCCAGGCACATGTGCCGAGCACCTCCCTCATCCATCTGTACTCTCTCCTTTCTCTGGACCAGCCGCCCTCCCAGCCCCACAGCTGCTGGTGACTTCCCCAGTTCCTCCCAGGCAAGCTCTCAAACCTGTGCACTGCTCACCCAGCACCCCCATAAGCTCCTACCCCACCTGCCCGGCCTGCCCACCAGTGGGGGGAAGGCACACACCCCTCTCTTCATCAGGCTGGCCGTGCAGACTTGAGAGCAAGCGGGAAGTTAGTTACCGAGTTGCTGCTCAGCCTTGCATCTAGCACGTGTCCCTGGGGGGCATGCTCTGTTCAGGCTTCGTTCAAGGTCTTGGCCGATGGGCTGGAGAGACCCTACTGCTCCAGCAACGCCATGGCCCCCACCCCTGCCCTCCTCTCCAGGGCTCAGCATCCAGTGTCCATCCAGGAAGTTTGTCCTTCCTTTCCGGGCAACCTGGCCTTGGCCAGGGAGCATCCCGGAGTGTGATTTCCGTCCAGCTTTGTCCCATGACTGCTGAGCCATGGAAACGCTCCCCCTGCTCCCCTCCAGCCCCCTTCTCTCCCTTCGCCCTCTCTCCTCTGTCCCTCCCACTCTCCGGAAGGGAGAAGAAGGCCTGTCACCAGGTCCCACCGTTGATTAATAGCCCAGCTTTCACTGATAATTCCACCCCTGAGGGCTGCAGCTCAAAGCTTTGAGGAAACATAGTGATTTTCCTTAAATAAACATCCTCCCCACAAAGCAAAGTTGGTGACCAGGCCAGCGGACCCTGCAACTGTTTTCACCTCCTGGTTCCCTCTGCTCTCCCCCACTCGCCATCACCCATGTGTGGGAACGGTTTGGGGATCGATTCCCAATAGGCCCCCAGCTCTCACTCTGCTTCAGCTACAGCCTTCTAGATCCTCTCTTCCACCCAAGGAAGCTTCCCTTCCCCAAGACCACACCCCTACCTGCCACCTGCAATTCCTAGCTGTCAGTTCTATAGGCGGCTATCGCCTGTCCCTGCTACCACTGACCCTTTAAATGGCTCCAGCCACCAAACCCGACAAGGGGCAAAGGAACACAGACCAGCCTGCTGCTCCATGTGCTTCCATTTCCATCTGCTCTTCCTGGCTGTCCTCTTAGCTCTCTTGGACTTGGGAGGCCAAACATTCCTGCTTCTCATCTCCCACCCTCCATTCCATCCCCACCTTATCTCTAGCATGTGTCTGGACCCACTTTCTCACAAACCTAGAAACACCAGGAATGATGGGGATGACATTTTCTGTAGCCTGGAGGGATGGGGCTCAGAGTCAGAAATTAATTCTACTTCTAAAAAAATGACTTCTGAGTTTATGCATCGAGGTTTATACCCATAATGACTAAAAGACTTGAAGTTAGCAGAGTACTCCACTTTATTTACTGTCTTCTTGCTGGGCCTTTGCACGTGCTGTTCCCTCTGCCTAGAGACAGCCCTTAATTCCCACTCAGTCTGTTTGATGAATCCCATTGGTCCTTTAAAACCAGGCTCAGGGCCTCCCTGGTGGCGCAGTGGTTGAGAGTCTGCCTGCCGATGCAGGGGATACGGGTTCGTGCCCCGGTCTGGGAGGATCCCATATGCCGCGGAGCGGCTGGGCCCGTGAGCCATGGCTGCTGAGCCTGTGCGTCCGGAGCCTGTGCTCCGCAACGGGAGAGGCCACAACAGTGAGAGGCCCGCGTACCACAAAAAAAAAAAAAAAAAAAAAAAAAAACCAGGCTCAGATGGTGCCTTCTCTCTTGGAAAGGTTAACAATAGCTTCTTATTCAAAATGAATTACTCTAGATTTATTTAGCAAGTCATAGGTATATACTAAACAAATTAGTATCAAGTTTAAATAAATTTTATATCCGTCTCACACTTGTTAATCCATTCTTACTGAGATGATTCAATCCGTTTCCACATAGTTTTTTTCACTGTATGTAAAGATTGGCAAAATTACAAATAAGCATTACAATTTTAATTCACAGAAAATATTTACAATCTGAAGAGACCAGAATCTGTTTTGAATATGTGCTCTTGTTTTTGTAAATATTAGTTCACTATCACATTTTCCCATATGTTTCTGTACCCACCTTTTCTTGGAACTTAAGGGCAGGAAATGATAGAAGAAGGCAGGACAAGAACACTTCAAAGACTTTTTTTAAAAGATTGCATTTCCTAGGACTAATAAAATGGATGACTTCCACTGTACCTCTTTGGTCATAAGAGGAATAGGAAGAATAATAAATTCTCAGCATACTTATCAACTTCACTTAACATCATCAGAATGAAGGGTTTATGTGAAAGATTCAGTTAAAAAAATAAAAGGTCATCTTCCTAGATAATCCTCTAATATTCCTAGCGCTCTCACTTATTTACCTTTGTGGGTTGTTGTTTCTTTTAAATCAACTGGAAGTATACAAAAAAGAATACAATGGAAAGATGATATGTGTTTAAAAAAAATAGAAATTGGATAAACAGGAATTCCCTGGTGGTTCTGTGGTTAAGACCCCATGCTTCCAGTACAGGGGGCACGAGTTCGATCCCTGGTCAGGGAACTAGGATCCCGCGTGCCATGTGGCACAGACAAAAACAAACAAACAAAGAAATTAGATAAACAGATATTATAAATATTAAACCCCATTTTTATGGGGAAAAAGAGAATACATTTTCAATTTAAAGTCTGCTTCTTTTCAGAAATTTCCCTTACTCATAATGTTCACTTCATGCTTTTATAATTTTCATTTTTAAGAAATTAATTGCTTTCCATTCCCCCACACAGAAAAAAATGAAAACTTACTACACTGAAATGCTTCACTATTATCAGTTGAATGCACTCCATTCATTTTTATGGCTAAATAATATTCCATTGTGTGGATATACCATATATTACGTATTCATTCATCATTTGATCAACATTTGGGTTGTTTTCACTTTGGGGCTATTCTGGATAATGCTGCTAAGAAGATTTGTGTACAAGTTTTTGTGTGAACATATGTTTTCAATTCTTTTGGGTACATACCTAGGAGTGGAATTGCTGGATCATATAGTAATTCTATGTTTAACATTATGAGGAACTGTCAAACTATTCCAAACTGGCTGCACCATTTTGCATTCCCACCAGCAGTGCATGAGGGTTCTAATTTCTCCACACCCTTCCAGCACTTGTTATTATCTGCCCTTTAGATTATAGTCATCCTAGTGAGTATGAGTGGTGTTTCATTGTGGTTTTGATTTGCATTTCTCTAATGACTAATGGTGTTGAGCATCTTTTTCTGTGCTTATTGGCCATTTGCACATCTTCTTTGGAGAAATGTCTATTCAAGTCCTTTGCCCATTTTTTAGTTGAGTTATACGTCTTTTTATTTTTGAGCTGTATGTGTACACATTTCTACCAGTGCATTTACTATGTTGTTCTGTAATTTTATGTTTTACATGTCTGAGTTCCCTACTAGACTGTGGCCAAATGTGGGCAGGGCCTGGGTCTGATTCAAATGCACGCCCTCCTCATGGGCACAGTGCAGGGCGTATGTGATGAGCTCTCGGTAAATGCTTCAGGACTGGTGACCCAAGCTCTTCAGGAAGTTGTCGTGGTCTCAGCCAAGGTTCTTCCTTCTCAAAGTACTTACCCTTCTAGATGGAAGCCCATGATGGCTCTGGGGTCCTTTCTTGGGAAGTGAGGTGGAGCTCAGTGGTCTGAGTTCTGGGATACACTGCAACACTGCATAGGGAAGGGCCCCACCCAACACTTAGCCTTCTCTGCCTGCTCTCTTTGGTAGAGGTGATGGGGAGAAGAAATGGTTGCTTCTGAGACAGGGTTAATGCAGCTCAGGTCGAATTTTAAATAAAGGAAGGAAATCTCCACCTCTGTTTGTGACACATAGATCCCAAGATACATTGGTCTTGAGGGCACATCTCAAGTCCCTTCTTCATGGAGTTGATGTGAGTAGGAAATGAAGCAATGGCTATTAGGACAGTACCCGGCACAGACGTAGGCCCCCAGCCATGGTAGATGCTGTTGTTAGGATGACTAGAGCTTTGGGTATTATACAGGGAACTGATGTACTCCTTTTCCTTGCCTGCTTGGCTCCATTTTATTTGGGATCAACAGCTGAAGGACAAGTAACTGAAACAGGAGTAAAATAGATGTTTAATCAGCACCTTTTCATGTCAGGGGCTAGTGGGAGGGCACAGAAGTCTAAGAGAAGATACTGCTCTCAGGGAGTTGACCACAGAGTGGAGAAGTCAAGACAGAGCCCCAGGGAACCAGGAGACGAGAGGGTCCACTGGACCTGAATGGCTACAGTCTTGGCCACTCAGGCACTTGAGCCTCCTGCCACACATCGGGGGCTGGGATTGATTCCGTGTAGTTCTGGGGGCAGAGCTGGTATCAGGAAACGAATGTTTCTCCCAGCTCTAGATCCTGTGTGACTCCCATTTGATAACACGTGAGCCTCTTTCAGGTTTATCTCAGAAGCTGCCAGAGTCTGACAGGAAGGGCATTGACCTTGGAGGCCGCTGAGACCTGGGTGTGACTGCCATCTGCACTGCCTGCTGCCCAGGCCCCTGGGCGGGTCACGTGGCATCTCTGCACCTCAGCTTCTTCATCTGTATTGAACACACAGAGGAGCCTTTTCAAAGGGGGTAATGGTCACTCTAACTTTAAAAAAGAAAGTATCTAAGGCAGGAGGATAAGGGCTCTGGGAGTTCCCTGAGGCCTAAGAGCCAGGCAGAGCCTGGGCTGGACTGAGTGTTGAAGGCCCAGTGGGCCTGGTCGGGTGACTAGGGGTGGGGACTGTATCAGGACAGGGGGTCCAGGGCGCCCTGTCGAGAAGTCATCCTCCAGTGGGTGGAGGTGAGTGAGGTGCTGTGGTGCAGCTGAGAGTGAGATTGGAGAGACTGGTGGTGTCTGACCCCTGTTTCCTGATGGGGCCCAGGGCAGGGCAGTGGGCAGCATGAGCGGATGGGCAGGGTTGTGGACAAATGCTGGCCATGGAGTGCCAACAACTGCAATAGAGTTCCACACAGCCATCCATCCCTTCATTTGCTCAGCAATATTCAAGGAGCATTTGTTAGTGCCCATGACATTCCAGACCAATGTCAGATGTGGGGACACAGCAGGAAAGAGATCCAAGTCCTGGTCTCCAGGAGAACACAGACTAAGAGGCCTCATGTGGTTGGCCCAGGGCTCTCTTGTGAGCTCTGTGACCCGGAGCAAATGACTCACGTTTTCTGGACTTTTACCTCATAAGTGGGGACAGTGACTGGACTTCCTCGTGGGGTTGATTAGAGGAGTAACGACGTGTGAGATTATGATGGAAAATATTTAGCATGCCCTGAGCACTAATGAATGGCAACTTTTTACTGACGTTCATTCATGTGTGCTTGTAACCTTAAAAAGTAAATAGACGTTTTCCCAAAGAAACACTTCTGCATGTGCACAAAGAGGAATTTATGCTGAATTGTCTGTTATAGCCAAATACTGAAAACAGCCTAAGTGTCCAACAGTAAGGGAATGTTTAACTGTAGTGTGTGCATACTACGACCCATGGCGCAGCAGTTTAGAAGAGTGAGGTAGCTCCTATGAACTGGTGTGGAAAGAGCTCCAAGAAATAGCACCAAATATAAAGGGCAGGTTGCAAAATAAGTACAGAATGGTTCTATTTCTGTACACCTACCAAAATAGATCTGAAAGAACCCACACAAAGTGATTTCACAATGGTTATCTCCTGGGGAGGAGATGTGGGTAAAGAGGGTGGCCCGAAGGGGGTTTCAACTTTATCTGTATTGTTTAAATTCAAGAATACCTGTTATACTTCAGGTATCAAAAATGATTTTAAAGGAATGACTCTTTTTTTCACCTCTCTGAGCCTCAATTTATTCTCTATAGAATGAAGGAGCTATTCTCTACACTCAGAGATATTTAATGGTCCTTCCATTAAATTTTTCTTATTGTGGTAAAATATTTATAACATAAAACTTACCATTCTAGCCATTTTTAATTGTACGGTTCAGTGACATTAGTGCATTCACACTGTTGTGCAACTATCACTACTATACATCTTCAGAGCTTTCTCATCACCCCAAACTGAAACTTCATACCCATTAAACAATAACTCCCCATTTCCCCTCTCCCCGAGCCCCTGGTAACCACATTCTACTTTCTGTCTCTATGAATTTGTCTATTTCAGGTATCCCTTATAAATGGAATCACATTTGTCCTTTTTTTTTTTGGCTGCACCGCGTGGCATGTGGGATCTTAGTTCCAAGACCAGGGATCGAACCTGCGCCCGCTGCAGTGGAAGTGTGGAGTCTTAACCACTGGACCAGCAGGGAAGTCCCTATTTGTCCTTTTTTTTTTTTTGGTCTGGCTTATTTCACTTAGCAGAACATCTTCAAGGTTTATTTATCTTGTAGCTTGTATGAGAATTTCATTTCTTCTTAAGATAGAATACTATTTCATTGTATGTATACAGCACCTTTGTTTATCTGTTCACCTGTCAGTGGACATTTGAGTCGCTTCCACTTTGGCTTTTGTGCATAACGCTGCTATGAACATCGGTGCACAGATATCTGAGTCCCTGCTTTCAATTCTTTTGTGTATATACCCAGAAGTGGAATTTCTGGATCATATGATAATTCTATGTTTAATTTTTTGAGGAACCTCCATACTGTTTTCCATAGAGGCTTTACCATTTCCCATTCCCATCAGTGAAGCACAGGGTTCCAATTTCTCCACATCCCTGCCAACACTTGTTTTCTGCTTTTTTAATAATAGCTACCATAATGGGTGTGAAGTGATATTATGGTTTTGATTTGCATTTCCCTAATGATTAGTGATGTTGAGCATCTTTTCATGTGCTCATTGGCCATTTCTTTATCGTCTTAGGAGAAAAGTCTTTTCAAGTTCTTTGCTCAGTTTTGAATTGGGTTGTTTGTTTTATTGTTGTTAAGTTTTAGGAATTCTTTACATATTCTGGATATTAATCCCTTCTCAGATATACGATTTGTAAATATTTTATCCCATTCCGTGGGTTGCCTTTTTACTCTGTCAATCGTGTCCTATGATACATAAAGTTTTAAATTTTGATGAAGCCCAATTTATCTAAAGGAATGACTTTAAAATATTTATAATAAAAAAGAAGAAAAGAAAGAAAGAACAGGCAGATGAGGCAGAGACAAGTGGAACAAAACACAGATTCTGGGGTCCTTGGCCTTTGTGCCTTACCCGACCTCACTGCATGTCAGAGGCCCAGCCCAGGGGCACAGGGGGAGAGCTGCAGGTGGAGCGCGAGGTGGAGTGGGCTCTGCTAAGCCCCAACCCGGTCCCTGTCAGCCTGCTTGCCAGGAGTGGGCGTGTTTGTGGAAGGGCTTGCAACCCTGGGGTTTCCCTGACATCTGTACACTGGGGACCGGTGGGCGGGCTCAAAGGCAGGAAATTCTCAGTAAGGAAGCCTGTGGGCTCGCCCACCTGCCTCTCTCAGCCTCGTTAACTGCAGGTTAAATTCCAGGCCCAGAGCCATGGTTTCTATAGAGCATCTGTCTCTCTGCCCTTTGCTCCCTGCATATCACTCGTCACCTGTCACTCCTCACCTTTCCTTTGTTTCATGAGGCTTTTTCTTTTTTTCTGATTCTAAAAATAATACGCCTATAGCAAACTGACCGGAATATAAAAGGAAAAAACTAACCACAAAGTCACCATCCTGCGGTGATAATGGTCACCAGTCATTGAGTGTGAACCTTGTGCTGGGACTCCTGCTTCAGACTCTCCCGCAACTGCCTGACGCTCTCGCCATGCCCCGCACAGGCCCTTCACATGGATATGAACCCCATTTTAGGATCAAGGACACTGAGCCATAAGTGAAGGCCTGGTGTGAGCAGAGAGGGGCTCAGCTCAGGTTTGTCTGGTTCTAAAGCCCATTTCGATTTTAGCCTCTATCCTGCTATTGTTAATGTTTGGACTTATTTTTCCTAGCCTTAAAAATAATTGCTTTATGTTTCAAAACTCTTCTTAGAAATGTAGAATTGTTTGGTTATTCTAGGAATAATAAGATATGCTATTTATAACATCGGTTACTCATGGAATGATCATACTGGGTGTTGTTTAAACTTGTTTTGAAAAGAATCAGGCTCATCATTGTCATGCTGCTGTCTGTTCCCACCCCAATCCCCGCCCTGCTGGGCCCTGCCCCGCCAGCAGTCTTTATTCTCCCCATAACACATCTCAAGGGGGCAACTCAGCCAGGTTTGAAGTCTTACATAGTCTCTGGATGCCAATCATTGGGTAAAGCGTCCTCTCCCCACCACCTTCTGGAAAGAGGCAAAAGGTATGGGTTTCCCATAGGCTCCTGGGAAGGTGCCCCACTGGTCTCTGGTGGGGACTCTTCCAACCTCCACTCGCTGTTGGTGAGTGGGAGGGGATAGATCAGTCAACAGCTATGGACCGTTAATTGGCAACATGTCATAAAATTATAAAGACTTGTACTGTTGGATTTGTTAATTCTGCTTCCAGGAATTTATCCTACAGGTAGACCCACAGGTGTTTATCATGGCGGATGACAACCTAAATGTCCACTAGGATAGGATTGGCTAATAAATTACGGGATGGCCACACACCAGAATACTATGCAGCCGTGAAAAAGCATCAGCAGGCTCTCCGTGTACTAACGAGACAGAATCTCAGGATATCGTTCAGTGCAAAACGGTGCTGGGATCTTTTCCACCATCACCCATGGAGCTGGCCAGCTCTTCCTCCAGAGACAGGTCCTGGAGATCACAGCCCGCCCGAGGTCCCCCATCCCCAGTGTGCTCTCCAGCCCAGCACAGACTCCAAAACTGGTTAGAACACTGGGTTTGCCTACAGAGCCAGGGACACTTGGAGCATGAGAAACAGAGGCCGGAGGCTGCTCTAGGGCATTTACTCGACTGCCAGCCCCGGGCCCTGAACCCTCACTGCTAAGGCCTACTGGTCCTTCCTTGCTCTTCTGTCCTGTCTTGTGTCCACAGGCCAAGCCAAACCTTCACTCCTTCCCTCCAGGAGTCACCCTGCTGTGCCCAGCTTGACTCGGGCTGGACCATCTCAGGGAGCCCACTCTGGGGCTGAGCTCGTTCCCGGAAACACTTGCCCTGCAGCTCAGCTTCCCCGAGATGAGTCACCCAGGCCCCCAGGATGCTCCTCTGTCCGCCCCCCCGACCCCGCTCCTCCCAGGCTGCATTTCACAAACGCACCTTCTCTTAAGAATCAGCACGTAGCCCGGTGGTTATGTACAAGGGCTCTGACAGCCAGCTCCTGGGCCCCAGTCTTGGCCCTGGGATTTGCTGTATACGTGAGCTTGGCAGGGTCACCTGCTCTCTCTCTTCTGAGGCATAGAACTGCTCATAGCTTCTCCCTTTAAGATCTGCTTAATACCACTTGGCACAAAGTACCCAATGAATGTTACGATTATTTTACGTGCCACTGGGAAGTTCCCTGGAGTCAATCCACAACGTATCGGGAGGAAATTTATTTTTTCCTCACAGTTTCCCTCACGGGAACTCAGGAGGAGAAAGTCATTTGGCAACTCTCTGCCCAGCAGCCCAGCAGCTGGGCTGGGGGAGGAAGTCCCGTGTGCCAAGTGGGGCTTTGCTTGTGTTTTAAGAGGCGTGGCTGGACTCCAGATAAGGCCCGGGCTACACACCCTCCCCACTGTGTCAGCTGACCCTCCCCTCTCTGCTGGGGTCCACCTCTGGCTGAGGATGCAGCAATCAGGAGTGGGTGGAGCTGCAGGGTGGAAGCAGCTTAGGTCACCCAGTGGGGCTTTTTTTTTTTTTTTTTTTTTTTTTAACAAGTAAGGAATGAATTTATAACCGTGAAGTCTTTGGAGGAGATATGGGTTAGGTGATCTGAGAGAATTAGGGGGAGGGAAGGAATGTCCTCCTTGTGAAGTCACTGAGATTACAGCTGGTGGGCCTTTTAATTCCAGCCTTAACAACTGCACACAGGTGAGAGGACCTGGAGTGGAGAAAGGGATGACAAAAGGGATGTGGATGCGAGAGGAAGCCCCCTCCCCAGTCCTCTCCAGCTGTGGCTTCCTAGCTGACCTTAGAGACCCCCTCCCCCTCCTCACCCAGGTGCTACTGTCAGACCCACCCCGGGGCCTCAAAGACTGACCTAGTCACCCTGTTTCTGGGCAGGAAGCCCCTCTCAGCCCGCCCCTCCCGTTCTCCAGTCTCCGGCTGCCTCACTTCCTCTTGGCCTCACACAAAGGCACTGGCGTTTTCCTCCCCCTTTCACAATGGGGCCGTATGGCTCTATTATTCTCATATTCCCCAGATTCCTGACATCAGTGCCAAGGGAGGAATCAGGTGCTCCGAGGTGCAGGCCTCGGTGTGAAGACACATCTACGCTGAAATCTGCTCTCTGGAAGCAGGGGATGGAAGTGTCACCAGCAATTTTCCTTAAAAAATGCGACCCGGGGGCTTTGTGCTGTCAAGCAGTTTGTAGCTCTCTTGACTCTGAGAAGGCCGATGGGATGGGGGAGAGACCCACAGGGGCACATTCAACTCCCCCAGGCGGGGGTGGTAGCCAGGTATTAACTGGGAATTAATTGAGGGCGATTTGAGAGCTGGGATGGGAACTCCAGCTCTTGGGGGCAGTAATGGGCACTGACTAAATACACGGACACACTTTGCCCATCCACTCAGTGGGCTCACACTGGACGCCCTCCTCTCACATCACCGTGGGGACTCCCCTGCCCAGCCCGCGGGACATTGGCACACACGTGGACTCACACATCCAGCAGAGAACTCATCCTCACGCCCAGCCATTACACACGAAGCAGACTCACCAAGACAGCCTTGTTCCCCGCTGGCAACCCCCAGCAACTCACAGAGACGCATGAAATCTACACGCAAAACGGCTCCCACAGGCAAGAGATAATTCTCTACTCACACCTCCCGCCTCTTTCACTTCCACTCGCAATGTGCACACACAGCAGATTCACAGACGCAGAGCTAACTCCCAGCCCTTGCCCTCCCCGCACAAACACCGGCCGCTTTCGGACCAGCCCTGACCCACGTAGACAACAGACCGTCCTCACAGCTCTCACTCGTCCCCCGGCAGCCCAGAGTCTCAGCTTCCCCACCCCCTCAGCACGTCGGGGTGCACGTTCTACGGGGTGAGGGTGCTCTGGGCTCCTAGGAAGGCAGCCCTGGGGAGCGGCCCCTCCTTGGAGGCAGGGGGCTCCTGGTCAAGGTCTGGCCCCGCACTAGCCCCATCACCCCTGCCAGCCCAGTGTGAGCTCTGGAAACTCAGGGGATAGGGTGACGTACTCAGCCTGAACCCCTTCGGTCCTGAGCAAACCCCCATGTTGATCACCACCTCAGGGAACCCAGCTGGGGCCTGGCTGGGTAAAAGCAACCCCTGCTTCAGCCTGGAGGCAACTCATTTCCCCTGAGTTTCTCCCTCCGTTTACAGGTCTACTAAATGGAGTGTGGCTTTTCCTCAACAAGTGCTCTTGGGCCCCAACTGCTGTCCTCTACCCATGGCCACCGTCCCCTCTGTCCCGAGGCCTCCAGCCTGCAGGCAGGGACGTGCTCAGGCAATCTGATGCACAAGCCAAGCCCGAAAGTGGCCTGGTTTATGGCCCCAGAGTTCCAGCAGGAAGCCTGGGGGCAGGGCAGGGAAAGCTGGACAGGCAGGCCCGGCTCCGAGAGTAGACACTGCTCCATAGGTATGCTTTAGAGGGACGGTTCAGGTTGGACCCCCTACCCGAAGTGTCACCCACCACCCGTTATTCCACCATTAAAGCTCCGGTCCTTAGGGTTCTGAGGAATTGTCTGTCACCTGCCTGGTCAGACATCCCCTGACCTACCTCCTGCAGAGGTCATCCACTCTGCAGACTACCTCTGTCCTGTTCTTCAGGCCCAGGGAGTGTGAAATGGGGGGACAGGAGGGGCAGGGGGAGCCAGAAAGCCAACCCTTCCTCTGCTGGGTTTTGCTGAGATGGTAGAGCATTTCCATGGGCTGCCCCGTGGCTTGGAGGACAGAGCCAGGCTTTCAAGGAGACCCACCCAGCTCTGGACCTTGTCTTGCCACTTGGTAGCTGTGGGACCCCAGGCAAGTGTCTTTACCTCTCTGAGCCATTCTTCACCCTTAAAATGGGGATGCTATAGGATGGAGAATGAATTTGGGGAGTATATCAGTTGGTGTGTGTCATCGTTCTGTCTAGTAACTGGCCCACACAGGAAGTGCTCCGTAGGTGGCATCTGTGGTTCAAAGCATCTTCAGGCCCCAGGGTGGGAAGCCCCTGCCCTTTTCTTTTCCCAGAGCCTCAGGGATGCTGCATTTCTGCCCAGAGCCCAGGCTGGGAGCGCCTGTGGACGGCAGTATCTCAGAAGCCCAGGTCTGAAGGCAGTGCCGTTGGAATTAGCCAAAAAGGGCCAGGTGGAGGCTTGGAACTAGGCCTCTGGAATTTCCCCTTTGATGGAGACCAGATTCCGTGAGCAAGGGTGGGAAGGCATGGAATTCAGGGGGTCAGCAGAGAGGGGATTTCCTATACACCCCCCTCAAGGACCTTGACCTACAGGGTCCTCCTTCATCACTTCTAGGCTGAAGGTTGGCTTGCTTCGTGGATTTAAAATGATTTTTCCTTAATTGATAAATCAATCTCACCCAATTCTCACTCTTGCCCTTCAGAGGTAGGAATTTTGAATTTCCATTTTTACAGATGAGAACCAGAAAAGTGAAGGGACTCACCGAGATCATGCAACTATTAGTGGCAGAGCTGAAATTTCAAGCTGGATCTTCTGGCTGTGATGCCAACTCCCTGCCCATCACACCAGGGTGTCCCTCGGGTTTCCGAGGGCAGGTGTGATTTGTCCCTCAGGAATGGCAGCCTTGGGCATCAACTTTATTCAGTATAAGACCCTCCTCCTCCTGACGCCCCCTCCCCTGTCCCGTCACCGTCAGTTCCTTTGGACACACCCTGGGAGGTGACAGCAGACAGAGCTCGTATCACTGCAGCCCACCAGGCCCTCCCCCGTCTTCCAGACCCGGCCTCTGCCCGTCCCCTGGGCCACCCTGAGCCCCTAGTGCAGCCTTCTGCCTTGGCTCACACACTTCCCTCTGCCTGGAGTGCTCTCACATGCATTGCCCACCTGGCTATAACTCCATGTGTCTTCACAGCCAGCTCAGGTGCCATCTTCCCCGGGAAGTCTTCCTGACCCCTCTCCCTGAGAAGCTCGGCCACCTGCCTCACCTTTGTGCTGTCCTCTATCTGGGCACTACCCGTGCACCATCATAATGGCCCTTTTCTTTTTTTTTTTTTTTTTTTTTTTTTTGCGGTACACGGGCCTCTCACTGTTGTGGCCTCTCCCGTTGCAGAGCACAGGCTCTGGACTCGCAGGCTCAGCAGCCATGGCTCACGGGCTCAGCCGCTCCGTGGCATGTGGGATCTTCCCGGACCGGGGCACGAACCCATGTACCCTGCATCGGCAGGCGGACTCTCAACCACTGCGCCACCAGGGAAGCCCATAATGGCCCTTTTCTTATCTTCCCCTGGAGTAGTCGGTGGTAAGCTCCACAGGGCCACAAACCTTGCCTTATTCTCTCGGGTCAGCAACACGGTGGACAGGAGGGCTCTTTCTCTGCAAGAGTCAGAAACCCATCACACACGGGCTTAGCTAAAGGGAACTGGTTGGCTTATACAGACTGAAATGCCAAGAAAGTCGGTTTGGCTTTAGACAAAGGGGGAAGTTCAAAAGATGTGATCAGGAATCTTCCTCTCTTTGTCTCTTACACACACACACACACACACACACACACACACACACACACACACACACACACTTCTACTCCTCTCTATGGGAACTCCATTCTTAGATTCTGCACAGTGTTAACCAAGATGGTGGCACCCAGCTCCAGGCTTCCATCCTACAGCTGCATAACAGCTGCATAAAGAGAACTCTTCCCCAACTCTTCCAGCCAAAGTTCCAGGGTTGGCTCTGATTGGCCAGGACCAGCTTTCATGCCCCCTTGGGGATCTAGAGAGTAGATAAGCCCCACTGAAGCACATAGAGCTAGAGTGGGATGGGGTGGGGGATGGGGGCATGATTCTTCCAAAGAAAGAAGATCCGTTTAAGCAGAAGAAGGGGGAACAGACCCAGGGCAAGCAAAAACTATGCCCATTAAAGTGGTGCTTTTCAAATTTCAGTAGCACACAGATCTCTTGGGGATCTTGTTAAGATGCAGATTCTGGTTCAGCAGGTTTGGGGTAGGGCCTGAGAGTCTGCATTTCTGACAAACTCCCAGAGGATGTTGCTGCTGCTCCACTGGGAACCACACTTTGAGTGGTGAGGGGCCTAACGCACCTAACACCTGGGCCCGAATGGATTTCATGTGCGACGAGTGAGGGGAATCAAGATGCTGCTGGGACTTGGTGCCCACCTTAGTCCTCCCTGCATCCCCAGGCCCAGCCGAGCCTCTTAGATTGCTCCTTGCCATGACTGGTGAGGCAGGCAGGGCAAGCCTTCTTATTCCTATTTTGCAGGTGAGAAAACAGAGGCTCAAATAAATTCTGTGACTTTGCCGAGCCATACCTATCCCAAGGAGCTGAGCTGGTCCTGGGTACCTGCCTGCGTTGAGGGACTACAGAGCTCTCCGAAGGCAACCCCTCCTCTTACAGGAACAGAGCCCTCACCAGAACCCCTCCCACTCGTGGGAAGGGCCTGAAGGGCTGCCAGGACAAACTGAAGGAGAAGTGGTCCACCGCGCTACGGTCGTATTTCCCCAGGATTGGAAATTCCCAGGCCACTGAACAGAAAGCTGTGTCAGCTGGTGAGGTGACGAGGTTTTTATAGCCCAGGTGACCTCTCGGCTGTGCTGTTTGTAAATCAAAGTTGCAAAGGGCTAAGGTCATCCTGGCAGCCCCTGCTCCCTAGGTTATTTTTAACCTTCTCTATCTTATCAGTTTTCTCCTTCCTGCTCTCCATCTGTTATCTTTAACAAAGGTAGTATCACCAAGGGTAGGGCCAGTCACACCTGGGCTTCTAGGAAAGAAATGTGCGTGTCTCTGGCCCCTGACCTCACCTCGCAGGGGTGCTCTGGGCACCTGCAAGTAATTTGAAGGAGGAATCTTTACTGGATCTATAGGCTGGCACAAGAGGAAGATTGTTAGGGTGATCCAAATATGGAATGAGCTAGTGGAGAGGGAGGGAGTTCTCTGTCTGTTATGAGCTGAACTGTGTGCCCCCAAAATTCCTATGTTGAAGTCCTAATCCCCAGTACTTCAGAAGGTGACCCTTGGAAATAGGGTCTTCGCAGATGTAATAAGTTAAAATGAGGTCATCCTGGAGTAGGGTGAGCCCCTAATCCAATATGACTAGTGTCCTTATAAAGAGGGTAAATTTGGACACCAAGACACACACAGGGAGGACAGACGCCATGTGAAGATGAACGCAGGGATTGGGGTGATTCAGCGGAAGCCAAAGGGCAGAAGAGATTGGCAGCAAATCTCCTGGGCAAGAGGCATGGAACAGAATCTCCCTCAGTCTCATAAGGAACCAGCCCTGCTGACACCTTGATTTCAAACTTCCAGCCTCCAGAACTTCGAGACAAGGAATTTCTCTTGGTTAAGCCACCGAGTTTGTGGCATTTTGTTATGGCAGCCCTAGGAAACAAATACACCATCTCGGGAGGTGTTCAGGCTGAGACTGATAGCCACTTGGTAGGATCATCCAGTGGAAATATTATGTAAGCCGTCCATGTCATTTGTAAATTTCTAGCAGCCATGTGAAAAAACTTAAAAGAAACAGATGAAATTAATTTTAATAATATATTTTATTTCACCCAATAAATCCAGAATATCATTGCAACATGTAATAAGTACTAAAAAGAGCTTTTAATGAGATGTTTTATATTCTTTTGTTTGTTTCATAGTAAGTCTTTGAAACCTAGTGTGTTATTTTCCACTAACAGCACAGCTCAATTGGGATTAGCCACATTTCAAGAGCTCAATAGCCACACAGAGCTAGTGGCCACTGTATTGGACAAGGTAGGTGCAATTCGTTCTCCCCTCTGTATCCGTGGGGCTTTAGGCAATTTACTGAAACTGATAGGGCCTCAGTTTGTTCACCTGCAAAATGGGGACAATAATAATACCTCCACCACAGAGTTGATGTGGGGAGTAAGTAAGAAGGATGTGCCTGGCTGAGAGTCTTCTTGGCACCAGGTAAAGCTCTGTAACCCAGGACTGTTACTACGGTAAGGCCTGTGGACAGCAGACCAGCTATTTAAAGACCTTCCCATTCCAAAGGCTTGTAGATCACCACATTTCTCACTAGGCTCATCTTGACCCTCCCCCACACTCAGACCCACCTCCAGGATCCCCACTCAGACCAACTTGAGTACACCTCCTCCCGGAAGCCTGCCTAAGGGTCCCAGCCCCCGTTTTAAATTCTCAGAGCACCCTGGGAGAGCCTTACAATTTAACACTTCATTGTTCTGTTAATTGTGTCATTACTTGTGAGTGAGGTTTTAAATCCCTTGAGGGCTGGGATATGCCTCTTCTGGTTTCTCCTCTGGCCTGAGTTCTGAGCCTGTTCAATCACTCAGTAGGGCAATAAACCTTCATTGAGCACCTAGCCCGAGTCATCCATTGGGCCCTGCCAGACTTAGAGTGGGATCAGTTAAAGACGTGCAGGTCAACTCACCCATGCACACCGCTCAGAAGCCCCCAAACAGATGATCTCTGGGCACCAAGGCCCATAGCTCATGCTAGAAGAACCATACCCTGGACCAGCCCGGGGCAGTGGAGGTCCTGGAACCTTCCAGAAAAAAAGAGGTCAGAAGTGCCGAGAGTGATGTTTTCCAGTGTGCTCCACCCCAAGCAGGGAAAGGTTTCCTGCCGTGGGCTGGTGGGTCTCACGCAGGAGCCCCGAATGCCTGGCCCCGGATGAGACTTGGGTCTGGCAGGGGTCCTTTGAGCCACCCTCTGCTCCCCATCTCCCCCTTGCCTGGATGGCATTTGGGGGCTTGTTTACTACAGGTTGCACCCTGATAGGGTCCCAGCTGGCTGCGGAGCGCTAACCGCAGCACCTCCACGAGAGACTGATGTGGAGAGAGGCACAGTCACGCCCACCCAGCCCAGCCCCCCTCCTCCCCCAACACGACAGTCGCATGGGCTGGGTGTTGACCCTAGGGCTGAGCCTGGCACAGGACAGGGAAAGGCCAGCTGAAAAGGCACGTCCTGGGCTTCCCTGGTGGTGCAGTGGTTGAGAATCTGCCTGCCAATGCAGGGGACACGGGTTCGAGCCCTGGTCTGGGAAGATCCCACATGCCGCGGAGCAACTGGGCCCGTGAGCCACAACTACTGAGCCTGCGCGTCTGGAGCCTGTGCTCCGCAACAACAGAGGCCGCAATAGTGAGAGGCCCGCGCACCACGATGAAGAGTGGCCCCTGCTCGCCGCAACTAGAGAAAGCCCTCGCACGGAAACGAGGACCCAACACAGCCAAAAAATAAATTAATTAATTAATTAAAAAAAAAAAAAGGCACGTCCTGTGGGCACACAAGGCCCCGCCCACTCATGCTTCTGTGAGCAGCATCTATCTCTCCCCAGCAGCGCTCCATACAGATTACAGAGGGGGCATTTGCCCCACGAGCCAGGCCTGTGGACCCATCCCACCGCAAGCTTCCTGCTACCGTCTCTCTTATTCCCTGGAGGCAAAACACCTGGCTTTGAATCACACTATGCCCTCCTCTAGCTGTGTGGCCTTAATCAAATTATTTAATCTCTCTGAGCCCCGGATTCCTCGACCATAAAATGAGGAGAGCGATAATATCTACCTTGTCGGGTTGCTGTGAAGTTTAAATGAGATGCTTTCCATCACGTGCTTGCTGTAGTGAGCGGCACCTTAACGAGTGTGCACGTTAACTGCTCTTTTATGATCGAGGGATGATTATCATTTGCTTGTAAAGCCTGACAGGAGGCTTATTCTGCTACCCAAATGCACATTCCAATCTTGCAAAGCTAGGAAACGTGACGTCCATTTCACCTGCTTTTTTTGGGATTTTGTAACCTATGACTTTTTTGTTGAGGAATTTGTACTGATACAAGACAACTCTTTCATTCTACAAATATGTACTGAGCACCTGCTAAGGAGATGATGTATTCTTGGCTGTCCCAAGAGCAGAACTGGGCGATGCAGACAAGAGGCGTTTCTGGAAGCTGCCCAGGCCCACATCGTGAAAGTTCCTTTCATGCTTCGCTGAGGGGATGGCAGGTTCTTTGTCTGTGTCCCTGTATCAGGCCTAGCATGGCCTGGAGGTGATGTCCAAGGAGGTGAGCAGAAGGGGCCTGTGCAGGAATTTGGACCAGCTTTGGGGTTTGGGTTCCTGCTTCTAACTCTGTGACTCTGGGAAACTCAGTTAGTCTTACAAAGCCTCAGTTTCCTTCTCTGTTAAATGGGCATAATAACACCTAGCCTGTGACCTCACAGGGTTGCGGTCAGCACATGTGTGGGTCTCTTAATAACTGTATTTTTTCCTTCCTTCCTTCATTCTCTGCCTCCCTCCCCCCCTCATCCATCCACTCAACCATTCAACATTTTTTTTTGATTACCTACACTCTCTCAGCTGCTGGGGAAGAAGCTAGAAGTAGAGGGAACCCAGACAGCCCCAGGGCAGCGCTGCCCACAGGGATTCTCAGCCCTTCTCCCCATCTCTGGGTGTCCGTATTGGAGCAGGAGGACAGGAGCCATCAGACAACTTCTTGGGAGGGGCTGACCCTTCCTCAGTCCAGCCCAGGTGACTGGTGGCCCCTCTGGGCCCAACCTGGTCTGGGTGAGAAGCAGCCCAGGCTCCCAGTCTCCCAGGCAGATGCCCAGGGTGGAGCTCCCCGCTTCTTGGACCCCAGCCAAGCCAGCCAGCCCTCCCAACTGGACTCTTGACCCTGTGTTTTCCCGTTCCTCGGCAGGAAATGAGCTCTGAAGGAAAAGGGCTGAGTGGGCTCCAGACATACCCACGCTTAAGGCAGGAAGTAGGAAGCAGGGGAGGTCCCAGCCATATCTGTCCCCTTCTCTCAGAAAAGCAATGCTTTTTAGACAGCTCTCCCCAGCAGACTTCTGCTTAGTTCTCTCTTTGGAAAGGACTGGAACCCATGGCCACTCCCAGCTGCAAGAAAGACTGGGGGAAAAGGAGCAGGAAAATCATGATCGGCTTAGACCGAGGGTCGGCAAAGTTCCGTGAAGGGCTCGGTGGTCAATATTTTAGGCTTGGTGGGCTGATCAGTCTCTTTTGCAGCCACTCAACTCAGCCTCTGTGGCATGAAATCGGCCCGAGATGCTACATAAACAGCGGGGTGCGGCTGTGCGCCAACACAACTTTAGTTACGGACACAAACTTGGATTTCGTATAATTTTCATGGGTCACAAAATATTACTTTTCTTTTGATTTTTTTCAACCATTTTGAAAATGTTAAAAACCGTTTAAGCTTGTGGGACGTACAAAAACAGGGGGCCGTCCGATTTGGCCTCAGGCCGGAGTTTACCAATCCTTGGCTTAGAACACTCATAATCCATTCCTTGGGGCTGGGCACACTGGCACTCCAAGGAAGCGTGTGTGTGTGTGTGTGTGTGTGTGTGTGTGTTTACTAACAGGCACTGGGGGCAGGGGTGATGCAGGGGGTGCATTCTATGAGCAACTAACAGTATTCACCACAGGCCATATTGCCACTTCACAGGAAGAACAGCAGGAGTCGAACCAAACCATCCAAACTCCAGATCCCGCTCTCTAAGCCTCCATGCAAATATTCTCTGCTCAGCTGTGAAGGCTGGGGCATGAGCGGGGTGGGAAGGCATGTCAGCATTGGTCCCAAGATGGCTCACACAGGGACACAGGCTTAGGTACTGTTGACACCCTCCAGCAGCCTCTCCTCTCCCAGGACCTGGAGGGAAGATCACAGGAGAGGGGTGTGGAGTGCAGAGAGTGGGGGGCGGCAGAGGAGCCCCCACCTCCTTCCCTCTGCAGGCCAGTGCACATCCCTGGTGTGGGTGATGGGGTGGAGGCTTCCCTCCGGCCCTAGAGCAGGATTTCCTTTTCCCTTGACATTAATAGACAGGAAATTGGGTCTTATTCTCATGGGAAGAGGAGAAGCCCTCCCCCCTCCCCCGACTCCCCTCTTTCTCCTGCCCTTCCTTTCCTGCCCACCCCCAGCACAAAGGAGATTCAGGGAAGGAGTTAACAGCTGAGGGAGCCTGAGAGACTTTGAAAACTCAGACATGTCACCCTGTCAGCTACTAGAAAATCTTTTCTTTAGCTCCTACAGTATGATTTATTCTTTTAAAGTTCATTCAGTTCCCCCAGAGCACAAGCTAGGCACTCTTGCAGGGAATTTTACATGCTTTGATTCATGTAATCCACCCCGACACCCTGTGAGGTAGGTGTCATTAGACCCATTTCGTGAAGGTGGAAACTGAGACCCAGAGAGTTGACAAAATCAACGGCAGAGCCAAGATTTAACCCAGGTCCGACTGACTCCCGTCTGCTGCTGAGGCTGCCTCTGCCCAATGGGACGACCTGGGAAGAAGGGGTCAGTGAAGGATCTGAGTTCACAGCTCAGGCACTGGAGTCAAAGAGACTTGAGTTCAAATCCTGGTTAAAGATGTATACTAGCTGCTTCCTTGGGCAAGTGATTTAATATCTCTGAAGCTCAGTTTTCCCTCCTATTAAAAAATAAAAATCTATTCTCTCTTCCTCCAGCCCATGATTTCTCCTTGGGAAACCACTGTTCCCCAATTCTCCATTCCTATGGTTCACCTGGCAATGACCCCACTTGCCGGCAGTAGTGTAGCACATGCCCTACACCCAGCCAATCAGAGCATCTTGTTCTCTCAGACTAAGTGATGCATTCAGGGATAAGTACATGTGACTAAATCCAGCCAATGAGAGTTAGGTTGGGGATTTTTGCTGGACCCATTAAAAAAGGAAGGCTCTCTTTTGGCTTACTGGGATGTAAGCCTAGAGCTTCGAGTGGCTATATTGTCACTGCACAGGAACAGCCTGCCTGAGAGTAAAGCAAAGGAAGAAAAAAAAATATAGAGAGGCTGAACTAAGAAACCCTGAGAGGGAGAAGAGTCCCTGTGAGATGACTTCACATGAGCTCCTGGCTCCCAGCTTGCCTAAGATGTACCCTCTGTTGCCTTCGTTATATAAGGCTAACATGTCCTTCTCTGTCTATGCCAGTCTGAGATGTTTCTCTGACACTTTCAATCAATGAATAGAATGAAAGCCCCACGTGGGCAAGGATTTTTGTCTGCTAAGTTAATGTATCATCTCCAGTGCCTGGAACAGTGCCTGGCACATAGAAGGTCCTCAATCAATATTTGTTAAACAAATATAACACCTCATCTCATGAGATGTTGTGAAGATAAAGTGGAGGCATGAATATCCAAGGTTGTCCCCAGTGCATGGGCTGGTGAGCCTCAACAACCATGGCTCTAAGCCAGAAGCCCTGCCCTCCAGCAGCTTCTAGTCTGGTGGACTGTCCTCCCCACAGGCCTCAGGCAGGTCAAGGCAGCAGTGGTTTAAGTAATGAGCAGTGATCAAAGACCATGAGTGGAGGGAAGTCCCTGACGGCCCAGTGGTTAGGACTCAGTGTTTTTACTGCCGAGGGCCCAGGGTTCAATCTCTGGTCAGGGAACTAAGATCCCGCCAGCTGCACAGGGCAGCCAAAAAAATTCAATCAATCAGTCAAAGACCATGAGTGGAAAATGCACTACTCAAAGCTGTAGGGAACGCAAATGATGCTGCAGACCTGGTCCCTGCCCTCCAGGACTCTACTTGGCACCCTCCAGTCTCTGTGGCCCCCCTCACAACTCATTGGGTGGGATGGCATCAATCTCTGGTAAGGGAGATGGGCGTGTGGCATTTCCATGCGGCAGAGGGAAGAGCATCCACATCCAGTCAGGAAGGGCGAATGTCATGGAGGGCAACCATGTCTACTCCCAGCTGGCGTGTAGAAAATGCAAAAAAAGAGTAACTACCGGCTTTTGGATTTGAACAGACACGATGGTGTCGCAAAAAGAGCACTGTGCTGAGTGAACTGAAGAGCAGACTTCACCATTAAGGACCTGAGGCCAGAAGGTCTTGTATTGGGTCCTACTTCTGTTTTTTGTGGATGGGGGAGACTCTCTCCAACCCAAGCTTGGGTTTCTCCAGGGACCACTTTTTCTACTCCCTCTCACCCCAACCCTGCCTACTGCAGAGCTGGGGGCACTGTAGGCTCACAAATACACAGACAACTCTACCTGGAGAGCCAAGACATTTTTCCTCTCCCCCCACCTTCAGCCTTGTGGAAATAAACCTGTTCCTGTCCCCAAGAAGCACCTCAAAAAGTTACCCTCTAAATCCTGTTCTCCTAATCACTCTAGATCTGGGTAATTAAACTCAACACTTCTGGGGTGATTAAAAATTCATTCAGCATTCAACAGGCCCGGAAATGAAATGCAGTGGGAAACACACTTGGTGCGCCTGGTTAGATGTAATTAGAAAATCGTCCTGCTGGGGAAAGTATTATAACTAAGGCAATGTGGCAGCCACAGAAGTGTTGGTAGGGAAGGCGACTGCCCTGCTTACACAGCCACAGGCCTCTTCTCCGGCCTTTAATTACTTTCCGTTACTCAGCTGTTGCTGACGGTTGCACTGCAGGAGCAGCTGGCTTACAGTAAGGGTTTTCACTTCTAAATCGGCGAGGGTTCATAGGCACTTCTTCTGCCCAAGCCTGTTTGAGCCTCCACTCCTCTGTCTGTGCATCCCTCCCTCACCTCCCCCTGCTGACAGCCGCTGCCATCCCTTCCCTCCCCACTCAACCGCCCCACATGCAGGGCTCCATCCTGGCCTTTCTACATCCTGGCACCATCCCAGCATCTCCTCACCTTCTGCCCCTGATGCCCTATCCCTGCACAATTTGGTCCTCTCCTTCCCCTTCCCTTTGCTTCCAGCTACTGTCCTCCAGGAGTGGTCCCAGCTGGAGGCCAGCTGCCTCCGGGAGGTCTTCAAGGCTCTTTGTCTGCCAGACAATAGCCCCATTGCTTGGGATGCCTGCCTGGAGGCTGGTATTCTCAGATGCTGCAGAGGGTCATTTCCCTTCCCCATCTCAGAAGCCACCAGGGGCCTTCACACCTCCCAAACCATCCAACTTTCCCATCTGGTACCTCTGAACACCATGGGCAGCAGGGAATGTCTTGTTAACCCTTGAGGGCTAGAACACCTTAGAATTTTTGAGTTGCTTCAGGGGCCTGTAGCAGAAACTGTGTTTTGCTCAAGATGGTCCTTGTTCCTTACTGTGAACCACTTAACTGTGACAAGGCATGAGAGGAAGTTCTGGGTATTTCCTGTGGCTTATGGAAAAACTAAGACAGTGCTGTCCAGTACTATCGTCATTAGCCACATACGGCCATTAAGTTTAAATTAATTAAAATTGAATAAAATTAAAAATTCAGTTCCTCAGCTGTTCATGTGGCCAGTAGCTACCATATTGGACAGTGCAGATGTAACATTCCATCATCACAGAAAGTTCTATTGGATGGCACAGCCCTAGAACATAAGCTCTAATAGCATAGGTACAAAGTTGGGCAGACCCTCTACTATTTACTCTATGACCCACTTAACTTCCTGAAGTATCCCTCCATTTCTTTTTTTTTTTTTTTTTTTTGTGGTACATGGGCCTCTCACTGTTGTGGCCTCTCCCGTTGCGGAGCACAGGCTCCGGATGCGCAGGCTCAGAGGCCATGGCTCACGGACCCAGCCACTCCACGGCATGTGGGATCTTCCCGGACCGGGGCACGAACCCGTGTCCCCTGCATCGGCAGGTGGACTCTCAACCACTGTGCCACCAGGGAAGCCCCCTCCATTTCTTCATCTATAATAGCGGCTATCTTGGAGAGTCATGAGGTCCAGTGACAGAATCCAAGTAGACACTCGGCAGAGTTTGATAAGAGGAAGAGCTGATAAATGGAAGCTATTGACTCTTGGAGTAGAGGGTGCAGCAGAAGGACTTAGGCGAAGGAGACTGAGTTCTAGTCCCAGCTCCATCACTGTCTCTAAGCCAACTGTTAAGTGTGACCCACACAGCCCAGATTAAAAAGGTGAATAGAAAAAATCAAAATGAAATGGAAAACTCCAGCACAGATTTTTCTCTGAAGCCTGGGACCCAACATCCACTGCCTGCTGAGCAGCTCCTGTTAGATGGCTTCCAGGGTCCTTAGAGTCAAGAGTCACAAACAGGCAGGAGCATCTTCCACCCCAAACCCACCTGCCCCTCTTGCATCTCCTCACTCACAAGTAGCACCTGCTTTCCAGAAAGCTAGAAAC
This sequence comes from Hyperoodon ampullatus, assembly GCF_949752795.1. Taxonomy (NCBI): domain Eukaryota; kingdom Metazoa; phylum Chordata; class Mammalia; order Artiodactyla; family Ziphiidae; genus Hyperoodon; species Hyperoodon ampullatus. Next base: position 209,730,511 of record NC_136914.1, read on the forward strand.
TGTACCTTCTCTGTCTCCTTACTTTATAATCGTATGATGTAGTTAGAGTTAACACCATTTTACAGACAAGGAAACTGAGAGATTACATACCTTGCTAGTTAACAGTAGAGTCAGGCTCCAGAGTCTCTGCTCTTAAGCAGTGTGTGATGCTGCCTTGATCCATCAGCAAAATCCCTTGACTTTACCTCCTCAAATCTGTCCACTTCTCTCCAGCTGCATGGCCAGCGCCCTATCCTAGCCATCATGGCCTCTTGCCTGGCTCAGAGCAACAGTCCTCTCCTTGGTCCCCAGGTGTGCTGACTGGCTCCCTTTCCTCACCTTTCCCCCCAGCTTCAGTCCTCTGTATAAGATGAATATTTGGTGCCATCACTTTCCTGATGGGAATCCCATATGATCTTGTTCACCATTGTGTCCCTGGAGCCTGGCATGTAGCAAGTGACCCCCAAATATTTGGTTGAGTGAATCTTTTGAAAAAATCCAATCCAAGAGACTATTGGGAATGTATAGTCAAAATAGTTTGGGAGCATTCAGACTGGAAGAAAAGTGATCTGTATGAAACCTCAGAGAGGGGTGAGGGATGAGTTATTATAACTAAGAAAGTGTAGACTAACAAATCATATGGTGTCCCTTCTGAGAAAGAATGGGTCAAATGGGATAGGGGAGAGGAACTGGTCTGCAGGGCGTCCAGGAAAGGAATTCAAAGAACAAAACGGTGGCACTGTGCCTCCAGGGCTACGTGAAGAAAAGTGTGCTGAACAGCATCCAAGGCATGATGAAATTGATTGGCTGGCCTGTCCCACTGCCATTAGGACAAAGAATTCAGGTTTAGACTCTTGTCTCCAGTGTTTGGTTAATGTCAACCAGGTCCAAGACGGCAGTCACCTCTGGGTGCCCTCAACAAACCTAATTTCTGCTTCTGGCAAACTGGGGAGCAGACCTGATATGTGGGATAATTTCAGAGTGTTGTGTCCATTCCCCTTCCAGGAGCCCCCATGAGACCTTCCTAGGCAGCCAACCTGACTCTCTCTGGGAGACAACTCGAGCTCATGAGCCCTTAGATAAGTCATTTCATTACTCTGGGCCTCAGTTTCCTCCTTGGAAGGTTGGGGTTGAACTAGATGACTTCTAAAGGTCGCTTTGCCTCTCTGTTAAGGACTGGTGTCTGGAGGATGGCTGTGGCCCCTCATCAGCCTCCCTCTTGGTGCTCCATGCCTATCCCTAGGCAGAAACAGACTCTCAGACTAAAAGTGTACAAGGAAGTATAGACCTTCTCCCAAGGAAGTCTCAAGAATTAGACCCTTCTGAGCATTTGATCAGATATGGTCAGAGGCAGGGAGTGGGCTGGGCCCTGAGCTGGGCTCAGTCCAGCCTCATTCCTGTCACTGACTTTGTAGGTATTTTCGGTATTTCTCTGCACCTTAATTTCTTCATCCAGAAAATGGAGGTAGGAGAAATGAAATGAGAATATCGTCTATGTAGTATTCTTGCCCCCAAAACTGTCTCATCTAAATCTAACCATGAGGATACAGTCAGACAGATCCAAATTATATGATATTCTGTAAAACATCTGGCAGTGACTCCTTAAAAATGTCACAGCCATGAAAGAAAGAAAAGGCAGAGGATAACTAATCACCTGTTGCATGACCCTTGTTAAGATTCTAGATTAAAAAGGACATTATTGGGCTTCCCTGGTGGCGCAGTTGTTGAGAGTCCGCCTGCTGATGCAGGGGACACGGGTTCGTGCCCCGGTCCAGGAAGATCCCACATGCCACGGAGCGGCTGGGCCCGTGAGCCATGGCCGCTGAGCCTGCGCGTCCGGAGCCTGTGCTCCGCCACGGGAGAGGCCACAACAGTGAGAGGCCCGTGTACCGCAAAAAAAAAAAAAAAAAAAAAAACCATTATTGGGACACTTGGAGAGAATTTAATATGGAATATATGCCAGATGTGATTATTGCACCAATTTAAATTTATTGAATGTGATAATACTTACAGAGAATATCCTTGTTCTCTGGGAGATAATAGCTGATGTATCCAGAAGTAAATGGTCTTCATGCTTGCAACTTACCTCCTAAAGGAGAAAGAAAGAAAGTAAATGGGGCAAAATGTTAATTACTCATGAATTCAGGTGAAAAGTATAGAGATGCTCATTGTATTAATCTTTCAACTTTTCTGTAGGTTGAAATTTTCCAAAATAAAAAGTCAGGAGGGAAAAAGGCTTAAAAGAAATTGTTATCTGTGATAAGGCTGCTTTGAGTTAATCAATAAGAATCAGAGCAAACATTCATTGAGTTTTTACCACATACCAGACACTGTCAAGAGCTTTAGGTGAATAATTTCTCTTAATTCTTACATCAATCTTATGAGGTAGGACTATTAATACAAAAGAACCTCAGGCGGGCTTCCCTGGTGGTGCAGTGGTTGAGAGTCCTCCTGCCGATGCAGGGAACACGGGTTCGTGCCCCAGTCCGGGAGGAGCCCACATGCCGCGGAGTGGCTGGGCCTGTGAGCCATGGCCTCTGAGCCTGCGCGTCCGGGAGAGGCCACAATAGTGAGAGGCCCGCGTACCGCAAAAAAAAAAAAAAAAAAAAAGATCCTCAGGCACAGAGGGGTGAAGTAACTTGCTCAAGCTCACACAGCTTGGAAGCAGCTGAGCCCAGATACTGTGGATCCAGGCCTTCCCTTAACTACTTTATCTTAGATTAAGTCTTTCAAAACATGGATTCTCTGGGGTGAAAATAATAAAAAGAATTCTGAGAGGAGAAGAAAAGATCAGTGGTTGCCAAAGGTTAGGGGGGAGAGAGGGATGAATAGGCAGAGCACAAAGGATTTTTAGGGCAGTGAAATTACTCCACATGATACTATTATGGTAAATATATATCATTAAACATTTGTCAAAACTCATAGAATGTGTGGGACTTCCCTGGTGGTCCAGTAGTTAAGAATCTGCCTTCCAATGCCGGGGATGCAGGTTTGATCCCTTTTCGGGGAACTAAGATCCCATATGCCGTGGGGCAACTAAGCCCAAGTGCCACAACTAGAGAGAAGCCCACAGGCCACAACTAAGACCCAATACAAAAACAAATACCATATGCTAACACATATATATGGAATCTAAAAAAAAAAAAATGGTTCTGAAAAACCTAGGGGCAGGACAGGAATAAAGATGCAGACGTAGAGAATGAACTTAAGGACACGGGGAGGGGGAAGGGTAAGCTGGGACAAAGTGAGAGAGTGGCATGTAATTATATATACTACCAAATGTAAAATAGATAGCTAGTGGGAAGCAGCCGCATAGCACAGGGAGATCAGCTGGGTGCTTTGTGACCACCCAGAGGGGTGGGATAAGGAGGGTGGGAGGGAGATGCAAGAGGGAGGAGATATGGGGATATATGTATATGTATAGCTGATTCGCTTTGTTATAAAGCAGAAACGAACACACCATTGTAAAGCAATTATACTCCAATAAAGATGTTAAAAAATAATAATAATAACTGGTACCTAAACCAATTCTGAGTGCTTGATTTAAAAAAATAAATAAATAAAAATAAATGCACTTTGATTACATGCCAGTAGAGCAAATGTATTTAAGGCTATGTTGTTGTCCCTGAATAACTATACCTAAAAGAAAAAAAGAAAAAAAAAAAGACCCAATACAGCCATAAATAAATAAATAAATAATAACATAGAATGTGCAACACCTAGAATGAACTCTAATGTAAACTATGGACTTCTGGTGATTATGATGTGTCAAACTAGGTTCATCAATTGTAACAAATATATACCACTCTGAGCTGTTGATAGTGGGAGAGAATGTGCATCTGTGAGGCCAGGGAGTATATCGGAACTCCATACTTTCTGCTGAATTTTTCTGTGACCCTAAAACTGCTTTAAAAAATAAAGTCTATTTAAAAAGCATAACTACATTTCTCAGGCCTCCTAGATTCCAGATATAATTCACATTTGACCACATGATTCACATATTTGAAAGTGGAAGTAGGCTGAACTTGCAACTACTTCTCTTTTTGCTGGCAAGCCTGGTTTTACCTCAAAAGTGTCAGCAAAACTCAAGAGTCTAGTTGCTGGCTTGGTGGATGTGAGAGGCAGGACATGGGCACCCAGCCTGCCTGGATCATGTCAGGCACATGGTGGTTCTGGAGCTAGTGGAAAGTGGTTCCATGATCATGGTGTCTTCTGAATGTGTCATTGGTGGTCCTTTTCCATTGCAGAAGAGGCAGCAGCTCTCTTGGCGACCCAGTTCTGCAGTGTGACTTAGGGGTCATTCCTGAATGCTCAGTCTAGAGTTTGTTTCTTCAACCTTCCCAGCGATTCTGCAAGCCATGCAATACCCAGTTATAATCTCCTCCTCTTTGAAATAGTTGGACTGTTTCTATTCTCAGTTGAATCCCAACTGATACAACTGTCACAGGTTGGATGCATTGAGTTCAGAATAATTACTTTAGTTGATTGAAAAGCAAGTCATTGGCACCCATTCTTTTCCAGGTGCTCTACAAAGACCTCAGGGTCACACAAAGGGTCCTTACCTTCAAGGAGTTTAATGCCTAGCAGAGATGGCCACCAGAAGAGCAGGAATGCAGGAATTCAGAAAAGGGGGAAGTATCAATATCAATAGCTCTTAGACATCTGTTATTTTACTGTCCACAACCACTCACCTGTCTTCTGATAAGCTACATCAGTTTCCCTCTAGAGGGTAGTGAAGCCCAGCCCTCTGCAACTCTGGAGGTGCAGGTGATTCAGGTCTAAGCTAATCTATGGACTCCAGCCCCCTGGACATATTGACTGATTGAGGAATGGGCACTTGACCCATGTCAAACCAATCAGAGATGACATGTCTCAATTCCAAGACTAAGTCTGAGCTACAGAGAAATTGACTCACTCTTTCCACTATGCCTGAAGCTTGTAAGAATGTAAAAGCTGGGCCGCTGGGCCCTTTTGCTACCATGCGGAGCCTGAAACTTCAGCCTTCAAAGAAGAAGGCAGAACCAAGATTTAGAGAGAAGGAAAATACTGATAACATTATTTGAGCTCTAAATCCAACCTTACTTAAAATAAGATCACCTGGGCTTTTGGGTTCCTTGCACCCTAAACTTCCATTTCTTCTCTTAAGCTTGTTTGGGATGGAATTTTCTATCACTTGCAACAAAAAGTGTCTTCAATGATTCAGAAGGTGTCCTGGAGGAGATGCAAGGAATGAGACCCTGAATGACTAATGGGATCCAGAAAGGGGAAGAGGTGGAAGGACATTCCAGGCAGAGAAACAGTCCATGGAAACCAGTGGACCAGGTTTCCCATAGTTCTTGAGGACTTGACATCAAATCCTGGCTCTACCTCCTGGTAGCCCTCTAACTCTTAACCCCCCTCTGAGCCACAACGGCCTCTTGAATCAAGCATGCTTAATGGCATCACCTCCCAGGGCTGTGGAAATGAAGATAATGGTGACTCATTCATGCTCCCTGAGCAAACAAGTCGATCATTTTGACTGGAGAAGAGAACGGAATAAGAAAGTGATACGTGATTAAGATGTGGAAGGATGGGAAGGTTCATCTACTGAACCCGACTACAAGCTTTGTACCAATTATCTCCGGTCCTCACAACAACCCTGTAGGACATTGCCATCCTGTTTCCAGATAAGAAAATCGAGGCTCAGAGAAGTGAAGCAACCCAAGTCACACAGCTGACAAGCACAGGAGCTATGATCCAAACCATATCTAATTGACTCCACACCCATGCCTTTCCCACCATAATGACTGTTCCCTGTGGGCAGGGGCTGAGACCCCTGGGGGCCTCCAGTGCTGGCCAAACAGAATGACCTTTCCCTTGTAAGTAAGAGCAGGCCACCCTGACTGGGGCAAATATTGAAAGGAATGTTTCCATCCAAGACCACTTGGTTAATAGGTAGACTAGGTCAAGCATGGCAGAGAGAAGACATTTCAAAGAGCCAGCTCTCTGGGCCAGACCCCAGAAGTGGCAGAGGATGGTGTGGGAAGAGTGCAGAGAAAACCCAGCATTTGGGAAGTGGCTGGTCGGAGCTCCTCAAGCTGGAGGAGGCTGGGTCCCTGTGACCAGCTTCATTCTGGGAAACATGCAGCCCCCACCGAGAGGCCCCTGCTATTTGGGCTCTGGGGAGAGGCCAGGAGGAAGGGCAGACGGGGCCTGGGAACACTCCCCCAGTGCTGAGGAGGAAGATTTATATCTGGGGTGTAGGAGGAGGTTGTTTGTGGAGGGATGGGTGTGTTGGCTGTTTGTGTCTGCTCTTCCTTCTGCCAGCAGCCCTCTTCTTCCCCTGTCAATAACTGGTAGAACCTGCAGGGCTGATGCCCAGCCTGGGTCCTTTCCTCTGACTCAGCAGGAGGGAAGGGGAGTGTCCCAGAGAGCTGCCCACATCCCTGGCTGACAGCCTTCCTCCAGGACCTCTGTGTCCACCAACTCCCACTGGGTACAAGTGGGGCTTGTTCCTCTTTCCGCTTTTCCTTACAGGTGAAGGCCTCCGGACCCAGATGTGCAGCTCCCTCAGGCCTCCAGCGATCAGGATAAGGAAGGTTAACAGGGCCTGACCCTCAGACAGCACTTTAGCCTTTCCCCAGTTCATCCGCTGCCTGCCTCACCTGATTCCTACATCACCTCTTGAGGTGAAAGGCATCAGTCCCATTCTACAGAGGAGTAAACTGAGGCCAAGAATGGGAAAGGGACTTGCCCATATGGCTAAGGAGGGGTCTGGCAATGGCCAGATCCAAATCTTAGACCCCCAGTCTGAAGTTCTTTCCATCATAGCCAGCAAAGGCACCCATGCCAGGAGAGCTATCCTTCTCTCCAATATGGGACCTCAGTGGACTTGCCCCCTGGTCATATCTGGAGGTTCTTTGGGTGTTGCACAGGGGCCCATGGTCAGTCTGCTGATGTTTCTTCTGCTCCACCTCCTTGCTGATGTCTGCTGTGTGCTGGACAACTGAGGCAAGGACTTGGCCTCTCTCACTGAGACCCAAGAGGTCCCTGCTTCTCAGGCTGTGACCCTGGTACTGGCCCAGGGCGCAGGTCCTCAGTCACCACAGCAAACTGTTCTGCGCTCTGAGCCGAAATAGGCAGATGGCTCCTCTCTCTAACTTGTATTCCAGTTTGCAACCCAGGCCCCAAAGAAGGCTCTCAGCTCTTCCCTGCAGCTCTCCCTCTAAAGAGAGTGCGGGGGGTCAGTGTTTTTTGTCAACCTGTCCCCATTTACTCACTTGCAGTAACAGCCTCAGATGAGTTCCTGTGATTCCAGTGAAACGGTGAAGCGATAGGTACATGACCAAAGTCAGGCCAACCATAGCCAGTGAAACTCACTTCCAGAACTTGGAGCTGTCAGAGGAGTGGACTGCTTCTCTGTCCTGGCACAGGGGTGTGAGGCGTGGAGCTTCTGCAGCCACCTTGTGCCCATGGTGTGGAATCTGCCTGTGCTTCAGCTGCTACCCAGAGAAGAGCTGAGCCAAAAGATCACAGGTCTTTTGAGCACCAGGTCAAGATGTGATGCTGTTTAGAGTCCCTGATTAAGCCTCATCTGAACAACCACACCCTTGGACTTCAGTTTCCAGGCCAATACATTCTGGTTTCACGTTAAGCAAAAAGTTGGGTTTTCTTTCATGTGCAACCAAAATTCTGGTGATGCAGAAGGTCAGATCTGGGCCCCTTGCTTCTCTCCCTGCCCAACCCCTACTGCCTCATCAACTTCCTCCTCAGAGGCCTACCTCCCCCATTCGAACTGACTCATACAAATAGATACACAGGGCCAGCTGCTACTAGACTGTAAATGCCTTTGTGCTATTTAGAATCATTTGCGCTATATAGGAAAAGTGGTCCCAGACATGGTCCCTTCTTGGCTTGGTGAGATGGGAGTGGCTGGGGAGTAGAGAAGCCTGCAGAGAGAACAAGGCACAGTGGCAAACACTGGCCCTGCCCAATGGATGCAGGATGCCAAGTCTGGCCCGTCTCCTGAGGGATGTGCCCACAGCCGGACTTAGCCCAGGGCTCAGCCTGATGTGGCCTTCAGGGCCTCCTACTATTGCTCTTGGAAGGATGCATCAGAAGAAAGAAGAGACCACAGATGGGATTGGTTTTTTTGTTTTGTTTTGTTTTTTGTTTTTTTTTAAAGATTTACTTTCTATCTCCGTATTCTTTCTTTTTAAAGATTTTTTTGATATGGACCATTTTTAAAGTCTTTATTGAATTTGTTACAATGTTGCTTCTGTTTTATGTTTTGGTTTTTTTGGCTGCAAGGCATGTGGGATCTTAGCTCCCCGACCAGGGATCGAACCCGCACCCCCTGCACTGGAAGGTGAAGTCTTAACCACTGGACTGCCACGGAAGTCCCTATTGTTTTTTTTAAACTGGCCCCTTCCCAGGATGATTTCACCCTGAGCTAAGAGGCCCCAGAGCACCCTCGTTTCTCACTGTACCCTCTGGCCTGGCTTCCTCCCGACCACACCCCTAAACAAGTCCTTTCCTTCTTAGAGTAAGAGCCTGAGTCAGTGCCTCATTCCCTTCATTCCTTCCTCACTGGTCAGGCCTCACCCCTCTGCCAGCCCCTTCTCTGGGCAGCCATCTGTACCATGTATGGTGCAGGCTATGCCGGCAGAGGCGCTCAAGGGTCCTATGCTGTGAGGAGAGGTGTGTGGAGCTGACCTCTTACCACCTGAGGTTTTATGAGAGATCTGGGGCCTCAGGGGATGGGCCACAGCAACTGGGGTCTGTCCCAGCCCCTAAAGAAGGACTTTCTCTGGGGTCTCTCCCAACAGGCCTTGTCTTCGTCCACCGTGTCAAGTTCATTTCTGTGTGTGTCCCAAAGAAGGGGAAGGAAAACGCCTCTAGAGAGTGCCTGCTGGGTCCCAGGCCCCGCCATGAGCTTTGAGTTCTTGTAACAACTCTCGGCGTGGTGAGCACAGCCGCACTGCAGAATGAGGCTCTGAGTGGTGGAGTTCACCCCCTCGGCTGCCAGCACACCACCCCTGCTTGCTGGGGCCGGGTGGCGCTGCTCCCCAGCAGCTGCCGCTGTCCTGGGCCGGTCCATTCTCTCTCTCTGCCCTCACCTCCAGCAAACTTTCTTCAGGCCCAGAGGCTGGCTGGCCCCAAGCCAAGAGTGGATTCTTTTGTCTTCTCTGGTCTAAATCAAGCTGCATCAGGAGCAACCCCCAGGGGCCCTGCTGCCTTATTTGGAAGAAGAGCAGGAAACCAGACAAGAAATATCTACGCACCAACACACCTCTTCTCATGACCACACCACAGATGCTGTCGTTCTCCAGAGTGTGGGGAATCTCTGCACCAGAGGTCCCTGAGCTGGGATGTCAGACAGAGAACAAGACAGAGGGGCTGCCTTGTACGGCCCGAGAGGAAGGCAAATGTTTGTGGGTGGTAGCAATTAAAGGAATGCTCGACTCTCAAACAAAAGCTAGGGGGGACTCGGAAGCCACGGGGAGCCCCATGGGGCCCCTGGGAAGGTTATCTGGGTGGGCGTGGTCTGTAAGGAGTGGTCCGTTCAATCAGGGGCAAGTCTCTGAGCGCGGGTTTACCTCAGGCTCTGCTCTGGGCCTGGGCTTCCACAGTACTGAATCACTAGAAGGGTGGTTTAGTCAGCACCAGGTAACCCTGGTGTCTCAAAAGAGATAAAGAAAATCAGGCTGGGGCCCTGGAGAATCTTCTAGGATCCGTTCTCAGCCCTGGCGGCACTGTAGAATCACCTGAGGAGCTTTTAAAAATACTGATTCCGGGGCCCACCCCAGACCAATTGAATCAAAATCTCAGAATGAGGGCTGAGCAGCTGTATTTTTTGATCCCCTCAGGTGACTCTACTAAGCTTTGTTTCTCAAATTTCCCTGATGATAAAAATCACCCAGAGGGCACATTAAAAAAAAAAAAAAAAAAAAAAAGATGACCAGGCTCCCAACCTCCAACCAATCAGACCAACCAAATCAGAATCTCTAGGAAATCAGGCCCAGGAATGTTCATTTCTCACAGAATCACCTGGGAACCAAGTGACCTATGTTGACTGAAGCTGGGAAACCAAGATTCCAGTGCAAACTCCTTAAGTGCCCCAGCCTCATTCAGCCGACCCCCTCCCTTTCCATCCTCAGCGCTGCACAGAGGACTTCCCTGTGACTAAACACAGCACCCATTCTCTTCATAGCACTTATCACTATTGTTTTTTGGGTTTTTTTGCGGTACGCGGGCCTCTCACTGCTGTGGCCTCTCCCGTCGCAGAGCACAGGCTCCGGACGTGCAGGCTCAGTGGCCGTGGCTCACGGGCCCAGCCGCTCCGCGGCATGTGGGATCTTCCCGGACCGGGGCACGATCCCGCGTTCCCTGCATCGGCAGGCGGACTCTCAACCACTGCGCCACCAGGGAAGCCCCACTATTTATACACTATGTATACTTATCTCTGTGTTTGCTTCATGCCCCTCTCCACTAGGCTGTAAACTCCGTGCGGACCAGAACGTCTGTTTGGTTCCATGGAGCAAGCTCGGAAGCTTGGATGGCCTGGCCTCAAATCCCAGCTCCCTGATTCACCTGTTCGTTGCTCTGAGCCAAGTTGCTTCTCTATCTGGTGCCTCAGTGCTCTCATCTGTAAAATGGATATTAGAATAATAACACCTGCCTCATGTGGTTGATGTGAGGAATAAATGAGGTGATATATGTAAAACATTCCACATGGTTCCAGGCACAGAGGCAGTGGCCAATAAACGTTCATTGGATCCATTACCTTTTGCTACGTAACAAACCACTCCAAAACAGTGACTTAAAACTACAACCATTTTGGGCCTTCCTGATGGTGCAGTGGTTAAGAATCCACCTCCCAATGCAGGGGACACGCGTTCGAGCCCTGGTCCGGGACGATCCCAAATGCCGCAGAGCAACTAAGCCCACGAGCCACAACTACTGAGCCTGCGCTCTAGAGCCCGCGCTCCGTAACGAGAGAAGCCACTGCTTGCTGCAACTAGAGAAAGCCTGCACGCAGCAACGAAGACCCAATGCAGCCAAAAATAAATAAATAAATAAATTTATTCAAAAAAAAAAAAAAAACTACAACTATATCATGGCTTACAGTTCTCTCGGTTGGGTTGACAACATGGGCAAGGTCAGCTGGGCCGGCTTGCCTCTTCCCCCAGTGGTTTTGGCTGGGCTTACTCTAGCCTTTGCAGCCAGTCTGCTGAGGGCTGGGGGCTCCACGTGGGTTAACTCACAGGACTGGTATCGGTGAGGGCACTTCAGTTCTCCTCCATGTGACCTTTCCAGTGGGCTAGCTTGGGCTTCCTCATGTGGCAGCTGGGTTCCAAGAGGAGGAGAATGAAAGTCAAACGCACTTTCTTGACATTCTGTTAGCCAAAGCAAATTACAAAGTCAGCCCTGAGTCAAGACATGGAGAAATAGTGCCAGTTTTCGACAGGCAGGGGGAGGTGCAAAGACTTCCTGGGCATTTTTCATCCTCCATAGATGTTAGATGATGTATCTAGCATGGTGTGCACAGCTGCCTGGCCCGGTAGGCATTTAATATACATTTGTTGACAAAATAGATAAGTGGATAAACAGAAGAGAAACTGGAGACCAGAGAGGAAAATGAACTTGCTTAAGGTCACACAGCAAGTGAGCGGCAGAGCCAGGGTTGGAAACGAGTCTCCTGGTGCCCAGTCCCTCCTCTTCCCATTACATCAATCTACTCAGACAGCTACCTGAGGCGGGATGGAATTCATCAAATAACTGCCTCACTCTAGAGGCTTCTGCTGGGCCTCTAGAGATGTATCTAGAAGGCCAGGACTATGCTGGTTTCCTGAAGAGTCTGGGTTGGGGAGAAGGAAGCACGTTTCATTTCCATGGGCACAGAGCATCAGCAGTCTGCCTCCAATCCCACTATGTGTGTGTAAGGGCCAGGGGGAGTCAGAGACAAAGGCAGACCACAGTATAGACATGGCATGACCTGTTTATCCTCCCACCAGCCAGGTGTGGATGCACGCACGCACACACACCTCCTCTCTCTCCTCTGCCTTCAAATCCTGGGAGAAAGCTACCACAAGTTTGGGTGTCTAGACTTGTGGCTCTGATTTGGCCTGGACCAGTAATTCATGGCTCTTGAGCAGTGAATTTAGGGGAGGGAAGCTGGGAGAGAGAGAGCTTGCCCGGGAAGAGTTGCACAATGTAAACTACGTTTCTGTCCCCGGGGGAGACCAGGGCCCCTGGGCACCACCTTCCCTCTAGCAGGAGCTTTCCTTGGGCTTGCTTAGTCACCCACCTGCTGCAGGGAAGGCACCTATTTTTAGCCTTAAGTAAATGAACTCTGCAGTCACCCAGACCACGTTCCCTTGTGTCTCTTTGTCACAGCTGGTATAGCTGGATGTGAGTCACGTCACAGGGTACACCCCCACCCCAACCAATTTACCTCCATCTCCTTCTTTTGAGAAGCCTCACTGCATGGCAGTCACTCACGTAACCGAGGGTGGCAGAGTAGCAGTGGGTGGCACCGAGGTGCGGGCAGTGAGAGCAGCCCACCTCTCAGGAGGGGGTGTTTTAATCACTGACATTGTTGAGAATTCCTGTGCATCACTTTCAGTTTTGCTATTGTTTTTAGCTTTTCCATAGACACTACGTCCCTGCCTTGTGCCCGGGTGGACCACTCCCGTGACCCCAGCTTTGGAGATGCTGCTGCTCGAAGCAGAGACACTGAGGCTCCTGAGCCCAGCGGACTGATGAAGCCAGGCTCACTCGCTGTCTGACTTGAGCAAGACCCTTAACCACTCCGACCCCTGATCTCACAGGTCACCCAGGCTGGTGATGGATTATAGGATGTTGGGGCAGGAAGAGCACCTAGATGTCATCAAGTCAACGCACACGCACACACTTTATTGATGGGGAAATGGAAGCAAAGGAAAAAGCAGGGGCTTGCTTGTGACAGGTGCCAGAGACCTCTCTACGACATCATTCAACCAGGGCCACCTCATGGATACAAAGCCAGTAAGAAGCGGTGCTGATAAGGCCTCTGCTGGACAGAACTATTTGGTCCTCAGCCCAGTATCCCCACACCTGGAACCCAGCACGAGGTAGTGAAGGACTTCTCTGCAGACTACCTGCATCAGTAGCACCTGAATCACCTGGGTGCTTATCAAGAGTGCAGGTCCCTGGGCTCCACTGTGGACTGGGGTTTAACTCCAGCACTACACTCACTGTGGGACTTGAGAGGTGTCACACAGTCTCTGCCTCAGTTTCCTCACCTGTAAAATGAGACTAAACCTCCCTGTGTAGATGTGAGGAACGGTGCCTGGCATGTTGGAACCTTGAAGCACATGACTGGACTTCTTAGTGTTTGTTTCTGGTCCCAGGCTTAGGTGCCTGGGCTGCCAGGCAGCTCCTGGGAGGCTCAGTTTCCTCTGCCAGGGTGCTGAAAGCAGACCCTCCCTCTTCCAGATCAGCCTGGAGTTATCACCTGTGGGTGACTTCCAGAACTGACCTGCAAATCTCTGCCAATCAGTGGTACTGTTCGGACTAGGCCTCAGATCTCAAGATGTTCCACAGTCGGCTGAGGAACGCCCGCCACCATCCCCCAACACAGTTGCTGGACACAGATGTCACTTAGCAGAAAAGCACTGTCCTATCCCTCTCCTGGCCTCTCCCTCTGGTGACTGAGCCCAATGCCTGTCAGATCTTTTTAGAAGAGGAACACTTTTTACAAACAAAATTTGACAGGGCTCGGGCCTCAGTGTATACAACTGACAAAAGCTGTACTCCATTAGTTTAAATTTCTTTTCTAAGTCCAAATTGCCAACATGTTGCTGTGTTACTTATAAAATCACTGTGAACACAAGTGGGTCCCAACATGTTGCTGTGTTACTTATAAAATCACTGTGAACACAAGTGGGTTCCAACATGTGAAAATCGCGTATCCCTTCTAAATGTGCATGTTGTTGCTTATTATACATTTTCACATAGTTTCAAATATATCTTGGAAATTAGATTTGCATTGAGCATTGGCAAAAGCCATGAAGCTCTCCTGAAAAATGCCAGGATTTTGTTTAGCGTGGTTTATAACCCCTAGAGAAGCCCAAAGCCCTTTTATTGGATACGGAGACTGAGGCTCAGGCGGGAGAAGGGACTCGCCCTGTAAGTGGCCACAGCAATGAGAATCTTGGCCCACATTTCCAGCCTCACCAATAGGGTGGGCTGCTCAAAGGGTTGGGGCCAGCACAGGTGGCTCTGGCCAATGGCTGAATTAGCCTTAAGTGGCAAAGACTGTCTATGGCTCTCACTGTCTGCAGCTGATAGGTAGATGGCGGGGACAAAGCCACACTTCAAGGCCTGAGGTGAGGAAGGTAGGAGGCATGTGGGCCCCTGCTTGGGAGCAGGAAGGAATGATGCTGAAAGGGTTTAGATCGCTTTCCTTTGGCAGCTAAGCTCTTGGTCCAACCAAATTCCTGCTCTATGAACAGCATCTGAATTTTTCAGTACTTTGAGAACCTTAGATAAAAGGCTCCAAAGAAATGCACATTATTGTCATCATTGATGACAGTTCCCTCCCTGGCCAGCAGCTTGCTAGGCTGTGCGCAGTCTGGCCCCTGACCACCCTCCCAACCCCCCGCCCAGAGGACCCCTGTGCAGGAGAAGATAAATGATGCACAGAACCCTTGCCTCAGGCCAAGCCCAGGGCATCCTAACCAGAGGAGAAGCCAGGTCTTTCCCACCACATCCTGCCCACCACACCCAGCAGGGGACACTGCTTCTTCCTGTGGGAGAGCAGGCACCAAGGTGCCGAGTCACTGCCTGGTTGTCAGTTGATGCTTCTGCCCAGGGCCCTGCAGTGCCCCAAGAGGGTGTGGCAAAGCACTCCATGCAAACAGGCCTGTGGTGACTCGCCTGTTCCTGGGATGGGGTGAGTGGTCAGCAGGCGGGATCCCTCCCCAACTCTCAGCCTTAGCTCCCAGCTGGGGACCATCTCGTGGGGCCTCAGTGCACAGGGCCCTTGCTGGAGTAGGGGTCCAGCTCCATCTGCAGGGATGGAGTGGGGTGGGGGGAGGTCTTGTTTGCTCTCTACCCTTCCTCACCAAGGCCCTTTGGTACCTGAGGGTCCTCCCCCTTACTTAATGGCTGTGGGCTCCGATTCTGTTTGTAAGTTGACTTTTCTTCTTTTTTAAAGGTACATGCAAACAATTTTTTAAAGCTGAACAGAAATAATATTCATGCCTCTTCTGATTCCTTTAATCCAATTTTCCTGTCCCCTGGATAACCCTGGCAGCCCTGCTGTTACCAGCTTGGGAGTATCCTTCCAGAAATATTCTATGTATATATAAGTACACATATGTGTATGTGAGTCTATCCTTTTTTTTTCTTTTTTTTTTTTGCGGTACGCGGGCCTCTCACCGCTGAGGCCTCTCCCGTTGCGGAGCACAGGCTCCAGACACGCAGGCTCAGAGGCCATGGCTCATGGGCCTAGCCACTCCGCGGCATGTGGGATCTTCCCGGACCAGGCCACAAACCCGTGTCCCCTGCATCGGCAGGCGGACTCTCAACTACTGCGCCACCAGGGAAGCCCTATCCTTTTATTTTTTTTATGTAAATGTGAACAAACTACATATATTTTTCTGGAAGTCATTTTTTATTTAATGACATATTTTGGAAACTGGTTCATATTGGCAGCTGGGGTCTCTGTCCTTTCTGGTGGCTGTAGGCAAGCCCCCAAACTACCAAGAACTATTTAACCAGGCCCCTACTGATAGACAGTTATGGCATCTCCAGTCTTTTGCTCCTTTGATGAATACTCTTATGAATGAGTCCATCTGAACTCTGTTCCTCCTGTGTTTCTGGGGTGTCCCTGCACACCCAGGGAACTGGGAAGGGGGCTGCAGGGGACAAGGGAGATCACACTGTATGAGAGAATGCCTGGCTCTCAGGAGGGAAGACAGCCCCACCTATGACCTTTAGGGAGGCCTCAGGTTAACAAAGCTGCAGAAGAGTCTTAAAGAGGAAATGTGCAGGGTGGGCAAATAAGATTCTTTTCTGAAATTATTTGAACAAGTTCCTTACTCATTATAAAGTAAAACATATTCATTATTGGAAATTTGGAAAATACTGAACAGATGAGAAAATAAAAGTCACCTGGAATCCCACACATCTGGAGGTGACCACTCTTGATGTTTAGTGCATTTCTTTCCAGTCTATTTTCTAGATACCAGGATTTCTGGTGGTCAAGGGGGAGCATGACGGAAGGTCAAGGGCATGGAAGGTCCTCTCTGAGCAGAGAGTACTTCAGGGAGCATTAAACTCTTTCAGAGAGAGAGTCAGAAGCAGGAGGAGATAGGAAGAGGAGGGGGGAGGGGATCGGGGTCCAGATCGAAGGTGAGCCTGAGGGTATCAGGGAAGAGTTTTCCCCTAGATGAATGGGCAATGGGGAGCCACTGCAGGCATCTGAGTGCAGGACTGGTGAGATCAGCCTGGCCAGAGATCTGAGGAGTCTGGCTTTGAGATTTTGGAAGGACATCTAAGAAAAAATTTCATCAGGCCTTTTGAAGAGCAGGTCTGGAGTTCCAGGGGGAGGTCACTTCTGAAAATATTAATGAGGAGTCATAAGAAGAGACATGAGGCCTGAGTGAGAGTGAGACAGCAGAAAAGGGTGGCTTTGAGGCTGAGAGCATAGACTCAGAAATAGTAAGACCTCAGCTGAGTCCCAAAGACAGCGCTTACCAACTGTGTGGCATGGGGCAATTTACGTATCCTCCCTGGGTCTCCAGTTCACCATCTGCCAAGTGCAGATGAAATTAATATACCCACATCAGAGGGTAGATGTGAGGATTACAGGAACTGATGCAGCTAAGAGCCCTGCATGGTGCCTGGTACACAGAAAGAACCCAATAATTGCTGGAAGACTACAGAATGAGAGCAAAGAAAGAGCAAAAGAGCTGAAGTTAAATCTGTGGCAGAGGGAGCTGGGAGAAAGAGACGCCGTTCAGGGTTCCAGAAGAGAGCAGTTTTCTGGACGGGAAGAGAATGGCCCCCAGAGCAGAGCAGAGCAGGACCTCAGGGTCTCAGGAGGAAGAGTTGGTGACAATGCCAAACACTGCCTGAGGCCCAGGAAGGGCTCAGGGCCCGGAAGGTCCCTGGTGAGTGGCACCTTCACAGCAGCTGCCATGGCAACATGGATGGAAGGCAGAGGCTGAGAGGTCAAGGGGCAGTGGGAGATGAGGAAGTCCTGGGGTGACTTTACAAGTCTTCTAAGAAATTTGGAAGACTTTAAGGAAAGAAGAGGGTGCTAGCTCAGGGGAAGATCGTAGGGAAGAGGGGACAGAGGTGCTTTGTTTTGTTTGGGTTAGAGGCTATTTCAAGATGTTTGTAGGCTAAAGAGAGGAAATCAACTCCTGTTGGGGAGTTCTCAAAGAGAGGAAGTGATGAAAGACATACTCCACCTCTCTAGACTTCTGTTTCCTCATTTTAAAAATCAGTGTGCATTAGGGATATCTGAGGTTTTGCTGGCTTTTTTAGCTCTTTGATTCATCCATCCATCCATCTGTCCATCCGTCATCCATCTATCTGTCCATCCGTCATCTGTCCATCCATCCATCCATCCATCGTCCTTTTAACACACACTGTCTGTAGACCCAGCCGGGGAGCTGGGGGAGAGATGCAGGGAGGGAGTGGGGGGAAGTAGAAGCCAAGACCCTCCTCTCCAGGGGCTTGTGTGTAATGCGAAGAGAAGAGGAGACAATCAGGCAATGACTTAATCATACCACAGAGGGACCTCGAAACCCACGCCCTTGAAGCCCTTTGAAAGGACATCCTAGCCTTTACCCAAACCCCTGCGCCCCTACCCTGATGTGTACCCCTCCCCAGTCTTTGAGAACCTGCTTTTGTCTTTTTATTCCACTGAATATCCCCCATACCTGCCATCGTGCTGGGCCCACATAAGCAACTGGCAAATTAGTCCATTTATTCAGTAAGTGTTTATTGATCATCTACAATGTGCCAGACACTGGGAGACAGAAGTGAGCAGAAGAGATCCCGGTACTCCTTGAATTAGTTGGGGAACAAGACCATCCAATAGTTACACAAAAATCTGTCATTGCAGCTGTGATGAGAGTGAGCAGGGCTTTTCCACAGGAGGGGAGTCGGGGAGAACAGAAAAGTCCTCTCTGAAGAAGAACCTTGGGCCCTGAAAGAACAAATATTCACTAGGTGCATTAGCATTCCAGGTAGGGACACAGGTGGGACCAGGCCTGTGAGAACGCAGGTGATGGAGGGAAGGTCAGAGGGAGGACAAGGGCCTGAAAGAGAGGCAGTGTGGCTGGGAGGGGGGAGGTGCTGGACCAGACAGCAGAGGCACACAGGGCCTTGTGGCCAAGGGAAGGAGAAGGTCCTTTATCTGAGAGCAACGCAGAGCCGCAGGAGTGGTTGAAACATGGGGATGACGTGATGGGCTTTGGTTTCAGAAAAACTCTCCTTGAAGAAGCAAGTTGCAGATGTGTACATGCAGTGCGAACCTATCACTATCTGTCTACCGGGACTGGGGTGGCTTTCACCCTCTACTTTAGATGTGTCTGTAATACTTTTTAATAATGAGCCAGTTCTGCTTTTGTTATCAGGAAAAAAAATACTGAAGATGATAAAACTACAGAACAGCTTGGGGAGGGACTGGAGTGGATGCCTTGGGGCTGCTGAGGAGCCCCTGGCAGCCTGGGATGGTGGGGATTGTACCCCAAACAGACACGTGGGGTGGGGCAGCTGGGCTTTGGAGCTGTTGTGAGCTGATTTTGATGTTCACTGGACCCTCCCTGCACCTCGGAGGGCTCTTGCGGTGTGCTTGAGCAAACTGGCTCAGAGGGGGCTCTCCATCCACCCGAGCAGGCGCCCTTCTGAGAGCGCGAGGGAAGGACGGAGGCGTGTAGGCCTGAGGAAGAGACCACATTTCCTGGCAGTCGTTCCAAACACCAAGGCAGCAGGAGCCGCCTCCCAGCTAGCCCCACTTCTCCCTCTGCACCAGCCTTGGGAAATGGGGCCTCTCCCTGGAAGACCATTGTTCTCAATCCCCCGCTAGGGCTGGGCCTGTTGGGAGTGTTTTGTTGACAGTACCCAGCAACCAGGGCGGTTGTTTTATCGGGAGGTTGGAGTCTCAAGGAGGCAGGCCCTGCCCAAGGAATCCCAGCTTCCACGGCGCAGAGGAGAGCCTACAGAGGCCGCGGGGTGTTCCCTCGGCTCCCTGCCCTCCCGGGAGGAGACTGGCCAGTGACCTGAGGCAGGGGAGGCGGAGGGAGGGAAGGGGGCTTTTCCCACCCCTCGAATCCTACTCGGCTACACCACCTTTGAGAAGTCACCAGGTCCCCACGAAGGCGTGGGGAGGCCGGGGACCCCCGAGTTCTGGTCCCCTGGGGCGGGAGTGCTGTGTGTGGAGGGGTGTTCAGGGGAGATTAAGCCTCCGGCAGCGCGGCTAGGACACCTCAGATTCGGGCCCACCTGAGAGTAGAGTCGCAGTCATCCCTAGAAACGGACTCTGCGGGGCAGGAACACCTGGATACCTCGAGTCCCCAGACCTGAGAGCTGCAGTCCAGAGCTCAGATGTGGAGACTGCGAGAAGAGGAAGGATGGGGGAGGCTTAAGAGTGTGACGGGTCTAGTTTCACGCCCAGATCTGCCTCGGTTTCCTTGCCTGGGAAAGGGGAACCTTGCTGCTTCCACTCCCTCTCATGGCCTGGCGATGGGGACTGAATGCTGTGACCTGAGAAAGACCCTGGTGTACAGCTCCCCTCCCGCACCTCTGCAACCTATTTCCACCTACCAGTCCTCCCCCTCCCCCACCCCCACACCCCTCCCCTCCCCTCCCCCGCACCCCCTCCCCCTCCCCCGCACCCCCTCCCCTCCCCCACACCCCACCCCCTCCCCTCCCCCACAGCCCCTCCCCTCCCCTCCCCTCCCCCTCCCCTCCCCTCCCCTCCCCCTCCCCTCCCCACACCCCCACACCCCTCCCCCTCCCCTCCCCCACACCCCCCCACCCCCGCCTCCGCTGTGTCCAGAGGCCCAGATTCTGACTCAGTGGCCAGGGGCCGGCCCAGGGTAGGCCACTTCCTCTCTGGGGTCCAGTTTCTTTATTTTATGAAACGAGCTGCTCTGTGGATGGAAAGACCGAAGGCAGGAAAGGTAGTCATTTCTGATCTACAAGCAGTTTTGCAAGAGGTGGAGGCACAATCCAGGCTCGGGCACAGGCCAACACAAGGTTGTGCTGCCTACATCCCAACCTGCTGAAGCCCTTCTGTTTTCCACGACAACTGGGAGCAAAGGAGGTGAGATGATTTCAGCCTCACACATGAGACACTCCAGTTGCCTCAGCCTGGCCCAGGCGAGAGCTTTCCTGGGAGGAGTAGTGGGTTGGTGGAGGGAGGTGAGGCAGGAGGTAGGGGAGCCAGAGAGGGTGGTCTTCCAAGGGGCAAAGGGGCCAGAGCGATCTCCAGTGGGTAAATCCTGAATTGTTTTCACCTTCGCTCTGTAGAAACCTACTTTCTAGGACTCTGCTCTACAAAACACCAGCACAAACACGGAAAGGTATGCCCAAGAGCATGCTCATCACAAAACTGCTTGTCTGGGTAAAAATGGGAAGCAACCCCAAAACACATACACAGCATGCTGTCACGGGTACCTAGATCAACCTGGAAAGTGGTCCATGATACATTATTACATGAAAAAGCAAGTAGCAGAATTGAATGTATGGTGTGATCTCATTTTATTACTATATATGCCTGGTAACACATAACTGAATATAGTATATGAACCAATTCTACACACACACACACACACACACACACACACACACACACACATTTTGAAACATAGAAAATAAAATCCTGAAGGAGCACACGGCACATTTTTAAATTTTATATACTTCTGTATTTCTTAAAATTAGCACGTGTTGGAGCTGAATTTCTTAAAATTAGCACATGTTAGAGCTGATTTAACATCCCCCCCTCCACACCACCCCCAATAAACAAGAAAGGAACTGGAGGGGGTCAAACAGTCTACCTCCTCATAGGAGCAACCAGAGGAAGTGAGACTAATGTGACACGGTCCCTGTTGCTGTCGATGCCCCAAAAACCATCCAAGAGAGTGAAGTGGGAGCTGTGAAAACAGGGAGGAGGGAGGGACCATTCCATTTTCCCCGTGACCCAGGATCCTACCAGTCTACACCTGCATCCTCCAGCACCTGGCTGGGGCCCCACATAGCACTCAGGGACCAACCATGCTCCTTAGAGTAGATGGTACAGGAAAGCTGGCTCTTCAGGGAACCGTTCACCACTCTGCAAGTGCTAGACACTTTTTTTTTTTCTTTTGGTGGTGGGAGAGAGACTCAATTTTATTTTACTTTTTAATTCAGAAAACAGAAGCATTAAATTTTATCAGAGATGTTTTCTGGGAAAAGCAGTATACATCACTGAGATCACCTTTATTCTGTAAGTATTTAAAGGTCTACAAAAATACTTTATTTAAACATGGCTGTAACAGAATCATCTTAAAACAACATAATTTTTTTAAACTGAGCATACAAATTTAGAATCAAAATAACCTTAATTAAAATGTATGTGATAAACAACAGGGACTTACTATATAACACAGCAAACTATATTCAATATCTTGTAATAAACTATAATGGAAGATAATTGAAAAAAGAATATAGATACATACATATATATGTATAACATCTTTGAAGCATCCTGTTTCTTTATTCTGGGATTCGCACTAACAATTAACCCAGTGGTAATAATAACGCACATCATTTGTAATGCTTTTCTTGTGATAAGTACATTACATGTATCCTTTCATTTTATCCCAGAGTCCTATGAAGCAGGTGGTTTCATCTTTTAATTTCATTTTACAAGAAAAGAAACAGAAGCTCAGAGGGAATATGTATTTTTGCCAAAGGTCTCATAGCCACAGAGGGAAGATGCTGAATTCAAACCCACACACTCTGACCCTGGAATGCACCTCAGAGCCACCCTTCAGTGGTCTTTTAGTGACACATAAAGCAAGTAGACACCAGTGATTTTTTTGGAACATATCTTGCTGGTAAAGTCACCATTAGCCTGACTGCAGATGTTTCACAAGAAGAAACAGGGTTTGGTTTCATGATGTCAGTGACTGGGGTCAGATGAGCCAAGCTATGACTAGGCTGTGATGCCTGGAACAGCCCATGAGCTGGTAACTACCCAGATTTCAAGGAAAGGTGGGAAAAAAAGTAATCTAGTCCATCATGTAGTTCCACTGGCCATAGTGTTTACATGGTTATACAAGTACAACAAGAAATAATGAAATAACCAAAATCATCATATATTACTGTATTGGGAAGACAGTGACAAGGGAGAGGATGTGATGCACACGGGGGGGAAAGAAATCCTCATCTCCCAGGGCAGGAAATCAATAAATTATCCTAAAGCTGTGAAAATCAAAAGGAAACTGTATGAGATGTTATTTAGAGACATGAAAGTGAATGTTCCAAAGAATCGGTTTCAAGAGTTGAAAGTGGTTACCCTTGGAGATGGATCAGGGATGCAGCTGTTCATGATGAGATCTGTAGAGATCTCTGATGCTCCATATTATAATCCTATGTGACTTTTTTTCAAAAAAAAGAAACCAAAATTAAATAAAATCCAAAGACAAGCAGCTCATGCAGCTCAATATCAAAAAAACAAACAACCCAATCCAAAAATGGGCAGAAGACCTAAATAGACATTTCTCCAAAGAAGATATACAGATTGCCAACAAACATATGAAGGGATGCTCAACATCACTAATCATTAGGGAAACGCAAATCAAAACTACAATGAGGTATCACCTCACACCAGTCAGAATGGCCATCATCAAGAAATCTAGAAACAATAAATGCTGGAGAGGGTGTGGAGAACGGGGAACCCTCTTGCACTGTTGGTGGGAATGTAAATTGGTACAGCCGCTATGGAGAACAGTATGGAGGTTCCTTAAAAAACTAAAATTAGAACTACCATATAACCCAGCAACCCACTACTGGGCATATACCCAGAGAAAACCATAATTCAAAAAGACACATGCACCCCAATGTTCATTGCAGCACTATTTACAATAGCCAGGACATGGAAGCAACCTAAGTGTCCATCAACAGATGAATGGATAAAGAAGATGTGGCACATATATACAATGGAATATTACTCAGCCATAAAAAGAAACAAAATTGAGTTATTTGTAGTGAGGTGGATGGACCTAGAGTCTGTCATACAGATTGAAGTAAGTCAGAAAGAGAAAAACAAATACCGTATGCTAACACATATATATGGAATCTAAAAAAAAAAAAAAAAAAAGGTTATGAAGAACCTAGGGGCACGATGGGAATAAAGACACAGAACTTCTCGAAAATGGACTTGAGTACATGGGGAGGGGGAAGGGTAAGCTGGAACAAAGTGAGAGAGTTACATTGACATATATACACTACCAAATGTAAAATAGCTAGCTAGTGGGAAGCAGCCGCATAGCACAGGGAGATCAGCTTGGTGCTTTGTGACCACCTAGAGGGGTGGGATAGGGAGGGTGGGTGGGAGATGCAAGAGAGAGGGGATATGGGGATATATGTATATGTATAGCTGATTCACTTTGTTACAAAGCAGAAACTAACACACCATTGTAAAATAATTATACTCCAATAAAGATGTTAAAAAATAAAATAAAATAAAATCCAAAGCAAAAGCATGAAGTACAATTCTGGACCCAGATGGGGTGGGATGGAGATGAATGGGCTGCCGTCAAAAGAATGGGGGCCTGGGAAACATGGATGCATTGGTCAGTCAGAGGAAAGCTGATGGGTCCTGAACTAAAGCTATGGCTTTGGAGGAGAGGAAATTAGAATGGTTGCTTCACTTGAAACTGGTGAGGTTAGAAGGTAGGAGGGTTTAAAAAAAGAAGAACTAAAGGAGAACAATAAAAAGTGTGGTTATTCCACAGGCAAGGTCATGCTCCTCTGAGATCTTTAGCCCCTTGTTGGGGCAAATGACTTAATGGGCCCTTTGGTTACACAAATGTAAAATAAAGGTGTGGTCTCTCCACCAAATGAGGAAGTTTCCACCAAGAAGCCAGTGTGTCATTGAACAATGTGAATCATTGGACTCAACCATCCCTGGGGGGTTAGGCCCACTCATTGGACACCTCTGATATTGTGGCCTGAGAGGCTCCAGGGCGTGAATGTGGCAATGGTCTGTTCTGCAGGTAGATATCAAAGGTCTCAGACAGTGTATGCTCTTCCAGACTCCTGAAGATCAAACACCCACAGACCCAGAAGGAATCCCAGACCTGGGTCAGGGCTGGAGAGACAGCCCCCCTGCCCCCAAGGGAACTACGCAAGCCCAGAGTTTGGGCCCAGAGAGGCCAAGGCCACCAGACCTGCCTGTTCCCTCCTCCAGAATCACACTGCCTCCCCCAGGTAAGCATTTTCTGATGAGCTCACCAATTCACACCTTGCCCTTCCATAACTAGCTTCTTATGTTCTGACCTCCAGATATTTAGTCTATAAAGGACACCTCGGCCCCTGTCTGAGAGATGCATGGCCCAGTGCAGAGAAGCCCAGCCCTCAGCATCCCAGGCCTGGGTTTGAATCTCAGGTTTTCCACATGCTAGTTGCATGGACTCTTTGAGGCTCACTTTCCTCGTTGGGAACATTAGGACTGAAACGCTCACTTCCTAAAGCTGTGAGGCTTAAGGGTGCGCACATGGGCCAAGTGTTGGTCCCCTTGGAGCTGTGCTGGAAGAATGACTAAGACTGAGGGGCTGGAGTGGGGTCGGGGGAGATGAGTGGTGGTAGCCCTCTCAGGGGAACTGCAGGAGCTCAGGCAGCAAATTGGGCTGCCCTCCCTAAGAGACCCCTCTGGACCAGGTCATGCTCATGTCACTCTCACAAAGGCCCTGAGCCCTTCTGGCTGCAGTTTCTCCCACCAATATCTGCACACTGGAGAAGGGGCTGGTGCTGGTCAAAACCTCCATGGGATGCTGGCTCAGGGCAGCTGCCCCTGAAGTTCTCTAGGAAACAGTAATTTGTCCTCAGGGCCCGGTTCAGATGGAAAAACAGGTCAGTTTGCTGTTCTGCTTCAGATTAGGCTTTGATTTCTCTCTCTCTCTCTCTCTCTCTCTGTTCCTTCCCACTCCCAAATATGGGTTCAGATGGCACATGCCTCCCCCTATGCTTGTCCTATAACTTCTTTGGATGCCCTGTGTCTGTAACCATGCCACTGGGGTCTCCAGCCAAGGTACATCAAGCACACATGGTCCCCAACCGCGATTCTGACTCTTCCTCTGACCCCATGGATCTCACCAACGCCCTTTCCCATCCTTCATCTTCTTCCATCTTCACAACAAGCCTGGGACAGACTCTGGGAGGGACAATCCTCTCCAGTTTAGAGATGAACAGACTGATCAGAGAACCAGAGTGACTCACTGTTCTCACCTGCCTGGGTCCAATCATCTCCACCCAGCCCGCTGCCCCCTTTAGAGTTACCTACCTAAAACCAGATGGGCCTTGTAATTTCCCCCACTCAGACATTTCTCGCCATTTCCTAGGGCCCAGCAAGTGAAGAGGCCTGAGCTGACCTGCCCTGTGTCATTGCTTCCATGTCCCTCCATCCACCCTACACTGCATCGATCGCCTGCCATTTTTACTATATGTTTTCCCACCTCCGTGACTTCACTCCTGCTGTATCCTCTGCCTGGTATTCTTGCCCCTCCCTCTCTGAATGTCAAAGCTGAATTAACCTACTAAGGTCCAGCTCAAATGCCACCATCTCCCTTGGGGTCCCCTCCGCCATTCCCCAGGAGACGTTCATTGCTTCTTTCTCTGCACTTGCTGAGCGCTCTGCTCTTAGCTCCCTGGGTCTGTCCATTTCATTCTGCCTAGAGCTGCCGGTGGTTTGCACAAATTAGTCTCTCCCAGGGTCTGTGAGCAACTTGAGAGCCAGAACCCCAACACGTAGTCACTGTGCTCTAGGACCTTGGGAAGTAACTTGGTCTATAGAACAGGAACAACACCAGCTTTTCCTGGTTGGGGGGAAGATTAAGCAAATCGCCCCACTTAGCGCGTCCAGTACCCATTTGGAGAACGGTGGGGAATGGTGACTGTGAACCAAGTGAGTTAGAGCCAGGTGTGGCCGGACCTCCCAAGCCCAGGAAACACGGTGCTGTTTGTGCACTGTCTTCCTCCCAGAATGTATAAACCTACCTGGGGAAGTGAGGCAGTTGTGGTTCTTAAAGGCAGCTACATACTGGAACCACCAGTGATCTGTTGCATCAGAATCCTCTGGTGAGCTTGCTGAAAATGCAGAGTACTAGGCCTTACCCCAGACCTTCTGAATCACCCCCTGTGATTTTTAACAAGCTTCTCACGGGATTCTGATGCAACAGCTCTGGTCACACTGGGTCATAGTACACTTGGAGGCCAGCTCCGGTGGGGACATGACGTCCATACCTCCCTCTTTGCTTAGGTGACAGCAGAGGTGGATCTGGGTGCTAATGATGCCAACAGCCAGTACCACTCCCACTCCCCAACCAGCTTTTCCTTGAGCCCCGGCCCAGAGCTGGATATGGGGCTGATCTGCAGCCAGACTCGGTTACCGGATTCACCTCTGTCTCCCAGCTATCGGCAAAGTACCTGGCCCAGGCTGGGCACTCAGCAAATATTTGTTGAGGCAACTGAACTCCCCTGGGGCCACCTCCAGCAGGAGACCGAGGACCCAGACTGCTGGGCTAGACCTCAGCCCCTGTCCTTACTGAGCCTGGCTGTCTCTGCGCAGAGCCAATGGGAGCTTCCAGACTGGTGCCTTGGGGAGGGTGTGTATGGTGAGGCAGTGGGCAGAGGGGGAAGCTTTGGTCCTCAGGCCAGGGAGCCATTCCCCAAGGAAGGGAAGCTGGAGGCAAGAGTACCTGTCTGCTCCCTCCCCCCTTAGAAATAGCGGCAGATACCAGTCAGCAAGAATTTACTGAGCTGAGACCATATGCTCTGACTTAGAGCTCACCCAGGGCCTCTCAACCCAGCTGCACAGTAGAATATCTGAGGATGTTTGAAAACTATCCAGGCTCGGGCCCCCCTCAGACCAAAAGAATCAGAGCCTCTGGAGTGATGCCCGATCACTGATATTTCTATAAAGCAACCCAGGTAATTCTGTTGTGTGGCTCTAATTGAAAACTTGCTGGACTGCCCCCTCCTTTCTCCTCCTAATGCTTGCAGCCTCACATTACCCAAACATTTATAATAATGACTGCAAATCATAATTAGTGAGCCCTTTCTATGTGCCCAGCACCACACCAGTTACTGTAGGTACAGCAGGGAATAGGCTAGACTTGGATCCTCCCCTCACAGGGCCCGCAGGCCAGTAGGGAAGACAGACTAGCAATAATTCCTAATCATGATAACACAGGGTGTTCTAGGGGTGCTCCAGAACCCACCTCAGCTGCTGAGGGTTGGCGGGGATGAGGGGAGGCTTTCTGGAGGGGGTGGAGCCTTTGCGGAGGTCTGATGGACAGGTAGGACAGGTTGGGGTTAGCCAGCGGGGGAGGCAAGTGAGGCAGGCACGTGCAAATCCCCAAAGCAAGAAAGAGCTTGGTTCGTGGAAGGAGTGAAGGAAGTTCGGGTCCACTGCACTGTGGTTGGAGGGATTCCCATGGAGGGGAAGGCGGACAGGGATAGATGACAAAGAGGTTTGTAAACCAGGTTAAGAAGCCAGTTTTGATCCTAAAAATAGTGAGACGCCAGTGATGGATTTGTAAGAGGAGAAAGTAGAGGTTGACGCGGACAGATGGGTGTTTCACCTGCTGCTGGGTACAGAATGGATTGGAGAGAGGGAGCGTGGAAGCGGGGAGACCAGTCAGGAGGCGATGTAACCGTCTGGGTGGGGGATGATGCATGCCTGGACTCAGGCAGTGGTAGTAGGTGGGTGAATTCAAGAGCTACAGAGGAAGTGGCATTAACAGGGCTCAGTGATTTACAGGAAAAGGGAAGAATGCAGGTGTCCAGGACGCCACTTGAGTTTCTAGTTTGCAAAGCCAGGTGGGTGGGGTGCCATGTGCTGAGCTGTGGTGCCAGGTAGAGGAACAGGTAGAGGAACAGGTTGGAAAGGGAGATGAGGGGTCTGGTTTGAGGCCTGTTGAGTTTGAGGATCAAAACTGCTCTGGCTATAGCTGTTCCCCTTCTGACAGGTACGGAAAAGTAGCCACGTAGTCATGGAGGAATGGGAGTGAGATGTCCAGGGACCACCTTCTAGGTTTACGACTCCCCGTGTGCCATTGGACAAGCCCCTGACCGTCTCGGGGGCCCTTTGGGCCTTCCACGTCCTGTACCACTTGGGCCTTAGAGCCCTGTCCCCACCGGCCGTGCTCCTGGAACTGGGCCTCAACATCTCTCAGGGGAGAAGGGCTGTTGTTCTTGGTCCTCGCATCCAGGATGTTAACCAGGAAGGGAGCCTGTGCCCCAGGGAGCCAGTGAAGTGCAAACAGCTCAGAGTTGGCAGAAGTGCCCTGCTCTTCCTGCAGAGCCTCCCACCGGGAGGTAGGCTCCAGGAGGTCCCCAGGCCACCTCGCCTCAGACCCAGGAGGCCCAGAGTGGAGCTCCCGGTGTCAGGGCTGCAGAGAGAGCCAGGCCCAGGCAAATTCTGCTGCTGCTCCTTCAAACACCTGGGCCTTCTCTCCACCTCATCTCACTCTCCCGCCTGCCCCAGAGCTAGGATTGCCAGTTTTAGGGGGGAAAAGGGATACCCATTTAATTTAAATTTCGGATAAACATGAAATACTTTTTTTTTTTTTGCGGTACGCAGGCCTCTCACTGTCGTGGCCTCTCCCGTTGTGGAGCACAGGCTCTGGACGTGCAGGCTCAGCGGCAATGGCTCACGGGCCCAGCCGCTCCGCGGCATGTGGGATCTTCCCGGGCCACTGAGACGACCCCGTGTCCCCTGCATCAGCAGGCGGACTCTCAACCACTGCGCCACCAGGGAAGCCCGAAATACGTTTTTAATATAAACAAGTCCTAGGTAATATTTGGGACTTAGTTATACTAAGAAATAAATTTGGCACATATCTGAAATCCAAATTTAACTGGACATCCTGTATTTTATCCGGCAGTCCTACCCAAAGAAATCCCAGGAGCCAGCCAACAATCAAAGGAGAAGAAAGGGATGGTTCTCCAGCCCCTCCCCCAACCCTGCTCCACTTGCTCCAGCCAAAGGCTGCTGAGAATTTGTCACTCCCCAAATCCTTGGCAATCGGCAGTCTCCACCAGATGTTAGGGCTGGCTTTGGAGTCAGGGTATCTTTGGAAAGGTGTCGCATCTAATTAACCTAATAAGTAGGTTGTAAGCTCAGACCGGAACAGGCGGAGGAATCACCCTGACAGTTGGGTAGGAGAGGGTCACACCTGCTGCAGGCACCTGCCAAGAAGCCGCCGGTGTGTCCTGCGGAAGAACTAATATGAGGCTTTGACTCCACATCAGATACGGGGCAAGAAGAAGTTAGACCAACATCATATTAATCACCATTTATGGAGCCCTTACTATGTGCCAAGCACTGAGCAAGCATGATCTCATTTAATTCTCACAACAACTCTAGCAGGCAAAGGCTATTATTATCCCCATTTAAGAGATGATGAAACTGAGGCCACAAGAGGCTGAGCAACTTGCCCAAGGTCACACAGCTAGAAAGGTGTAGAGATAGGGATAGAGACTCCGGCCATTTGGACTTTGGAGTCTGTGTTTTTAGCCACTGACTCCTTGGTTTCTTCCCCCACCTCTTCTCCCCACCCCTAATCATTTCCAAAACATTTGTGAATGACATAAATATACTGAGGTGGATGGAAACTCCATTTATTCATTCCACCAACTTTTGAATCATCGTCTGTGTTGAAGACATGTGGTATTCTGGCGGGAGAGATGGGTATCAATAAATTATTGTTAAAGAAATGAAACAAAAATGTTCAATGAAATAGCCTAAGTGTAATAACACAATGTTGCTGTCAAGAGAAGCAATAGAACATGGTGGCCAAAAGCCTGGGCCCTGGAGCCCAGGCTTGCGCACAAAACCTCCCTCTACTAAGTGGGTGACTCTGGGTAGGTTACTTTACTACTCTGTACCTCAATTTCCCTGTCTGCAAAATGGGAGTAATATTACCCACTTCACCACGTTGTAAGGATTAAATGAATTAATACTTGAAAAGCACTAGGATAGTGCCTGGCACAGAGTGAGCGCTTTATTCAGCAAGTAGTTTCTGAGTGACTGTAATGTGCCAAACACTGGTTTTGGCTATTGGGACACATTAGTGAACAAAATAGGTAAAAATACCTGCCTTTGTAGAGTTTGTATTGTTGCTTACCTTCCAATGATAGCTATTATTATTTTTACATGAACTATTATCACATAAATACTATCAACAGTTAACATTTTTTAATTATTATTTTAAATGATCTGGTATTACTTAATAAATGGTGCTCTGTTGATCTTGACAGGGCACAAAGCAGAGAAATGTTTAATCCTCTGAGTTGGCCCGAGGACATTTCCCGTGGTTTCAGAGGTGGGTGGATGACTTTATTTTAAACCCTCACTGGGTCTGGGGATGGGACTTGAGGCTGTTGATAATCGACCAGCCTCAAGGCACATCAGTTGAAAAGCTGGGGAGCAACAGGGCCTGTAGGATCAGGGCTTGGGTGAGCCCAGCTGTCAACAGCCGGGTGGGCAGAGAAAACGTGGGAATGGAGGGAGGGGGTGGTCTGCCTGCTGGGGCTGAGAGGGCGGGATCTGGTCTTTTTCTGAGAATTCTATGTACGATGCTGGTCTGAGGAAAAAGCCTGGCCCGGAGTAGGTGGCTGAATTTCACAAAGGCTAAGGTGGTAAGTGAACTTGGCATTGGGAAAGGGGAGGAAATCAGCCCCAGCTTCGGCAGCGCTGACCAACCTAAAAACAGGATTCCGGCCACAGGCTCAAGACACTCCACTACAGAAGTCTAGGAACTCCCACTCCAACCTTGGCCTCCCCGCCCTGCCCCCAAGCCCTGGCACACACCTGTTCAGGAGAGAATGACTTTTGATGTGTCACCTGTCATGCTGCCAGCCTGCCCCAGAGGGTGGGGAGGGCCCCCCCGGAAGCCCTGTGGGAAAACTGAAGCTGTTGTGAAGATTAGAAGGGAGGGAGGAGGAGGCAGGTGTGCCTGGGAGAGCCCCGGGGATCAGGTGCCCTGTTCTCACGCTCTCATTATCTAGAGAGAGAAGGAGCCTCTGGCTGAGAGCAGGGATGTCAAGTGTCCAGCTGGGTGACACCGCCCCCTCCCCCAGCCTGTGTGCAAGGTGTGGGGCTTGTGGCCCTGCAGGGTGTTTAATTCATAGTCAGTGAGGGCCTGGGAGGCCCCTGGGACTGCTTTTGTTTGGAAACACACACTTTAAACTTCTGGTTAGGGCTTCCCTGGTGGCGCAGTGGTTGAGAATCTGCCTGCCGATGCAGGGGACACGGGTTCGGGCCCTGGTCTGGGAGGATCCCACGTGCCGCGGAGCAACTGGGCCCGTGAGCCACAACTACTGAGCCTGCGCGTCTGGAGCCTGTGCTCCGCAACAAGAGAGGCCGTGATAGTGAGAGGCCCACGCACTGCAATGAGGAGTGGCCCCCGCTTGCCGCAACTGGAGAAAGCCCTCGCACAGAAACGAAGACCCAACACAGCCAAAAATTAATTAATTAATTTAAAAAAAAAAAAACAAACTTCTGGTTAATAGAAAGTATCTTTGGCTCAGGGGGATAAGCGGGAATTCTAGCCCACTGGTAGCTGGTGCTGCACATGTATAAATACAGCAATGTGCCTGCACCCAGGAGGGCACGTCTGCTTTGCAGGCCTGTGGTCATCTCTAGGTGGACCTGTGTGTACACGTCTGTGAGCCTGTGTAGATACGCGAGTATGGTTCGTATGTCGGGTCGGGGTGGGCAGGAAGGAGCTCTACAGAGTAAGTCAGAAAATGTCAGTTTCCCTGTGTCTCCTCCCAGCTGGACATCTCATGGAGTGAGCCCTTGAGTCCTGTCCCTTCTGCTCTGCAGGCCTCCCCTGCCACAGAGCCCGTTAGTCCAGCTACGTTGCCTGGTGCTGGTGACCCTGAGGGTGCTGGGTTCTCAGTGCAGTGTCCCAGAGCGGGGCCCAGGAAGCCTCCATGGATTGGCATAGGGTCACAGGATGCACCCCACGACTGGCTAAGTAGTCCCTTAGCTCGGAGCCCAGGCGCCATCATCCTGGCACTGCTGCCCCTGCTCCCGGCCATGCCCTCTCAACCAGGCTGCTCCAGGGATAGGAAGAGAAGCTCTGCCAGCCCACAGGCCCACCCAACCAGCAGCCAGGCCAGGAAATAAACCAGTGTTCAGGGCTCCACCCAGCCTCCTGGTCTCAGCCTGCTCTGTCCACTTCCTGTTGGAGGCAACCTTTAGGCTTCCTGACCTCATGGTGAGAAAATGCTATTTTCGGAGAAGCTGCCCAGCATGGATGTTAGCAGGGAGGGGTTTGAGGGTGGTAGCCATCCCTGAATCTGGTCAGCCAAACAGAGTCTCCAGAAACAAACAAAAAAATCCATGCCACCCACCCATTTCTGCTCAGACCACCTCTGTCTCCATCTTTCCCTCTCATTCCCAGGCTGGTTGTCCTATTGGAGAAATTCTAGTGCAAAGGTTCTCCAGTGGAACTTTCTGCAATGATGCAAATATTCTCTATCTGTGCTGTCCAATATGGTAGCCACCTGCCACATATGGCTATCGAGTACCTGAAATGTGGCTAGTGTGACTGAGGAACTGGGTTTTTCATTTCATTTTATTTCATTTTGGAAAGCACAGCTCTAGTAAACCAATTCCTACAGAAGGGACTAAAATTGGAGTCACCATCCAAGATGCATGTTTGACGCTATACCAATGCCAAAGTTCTTCCATGTCCATCCCCATTGGAGCCTCACAGCAACTCTGCCAGGCCAAGGCAGGAACTACTAACCCCACTGCACAGAGGGCCAGACAACTTGCCCAAGGTGTCCCTAACAGCAGGCAGGGAGGTGAAGCTGGAGGCCAGGTCTTCTAGTTCTAGAAGTAGGCTTCTCTCCATCAGTAGCCTCTTCACAGCAGACCTTCAGTCAAGCACTGAGAGCCAAAAACAATGACCGATGCTAGAATTTCAGGCCCAGGTTTGACCTGTAGAGAAGAGGTCTGAAGGGTGGTATTGGAACTAAATTGCTCACTCTATTTGTAGATGAGGAGGGGGGAATATGGATATGTCTGGGGGCACTTGTATGCCAGACACTGTGGTAGGCTCTTTACAAATCTTTTTTTTTTTTCTTTTTTTTTTTTCCGGTACGTGGGCCTCTCACTGTTGTGGCCTCTCCCGTTGCAGAGCACAGGCTCTGGACGCGCAGGCCCAGCGGCCATGGCTCACGGGCCCAGCCGCTCCACAGCATGTGGGATCTTCCCGGACCGGGGCACGAACCCGTGTTCCCTGCATCGGCAGGCGGACTCTCAACCACCACGCCACGAGGGAAGCCCAGCTTTTTACAAATCTTATCTCATTTACCTTCACAAAGTAAATTTTACATTTACCCCATTTTACAGATAGGGAGGCTCAGAGAGGTGACTTGAGTTGTCCAAGGCCATACAGCAAACAAGTGGTGGAGCTGGGCTTTGAACCAGGCACTTTGGCTCTGAAGACTTCTCTTCCACTACCACCTGGCTTGGGATGAAGGCCTGATTTAGAAGAAGCTGATGGTGTGAGTCAGACGGCACTCTGCACTGGGCCCCCACTATGTGCAGATCTGTATTTGAGACTCTCCAGGGGCAAAGAGAACAAGGCCCCCTGGACCCCAGCCCTGGGAGCCTACTGCCTTTGCCCGGGAAACAGATACAAGTGAGCCAATTAATGGCCATGAGCAAAGAAAAGGGACTGGAGTGGCCTGGGTGAGCCAGGCTGGGACTGATCCCCCTGGAAAGTCTTCTCCAAGGAAGAGAAAAGCACGTTAGTGATTCACCTGCATTTGATGTTTTTATTCATTCAGCATCTTCACGGGCAGCTTCCTGACCAATTAGTTTCAAGTTGTTTTTTTTTTTAAAGTAAGTTTGTTTTTTTCTTTTTTTTAAAATTATTTATTTATTTATTTTTGGCTGTGTTGGGTCTTTGTTGCTGCATGCGGGCTTTCTCTAGTTGCGGCGAGCGGGGGCTGCTCTTCGTTGCGGTGGCTTCTCTTGTTTCAGAGCACAGGCTCTAGGGTGCGCGAGTTTCAGTAGTTGTGGCTCGTGGGCTCAGTAGTTGTGGCACACGGGCTTAGTTGCTCTGCGGCATGTGAGATCTTCCCGGACCAGGGCTCGAACACCTGTCCCCTGCATTGGTAGGCGGATTCCCAACCATTGCGTCACCAGGGAAGTCCCGAGCCTTCTAGTTTTATCTTTCAAAGTTCCTCCCCGTTACACCCACTCACTGCCTAACTGAACTGCACTCCAGCAAATACACCTGTGCCTCGGTGCCACTGCACAGTCTACTCCCTGCCCAGGATGCCCTTCCTCCAATCATCCATCTGCCCAATCCTCTGCCAGCTCTCTTCCTCCCCAGGGCCCTTCCCGACCTCCTCTCCCAGAGCTGGCTTCCTCTGCTTTTCTCCCAGCCGTTGATGGGTCACAGTGGCTCACCTGTGGAGGCAGGTGGGCTCA
This sequence comes from Hyperoodon ampullatus, assembly GCF_949752795.1. NCBI lineage: Eukaryota > Metazoa > Chordata > Mammalia > Artiodactyla > Ziphiidae > Hyperoodon > Hyperoodon ampullatus. Next base: position 209,765,198 of record NC_136914.1, read on the forward strand.
GGAGCTTGCAGGGCCTTTCTCAGCAGCCCTGCGGGAAAGACCGCGCAGGGACCTGGCCTTGATAATGACAGTGGGCCCCAGTGGTCAAACACAGAGGCTCTGGAGCCAGGCTCAGTGGTTCACATCCCACATGCAACCTAACTTTTAGGTACCTCCATTTTCTCACCTGTACAGTGGTGATAAAACAGTACTTAGCTCCTAAGTTTATTGTGAGAGTTCAATGAGAAAATGACATGGAAGGCACCTGTGTCTGATATGGAGTGAATGCTCCATTGTTATTGCTCTTACTGTTATTAATATGTGCTCCTCATAGGCCTGGCTGCAGACGTCTGAGTCCCTTGGAACAAGAGAACTAAGGCTGACCCCGCTGTGACCTTCAGCCAACTCCTCCCTCCCTCCCACCCTCCCCCAGCCCCTAGAGCCCAGCTGGAGCCACAGTGCCGGGTGTCACAAGGTGCCCTGTTGCTGAGCTCCCAGCCCCCAACCCTCAGTGCCTCCCTACCTGGACTCACCCCGCCACAGACCCCAGGCAGCCTGAGAGGTGTCATCAGGAGACCACCGTCCTCCAGCAGCTGAGGCTCTGGGTGTCACAGAGAAGGAAGGGTCTGACGCGTCCCCACCCCTGGCTGGGTGCTTCTCTTTCCTCTCTCCTGGGAAGTCTGGCAAGGGGGCTATTGAATAGAGTGAGGTCTGTGCCCCTTCCCCAAATCTGGCTGGAGCTCACAGGCCCTGAGACAAGTTTAGAGAGTGTCAGCCTCAGAGTATGGGGTGGGCCTGTCTAGTTAGCTAATCAGTCATTTTTGTTGTCCATTCTTTTCTTCATTCCACAGAGACTTCCTGAGCACCTACTACGTACCAGATGCTGTTCTAGATACTGAGGATACAGACAGAGCAGGACTGATAAAAGTGGACCCCAAGAGAAGTGTGCCGTGCCTGTGAGTGGGCAGCCACTTTGTGACCTTGAGTTCTGGGGGCCCTGTTTGGTTCCCTCCCTCACATCTACCTATGCCTGGCACAGAGGCAGAACATAATCTCGGGACTCCACTGTCAGAATCCAGTCCTGGATGTGCCTCTTACCCACTGAATAGCAAGTTTGCTCAACGCTCCGAGCCTCAGTGTCCTCATCTGCAAAGTGGGAGTACAGTTAGGAGGGCCAAGTTAGCAACACCTGCCAAGGAGCGAGCACTGTGGCAGAAGCTTCTTAGTACGTAACAAACAGCCTTCGTCTGCCCCTGCCATCGTCACCATCAACTCCCACCTCCTTGGGCTGGAATCTTGCCCTTCCTTCTGACTTCCTGGGCCGGACGCAGCTTTGCTGACAATAGCCAAGTCGTCTTCGGGACCCCGGAGGACGCCGGAGACCTTTCCTGTGAGCCATTTGCCCCCTGATGCCGGGGTCACAGAGGTCTTCAAACCTGAGATCAGAGAAGGAAGAGGAGGAGGGTGACAGGGGCCATATATCAGGGGCCTGTCCTAGCTGTTAGCAGGGATTCCTTCCCAGCCAAGGACAGATGGGACCAGCCTCCCAGAGTCGGGATCGATTGGGCACCTGGGGTGGAAGCCGACACCAAGGGTGAGGAATTCATGTGACCCTGTCATCCCCTGTCAGGAGACTCCCACGCTCCTCTTCCTGCAGCCAGGAAATGAAGTGACAGGTCATTCTGAGGGGCAATTGCTGACAGGCCCTTCTGTAACATTTATTTAGAACTGGCAGCCCTGTCTCCTTCCAAAAGGGGCTAAGGGACTGCTCTGACATTTGTGGGATGCCTACCGGCTAACCAGGCCTTTCTGCATTCACACCATCATCAAATCCCCACAAGAACCTCCATTTCAGCAATGAGGTAATTGAAGCTCAGAGAGGTAAAGTAACTTGCTTATGTCACCCAGTTAGTCCAAGGCAGAGGAGCATAAGGAACCCAGTTCCTCTGACTGTTATTTTTTTAAATGCAGATATGACAGAACAACAACAACAAACCAAAACCATAACTCTATCAAAGGACAGAGAGAGCAATGTTCTGAACTTCTGGGAGGACCTTCTAAGAAGAGGATATACATATGCATTCACAATGCTGATAAATGAGTTCAACATTTCCTGAAGGGATATAGACGAAACCACGAATAGCACAGACCTTCAGGAAGAGAAACTGGAATGCGGGAAGGAGTAATGAGAGAATTTTGCTTCTCATTCTGTGTCTTCCTGTAGCATTGGAACTACTTTCCATGTGCATTTAATAAGCAGAAACAAGGGGTCATCTGAGTGGTGAGACTATGGATCGTTTTTCATTTTCTTGTTGATGTTTCTCTGAGATAAAGAAAGAAATAAACATATTTCTTTTAAAAAAAAAAAAAAAAGACTGGGCTTCCCCGGTGGCGCAGTGTTTGAGAGTCCGCCTGCCAATGCAGGGGACACGGGTTCGTGCCCCGGTCCAGGAAGATCCCACATGCCACGGAGTGGCTGGGCCCGTGAGCCATGGCCGCTGAGTCTGCGTGTCTGGAGCCTGCGCTCTGCAACGGGAGAGGCCACAACAGTGAGAGGCCCGCATACTGCAAAATAAATAAATAAATAAAAAATAAAATAAAACAAAATAAAAAAGACTTTGAGAAGCTGATGAAAACTGAACCTCAAGAAAATTTCACAAATACATTTATGCATACAATTAAGAACTCTTTGTAGGGAAGATCAGAGGGAATAAATTATACTTACAAGCCAGGCTGAACCAAGATTTTCATGACTGAAGGCAGGGTACAGTTCTCTGATATCTGTATTGAAGCTGCTGTCATCAATAATTAAAAATGGAAAAACTAAAACCTAGGCTAATGTGGTTTCTGGAACCAAGCATTTCATTTTACTTTGAGCTCCATGCCTTAAATGGAGCCTGGAACACAATAGATGTCCCCCGAAATCCATTGGTTAATAGATAATTGTCTGCTGTGCTCATTGGATCCTGAAGCAGGTACCCAGTCAATACCCATTAATGGAAACCAATAATAAAATGCTATCAATCTCAACCAGTATCCCTGGACCCCAACTACAACCTTAATCCAGGCGGGGCCCGGGATGAGTGTCATCAGCAGTGGGCTGGGTCGTAAGACTCTGAGCTCCCCTCCCCACAAAGGGAATGGGTAACCAGGGGGACTGACCCTCATCACTGTCCAGTATCTGGGAGTGGTAAGCACAGGCAGGTCTTCCCTTCCTGATGGCCCTGTCAATACAAAGCACAGAGGATGTGTGGGCTCAGCCTCATTCAATATTTATTGCCCTTTCTCGGCCTACCTGGCCTCCTCCCAACGCATGCAGGTGTGCGGAGGCCCAGACTGAAACCCTCATTCTCACTCATCTCTAGGAGCCAGCATCAAACGCCCACAGGATTCCTTTCCTCCGACGAGATGGCACCCAGAACACAGTGGGTCTGCCATTGCCTCAAAGACAACACAGCTCCACCTGATTGCACTGTCTTCCTCTAAACCAGACTTTTTCAACTTCCCGCTCTGACCATAGCTCCACATTCCCCCCATCACCCAGGCCTACAGCCTCCGTCTCCAGCCCACTCCCCAATTCCAGTCTCCAGTCACCACGTGTCAAGAGCGCTTCCTCCACCAGGCCCACATTGCCATCCTCTCCAATTTTACTGGCAGCCCCCTCACCAGGCACCTGCAGTCATCTCGTGCCTGGACCACTGCAGGAGACTCCTAACTTGCCTTCCTGCTCCCAGGCCCTCTGTCTCCAATCCAGCCTGCACAGGCATGCAGTTGAATCAAAGTAGAGAATCCTTTCCATCCATGCACAGTCCTGCCCAGAAACAGCTAAGAGTTTCCAGGTGCCTTTAGCGTGGGGTCTCACTTGCTCACCAGCATTCATTTAACTTGACCAACGTCTATATAATACTCACTCAGGGTCAGGTACTATTTAGTCCAAGTGCTTGCACACATGAACTCATTTAAGCCTCATTAAAATGAGGTCGGTACTATTATGATCACTGCTTTACAGATGGGGAAACAGAGGCATGAAGAGGTAAAGTAACCTGTCTAAGGTCACATCGTTAATAAGTGACAGAAAACAAATTTGAACCCAACTACTAGTCTAGCTCTGGAGTTCTCATTCCTGTCTTTGGGCGTCTGTGGCTAGGATGCGTGGACCGGATCCTCCTTGCTTTCCCAACCTTCTCTTCCAACCCCTGGGACTCGTGAACTGATGAGCATGGCTATCCTTTGCTCCTTTCCTTCCCATGAGGACGTCTTTGCTCTGTGTCCCTCCTACGTGGAATGTCACTCCCCACCCCCTCTGTTCTGTCTAGCTCTTGCCCTGTCAAGGCTAAGCTCAGCCCACTTCCCTGACACCCCCAGCCTCAGTCATCCACACCTCCTGACTTCCCCTCAGCCCTCACCTGCTGCTCTTGTCCACAGTCTTGATTGCCGGCCCTCTCTCATGGGGTCCCAACAGACTCTACCTCCCCCGTTCCTCTAGGGCAAAGAGAGAGCATGTTGCAATTCTCACTGATCTCCCATAATAGCCCATTGCCAGAGGGAGCGGGGAGAAGAGAGGGAGCCGGTGAGACTAGACCAAAAATTAGGCGACCACAGGAGGGCAGGGTGTGGGCTTCTTGGAGGAGGTGGACATGCACAAACTCATCAGTCCCTGCAAGAAGGGAAGGTCCTCAGGACTAGCCAGCCCCTGCTTGCCTCTCCCACCCTGTGATCTTCCCATGGCCCCTCCTCATCAAATTCCTGGCACCCTGGCCTCCTCATTCCTGTCCTGGGGCATTTGTGGCAGAAATGCTTTTCCCAAGGTGCTTGCAAGGCCGATTCCTCTTGTCTTCAAGGTGTAGCTCAACAGTAACCTCCTCTTCAAGTCTTTTCCTGACTGCTCTCTCCGATGTTCTAGTCTCTTCTGTCTCTCTCTCTCCGTTACCCTGGTTTATTGCCCTGTTTTATTTTTCTTTCTGGTATTTTCAGTTCCCAAAGGTCTTTACTTCTTTCCTTGTTGTCTGTGGCTCCCAGCACTCCATTTAAACAGATCTCCCTTATTCACCTCTGAATTCCAGCAATTTGAGCATAGTAGGTCATTAATAATTATTTATTGAATGAAGAATAAATGAAGGGCCAAATGAGAGAAACTTGTTTGCTGTGGACCAACACAATCATGTATAGACCTGTGCCTCTCCTGTCCGCTTTGGCTGGGAAAGACTATCTGTGACAACACATGGCGGCAACGCAAAACCTCCCCCAGATGAATGCCTTTGACAAGACCCCAAAGGCACTATGGGCAGATGTGGAGTTGTCAGGACATAGGACTGGGGATAAGGGTTGTCTTGATCCCCAGAGTTTCCAGCTGAAGTGGAATGAATGTTTTTGGTTTCACTCCTGATGCAAATATTTAATGTGTGTAGGTCATTTTGACCATTGTGGTAGGCAAGATTTGTTTAATGTAGGCATAACTTCCTTAACCAACCATTTTCTTACTGCATTCTTATATGAGCCCCAAAAGGTAAGTAGTAATCTGTTTTAATGGACGATGAAGTTGAGGTTCAAAGATATTCAACTACTCACCAAAGATTACTCAGTTCTGGGATGGGATAGGGAGGGTGAGAGGGAGATGCAAGAGGGAGGGGATATGGGGATATATGTATATGTCTAGCTGATTCACTTTGTTATAAAGCAGAAACTAACACACCACTGTAAAGCAATTATACTCCAATAAAGATGTTAAAAAAATTACTCAGTTCTAAGTTCTTGTCTTAGATCAGAATATTATTGAATGATGTCTGATCACTTCTTTCTTACTAGGGGGAAGGGAGGATCATTTGTACAAAGAGACCCTAAGAAGAGTAGGTATCAATACTATGTAACTCTTATCAAGCTATTTCTACGTGCCAGGCACTTTTCTGAGACACTTACATGTTGAAATTGATTGAATCCTGTCGCTGCCCTAGGAGAAAGGAACAATTGTAATTCTCAGTTAACAGATGGAGAAACTGAGACACAGAGAGGGTAAGCAACTCGCCCACGGACAGATAGCTAACGAGCGGATGTGACAATAATAGTAAGTCTCCCCAAATACTCCATTTGCTTCCCTTTGTTTCCCACCCTCTTCCTGTGAAGCTGTGACTAGTTCTAGCCAATGAAATATGAGTGGAATGGACGTCTGTCACTTCCAAATGTAGGCAGTGAAAAGACCAGGCATGATTCTCCAGTCTGTCCTTTTCCCTGACATGAAAGGGTGGAGATGTACAGATGGCACCTCCAACCACCTAGATCCCTAAGTCACTGTATGGAGCAGGGTCCCCCACTGCCCCACGTGGGACATGCAGCATGGGAAAAAATAAACTTGTATTGTGTTAACGGCAGAAATTTGGGGGATTGTCTATCACCATGCATCTCCTAGTCTATCAGTAGTGGAATCAAGGCTCAACCCAGCTCTGTCTTTACCATGAACTCTAAGGCTCAAATTATCTGGGTATGAATCTTATCTAGTAATGGCCACCAAAATCCTCAGAACAAATCGAGCCACTTCTCTCCTTCCCCTGCATGCTGCAAATCTGTAGGGGACATCTCATGGAGCTCCTGGGTATCTTAAAGCCCTCATTAGTAACACTACTCTGTCCATTTGGTTCTGGTGGAACCCAGGACCCAGCCTGGGCCGTGAGAGCACTGAATTTTCCTAGCCCCAGGGACTGTGCACACGACTCTGGTTGGTGCAGACAGGGCAAATCCCAGGGCTTGTGTAGGATTTACCAGGGCAAGAAGCACTCTCTCTCCTGTTCATCCTTAGGGGGTATAGGCCTGAGCCGATGGCCATTTTGCCACCCTATGGGACCTAAGAGTGAAACCAAGCCCCATGGTGAGTGCTGAGCTGAAAGACAAGACCCGATGGTGTCATCTGAACCACTGGATTCAGCTGGGTCTGATTCCAGCTCTACTCAAAAATGGCTGTTGTTGACCAAAGCAGTTCAAATGGAAATTTTCTGTCACTTGCAACCAGAAGGTTGTGAGTGGGATGTCACTGCCCCATCTGCTTCTGCCATGCTGCAGACCACTGTGTGATCTCGATGGAGGGAGAAGAGATGCCTGGGGACCCGGGAGCAGGGGTCAAGGAGACATCTGGAAGAGACGGTGGGCTTGGGCAGAGCAGGGCTGAGGTGCTGGCAGGATGCCTGGAGAGAGGTGCCTGGCAGGTATGGAAGGAAGTGTGGACAACAGTCTGAAGGGTGCTAGAGCCTCTGATCCAGATACGGGAGGTCACGGCTGAGGGTGCGGGAGGATGTGAGACCATGGGACGGGGGCAGGGAGGGGAGTGGGGGTCCGAAAGGGACCAGAGAAGGGAATGGAGTCCAGACCTTAGGGAGTGGGAACCTCAGTTCAATGAGAGAAAGAGTTAAGTGGAAGGTGTTTGTGGCTTGGGGCCAGCTCCTGAGCTACTCTCTCCCTCAGTCTCTTTCTCTGTTAAGTGGGTTCACAGTCTCCCTGTGTTGTGCTGTGGTGAGGCTGGAGGATGCAGGGCAAGCCCATCTCTGAGTGCCAATGCTCAGCCAAGCTGAGCTGGTATTAATTAAACGGGAGAAGAGAGGTAGAGGACCCAGTGTGGATGTGAAAGGAGAGGCGTTTCCAGAAGAGGTGGCTTCCTTCCTGGTGTTCCCCGAAGACGGCTCTCACAGCCTGTTGCTGTGAAATTGCCTGTTGCCACCCAGAGCCCCTCAGGTGGAGGCAGGACCTGTTCTCTTTGTATCCCAGAAACCAGCTGGCACGGGGTTGGCACAGAGCGGGCCCTGGGGGAGTGCTGGGTGTGGGGGCTGGTAGAGGAATGGAAGAAGGACTAGCTGCCCTGCTGACTTCTACAGAGGAGGAGGAGAGGCCCAAGAAGAGGCTGTGCAATTTGTCTCCTAAGAAGTTACTGGTGGCTTTTGGGCATCACATGGTTGACTGAGGATCTGCTGCTGTTCCATGTGTCCCTGTCCTTCCAAAAGTCACTGCCCACCACCAGCAAGCGAAAGGAACTGGGGGATAGGGGGGTATCGGGCTGCACCTCTCACTGAGTTTCCCAAGGGCAGACCAGGCTCCCTTTCTCAGGCCCAGACTTGTCACCAGCTGGCTGGTAGCCAAGGCTGCCGCCCCCTCAATTTGGTAGGGGCTCTTATCTCAGACTGCTGGAGGAATTTGACACCTTTGACCCGCTTTCATCCTTCCTGGGGCAGTCTGGCGGGCAGAGATGTTCCAAACAGCAGCTGGGCTCATCCCCAGAAGGGCCACCCATGTATAGGTGATGGTGGCACCAAGGGCACTTCCCCAAGGCAAGCCCCCAGGGAACCTGCATCCTGATGATATCTGCTGAGGCCCAGGAGTGATGCGGGAGGGTTGATCTGACGTGGGCTGGGGCAGAGACCCTAGAAGAACCCTCTGCTCCCGAATCCCGACTTTGCAAAACTGCACTGGCCCTGCGGCCCTGCATTCCATCCTTGCAGTTGTTGTGAGTCCTCCTTTAAGATGAAAATACCCCCAGGCTGGGACACAATCACTGTAGGGAATAAAAACAAACCCCTCAGCTGTGGCCCTGTGGACACAGGGAGAACACGGACTTGCTGGAAGGGATGATGAAGAAAGGGAAGGAGTGGAAAAGGACCTCAGCAAACCTTTCCCTCCTTCACAACATTGCCTCCTCGCAGTGGGGTGGGGCTGAGCTCCCTCTCGCCTTTCTTCCCTTCCAGACTCTTTGTCAGCTGCTGGGTCCGGTGACAGGGACGCCCGGTTTGTTCAATCAAGTCCCTTGAGGTGAGAGTGAGGTGAGACCCGCAGAGCCTGGAAGAGAGTAAGGGTCCCTCCCCTACCTTTCACCCCTCCCACCCTCTCCCTTGTAGCCCACCCTGTCTCAGTGAAGAGCAGAGGCACATCTGAGGGACAGGGCTCAGAGGACAGTGGGGGACTTGGGAAAAGCCGCCCTTGCCTCGCCTCTGGATCCTCAGCCCCTGGGTGGGGCGGGATGATCCTCAGCGTCTCTTCCAGCTGAGACCATTGCAGTCTTCAGTGCCACCCACCTCATCCTCCTGACACATAAGAGGAGAAGATTTTCCCCTTCTCCCTGCTCCCAAGTGATTCCCAGGGGTACTGGAGGGGGGACAAGCCTTTGTTCCAGATTGGGGCCCCTCTCTGGATCCAGGTGAAGCCTGAAAGGCACAATTAATGCCCTTTACCTAGAGCAGTGGCTCAAAGTATAGCAGGAGTTTATTCTGATGCCACTAGTTTGAGAACCACTGACCCAGGGAAGACTTAGGCTAGAGTTTGTGGGGGGACGGGGTGTGGAGTGGAGACAAGGGAGAGGACATCCCAGTGGCCTGGCTGGCAGCAGCAGGTGGGCTTCTCCACGGGAAGGAGCTGGACCAACTCCAGGGTCAGGGGTCTGGCCCTCCCTCTGGGCTGGGGATGCTTATGGTGGGCAGGCCAGGGGGAGAGCTGGTCCATGGTTTTCATAAGCTGTTCAGAGGAATGTGAAACCCCACGATACTGGAGCCTTTCTCTGAAAAGCTTTTAATTTATTTAATACACAATGAATATTTGAATACATTCTCACCAGAAAAAGTCAGACCATACCAAAACACAGGGCGCAACCAGGAAAAGTCCTCCCCTGATGCCCCTCAGTGCTAGACCCCTCCCCAGAGGCAGCCACTGTGATCTGTTTGGGGTTTGTCCTTCGAGAACTCTCTGTACATGTGTACGTACACACAGAAGTACACGGCTGGGGAGTTTTTACATAAAGGGGATAACGATGGGTATATTACACTTCAACTTCCCACCCCTCACCTCCCCCACCGCACCCCCACTTAACAGCTCATCTTAGCAATCCATCACAGGCTCTGGGACTCTTCTCAACAGCGTCTCTGGTGTGGTGGCTCTTGGGGCAAGAGAAAGAAACATGTTCACATCACATAAGACCATCTTCCTTTTCTTGGGCCCTCCACACGCCCCATCCCAGTCATGCCCACCCTACCCCGACACACACACTCTGACAGTGGTCTGAATTGAGGAAACCCTCCCCAGCTCTTGACCTGCATGGCAACCCCTGAACTCCCAAGCACTAGGGTGCCGAGGATCTGGGGCCTCCTTTGGCTCCAGGGCAGGCATTCCTTGGCCCCCAGAAGGCCCTCCCTGGAACCAGAGCGGGGATGGGCACTGGAAGGCGGTGTCACCACTGAAAGAGTTGTGTGCATTTGTACCTGTATCCCAAGTGGGAGTCCAAAGTCTTCCCTCAGTCCCAAAGGCTTCCAAAACCCTAAAAGATTAAAACCATAGCTGTAAATTGATTACTTCTTAATCGGAAAGAGCATAGTAGTCAAAATAATTCAGTTCTTTCTAGAGCACTTTCTAATGTACAGTCGCAGGCTCCAGAGTCCTGCTTGGGAATATGGTGGCCTCACCCTCTCCCCAAGCTTGGGGCTGGGGACAGAGAAGAGGGAGGAAATGAGTGAGAGAGAGAAAAGTTAAAGACAAGATGAGGAGTGAAGCAAGTGAGCAACCCAAATGTCCCCCCCAAAATCCATGTCCTTCCCGGAACCTCAGAATGTAACCTTATTAGATAGGGTTTTTGTAGCTGTTTACTCTTCATGACTGTAGTCTTGTAGTAATTAAGTTAAGATGAGGTCATGCTGGAGTGGGTGGGCCCTTAATTCACCATGACTGGTGTCCTCATACAAAGAGAAGAGAACATACACAGAGGTCCCAGAGGGGCAAACGCCACGTGACAGTGGAGGCAGGGGTTGGAGTGATGCATCTGCAAGCTAGGGACCCACAGGACTGCTGGCAAGCACCGGAAGCTAGGAAAGAGGCAGGAGACAGCCTCAGGGACCAACCCTGCCAACACCTTGATTTGGGAATTCTAACCTCCAGAACTGTGAGAGAATGCATTTCTGTTGTTTAAGGCACCCAGTTCGAGGTACTTTATTATGGCAGCCCTAGGGCCTGAACACACCAAGACAGGGTGGCAAAAAGCAGAGCTCAGCAATGGGTTCTCGGGAGACCGTGAAGCTCCCCCCACCCCCACCAGAGTCCCCGGCTGTCAGTAACTGCAAGGGCCAGACCACTCTGGGTCAAAGAGTCTGCACCATGTCCTACCCTAGCTGGGGCTGCGCTCTCTCAGGTGTGCAGGCAGCTCTCAGCCTGGAGAGATTTCCCCTAGTAAACAGCAAAACCAAACACATGTTCCCCTCCAGGCCCCGCGTCACCTGCCACTTGGCAGTGAGAGACATCAGCCCAGCCCCGGGCTGGCAGCGCTGACAGGCGCCCATCTGCTCCGGAAGTGCCCGGCCTGGGTAAACACAGCCGGGCCAGGCGGGCCGTGCAGGAGCCCTGGGCCTCAGGGCCCCTCAGGGTCACTTTCTACCCCAGGCTGGCCACGGCCGGCTGCCCCTACTGGAATGGCATCCCTGGAAACGGGGAGGGAAGACACAAGAAAGGAAGAGTGGCGGCTCATCGCAGGACGTAGCCCCCCTCCCAGGTCACTTCCTTGAACCCCTCCCTGCTGGGCCCAGGGTCACCGCCCCCGCCCACTTGCCCTCCCCTCCTCGCTCACGCCCACGTAAAGCCATCTGCCACCCTCGCCCCCTGGCAGGCACCACAGCCTGTGACTCAGCGCCCAGCCCTGAGGCTGCTCTGTGGGTGGCCGTGCCAGAACCTTGGTGGGGAGGGAGGTGCTGGGAAGGGGGCCCGGGGTTGGTGGGGAGGGGGAGGGCTGGGGGGAAAGACACGTGCAAACCCCAGGTGGCCTTTCCCTGAGCACCAAACCCTGACCACACTGCCTTCATCCGGTTCTTATAGCAGATGACTCTCCAGCAGAGGTGTTGCCTAAAACGCAATAGTCTCGTTAAAATGCGCCTAATTCGGTTCCTTTTTTTCCTCCCAGTTCCACCAGCTGTTCTTCAGGCCCTGACCCTGGACCCAACTGGGACCTGTTTCTCTTGTGTATTCCACCCTCACCTCATGTGCCACCCCCAGCCCCTTGCAGCCCTTGGAACAGCATATTCACCCCATGCACCCTTGGGTGGATAAATTCCCGCGAAAGGAATAGAGATTTCCTGTCACCTCCCTGCAGACTTGAGCAAAGAGCTTGACCCCAGTGCTTATCCCAAAGGAAGAGCGGTAATGGTGAGACCGTAGGTGTCATTCTGGGGAAGGAGTAAGTGAGGGTGGAGAATGTCACCCCTACCAGCGGCAGGACAGGGGCTGGTCCTCGCCCTGCGCATCTTGGGAAGGTGGCTCCAGGTCTGCTTCTGAGTCAGGAGCTCTTTACGTGTGTGTTCTTTTCCCTCAAAGGGGCTTGGCCCCTGGAACTTGGCTCTGGAGGAAAAAACCTGGAGGCTGGGCCTGCCCCACAGCTGGAAGATTGGGATTTGAGGCCCAGCCCCAGCCCGGGGTTGAGGATAGGAGTGGAGGATGCAGCCCCGGAAGACCTGAGTTCCCAGCCCGCAGGAGCCTGCTTGGGCCATCTGTCTCCACTCACTCTTGCTGAGCCTCCTTCCAGAGGGTCCAGCCTCCTCCAAGGCTCTCGTAAGCTGCGTAGAGATTTAGCCACCTCGCCCCAAAGCTGAACGGAGTCCTCGGGATTTGGCCCTCGTTCCCTCCCTTACCTGGCGGCCCCCTGGAGTCTGTCTCGGGATTCTCTTACAGAACTAAGCGATGGTGCCCTGTCTTCTTTTCCCAGCCCTGTTCCCTCCCAAACAAGCTACAGCCTCCTTTCATTTCATAGTGGTTGTTTTACTGCTGGTAGCCACAAGGAAACGGATCGGGCCAAGCAAAAGTAAAGAATCCTGGAAAGCTCCAAGAAACCTCAAACTTGTAGCAGGAAGAGTATGAATGTGTTTAACTTCTGGCTCTGCAGCCACGTGTAAACTTGAGCAAGATACCTACCCTCTCTGTGCCTCGGTTGCTTCAACTCCAAGTAGGGGATAACATGAGTATCTGCCCCAAAGGGCAGCTGTGAAGGTTTAATGAGGCAGAGAATTGTGAAAATACACAATCTGAGATAGTCTGGTTCCTTCCAAAGTGTACACAGTCTGCTAATAGTAAAAATTAATCATAGTCACATTCATTATTCATTTAGTACTTTTCTGTGTCGACGCAATGAGTGTCAGACACTGTCTGAGGATTTGCCTCCCATAAGTCTGGGTTCTTTCACCGCAGTCTTTCTTCCCACGCTTTTTCAAGAGACAGTTCAATGCCCCCGGAGCCGCGCCTCCCTCTCCCTGGGCACTGGGTTATTTTCCAGGCTAATCCTCTCTAGAGGAGAGTCTCCCAGGCACATATGCTGCTTCCCAGAGCAGGAAGGTGGGCAGAAAACAGCCCCAGCTGGAAAATCAGAGTTTGCATTTCCACACAACTTCTTCAGAATAATAGACTTGTAGAAAAAAACAAAAAGCTCCACTTAGAGAGCAGCAAGCTATTTTGCCCGGGGTTCTCCCAACCTGCCCCATTTCACAGCTGCAGAAGTTGTGATATTTCCCAAGGCCACACAGCAAGTAAGCAGCAGAGATTCCACCTACACTGAGCACCTACAACATGGTAGGTACTGTATCCACCACGGTAGGTTCTGTATCCGTCCACGTCGTAAACACCCATGGCATCCACGCCATGCTCCCAGCTCTGGTCAGAGCACTGGAGAGGTAGGAACCTGGAATGGCATAGACATTCTATGGAGAGGGATCAGACCCCACACAGGTCCAAAAAGTCACTGCTGAGACTGATAAATGCTATGAAGAAAATAAATCTGGGTGCCAGGTGGAGTGGTGGGTGGATTTAGGGGAGGGGGCGCCCTCTTTATCTACTGTAGTCAGGAAGTCCTCTGAAGAGTGACATTGAGCAGAGACTGCAAGATGAGACACAGGTATGTGAAGAGTTGGAGGAAGAGGCCTCCAGCTAGAAAGATGGCAAATGCAAAGGCCCTGGGGCAGGAGTATGCTTGGGCTCTTCCAGGAACAGGAAGAAAGCCAGTGTGGCTGGAGCAGCAAGAGTGATGGGCAGTGGAGGAGGCCAGGAGGAGAGGGAGGCAAGGGGCTTCATTGCCACGGTAATGAGCCTGAATTTATTCTAATGGCAACGGGAAGCCACAGGAGGTTTTCTAAGCAGGGCAATGACCGTTATGATGGGTTGTGTACAAAGATCACTCAGGTGGCTGTGTGAAGAATGGATGGGGGGGGGGCGGCAAGGAGCTGCGAGGAAGCTTTGGTGGCCTGGACCACCGGGCCAGCTGTGGGGATGGAGGGAAGAGGCAGGCAGATAAACACCTGATACTAACACATGTGAAGCACTGAGCACTGGCCTGGCATGCATCAAGGGATACTCAACATAGAGTTGGGGGCCCAAGAAGAAAGGGTGCTGGTGGCTAGATGTGTGGCCAGGGTTAGGAGACTGGGGGGGCAGTGACAAGGAGTTGGGGGCCTGCCTTTCCTGGGCTTAAGGCCACAGGAGGCCAGCAGCCCGGTGTGGGACCCTGCAGGGACAAACTCGGGGGATCCCACATCCTCCTTTCAGTTCCCTAATGTGTATGATGTCTTTCTCTTCTTAAAAGGCCATTGTCAGAGGCACTATGTGTGACATATCAGTGTTCCAGAAATAAAAACCTGGAAGCAATTAGAATAAAAAACAGCTTACTATATTCAGTTTTGTATTTCAAAATTTTGTTTAACTTGTACATACACGTGATAAAAATGTCAGAGTACAAGAGCATATAGCAAGAGGTAACTCTCCCTCCACCCCATCCTCGTCCCTAGAACATATTCTGTTATCTATTCTTTTTAATTTTTCCAGAAATAGTCTCAGCATATACACACATATATATTACACATTAAACATGGAAATAGCATAGTATAGTGTTTTGTATCTTTTTTTCACCAAGCCATATTTCTTAAAGATCATTTCATATTAGTCCATGAATCACTATTTCATTCTCTTTTAGTGGCTGCATGTTACACCATTACAGAGCTGTATCATATAGGAAAGTAGGTATTTAGATGATTTCCAGGTTTGGCTAATATAAGCAATGTAGCAACAAACATCTTCATATGGAGGTCTTCGGCATTTCCATTGGATAAATTCCTAGAAACGGAATTTCTAGCTCAAAGGACAATTACATATTTTTCTGTTTGAATAAGTATTGACAAATTGCTGTTTAGAGCAGTTGGACTCACTCACTCCCCACTCTCACCCACAGCTGACCCTGACAGCATCGCTTTCACAATGTCAAAACAGGTCATTGTCCAAATGTTTCATTTTTGCCAATCTCACCACACCTGACAACTTGCATGTGTTAAGTGTAAGCCCACCTTCATTGGTGTGGTGGGTGTTATCACCCTCATTCTGCAGTTCGGAGAGCTTAGTTCACTCACCCCAGGACAAAGCCAGTATCCCAGCACTGCTGTGAACCACAGAGATGACAGAAAGCACATCTGGGAACAGAATAGGCAAGGCCAGGAGTGGGGAAGCTGAGGCCAGGCAAGGGTGTGGTTGCCTAAGCAGACACTCAGGCTCTGGCAATCAAGATGGGGGAAGGGGACATACAGGTCAGAAGCCAAGAGACCAGTCAGTGGTCAGGTCTATAAACCCACTCCACCAGGACCAGGGACACAGTGCTACCTCTTCTGCGCTCATGCCTGGGCCAGCCTGAGCCCCGGATGTGGGCGTCAATGAGCCATATTAGGGCTAAGGGAAATAGGTCAGTCACTTGCTGGAGGAATAGCAAATTTAGGAGCAGAGATGAGAGTGGATGTTGACATCTGGGACTAAAGCCCCAAGTTTCCTTTCTTCCTACCATGAACAGCTTGGCGGTTGCAAAGCAGGAAAATGCAGTCTCCATTAAAATTGAGAGAGAAAGGTCCCTGTCAATAAACCACAGTTGCCAAATGAACCTAAGTTTAGCATCACACTCTAAGCCTGTTTGGGAGCCTCTTGACTTTTCTAATGGGCTCCACTTCCGTGAACTCAAGGTAATGGAATCAGCTTCAGAGAAAACAATGTTCTAAATAAAGAAATGCAATCAGAGCTGCTAACCTCCGACAGAAGACTCTTCTCGTGCACCTTGGACTTGAAGTAAGGAATGTATGCTTTGAGAGGGTGTATGTGTATGTGTGTGTAAAGATTATGAATTTCAGGCGTGACTGAAACCAGAAAGTCCTAACATGTTACTAAGGCTGGCCTATTAAACAAACAAAAACTCAAATAAAAAATTTAGAGTAAGGAGGGCAGGGAAACCTGACTTTTGAAACTGACATTAGGGTCCACCCAGGTATAGGGGGTATTATACAGAGATAGGATGCCCAAAGGAGTGGGTTTCCAAAGACCCCCTCCCAGA
Source organism: Hyperoodon ampullatus (assembly GCF_949752795.1). Lineage (NCBI taxonomy): Eukaryota > Metazoa > Chordata > Mammalia > Artiodactyla > Ziphiidae > Hyperoodon > Hyperoodon ampullatus. The sequence goes on from NC_136914.1 coordinate 209,781,522, forward strand.
CTCATGGCACAAGCCTGAGCAGCAATTTGAAAACATGGAATGTTCCAAGGTGGGCAAGGCAAGACTCCCAAAGCAGGCTCATCCTAGAAGCTTGCATCCATAAGGAGAGCGCTTGCTGAGCTATGAAGGTCAGAATCAGGCAACCATAAAGGCCTTCAAGGGGGTCCTAGGGTATCAGCCCAGAGAAGCCCAGGGTGTGGTCTGTGGCTGGCAATGACTGTCTGAGATACTGGAATTTCCAGTTGTTCATCCTTCTCAGTGAAGATGGTCTCTACTCCTTCTCCAATTTTCTGGAAATTTCCATGGTCTTCCATACTGCCTATCCATCCATCCCATCCATTCCACTGTCTCAAGCAGTCCGTAAAAAAACCATTTTTTGAGCCTATGACAAATCAAAGACCATGCTAGGCACCATGTGGGATACAGAGTAGGGCACAAATGGTGGTGGAATGTTGGCAGTGGGGACTCTTACACAAGGTCATGGTGAGTATAGGTAGGTGTAATCACTTTGGAAAACAATTTGGAACAATTTGCAAAGTTGAACTTGCACACCAATAACCTAGCAATTAATTCCTCTCCTAGCTATATACCCCTCAAACTCTTGCAGCTGTGTGAAAGACATGTATAAGGATGTTCAAAGAAGCATTGTTCAAAATAGTAAAATTATGAAAAACCCAGATGTCTATTACCAGAAGGAACACTTTGTGAATTATGGTCTGTTCCACAATGTACTATTATGCAGCAGTGAAAATGAATGAACTATAGTTTTATGCAATAAGATGAATGCATCTTAGAAACAAATGATGAGTTTCTATTTTTATTTTTGTTGTTGTTGTGGGGCTTTTTTTTTTAAATTTTTATTTTTGGCTGTGTTGGGTCTTCGTTTCTGTGCGAGGGCTTTCTCTAGTTGTGGCGAGCGGGGGCCACTCTTCATCGCGGTGCGCGGGCCTCTCACTGTCGTGGCCCCCCGTTGCGGAGCACAGGCTCCAGACGCGCATGCTCAGTAGCTGTGGCTCATGGGCCTAGTTGCTCCGCGGCATGTGGGATCCTCCCAGACCAGGGCTCGAACCCGTGTCCCCTGCATTGGCAGGCAGATTCTCAACCACTGCGCCACCAGGGAAGCCCTGGGGCTTTTAAAATTATTTTATCACTAACAATTTTTCTAGCTTTACTGAAATATAACTGACATATAACATTTTGTAAGTTTAAGGCGTACAACATGGTGATTTAATACACATATATATTGCAAAACGATTATCAAGATAAAGTTAGTTAACACATACATCACCTCACATAACTACAATTGTGTGTTGGTGGGTAAGAAAATTTAAGATCTATTCTCTTAGCAACTTTCAAGTGTATAACACAGTATTGTAACTGTAGCCTCTACACTGTATATTAGATTCCCCAGTGTACCACCGTTTATTTATCCATTTACCTACTGAAAAATATCTTGGTCGCTTGTAAGTTTTGGCAGTTATAGAGTATCTGTAAACCTTCATGTGCAGATTTTTGTGTGGACATAAATTTTCAATTCATTTGTGTAAATACCAGTTAGTAGGACTGGTGAGTTCCTCAGTATGCCTAGTTTTCTAAGAAACTGCTGAATTGTCTCTCAAAGTGGCAGTACCATTTTTGCATTTCCTCTCTTTGAATGAGAGTTCCTGGGGCTCCACACCCTCCCCAAGACTTTGTCTCATCTGTGTTTTGGATTTGGGCTATTCTAATAGGTGTGTAGTTGTAGCTCATTGTTTTAATTTGCAATTCCCTAATGATACATAATGAGGTATCTGTTCAGATCTTTTGCCCATTTTTAATTTTTCAGGTTACTTCCTTATTGTTGAGTTTTAACTGTTCTTTGTGTATTTTTAAAAACAGTCTTTTATTGGGTATTTCTTTGCAAATATTTTCTCTCAGTCTGTGGCTTGTCTTCTCTCTCTTTTGTAGAGCAATTTTAATTTTTAATGAAGATCAGCCTATCAATTATTTCTTTCATGCATCATGCCTTTGTTGTAAAATGATGAGTTTTTAAAAAGCGAGTTTCAAATTAACACAACTTTGTGAATCAACCATACTTCAATAAAATAAATTTTTTTTAAAAAAAGAATTTTAAAAGCAAGTTTCAGAAGACTACATATACTGTATCATTTTTTTCTAAAGCTTAAAAATAAGCAAAGCTAAATAACATTTTCTAAGGAAATCAAACAAATGTATCTTAAAATTTTTTTAGAGCCAGGAATACTGAGCATAAAATTTCGGATAGTTGTTACCCCTGGGGGCAGACAGGTTATGGGACAGGGGAGGACCCCACCGGTAGGGCCAATGATCTAGTTCTTGGGCCACATAGGAGGTATCAAGTGTTTGTTTTATTATTATACTTTATTCATTGCATATGTTCTTTGATATCAGAAATACATAGTAAACATTTTCACGGCAATAACTCCTGGTCTGAAGGAGACTGCCATTTATACGAGAAAACAGAAACACAGACCCCAAAAAAGGCATTTCGTATGTCATAGTGCAAGAAAGAACCTTATGAATGACCATACTTGTTTGGACTCATCGTAAGTGACTGAAACCAAATTCAAACTATTTCAAGCAAAAGTAAGTCTTAAGTAAATAATAAGTAAGTAAGCAAGTCTGGCTCGTTAATTGAGGTGAGGCCAGGACCAGGAACTCTAAAAACTCGAATAATGAGCGACTCACTTCCTCACTCGCTCTGTTTCTCTCTGTGTGTTGGCCTCATTTTCTCCCACTTTGGATGGGTAGCTTGGGGACCTTCCTTCTGGTGAAAGAAGGAGAATAAGGGATGCAGATACTGCCAGCCTGCCTTGCATCATGCACCACGTCAGTTTGGCAAACCCAAAGGAAGGAGAGATGGGTTTTTCTCCCTATGTTCCATTCACAAAATCCCAGGCAAGGATTCCAATTGGCCTGGTTTGGGTCACAGGTCTATCCCTGGGCCAATCACAGTGGCCCGAAGAAAGGGTATTATGTGATTGGAGGCCTCATCAAATCTCAGGGAGCGGACGGACGAGGGGCGGGCTACTCAGAGAAAAGGGAGTCCTATCGTCAGAGAGAGCAGCGGAAAGGATGACAGGTCAGACAAACATGACAGGTGTCCACTCCCAAGGCTCAGACAGCAAAGGGGATAAGAGTCGGGGAGTGGGGAACACAGTGAGGCTCTTTCGAAGAGAAGGTCCTAACGTGTAGGCTGAAGAAAGGGCAGAACTTGAGGCCTTAGGGAGGGAGGGAGGCTCCTGCCAGACCCTGGAGGCTGGAGGCTGACTGTGTAATGCAGGAATGGCTCGGGGTGATCCTGGGGGAGCCATTTTAATTGTTCTGTGGGCTGGTCGGCTCCAGGGTGTAAAAACAAACCCTGATGGGAGGGATTCCCTGGGAATGGAAAAAAGGTAAGCAGAAGGCAGAACACAGGATGTTGCGGAAGCCCAGAGGACGCCCACACACAGGGGTCGGGCTGAGTCAAGCGGACGTCTGGGGCTGTGGAGGGGGCAGGTTGGAGGCAGCTGGGCACAGAGCACCGCTCAGGGCCAGAAGCTCTTCCCCTTGGAAGGAGTTGCCTAGAAGGATGGTTTCCAGCCCGGCCGATCTGGTTCACCACCCCCAGACTGCAGCCCTCAGGGATCCCACGCCAATTGTGCCAGAGGGGCGGCCCTTGGTGTGGGGACCAGGGCCCAGCAGGCCGGGTGGCCACGTTACTGGTCTCAGGAGAGGCGGGGCCTCCAGGCCCAAGAGTCCCAGCTTCAGAGAGAAGCGGGGGTGGCGGGCGGGTGCGAAAGCACGTCAACTCAACAATGCCATGCATGCCGCGGATCTATTATGAGTCCCGGGCTCTAGCGTTTGCCCTGGATTCGAATCCCTGTTTTGACACTTGACGAATATGTGACCTGGTCCGCATGCTTCACTCTCTGAGTCTCAGCTTTCCAATCAGGAAAAGGCCCAGATCACAGTGTCGTACCTACCTGAAGGGCCGACTGTGAGGCTCAGGTGAGAAAAGGTTATCGTTGGCATGAGGTTCTGCATCAGTATTTGCCATGGTTATAACATGACTTCCTAATTTATAGTCCCTGAGATGAGAGTTGTGAGCCCCCAACAGTGCAGACAGCCACACAGAGGCTAAATGACCCCGTCCTGAGGACACTTCAGAAGGCGCTGTACAGTCCATCTGAAGCACTTCCCCACCCTTGGGCCTTTGCTTATGCCATGCCCTGACACTTGGAAGATGCTTCCCTCAGATCCTACATAGCTGGCTCCTTCTCATCCAGGTTTAGGATAAATGTCATCTCCTCAAAGAAACCTTCTCTGATCACCCTAACTAAAAAAAGTAAACTCCTGCCCTCCATCCAATTACTCTCATTTATGATCTTCCTTTTATTATTACCCTCTTATATTAACTTATGTATTTTATTTGCTTATAATCTGATTCCCCTCTGGAATATAAGGTCACTGAGTACAGACACCTCTTTCATCACTGTATCCCTAGCCTAGCATGGCACATTGACTGGTGCTTACATATTTGTGGAATGAATAAATGAAGACTGCCCTGGTAACACTCAGGCCATGCATTTCAACTAAGGCTCAGAGAGGTTCCCTTACATCTCCCATGGCCTTATTTACATCTGGCTTCTCAGAGCTCCTGGCTGTGAGGCCCTGGTTCAAGTCAAGCCATGGAGACACCAGAGCCGGGCACCAACTCCTGAACCCCCATAGCAACCTGGTCTTCCCTGGGGTTCCTGGGGTTCACCCAGAACCTCTGTGTGGGGCTGGGGCTGGCCAGTTGGAGCTTAGCTAGAACATCCATCAGTCTATCAATAAACATTTGCAGAGTCCCTCGCTACCTGCCTTTGGGAAGTGTCCTGGGTTGACCTGAGGAGACAGGGCCTGTTGGATATCCTCCTTGGCCACTATCCTGAAGCCTTCTCCATGGCACCTACTGGGCAGTATCATGCCTAAATGTTTAACCCTGAATAACAATTTATGATTTCATGCTGAAAAATGTCACTGAGCTACAAGCCTGACACTCCAGTTTGCTGATCAGCATGAGCTTCTCTCCCTGCAAGTCAGTGTTTTTCAAGGCATGGTCTATGGCCCATCTATAACAAATCATGAGCTGCTTGTTGGGGTGGGGGGAACTACACAGGCTCCTAGCCAGCCTGGACCTGCTAGATCGGAATCTCTCTGCAGCAGGTTTTGGAGTCGGCACTTTTCTTTAGAGTAAATAAGTGGGGCAAGATCGCGTAACTAGTGAGTGGTGGAGGAGCACCAGACCCAGGCATTTGGGCTCCAGAGCCTGTGCTCCTAACTTTTGTCCAACGGTACCTCTCCATTCCCCCAGGCCCACCGCCGCCTGCCCCAGCAGAGACTCGGCAACAATTGTCTAAGTTCCATTTGCACTCTTCCAACGAGCAGGTCCAGTCCCCCTGATGATGGCCACCTCCATCCTTTGGCAAAGTCTGTTGTGAGCACGCAGGTCGGTCTGTCTCCCCCACAAGCTCAGAGGGTGAACAGTTACTTGGGTCATTTCTGCACCCCTGGAAGCCCAGACAGGGTCTGGCCCAGATTGACTCCAGTCTCTGTGGGTTGCAAAAAAGGATATATTCACCCACCCAATACTTCTGTGCCTACCATGTGCCAGGCCCTTTGTGGGCACTCAGGATGCAGCAATGTAAAACCAAACAAAAATCCCTTTCCCCCAAGGAGCTTATATTTTGTGGGTGAAATGTACAGGTGAAGTGATAATGGCCCCTGCAAGGTCTGCTGGGAAGTAAATGAAATAAACTGTTAAGTGTGGAGAGAAAGGTAAGAGCTCTGGGGACTGAAGCAATCAGAGAGGGCTTCCTGTAAGAGGCTTCATTGGCATCACCTTCCTTATTGTTGAAATCACCTAAGATAAGTCTGTTGAAGACTTGGATTTTCTCTGTAGAGCCTCACTCCCAGTGGCCAATGCTAAGGATGTGGTGTATCAGGCACAGTTCCCACAGTTCAAAGCACCTTGACCAGGGTCTGCAGGGAAGGTGTGGGGGTAGGAAGAATGAGGGTGGAGAGTCAGAGGGACACTTATTAGTAGTAATGTTATTTTGAGTGAAATCTTTGTTCTGGAATCCAATCCCAACTGTTTCTCTTGGGTTGCTGTGAGGATTAAACGCTTAACTCGGACAAAGGAGGAGAGGTCAATTAATGGACGGCATTGTTGCTGTTTTGGGTAGAAAACACTCTCAGTAGTCCCAGCTCATCTACCTTAGTGGGCAAGAGGGAAAGGTAAGAGATGGTCTGGGAGCCTCAGATTATGTGGGGCTTTGCAGACCATGGTGAGAAGAATGGATTTAATTCTGAGATGGGAAGCCATTGGAGGCTTTTAAGCAGGGTGATGATGAAAGATCACTGGCTGCTTGAAAAATGAACTGTTGGGAGGATAGGGTAGAAACAGAGACCAGTTAGGAGGCTACTGCCAAGGTCCAGGTGAGGGACAGTGGAGGCTTGGATGAGCGTAGTAAAAGAGGAAATGTCTTGGTGAACACACATGAATTTTGGATGTGTGAAATGCGGCAGGGGTGGGGCACAAGGGAAAGACGAATCAAGGAGGACCTCAGGTTTTGGGTAGGTAAATGGGGGTGCCATATTCTTAGATGGGGAAGGTAGAGGAAGAGCAGGTTTGGGAGACAAAATCAAGAGTTCTGGCATGCTTGTGTTGGTGGTGGTGGCTGAGTAATGCCCCGCTAATGATGGAACCTGTGAATGTGTGACCTTACATGGCAAAGGGACTTTGCAGATATGATTAAGTCGAGAATTTCGAGATGGGGAGATTAACTTGAATTATTTTGGTGGGCCCAGTGTCAACACAAGGGGCCTTATAAGCGGAAGAGGGAGGCAGGAGAGTCAGAGCTATTCAGTGTGAGAAGGACTCAACTCACCTTTGCTGGCTTTGAAGATGGAGGAAGGAAACCTTAAGTCAAGAAATGAGACAGCCTCCAGCAGCTGAAAAAGGTAAGGAAATGGCTTCTCCCCTAGGGCCTCCAGAAGGAACACGTTCCTGCTGACACCTTGCTTTTAGCCCAGTAAGACCCATTTTGGACTTCTGACCAAGTTCTCTCCTACCATTCTCTCTCTCACCCACTAAGTTCTAGTCCCAGTAGCATTCATGAATCCTCAAACAGACCACACTGGTCCTAGCCTCAGGACCTGGAACATTCTTTCCATGATTCATACATGTCTGGCTCTTTTTGATCATTCCATCATTACTTCAAATGATGCCGCCACAGCAAGGCCTTTCTGGCCTCCAGCTATAATCACTCTCCCTTCTCCCCAGCTCCTACCACACAGGCTGGCTTTGCTGAGTTTATTTGTGTATTACCTGTCTTCCCCACTAGAAAGAAGATCCATGACAGCAGGGAACTCATTTACCTTGTCTATCACTGAATTCCTAGTACCTGATCCAGTGCCCAGCATGTAGTAGGTACTCAATAAATTAAATAAAAATGAATGTTAAAAAAACAACAAACAATAAATGTTGGCGAGAATGTGGAGAAAAGGGAAACCTCATACACTGTTGGTGGGCATGTAAATTGGTGCAGACACTATGGAAAACAGTATGGAGGTTCCTCAAAAAAATAAAAATAGAACTACCATATGATTCAGCAATCCCACTCCTGGGTATATACCCGATGAAAATGAAAATACTAATTTGGAAAGATACATGCACCCCAGTGTCCACAGCAGTATTATTTACAATGGCCAAATATGGAAGCAATCCAAGTGTTCGTCAACAGATGAATGGATAAAGAAGATGTGGCATATATATTTAAAACTCAGCCATTAAAAAAAAGTGAAATTTTGCCATTTGCTACAACATGGATGGACCTGGAGGGTATTATGCTTAGTGAAATCAGACAAAGACAAATATGGTATGTTATTACTTATATGTAGAATCTAAAATATAAAACAAACAAATGAAGATAACAAAACAGAAACAGACTCACAGATATAGAGAACCAACTAGTGGTTACCATGGGGAGAGGACTGGGAGGGAGGCAAGATACGGGGTAGGGGGTTAAGAGACACAAACTACTATGTATAAAATGAATAAGCAACAAGGATATATTGTACAGCACAGGGAATATAGACCACATTTTATAATAACTTTAAATGGAGTATAATCTATAAAAATATTGAATCACTATGTTGTCCACCTGCAACTAGTATCATATTGTAAGTCAACTGTACTTTAATTTTAAAATAAATAAATATATAAAAATGAATGTGATTTAGAGAAGAAAAAAAAAGATAGTCCTTGGTTTATGGCCACAGAAATCTAGAGTCTGAATGCTATCAACCAGCTCCCCTTGAATTCACTGAGCCTATTATATGCTATTTCCTGGGAGGCAGATGGGGAGAAGCCAGCCAGGAGCTCACAGCCCAAGAGGAACTCATGGAAGGGAAGGGAAGGGGAGGGGAGGGGAGGGGAGGGCAGGGGAGGGGCAGGGGAAGGGAGGGCAGGGAAGGCTGAGAACTCAAATACAAGGCCCTCTGGTAAATGTCCAAGCAGAGTAAGTAGAGTCCCAGGAGCTCAGCGAGGACTGGCTCCGTCCACTTAGGAAGGAGGAGGAAGAGATGCGATTTCAGGGGCTGGGGGTCCGAGAGCTGGGGAGAAAGCGAACGCTCTCTTAGCTCTTTCTGAGAAGGCAAGTGTGGTTAATTCAAGAAAATTCTGTCTGAGGAATATAAACAGCCTAAGAGCCAACTTTGGCACCAAGCCGTTCGCAATCCAGCTGTGGAGAGGAGCACGAGAAGGGCCCAGCGGCGCACTGCAGGGTGCAGTGCAGGGAACAGCTTCGGAACGTAGTGTGGGGTCAGGCAAGCCTAGGTCTGCGTCCCACGTCTGCCACTGACCGCTGTGCCTCAGCTTCCTTATGAGAATGTTACCTCCTTCACCAGGTTGCTGTGAGGCTTAAAGGAAGATAATAAATCTGAAGTGCTCAGCAGAGAGCCCTGCGCACAGTTTAAGTGCTCAGTAAAAGGCAACCATTATTATTAAAATAAGTAGGTTGTTCACGGGGCGGGAATCTCTTAGTGTTTTTGAGATTCCAGGGGTGAGAGGGCAGGTTAATGTACCTAGAGATGAATGTCTGGGTCATATATAATCCACCAACCTGTGTTTCTCCCGGTGGGGTGCCCGGCAGACCACCCCAAGAGACCATGAGGTTTTGGGTCTGTGGCAGGATCCAGAAATCGGAAGTTTAACAACCCCGCCTCCCCAACAGTGACGTCAGGCCACTCAAGGCCAAGAACCATTGCTTCAGCGGGGCCACGCTCAGGACAGACTCCCCTGGTTTTTGCCTTTCAAAGCAGTGTTTGGATGACTTTCTCATGGAGGCTGAGTGCCTTAACCCTGCCTTCAGTTTCCCGGAGCTGGGACCTTCCATGTGCAGTCAGAGACACACCTGGCTTGGGGATCTCTGAGGGCTGGGACTCAAGGAGACCTTCTGAATAAGGATGCGGTTCAGAAATCTACAGAGGGGCTCCCCTGGTGGCGCAGTGGTTGAGAGTCCGCCTGCCGATGCAGGGGACACGGGTTCGTGCCCCGGTCCGGGAGGATCCCGCATGCCCCGGAGCGGCTGGTCCTGTGAGCGGCTGGTCCTGTGAGCGGCTGGTCCTGTGAGCGGCTGGTCCCGTGAGCCATGGCCGCTGAGCCTGTGCGTCCGGAGCCTGTGCTCCGCAACGGGAGGGGCCACAACAGTGAGAGGCCCGCGTACAGCAAAAAAAGAAAGAAAAAGAAATCTACAGAGACTTGAGCTGCGGGGAACACCAGCTCACTCTGCCTTCTGCTTGCCGCCCCCCCCATAATTCTACTTCCTGAGCTCCTTTGCAACCTACCCCTGTAACCCCTAAACCGTTCCGTGTTTAATTTTCCTCCACGGCATTTATGACTATTCCACAGGCCGCTAGTCTTACTCATTGCGTTTAGTGTCTATCTACCTCCATTAGAATGGAAGCTCTCTGATTCTAAGCTTTTGTTTGTTTATTTGCTGTTTTGTTCTGTTTTGGTCTTCTTTGTCCACGCTGTATCCTTGGGCTTAGACCTGCTGGCTGGCATACCACAGGCCCTCAATAAATATTCATTGAATGAGCGAATGAGTTGGGCAGCTCTAATTCCTTCCTGCCCCCGAAGCTCCCGGTTCAAGAGACAGTACAAACCTGTGTCCCTCTCCAGCCTTGCCACCAGCTAATCCTTGGGGCAGTGTTGGGGGTCGGGTGGCCTCTATTCTGGGCCTTTGAAAGTTTTCCCCTCTCCCACACCAGTGTTTTCTTTAATTGCCCCTCTCGTGAGAATAGAGGACATGGCGTGGGGCAGGGTCTTTCAGAGCTGGCTAATTAACAGGCAGTCATTCCCTTTTCTGTCTTCCTCTCTCACATTCCTTTTTATGGGGCTGAGTGTATCACAGGAAGGCATGTGCAGCCTCAAGATACCCCTGTCCTATGTTTACATATATAGACAAAGAAATAGTTACATACTTGTTATTTTTAGTTATACAAGTAATAATAACAGCTGAACTTCACTGAATGTTTACTGAGTGCCAGGCATTGTGCTAAGCATATGCATCTCCTTGTTTAACCCTCTAAACAACCCCATGCAGTCAGTTGTGTTGTTACTGTCATCCCACTTTACAGATGAGCTGCAAGAGCTTCAGTGTCCGATCCAGAGACACATACCTGAGTTTGAAGCTAAACAAGATGGTCTGACTCCAACATACCCCTCATTCCTAACTGCTACAATGACTGCCTCTCTCAAAAGGTGTGCTCATTATCAGAAAGTAAAACAATAAAGAAAGTAAACAGAGGGACTTCCCTGGTGGTCCAGTGGTTAAGACTCTGTGCTTCCAGGGCAGGGGGCACGGGTTCGATCCCTGGTCAGGGAACCAAGATCCCGTGTAGCACAGCCAAAAGTCTTTTTAAAATAAATTTAAAAAAAAAGAAAGTAAACAGGGGGAGCTCCCTTCACTCCCCCAAAGAGGCTGCCGTTAGCTGATAATAGCTTTTATACTAGGGAATTTCTTATACCAGCAGAATATAGGTAAGAACAAGAAGGTCTATATGTCTATTAAAACACACACCCGGGCTTCCCTGGTGGCGCAGTGGTTGAGAGTCCGCCTGCCGATGCAGGGGACACGGGTTCGTGCCCCAGTCCGGGAAGATCCCACATGCCGCGGAGCGGCTGGGCCTGTGAGCCGTGGCTGCTGAGCCTGCATGTCCAGAGCCTGTGCTCCGCAACGGGAGAGGCCACAACAGTGAGAGGCCCACGTACTGCAAAAAAAAAAAAAAAAAAAAAAAAAAACACACACCCACCTAGTTAAGTGGTTTTTTTCTTTTCCTACAAAAGTACTTCCAGACCTTTTGTTTCACTTAGTTTTTTCACTCTCTAATAATACATTTTGGACCAGATCTTTAAACTTCAATAAGTGATGCCTCCCCTCTTAGAAGCTGTAGGTTGATGTTCTGGCTGCCGAGGCTAAGGATGAAGTGATGTGATGAAGACAAATCTATGGATGAAGCGAGAGGAGGTACATAACATGCTGGCCAGATCGCAGCTGGGCGAGTTTGGACTCTTACAGGCTTAGGAGCTGCCTTTAGAAAGGGGGGCTTGTTTGTTGTTGTTCTTGCTTTTTAGCTTAGGTAGTTCAGGGTACCATCCTGTTGGCTGAGAAATGAATAGGCTTCCCTGCCTGTATCAGCGGATCTCAAAGCCAAGCTCTCCTGGGCAGCCCCAGGTAACCTCTTGGAGACTGGGCTCAAGGGAGCCGAGGGGCTTCCATTCTAAGGATCCTTAAGTATTACACCCATAATTCATTGCTCAGCTTCCAGGCATAGCTACTGTGCTAGCCACCAAACTCCTGGCAGTAGTTCATTTAATCTGCAAAACCCTACCAGGTATTTCACTCTCCCCACCTTACAAATGAGAAACTAGGGCTTCCCTGGTGGTGCAGTGGTTGAGAGTCCGCCTGCCAGTGCAGGGGACATGGGTTCGTGCCCCGGTCCGGGAGGATCCCACATGCCGCAGAGCAGCTAGGCCCGTGAGCCATGGCCGCTGAGCCTGCGCGTCCGGAGCCTGTGCTCCGCAACGGGAGAGGCCACAACAGTGAGAGGCCCGCGTACGGCAAAAAACAAACAAACAAAAAAACAATGAGAAACTGATACTCAGAGAAGTTAATAACCTACCCCGGATCGCACAGCTAGTAAGAGGCAGCGCTGTGCCTTTCTCACTAAGGCCTCAAAGGATCGCAGCAGAAGGTTGGAGCTGGTTGAAATCTTCTAACTCTGGCCCCTTCTTCCATATAAATGAAGCACACAGCCCAGGGCCCTAACAAAGTTGGCTGCAGGCCACACAGCAGGTGTAAGGAACTGACTGAGGTTCCGGTTTTTCAGACTCTATTTGTTATGAAAGACCTCCAGGGAAGTTGGTAGAACTGAATGGAGTAGTCAGTTCTGCATATCCTGGTAGCCCAGAGGCATTGGAGTAACTGACTTCCTGAAGAGGGTTTGCACACAGTAAAACAAAATTAAGCCGTGTGTCAATATGAAGCCAAGGCAGAAGGGATCGTAATCTATAACTTCCTCCAAAGAGAAAAGTCCTACACCTGCCAAGGGGAGTCAGCTGATAGAGCTGCCCCGAGGGGGAGTATGGGGTGTGGGGATATTATTACTGGAAACCTAAGACACCAGAAACTCATCCTTCAAATAGACCCACTCACTCCAGCTGGCCATTTTTACCAACAGGGACCATCCTTGAATCTGGAGCCCCTAATTAAATCCCTCCACCCCAATCTGCCAAAGCCACGTGTATAGCCACCTAGAAGTACTTCTCCCCCCAGTTTATTCTTTTCTGTTAAAAGCAAACACAACCCTCTGCCCAAAGAGGTGTAGACTAGGATGTCCTTCAATAGGCGATCCAGATAAATAAATTATGCCAAATCCGTACCATGGAATGTTCTGAGGCCCCCCCAAAAGACTAAAGGGCATCTGGAAGATAAGAGCACTGAGACTTACTAGTAAATGGAAAAAACGAAGTTGCAGAATGATAAGCAGAATACACAACTGAAAATATGGTAAATATACAAAAAGAGTGATATCATCTCACACCAGTCAGAATGGCCATCATCAAGAAATCTAGAAACAATAAATGCTGGAGAGGGTGTGGAGAAAAGGGAACACTCTTGCACTGCTGGTGGGAATGTGAATTGGTACAGCCACTATGGAGAACAGTATGGAGGTTCCTTAAAAAACTAAAAATAGAACTACCATATGACCCAGCAATCCCACTACTAGGCATATACCCTGAGAAAACCATAATTCAAAAAGAGACATGTACCAAAATGTTCATTGCAGCTCTATTCACAACAGCCCGGAGCTGGAAACAACCTAAGTGTCCATCATCGGATGAATGGATAAAGAAGATGTGGCACATATATACAATGGAATATTACTCAGCCATAAAAAGAAACGAAACGGAGCTATTTGTAATGAGGTGGATAGACCTAGAGTCTGTCATACAGAGTGAAGTAAGTCAGAAAGAGAAAGACAAATACCGTATGCTAACACATATATATGGAATTTAAAAAAAAAAAAATGTCATGAAGAACCTAGGGGTAAAACGGGAATAAAGACACAGACCTACTTGAGAATGGACTTGAGGATATGGGGAAGGGGAAGGGTAAGCTGTGACAAAGGGAAAGAGAGGCATGGACATATATACACTACCAAACGTAAGGTAGATAGATAGTGGGAAGCAGCCGCAGAGCACAGGGAGATCAGCTCGGTGCTTTGTGACCGCCTGGAGGGGTGGGATGGGGAGGGTGGGAGGGAGGGAGATGCATGAGGGAGGGGATGTGGGAACAGATGTATATGTATGACTGATTCACTTTGTTATAAAGCAGAAACTAATAAAAAAAAAAAAAAAAGAGTATCACAACTTCATAAGGAAAAATTTGGAAAATACAGAAAAGTAGGGGGGATCACACCCCCCGCACAGACCTCCCACCCTGAAAAAAAGAACCCTTGTTAATATTTGCTATATTTCTCTCAGGTCTCCTGGCTAGAAGTGGTCGTGTTACATCAGGTGGTGGTCAGCACACACTGGAGTGTGACCAGAGCTCAAATCCCAGCTCTTCCACCCCTACCTGGGAGAGCCTCACTCTGCGTGCGAATCTGTTCTGCGGAAGTCATTCCACCTTCTTGGGATGGTTGTATTGATTAAATGAGGCCAAATACGTAAAGCACTGAGTGCCTAGCAAACAGCACTCAATAAATGCAGCTGTCGTTGTCATTTGTAACCTGCCATTTCCCTCAATATTTTAACATAATTGATTTTGAACATCATTCAGAATCTTTGAAAACGTCACACGTGATGGCTGCTGAATGTACCGATTTCTTCACCATTCTCTTATGAGAAATGTTTTGGCTGCTTCCATTTTTACCTTCGTATAAATAGCTCTGTGATGAACACTATTGTAAGTAGAGCTTTACGTCCCCCATGTTTTGAAGATTTTCCTTACGATCATTTCCCAGAAGTGGAATTACTAGGCCAAAGGGTAATCACCATTTTCAGGCTTCATCGGCGCAAGGCCTGATTGCACAAACCGGGCCATATTTCCTAGACGTAACCTCCCCCACCTCCTTACCATCCCCAGAGCCTCCCTGCCCCCCACCAGGATGGCCTTCTGCTCCCCGGAGAGGACACCTGGCTGCCGCCACCTCCCTTGCCTCCTTCAGTGGCCGAGCTTCTCCCCTCTGCCCATGTAAACCCTCCCTGCTTTCAGTTCTTATACCTCTCCCTGGCCCACCCTGACTGCTGGGCCCTCAGCCATCTCCCCTTCCTCTGGGTTTCCCAGCCCCTTGAATCTATAACCAAGTCCAGCCTGACTCATGGACCCTCTTTCCCTTTCAAGATTCAGATTTGGGTCCCTAACACCCAGACAGTAAGCTCCTGAGGTCAGGAATGAAGCCCTGGGCTCTTCTTCCTTCCCCTCTCAGCCCTGGAGTGAGCAGTACAGTGCTAGGATCTGAGTTCCCATTGGGCAAGATGTCTTCCTAGGGTCAGCTGTGGTCCAGGCTAGGCACTATGGCTGCAGGGACCTTAGGAGCTGGCTCCTCCCTCGCTCGGGGCGGGGAGAGGGAAACATAAATAATCGAGTGTAACCATGAAGGACAGGGGTTTTGATACAAGCTCATGATAGAGGAGAGAGAAGGGAGGGTGTCAGCTCAACCTGGTGGGCTCTGCTCAGGCTGTGAACCTTGCTGGATGTCTTGCCGTGTGACCCTGAACAAGTCATTTAACCTCTCTGAACCTGGATGCCCCCTTCTGTACCAGGCTCTCTTCACTGGGATGTAGTGAGGTTAAATCAGTTATTCAGGTGAACTTGCTTAGCCAGAGGTATGCAGCAGGTGCTCACTAAATGTTTGCTCCTGGTGAGGGCTCCATACAGACTTGTGGATTAATAAAGGGGCTGCACTGGCAGGGTGCTTGCAGCCATGGGACTCAAGCATCTCAGCAGGCCTGTTCTTCTCGCCTGGGGACTAGGTTTCTGGATGCCTATTTCTTCCACTGACGGGCGAGTTTCTTGCAGGTTCTGGCCACCTGGGTCTCCACACCAGAGTCTGGAGGGGTATGTGGAAGGGTTGGCATCATGCTTACAAAGAGTCTACTCGTGAATCACCTTTGCCTCCGGTGCAGTGCAGCAGTGGGATGGAACGTTGAAATGCCTCCTTTTACATCCATTTTCTGAACTCGTGACAAGCCTGCTCCCATCCCGGTTGCAAATCCTCCCCCCTAGCAGGCAGAACCTTGCATGAGGCCCAAGGAACAGAGGCTTCTGGGGGTGATGTCACTCAGAGCTCAAGGAACACCAAGGGTACCAAGCTGGGCTCTCCAGTTATTCATCCTCCCTGCAGTCAAGGCGGGCTCTGAGCAGGCCCATCCCTGCAACAGATGTGGCTCAAGGTTATGGCCAAGGTCAGGCCTGTTATGTGTCCTTTAGTGGTGGGGGTGGTGCAGAGATCACTGGCCTCAAGTTTGGATTTAAAGCTGAGAGAATCCTTAGACACCATCTAATTCAACCACCCTCCCCTTTGTGGAGGGGGAAACTGAGGCTCAGAAAGGTCAAGAGATCTGGCCAAACTCACACAGCTATGGCATGGGTTATAAAGCTAGGACTTGCTCTTCCCAAACCCCACAGTTACAAGAATTCTCATCAACCTCTTCTCTACCTGGGGTTACCTCTCAACCCACCCCTACCCCCATATACACCAATCACTATAATACTGATAATAGTGGTACCACCTATTGGATAAGCTCCTGAAGGAAGCACTGGGGCTAAATGTTTAGGATGTATTGTCTAATTTAAACCTTTCAACACCTCTAGGAGTTGTAAAATAACTCCTTGCTAGTCCAAGTGTGGTCTGTGGCCAGCAGCAACAGTATCACCTGGAAGTTGGTTGGAAATGCAGACTCTCCAGCCCCAGGAGGAGAATCTGCATTTCAGCAGGCTTCCAGGTGATCTTAGGCACAATCAAGTTTGAGAAGCACCGCCAAAACTCCTCCCACTTTAAAGACAGGAAACGTAGCATGGAGCAGAGGGGTGACTCCCACAGTGTCCCACAGCAGGTGAGGGGCGGAGCCCTGGCTGGTGGAACCTTAGGCAGTGCCCTGGCTCTGAAGTCTTGAGGTTTAGGAATGTTTTCCCACTAGTTCTAGGCCAGAGGAGGTAGGATTCCAGACCCCACCTTCCCCAGGAGCAAGGAAGTTACTGATAGAAGGAATATCCCAAGCATTTTACACGGTACTTTCAAGTATATTATTTTGTTTTTACTTTACAACTTGTTAATTATCCCAACTTTACTAAGAAGAAACTGTCCCTTGGAAGAGTCTAAGCCATTTGTACAAGACTGCACTGCTGGCCACTTCCAGAGTCTGGGCCCGACGCTTGTCTCCTTTACTCCAGAACGCAATCACTGTTTCTCCAAGCACAGAGTGGCATCCCAGTGGCAGGAGAAGTGACTGTAGGTGGAATACAGATGAAAGTCTATTTGAATTGTCATATATTTTAATTTCTACTACAAAAAAAACACAATTAGATTATTAAACCTCAGAGACTACTGTTTAGGACAAAATATGGGTTGGTTTTTTGTTTGTTTGTTTAATGAGTCTCTGAAAAATCAATTTCAGGAATGATAGAGGAGGTGGTACTCAGATATTGCAAAGTCCATGAAGGTGGTAAAAGACTGGAGTGTGGGACACAGCTCCAGGCACCACACAGCAGGGGCGGGGTGGGGAAGGGGGGAGAGAAAACCAGCAGCCAGAGAGATCTCTACTCAGAGGCTGTAGATTTTTCACATATAGGTGGTTTTCTCCCCATGGCCTTCCCATCCTCACTGCCCCCAGAGTCTTAGTATGGAGCAAATACAATGCTCACTTAAGGGCACACACTCCCCATTTTTAAAAAAAGACCAAGTTTTACCAGCCATTTATCTTTCTAGCCAGAATCTCTATGGTGAAGCTGGAGGGACCACAAACTTGCTCCTTCTAACATCCTCCCACACCCAGCCCACTTCCTGTAGCTTTCAAGGATGCCCCATGCCCATCCAGGCCAGACTTGAAATGCTGCAGGGGGTAGGCTAGGAGTGGGGGGTAAAAATCCCCCTCGCATCCTTCAGAAATAGTCTGTGGCTCCCCAGTGGAGGGGAAGAACTGCATCTTTGCTTTCAAGTGTTTGCTCTCTTCCATCTCTTCCTTTCTCTAACCATGTCCACAGCCACTCTTTTTCGGTCAGACCTTTGAACTCTGAGTAAATGGACATTCTCTGCTGCACCCCCGTTTCATTCAGGGATCACAAGTAAAGAGTTCTGGCAAATAAACAAAAATCTTCTAGGAATTCAGAAAACAGTTATAGTAAGGAACAAGGACTGTTATCTTAGAAAAGATAAGGTGGGAAAGGGACAAGATGACCATCTTCAAATATTTCAAAGAGGGTCTAGGTTTAGACAGTATTTCTCCAGACCTGGAAGCAAAGAGTGGAAAATACAGGGAAGCCAGCTTCAGCTCTTCGTCCTTGGTCAACTGTAAAATGGGGGCAATAGTGCTTACATCACAGGGAGGTTGTGAGGATTAAGTGAAGGGCTCAGGACATACCTGACATCTCATAAAAATCCCAGGATATGCTTGTTTCCTTTTTTGGCCTCATTCAAAAATGCCTCATGAGGCAGTAAGCTCCCTCCCTGGAAAATTTCAAAATAGAATTACAATTCCTTACTGCCAAGATTCTGTGCTTCCGTGCTGCCTGTGACTTTTCATAAAGAAAAATACTGGCTCACACGGAGCCCTCACCATGCTCCAGCAGGCAGAGAAGGGCTTTTTGTAGGTACTTCATTTAATCTTCTCATCAGCCCTATGAGGTAGGTACTATTATTATCTCTCCCCGCCCCTGCCCCATTTTTTTTTTTCAGATGAGACAACTGTGGCTTCGAGAGGTGAAGTAACTTGTCCAAGGTCGCACAATCAGTAAGCGGCAAACCAGGGACTTAAAACGTCACACTCCAAAGTCCTTGCTCTTACAATTGGAGGGGTTATTTATCAAAGCTAAACCCCTCTCCCAGACTTGCCTGCTCTAATGCTCCAGGCTTTATTGATCTGTCTTCTGTAAAGTTTCTTCAGGTCTCAATATCAAAACCGCCTAACTTAGCACTTATTATTGTGTGAATGGCTTCTTGTCCTTCCTAGTTTACTGTAAGTGGGTCTGGGGATTTTTACTCTTTAAATATCCTTTTGTACTCAGTAAGCCTTCAGAACAAGTTCACAGGATTCTAGTAATTCTTTCTTTCACTGACAGCTGAATTAGACAGCAAGTAACTCCTTCTTCCCTGTCATGCCTACCCCCGTCTTTTTTTTCCTGTGCCGTTAGAAAAGTCTTTTCTTGGCTGGAAAAAATACTACAGTCTGTTCAACTAGTTAATGTTTATTGAGTTCTTAATATGCACCAGGCACTGTTCTAAGTACCTTTCGTGGATTAGCCCACTGAATCCTGATAGTAACCTATGAGCTAAGTCCTATTTTCACTCCCATTTTACAGAAGAGGAAACAATGTACCAGTGCATCAGGATTTGACTGAGTAAATGCTTTGCTGATGGATATTATTAATAGCAGCAACAACCATACAAATACCTTATGCTTGCGTCAGGCTATAGCTTTATGTATATTATGTCATTGTCACTCACCATTAGCAGATAGGCACTAATGTCCCTATCTTATAGAAGAGGAAACCATGACAGGAAAACAAAAGGGTGAGTGATTCTCAACAGTCACACAGCAAGTGCTGCCTGTACCCCTGAGTGAACATTGTATTCATTCCACTCTAAGATCTTGGGGGCAAGGGAGATAGAAGGGTCATGGGGAGAAAAACAGCTACACACACGAAAAGCATTCTACAAATATCAGGGAAACAACAGAAGCCGTCATAGCAGAGGCCGGACAGGAATCCAGATCTTTGACTCCTAGTCCAGTGCTCTTTCCTTTGACCAAGATGGTGGGAAGCAAGTCTTGGGTCCAGACCCAACAGCAGTCTTGACTGGGGATGTTAACACCAAAGAAAGTAGTGCTCTTAAAAAAAAAAACCCATCATTTTCACGTCTCTGCTTTTTCCACCTTTTCAACAACGAGCAAACGCGCTACTTTCATGATGAGAAACAAGCAAATGAAGAGAGCTGGCAAAATGCATCGTCTGAGGGCTGGAGCTGCTAGAGGACCCTTGGGTTGGCTTCGGGGTGGCACTCTGGGGCACCCTCTGATCCATCCCCACAGGCCACCTGGCCCCACTTTATGGGCAGAGGAAGGAAGCAGGGACGATCACAGGAGTTCCCAGGTCCGTGAAACTCCCTGACATTGGAAGCTGAAAGCTGTGTGTGCACTTTTCCAAGGAACAGGCCCAGACTTTTTAAAAAGGGGCACTATGACCCTTCAAAGGGTAAGAACACCAGATCGCAATGATGAACCGGGACCTGAGGACTAGGATGACCGGTCAAGGAGGGTCAAGAAACATAAAAATCTCCTTGCCCGACTCTGAGTAGAACTGGCAGGGGAGAGCGAATGACAAACAGAACAAGGTCTTGCCTCATACGCTCCTGTTAATTTAAGTTCTGCTTCCTTCCCTGAACCCCGCTCACTCCCATTCCAAAGCAGTGGGCAGGGGGTGGGGGGTGGAGAGAGGCATGATTATTTAAACAGTTCCAGTCTCAGACACACTCCTCCTCCTCCTAGGCCTGTGGCCTCTGAATTCTAGTTCCTGATCCTAGGGCCTGTGCGTCCACAGCTTCCTATCTTGCCTCCTGACCCAGGGTCTAAGGCCCTGATTTATGCTCTGGCCAACTTTTCCCCTGGGTGCCTCCTAAAATGCCTGCTGCTTTCAAGCCTCAGCAAGCACTGGATTCCATTCCACCAACATTGCCTGAGCTCCTACCATGTGCTGGGTGTTACGACTGGGTCACAGATGGTGGGATAAGTCCTGAGTATGGCCTGGGAGCCTTCAAACTAATGGCAGGACAGATAACACTCTGTTGGGGGAGGGGGAAACTGCACAATGTGAGAACACCCAGGAGGGCGACTGATTAACAGGCTGGGGGATTAAGGGGGGCCTTCTTGGAGGTGCAACGGTAGCTCTGGAGCTGGTGTGTGAAGGCAGGGAAGGATTCCTAACAAAGGAATGGGGGAGGCCCTCAGGTCCTGTAGAAAAGTGTGGAGGCAGCAAAATACTGGGCAAGTTTAGGAAATAGGCAGTTTTGTGTGACTGGAGCCTGGGCCTGGGGGAAGGGGGAAGGAAGGAGACAAATGAGGCTGGAGGTGGGTTACGGCCAACTGGCTAGAACAAGCACCTTGATGTTCCACTAATGAATTTGGATTTTATCAGACAGTGCGTAGGTGCCACTGAGGGTTTTTGAGCAGAGCAGGTGGGCTCTGTGCTCTGATCTAAGCTTAAAAAGATCACATTGCAGAAGACAAGAGAGAAAGGAGAGGGCTTGGTGATTGGGAGGCAGGATGCTACTGTAGGGCCCAGTACAGGGGATAATGGGGCCCTTTAACTACAGCTATGGCTAGCACAGGCTACATAATTTGCGGAGCCCAGTGCAACAGGAAAATTCAGGGTCCCTTGTCCAAAAATTATCAAGAATTTCAGGGGCTTCCCTGGTGGCACAGTGGTTGAGAGTCTGCCTGACGATGCAGGGGACACGGGTTCGTGCACCGGTCCGGGAGGATCCCACATGCCACGGAGCGGCTGGGCCCGTGAGCCATGGCCGCTGAGCCCGCGAGCCATGGCCGCTGAGCCCGCGCGTCCGGAGCCTGTGCTCTGCAACGGGAGAGGCCGCAACGGTGAGAGGCCCGCAAAAAAAAAAAAAAAAAAAGAATTTCAAGAGAGTGACAGCAGAGCATCAAACCAAGCATCATGCCCTTCTAAGGATGGCCTTGTGCAGCAGCTACACAGGTCACACACCCAGGAAGCTGGCCCTGGCCATGGAACTAGAAAGGGCAGGTTAGGAATGACATCTGGAAGGCAGAGTCTTTGGAAGCCAGGGACTTGGTGATCTGCTGGGGTGGGAAGTGACAGAGCAGTCCACTGATGGATGACCTTCCTGCACTGTTTGCCAGGCCACCTTTCCACTACCCTCTTGGGTGGCCCAGGATCAACTCCTATTTATTAATAAGTCTAAACTTCACCCCCCGCCCCTTCTCCTGCTACACACCCGGACCTGTTCCTATAGGGTCCCTATCTAAAGGTGTCACCATTTACTCAGTCACCCTCTACTCCTCTCTCCGCCATCCCATCCCTTCCGGCAATTTACTTCCTAAATGTCTCTCCCATCTGTGTGGCCTCTTCAATTGCTGCTATCACTGCCAAGTTCCGGCAGGCCCTTATCAGCTCAGGCCTGGATTACCCACAAAAGCCGCCTGTCTGTCTCCCTGAGGCCGGTCTGGACCCCACCTCCACTTGCAAATAAAACATCCATCCTCCACAGTGCCACCTCAGTGAGGTCCCCAAATGCTCACCTGACCAACTCACTGAGTAACACCCTCATCTGGGGCTGCTCCAGCCAAACGATAAGATCCAAATGCCTTAAATGGCACACAAGTCCCTCTGTCACCTGAGCCTGCATAGCTTTCTAATAAATGCCAGAAATGCCTTAGTCTCCCACGTACCTCCAGCACATACCTTTTGCTGGGTTCTTGGTTTTTTTCCCTTTACCGCAAGCAGTTTTCTCCGCCTGGAATGTCCTCCACTCTCCCACTCCATGGCCTGGCTCACCTTGATTCACTCTCGTTAAGCTCACCTCCATGGCCCACCTCGCACACCGTGGATGCTCTTCCACACTGACTACAGGACCTTAGGCCTGTGGCGACTTCCCTGGTGGTCAAGTGGTTAAGACTCCACGCTTCCACTGCAGGGGTTCGATCCCTGGTCCCCTGGTCGGGGAACTAAGATCCCACATGCCACGGTGCAGCAAATAAATAAATTAAAAAAAAAAAAAAAAAGAGGTCTGTGGGCTGGACCAAGCCTCCTCTCCGAGCTGGGGGCAGCTGGAGCAGAATGAGTCCTGCTCACTTTGGTGTCCAGCAACCAATACAGAGCCTGGCCATGTGGGTGTTCCATACGTGTGTGGTCGTAGGTTGAAATGTCTGGGGCTGGGTGACACTAGAGGAGGAGCAGATTGCAGGGAAGGCTGGCACGTATAATCCCAAACAGAAAGAAACCCCCCGGCATCACATCTTCGTTGGGATTCCACTGGCAGCGGGAGGACAGTGCCTCTGACTGAAGGCATCTGAGACCCAGAGGCAATGGTCAGCTAGCTGTTGTCTGGTTTGAGTGCATTTGATTTCAGAATTGGACTTCTGCTTCCTTCTAAAAACCTCACTCCCCTCTGTCGGTAGTAAACAAGCCCCTCCCTAGTGGAGGCAGGCTGCTTTCCATCAGGCAGTCCCCTCCTGCCTCAGGCTCACAATAAAATGGTTAGTCCTGAGTTTGGGGGTAGAAGCATGCTTCCCTCAAGCATGTCCCTGCAGCTACCAGGGCACAAAGCTGACCCTCAGTAAATACTTGCTGAATGGGTGAATCGTGTCCAGTTCCCCAAGATCGGGGATGGGAAGCCTGAAGCTGCTGGGGACTGGCCGGGGCAGACAGCCTGGGATTATACTTGAGCCACAGATAATCCCCCAAATCCAGAAGCCACCTGTACAGTTGGCTGGGCTGAGCTCCATCAACGGTGCATGTTGATGCTGCAGCTGATTTCAGGACAGATTTTTCTGGGACCCAGAAAACGGTTCCTCAAAAAACAATTATTCTAATTTTTACTGGGAGTGTGACAAAGAAAAGGACCATCAATCCTTTGAGGGCAGAACCCATTTGGGGAGATTAGTTGCTGGCTCTTCTCTCTCCACTTTTACTTTGAGGTACTTTTATTATGGAAAATTTCAAAATATAAAGAAAAGTAGAGAAAACAGTATAATGAACTTCCAGGTACCCATCACCAAGCTTCAACCATAACAACACAAGCCCAATCTTGAGTCGATAACCCAGCCTTCGAAGCAAATGCCAGCTATCATGTCATTTCCCGCGTAAAGACGGTTAAGGATCAAAATCTACGTCAGATCCATCTGGGGGCACTGGCCGAGGGCGCCCCTAGCTCTGCCTACCGCGGTGCCTGGCCCGGCCCCCAGCGGGTTCTGAACCTACGTCTATGAAACTCTAAACCCACGGCGCGACGCCAGCTCCGCCTCCCCCGCTTCCTCCTCTTCCCGCACAGCGTGGGTCACCTCGGCCTCGTGGCGTTCCTGACACCCCACCGGCAGTCCCCGGTGATGCGCGAGTGAGTGTCTCCGCGCAGCGCCACAGAGAGCACAGCGAGCTACCTTCCACTTCCTCTTTCTCAGGCTGACTAACGCTCGGCGCCCGCCCAGCGCGTCCGGCTCCCTGGGGGGCGTGGCCACAGCCCGAAGGGGCGGGGAAATACCCTTATTCGGCCTTATATGGGTAGCCACGTCACAGGCTGCACACCCATTCACATAAAACGCTGAGCTGCCGGCGGAATCCCCGGCTTCTGGGGCGGCGAGTGGCCGGGCCGGGTGCCGAGCGTGCAGGGCGGGAAAGAAGAGTTGAGCGGTCGCTCCGGCGCCGGGCTCGGTCGGCCGGCCGCAGCCCTGCGGGTCGCCCTCCCGGGCCTCGCCGGCGGTCACCCTGGCTGTGGGCACCTGCGGGGCGCACGGCGCGTGGCCGCTGGGCGGCGGCGGCATGAAGGTCACGTCGCTCGACGGGCGCCAGCTGCGCAAGATGCTCCGCAAGGAGGCTGCGGCGCGCTGTGTGGTGCTCGACTGCCGGCCCTACCTGGCCTTCGCCGCCTCGAGCGTGCGCGGCTCGCTCAACGTCAACCTCAACTCGGTGGTGTTGCGGCGGGCCCGCGGAGGCACGGTGTCGGCGCGCTACGTGCTGCCGGACGAGGCGGCGCGCGCGCGGCTGCTGCAGGAGGGCGGCGGCGGCGTGGCGGCCGTGGTCGTGCTGGACCAGGGCAGCCGCCACTGGCAGAAGCTGCGCGAGGAGAGCGCCGCGCGCGTTGTGCTCACCTCGCTGCTCGCCTGCCTGCCCGCCGGCCCGCGGGTCTACTTCCTCAAAGGTGAGCGCGTCGGGGACGCCGGTCCCCTGTCACCGTTCGCGCCGGGACGGCCCGGGCTCTGGGGTCCCCTGCTGGCGCCGGGCGCCTTCCTCGACGCTAGAACCCGAGCAGTTCTCCGCTGGCGGGAGTCTGCACCTTGGGGCTTGACGTGCGCTAGGGAGGGCACTGCCAGTGTCAGCGCTCACAGCTTCCCCACTCGCGTTCCTCGAAAGCGCTTGACGATCGGCCTTTCGGCCCCGGTGGGTGGGGTGAGGTTGCTTACGCAGCCGGGGCCCTGCTTCTCAGCTGGGGGTCGGTCGCCTAGTGCTGGGCGCGGGCCGGCTTTCTTGGCGCCGGCTTCACCGCTCTCGCTGGGGCCTGCGCTCTGGAGCCGTCCTGATGGACAGATTTGGAGTGATCAGCAGGTCGCAACACCCTCACCCCCGAAGTGTGGCGCCGCGGTGTCCCCTTTCCTCCCTCCTGCACGATTAACGTATGTTAGGCTGTGTCTTCTTCGACCCTCTTGCCTTTCTGACCCTGGCGAGTCCCTCTCCTCCCCTCCCCTTCCTTTCCGTTTCATTTTATTGCTTTTTATTGTTCCTTGGCTTCCCCTTCTCCCCTCCCAGGCCTTTCTCTAGCTCCGTTTGGAGCTGACACCCTTTTCACCTCCTCTCCCTCACCCCGGGATCATCTGTACCGGTCGTGGGCCAAACCCGGTGGGCCTAACGCTGTCTGCCAGGGGTGGGAGGCAGGCTGGCCAGCGAGCCAGGACACATGAGAGGTGCCACAGGGTGGCTGTGAAGGGGATTGCGTCGCATTTCGTTTGAGATCACCAGAAGCTGCTTCACCAGTCTGCCCGTTCCACCTGCTGGGGGAGATGACGTTGGTGGTGGGTGGGTGATTTACTCTCAGACTCCAGAATATTGATTTCTGTGTCACTTCCTACGACTGCCGACGCCTTGTATTTGAGTCCTTTGTAACCTCAAATGTATTGAAGGCGTAGCCTGTAGGGCAGACATGAGGACTCAGCCTAGGCTGCGCCAGCCGACTCTGACGGGGACACCGTGAGATGTAACACTGATGTGGTTCAGAGCTCAGGTGCAGTGAGCTGAGAGAGTAAGAGCGCTGTTTTAAAACCGTGCAACTTGTGGAGTTTGACACGTTCCAGGCCAGGAGATTCCACAGGCACACGGGCAGCTCCCACCTCTATTAGCACCTCTTGCAGACGGTCCCCTGTTGATTCCTGTTAGGGAAACAACAGAGGCAGAAGATGATGATCTTCCTCCTTTACCCAGCCTCAGCCCCCAGGAGATGGAGAGTGCCCTCCAAGCTCTGCAGAGGTTTTTCACACATAGTCCCTGATTTCTTTTTGATTTGCTTTTTGTCTCCTCTTCTTAGCAGTGAGTACAGAAAAAGCTTCTGCCTCTCCAGTAGCATGAAAGATACATTCCAGGAAACCCTTCCGGGTCCTACCTCTGCTCCCCACCCCTCTCCAGGGGGCCATGCTAGCAGTTTGGAAGTTATTGCCACAGGAAGTAGGCAGCTCTGTAGACTCACATCTCAGGAAAATTAATGCTTAAAAAAAAATTTTTAATGCAAGTAACATACAGCACAAAGGCTGTACAATGAAAAGTGCATCTTCTGCACACGCTAGAACTCAGTTCTACTCCCCAGAGACAACAGTCAACTATTTCTTGTTCATCTTTAGATAAATTAATTTTCCATGAGTAAAAATAGAATGATTTTGTATATTTCCTGTTCCTGCCTCTTTCATCTAACTAGATCTTGAGAGATTTGTCCATACCAGAGCATACATGTCCTATTCACTTTTTAAACCCATCCCCTGGTGATAGCCAGTAAGTAGGTTGCTTCCAGCCTTAGTATTTGAAGCAGTGTGGGAGAGTATACCTTTGTCCAAATGCTTTTGCATGTGCACTTTCAGTAAAATTATGAGAATTGCCAGGTCGAAAGTTATGTCCGTTTTAAATTTCAGTAGAAATCGCTTAATACTTACCCTTATAACAGTGCTAAACTTTAAGTTGTTGCCAAAGAAAATCATTTCTTTACCTAACTCATGTCCAGATAAAAGTTCAGGTTTTTAATCTAGTGGCATCTAAGATCGTGGGGCAAACCTTTTTTTTTTTTGGCCACGCAGCATGTGGAATCTAAGTTCCCCAACCAGGGATCGAACCCACGCCCCCTGCATTGGAAGCACGGAGTCTTAACCACAGGACTGCCAGGGAAGTCCTGCAATGCCTTTTACACTTCCCTCAATGCCCACCCCTCCCGAAAAAACCCACTAAAATGAGATGACCGAACGGCATTGTCAGTGCGTATTTATATATAGCGGCCGTGTGCTTTCTCCGCTCAGCTCCCCTGGTAATGCGGTGGTGATCAAAAACAGAATCACTCTGAAGAGGATTGAAGCTGCCAAAAGAATTGCCACGGCTCTTGGAGCTCAAGTGAGGCACCAGAGAGGAATGTTCTGTCTCTCCACGCCTCTGATGGGAGTGGGTGAAAGACAGACCATTTAATCTGTAGGA